>NC_059125.1:70750539-71378039 GCF_020740685.1 Jaculus jaculus
GGGGTTAGGATATTGTATCATAAACGAGTACAGCATAAAGTTATTCAATCTTCAATTGCAAGGGTTTTAATGTTCAAATCTGCAGGGGCCAGAGAAGGAAATCATGACCTAACATATAAACCATATTAAAATCCTTTTGTGCATCTGGAACTTTGAGAGGCATTGACCCATGTACCTCATTTCTAAAATAGAATAAGTTTCAATATGAAGCACAGGTTATTTACATAACCCCACAAAAATGACCACTTGGTCCAGTCTATTATAGTGCATGTAAAATTAGGGTTAAAGTTGATTTGAATTCAGCAAAGCTCTAAAGATTCAAAGGAAGGCTAGTGTTCTCCAAATTCAGTAGTACACAAATCCTTTAAGTACAAAATGGAGAATTTGTTTTAAAAAAATTAACACTAAGTCAAAAGCCTAGGTAATGAGTTGGGAAGGTACTGAGTTGACAACCTATAAAACTGGGATCTAGACTTTATTATTTTACCCTTAACAAATTTTTTCATCATGAGGTAGACTAAAAGTCTAGTTGTTTTTCCTAATACCTACCAAAGCTATAAGATATAAGTGCAAATTATTTTTGGGAAAAATTATTCAGAATATAGTGACAACAGTTACTTTTACTATGTGCCTAATATTCTTTCTGATTTATAGATATTATCTCAATCATAATTAGAACCCTATGAGAGCATTATCATTACAGAAGAGGAAACTGAAGTACAGAGATGTATGTAAACTGTCAGAGGCAACATACAGTGTGGTTTGATAGAACTTGAACTTGAACTCATGGAACCCAGCCTTTATCTGATTTAGTCATTATGCTACTCTTCAATTCTTTCTGTATATTCTAAATACTAAGACCTTGTCCCTCTTATTAAAGTAAGAACCTGGGGCTGGAGAGATGGCTTAGCGGTTAAGCGCTTGCCTGTGAAGCCTAAGGACCCCGGTTCGAGGCTCGGTTCCCCAGGTCCCACGTTACCCAGATGCACAAGGGGGCGCATGCATCTGGAGTTCGTTTGCAGAGGCTGGAAGCCCTGGCGTGCCCATTCTCTCTCTCCCTCTATCTGTCTTTCTCTCTGTGTCTGTCGCTCTCAAATAAATAAATAAAAATTTAAAAAAAATAACGTAAGAACCTTCTCAGGAACTGTGGACATGTTTTCTCTTTCTGTCATGTTTTACTCTTATCTTTCTGATCATCTAAGTCTACTACTCAGGTCTCAGAACAAATATTACTTTTCTAGGGAGGTCTTCCCTAAGCTCTCAGTCTTTTTTAGGTGTCCTTTATATACACTGTCAAAGAACCCTGTACTTGATTTATTCCTAGCACTTATCAGTCAGAAAACAGTGTGTTATATTCATGGTGTATTGATTTTCATATAATATACAGAAAATTTTAAATAATATGAAAAGTTATTTTATTACTTTTAGAATATAAAGTTCATAATACCAATGACTTTGATTTATTCACAGCTGCATCCACAGTTCATGGAATGTTCTCAGGCCCATAAAGCATGCTCATAATATTTGTTGCATAAATAAATGAACATATAAAGCACTGCATATGAACTTAGAGAAAATAATATTTTTATTAAAAGTAAGTTTATTTTCATTCTATAACTATTAACATAGACTTTGGTTTATAGAAATCCCATTTTATAGATATAAATTTACATTTGTACATACATATGATGATTTAATTTTAAGGGAAAAGGAATTTTGCCATGATTACTCAAAAATAACTTCCTTATTTCAAGTTCAGCATAAAAGATGTACATGTCTTCCTCCTATTTCTAAAATTCATTAATTTTCAGTTTACTGAAATATAACAAAAATTTCTGTACTTATGAAATTTTTTTATTAATTAGTTTTGTACTCGGTGAATACAGTCAAGTTGGTACCATTGTTAGGCTCGTCAATGTCCTATCCCTCCCCTTGGCCCCTCCTTGTTGAGGTATATGGGTCATGCGTTGTGGAGTTAGCCCACAGTTATGGGTAGGAGAAATGTCTCTGCATATCATGACCCAATGTGTGGCTCTGACATTCCCAACACCTCATCACTGAAGCAGACCCCAAATGACCCAACATGGCTCAGGGAAAGTTTGCAGAAGAAAAGGCAGAAAGAATGTCAGAGAAAATAATACTTTTTTTTTATAGAACCTATTCCTTTTGGCAATAATTACTTGATTTATACTCAAGTCCATCATATGCATAAAGAGGATGAATGGGCAAAGACCAGGTATTTATGGATAAATACATGGAAAGTTTTGTCTTAATGACTTTTTGCCCTCTAGAGAATCTGTTTGGTTACTGAGAAAAAAGAATGTTTTGAAGAATGAATTACCAATTAGATGTGTGTTAGTAAGGAAAAGTGAGACAATAAAGGTCACTAGAAGGAACTGAAGATAAAACTATTCATACAAAAGATACAAGAGCTATTCTGTGACAAGACACCAGTATGGTACTATTTTCATGCTCTTAGTAGAGTAAGCGTTATTAACTCCAAGGAACAGTTGCTGAGGAAGATATTCGAGTGGTCAGTATAATTATGCCCACCATGTCTTGGTAACCAAAAATACATCTTGCTATGTTTTCAGTAAGCCTAACTTTTCTAAATGCTAGAATATATCAACTAGTGAAAGAGGACTGGAATTATTTTCCACAAAAATTCTTCTTGGGGTGGGTAGGTCCTTAAAACAATGGCTGAAAATATAACAAAATTATTGTAAAGTGATCAAATATTTAAAAATTTGGGGAAAGCAGGCATTGATTTCTGGCACATTTTTTCAAATGACCTAAGACAGAATTTCCTAAAATAATTCTTTGATTCATTTCCACCTGAAACCTGATGCCAGATGTCAAAAATTTAATTAAATAGCTAGATATCACATGTAAAGCACTTTACAATTGACAAAGTGCTTTCATGTATATTGACTAATTTAATTTATATTAAAATGTCATATTTAGCTGAAGCAGCAAGAATGTGCAGCTGATATTTTTCACTCAGTGTTCTCTTTAATGCCAACCATTTAGGGAAGGCTATACTTGCCAAGAATGACGTTCAAAATAAGAGCATGGATATGTTATCTGAAATTATAAACATATGCATTTGGAAGTAAAATAGGTATGCAAAAAGGAGAAGTCCTTCCTTTTATTCTGTGCAACTGTCAAGGTAAGTGCTAATTCAAGCACAATGAGCCAGTTTCCAAGCAACACTAAAATATGAATCAAATAACATGGCCTACTTGACTTTCAGAAAGAAAAGTCTGGCCTCTCCAGGAATAGAAAAAGTTATAAAGTTAAGGTCATTTTGTAAACAGGGTTCCCAGGGAAATTCGGTATATATACAATTTTCATACCTAACTATAAAATACACAATAATTATTTGTTAACTCAGGAATATAAATGTAGTATAAAATATTTTAACATATACATTTATTCCAGTTCATCATCAGAGTGCCTAACTATCATAATGTAGATGCAAAATTTGTAATTATATTTAGATCATATCTAAAAGCCTAAACAATAGGAATAAAACTCTTGCACTTTATTTCATTCTCAGAAAGTGTGAGATTATACTGAAACAAGAGAAGATTAAAACAGATTAGTACACAGATTGAAGTAATTTAGCCATCTTGCTGATCTAATTTTCACTAATAAAATTTGTGTAAACTAAGTGATATCATGTAGCAGTTTAGAAAGAAAGAAGATGAACTGTATAGTGAGAACTGAAAGGGCAAGGCAAAAGAAACTGGAAGAATGATTGTTAATTATAAACATTCTTTGTCTATTTAATGAGAAATCAAATAGCCTTCATATAAGCTTTGGCCCTTTTCTGTACACATGTATATTTATGTGCATGTGTGCTCACATGCACGTGCATGCACCCACACACACACATACACACACAAGTGAGTTTCATTCTAGAAAGCATATACTGTTAGAGTTTATAAACGTGTCTGTCTTCTCCCCATTAGTGAGAATTGCTATCAGTTCCATCAGAGTATATCAAGAAATGTCCATAGGGGCATAGGTACAAGAAAAAGAGTTTTGTTAACCTAAGGAGAGATGAATGGCCCCATGCAGATAAGCAGAAAGATATAAGACAAAATATTCTAGTTCCATAATGTGGTGAATATTTGAACCTAGTACTCTTGTTCTGGTTGGAGTTCTGAAGTAGCTCTGTATATTTAAGGAGCCAATGACCAGAAATGTACATGCAGGATCTGCACTGTGGTTTACTGATCTCAAGTCCTACTATTCAAAATTCAAAATGCACTTGGTCTCTTTTCGACCCACATCAGCCTCCATACTTTCCTAAACCATGCTAGATACATGCCACTTCTAAGCCTTTATATTTTTCTTTTGTATGGAACATTTATATTTATCTACAGTTTATAATCAATGTTTGTTCCTTCATCTTCTTCAACTAAAAATTTGAACTACCCTGATATTTAACTCCAAAATAACTGTTTTGCTTTTATTTTCTTCATAGCTCTTACCAAGTAAAATAGTAAGTACATTATTTTTAGCAACACTATTTGTTAATATTTATCTTTCTTCAGAATGTAAGAAGGCAGTGAAAACCTAGGAGATAAACTCCCCCAAACACTTAAGCCAAGAAACAGCTAAAACCACAGAGAAATTGGGAAGACAAGCAAGAGTGCTGCTTCCATGCTGAACGTGATAATCAGTGCCAGGATAAAGGAGACAGACCCCGAGGACACTCAACACTTACCAAAGCAGAGATCCAGAGGCTCCTAAGAGCACATCACTGAAGTAGACTTAAAACTCACCCACCACGGCTCAGGGAATTTTGCAGAAGAGGGGTCGGAAAGATTGTAAGAGCCACAGATTGAGACATCATGTCCAGAAGCATTGCCTCCCCCACCCCCACAAAAAATACCTCAACACTAACCCAAAATCCCATGAGGAATACCTGCAACCCCACTGAGGAGGGTTGCCAGAAGAAAGGGGACAGGGAAGAGGTAAAAGAAGGTACTAACACATGATACATCCATAAAAATATGTTGTTAATAAAATTAATAAATAAAAGAATGTAAGCTATATGAAAACACTTTATTTTTACCATTCATATCCCAAAATATAACAGTGCTCTAGATACAATATGGTAGATGGTCCACAGATACAATTGAATGAGTAGACACCATGACAGGAACTTGTTCTAATTATCTAAAATTAAAACGTTGCTGTATAAATAGAAGAAATATATCAATGGAAAAGGAAACATGGTGAAGGAAATACCACAGAAGAATATACACAAATATCAACGTTCATTTACTAAGTGAAAATATGGCATTATATAAGTGGCAACTGTATGAACTACTGAATACATGACATTAGGGCATACGTCAAATCTAGAATACCTAGTATTTCAATAGAATATATTGCATTGAGTTGATGAATGGACAACAGGGAGTCTTCATGGTTCGCCAGTGACTTCTGGCAGCTAAAACCCTGCCTGGATACTCCTAAAGCTGAAGAAATCACATCTGTAACAAAGTGGATAAGCCATCTTATTCCCCAATTTTATAGTTAACCAAAGAAATAATAGTCCTTTCAAGTGATAAAAGTAAACAAGAGCCCATAAAATTATAAGGGATAAAAGATTATTCTAAGATTATCATACTATGATAAAATTGCAATGAAATGAGAAAAGTACCAATGGGAACAAAGTTAAAAAGCACCATTGGAAATATTGGGAAATTTTTTGCATTACATTAATTTACAAAGATTTATTTTAAACAAACAAGAAAATTACAAAATAGAAAAACACAGGAAAATCATTGGATAAGAATTTCACAGGACTAATGACCAAGTAGCTTAGTAAACCTGCAACACATGCAGAATGATTCATGATTTCATTTGTAATTATTAAAAATGCAACTTAGAAAGGTGAGAAGTAACTATATTCAGTGTTGGCGAGGATGTATGGGAATGAGCCTCTTGGCTTACTCGAGAAGTGTGTCATACTTTTCTGGCTCTTCACTACACTTATTTTCTTCTGTTCTTTCAAAGCAATCTTTGTTCGTATGTCCTAATTGAGGAGCGACATTTAAATGTGTTGTATTTACTAGATATGTGTCTAATCAACAAGAAAAGCAATGAATGCACCACTGAACCCAACAGACACCACTCTATGAACCTGATAGTACTGACTTAACATCACTTCATTGAAGATGTGTGAGTTTTAAGTGCCTCTACCTACACCAAGGTATATATTAGTGAATTAATATGTCTAATATTTAACCTCCCTCTGCCTGATCCATTATACTGATATTTATGAGGGTGAAGGCTCAGCCTACTGATCAAGCTTCATACTACTTGGTTTAGTCTTACTATTACATGAAGATTTATCTCCTTTGGCACACTATTGAGGTTGGGGATACTGAAGAATCAGAATGCCAATGATATGGCTTCCTAGCACCTTGTTAAGTAAGTGCTGTTACTGGGTTATCATGGGGCTTGGTTCCTTACTGGACCCCACCAAGACTACAGTGGCCAAGGAAACTGGAGTGCTCATTGCTGCCATCGTGTGGTGGATGGAAGTAAGCCTCCTGTTCAGTTCAGTCCTGTCATTTTGTTCAATGAAATTTTATTTTTTTAAATATTATACACTTATATCTCCTCCCACTCCAAATCTACATAGGGCCCTCCTTAAGAGGTTCTGAAGACCTCAGTCTCTGGGGTGGCAGGCAGGGCAACCATGCCTCAGACTAATCCTACCTTCACTCTGGCTCTTATAATCATCCTGCTCCTTCTTTCACAATGTTCCCTGTAACAGTTAATCATTCTAGTGAAAGATTGTGAGAAGAGCCTGCTTCCAATAGACAATTAATGAAAATTGGGTCATTGCTGAGTTATGTATATTTTATTTTTTTCCTCTCAGAGTTAGTTCAGGTGTTTTTTTTGTTGTTATTTGTTTGTTTGTTTTAACTGTACTGCTCAGTGATCCTGGGTTGGGAGAATCTCCAGTTCTTGGTTTGGAGTATATGGCAAACAGAAGCAAACTCAGGGAGCTCACCAAGTCATCACTACAGCCTCAATATTTCTAACCATTCTACCGTAGCCTTATCATCACTCAGTGTCTTATCCCTGCTTGTTGTATTATATTAAGAGAATTTTAGTTGTGAAAAGGAAGACTAGAGAGTGATGGGACACTCATCTTAGGTGGAACTAGACATTGGAAAGACAACTGTAATACCGAATAAAACTAAGAAGGATAAAAACCTTACTACTATCTATCTATCTATCTATCTATCTATCTATCTATCTATCTATCTATCTATCTATCTATCTATCTCTATCATCTATCTATCTATCTATCTATCTATCTATCTATCTATCTATCTATATTTTTTTTTTCAGAACAGGGCTCCTGTCCGGGACGCCATGAGGAAAATTGTGCTGTAGCCCAATGCCACTCTGGATAATGTCACCAACATATGACCAGTTGGTGAGGACTTCTGGTGGTACATGAAGATGAAATGTGGCAACTGAGGTGAAATGTCATAGCAGCGCTAATGCATTCAGCTGATGGACAGTGTGACACTAAAGATGGACAGTGGCAGTGTCTCAATGGTCCAATAGTACAAGCTGTGTGCATTGGAAAACTCAATTGAGATTTCAAGATGATAGTAGAGTTTGAGTGGAGAGGCCTGGAGCCAATTGACTTGCAGCCCCGGACTGGGTTTACTACTGAGGGTGTGGAGTCAGGGACAGTCTTCAATCTGCAAGGAAAGGACTGGGCAGACTATGATGAAAAGACCCAAGAGTCTATAGGGATCTACTAAGTCACCCATCAAGTTTTGAAATGCTGAACCTTCTTCTGGAAAACTTTCTATAAGAGTTGAGAAGAGAAGAATTGCCCCTAGCAGCAACTGTGGAGGCTTGTCCTAACATACAGCTGTGCCAAGCTCCCACAGTCAACATGCAGGACTTTGTTGCAGTTTCGTGTTCTGTCAATAAAGTCTGTTGTACCAGTGGTGTGTGGAAGTAGTACTGGAGCAGCACTCCCTCTGCAGATTAGAATGCACTCTGGAGGGTTTTCCTTTTTGGTCCCTTCTCACACTTTTAATAGCCTGTTCCTGATCTAGTTTGCAACAAATACAGGAGCTTTCTAGAGTCCTCCAGCTCTTGGGGAGTGGGCAGGTCAAAAGAGGATCAGAGGTGTCAAGGCCAGTGGCACAAAAGAAAAAAGGCAGAAAATACTATGAAATGATGCTATTACACCAGCAGGCCTGTGCTAAAACACTGCCTTGACTTTCCAGTAAACCCAGGCATATCTGCTAGCTAGTGTCACTTCACAACCCAAACCTTACTGTACAGTTGACGTTCCACTCCTGACATGGATCCATAACCTTCACAAAACGGCTGATGGCCAGTTTGCTCTCTTGCTATGATGGGGTACACACTTCAGGAGAGTTAATTTCAGTGCTCTAGGATGTGGTCTCTTTCTGGTCTTGCTTTGTCCTCTGCTTGTAGACAAACATTTGGTGTGGTCTTACGAGCCTGGATTCATGGATCCAAAGATCCTGGCACAGTGTACAGAGTTGCTGAGTGTATTGTTAGGCCATAGGATGATTTTCATGCTGTCGCACTGAGTAAACCACCATTTGGAAAACCTTCTACCACAGTCCTTATTCCACAGTGTTCTTCTGGAGCCTGGAATTATTTGGAAGTAAAAATCAGTTCCTTGTCTCTAACTTTCTGAAGGTAGGAAAGGGTCTTCCCATCTGCAGGCTGACTGTGATGCTTTTACCAAGATTCTACAGTTTCAGGCAAAGCTGGTTATAGATACAGGGATGGTACACAGATACCTTGTCCCCTTTCAAGTTGGGAAACCACACTGTCTCCTGTAGGTCCCCTGTGTTCCTGCTTCCTGGGTTCTTTTGTACCTGATACAGCAGTGTTTCCTCAGTGCTCCTGAAGCCAGTCTCCCATCCACTGGGCTCAGACCAAACCACTGTCTCACTCAGAAACAAATAATATAGGAAACTCTGGGCTAGGGAAGTAGTCTCTTATTTCTAGTCTTTGTACAGCCAGTGTGTGTGGAGTTCATAATTTTTTTAAGTTTTTCAAAGAAATGACCTTACACTATAATGTATTTTACCAAGGACTATTTAATTCTTAGTCAAAAACTAGTTAACAGATTTATGTTTTATCAAACTAATATGAGACATATCATATTCTTTTATACAAGTTTGGCTTTTAAGCAATTCTAGTTTATGGGATGATTAATAACTACAGGGCTGGAGAGATGGTTCAGTGGTTAAGGTGCTTGCCTGCAAAGCGTAACAACCTGGAGTTGATTCCCGGTGTACACCCAGATGCACAAATTGGCACATGCATCTGGAGTTCATTGCAGTAGTTAGAGGGCCTGGCATGCCCATTCTCTCTCTCTCTTCCTGCCTCTCTCTCTCTCTCTCTTCCTCCCTTTTTTCTCTCTCATCTGTCTCTCTCTGTATGCAAATAAATAAATATTTTTAAAAAGAATTGGAACTGAATAGATGTCATCTCTGACTTTAGCGCAACCTGTTATGATGGGTTTTGGTTCACCACAGTGATTGCTGCTATCTTCCTGGATGTGGATGTCAAGCTAGCATTGGGTACAACACGTATGTAGCTGCTTCCTCTGCAATTTCTTACAGACCCCAGCAGGTGTGGTAGAGGTAGCACATCTCCTTGTGAGCATTCAACTATCTTTTCTTGTGTTGATGAACTCTGGATCTCCCCCATATTCCCTGCCATCTATAAAACATAGCAGATACTACAACCAAGGGTGAAAGCAATTTTGATTAAAGAGGATGTGCCTAGAAGCTTGTGAGATATTTTCATAAGGCTAACCACTGTTTTGTACAGGGAACACTGGGCTCTCCTTGGGTGATGTGATTTTCCTGTACAAGAGGGTGCTACCTTGGTTCCCAGGACAAGTTATGAATTCTCTCTCAATGAGAGAGCCTCAAAGTTGAAATTTATTTAAAAATAGGTTTTAATACAAATTTCAGCATGGGTATTATGAAAAAGAGGGAATCATGTACAAATAATACGTGCATGTCCTAGAGTGCATATGCGCTTCTCAGGGGAAAAATTCCCTGAACTGAGTTCTTCATAAGGAAAAGTTTCTCTTGAGTTAGTTTTGCTTTTCATTACAATGAATCATCATCATCCTTCCTTCTTGCTTTGTCTTGTGATTTAAGTTAAAATCTAAACATTTTGGATCTAATAGTTAGTCCTTCCCTTTTGACTGCACCCATCTGAACAGAAGCAGAAATTAATTAATCACAGAAAAGATCACTGATTTTTGAAGTACAAATTCTTTATTGAATCAGATGTTCCCTATAATTTCATGTGTTTTGAGTGTTTGTTCCCCAAATCATGAGAATTTTAGATATGGAGCCCTTCTGGAGGAGGTGTTGCTCAGGGTGGGCCTTGGGGTGTTATAGCACGGCTTTCCCCTTCCCAGAGCTCAACTCATTCTTTCAGCTATTTTCCACCTGCTGTAACAAGGAGTTATGCATAACCTCTATACTTGCCATACTTTCCCCTGACATCATGAAGTTTATCCTTGAAACAATAAGCCAAAATTAAACCCTTTACTCCTACCAGGTGCTTTTTGTCAAGTGTTTTGACCCAAAAACATAAAGGTAACTACAACACTCGTTGTATAGTATACAAAAAATGATTTTGGAAAGCATGTATGGGATCTTGCTATAGAGTTTAAAATTAGGTCTGTGTATGATAATCTCAATAGATGTTCTTCCACTTTTGACAAAGCTAGAACCCCTTTATGGTAAAAAAAAATATATATATATATATATATATATATAAAGGCACTAAAAAGAAAGATAATATGCTTCAACATAATAATGGCTATATGTGACAAAGATATACTAAACATTAGACTATATTGGGAAAAATGAAAGCATTTCCTGTAAAATCAGAAATGAAATAAAGGGTCAATTATCTGTCCTCTTATTCAATATAGAACTCATGGTCATAGCTAGGATAATAGGACAAGAAGGCATGGAAAAGAAATATGTGTGTGTGTGTGTGTGTGTGTGTGTGTGTGTGTGTACATATTGATGAAATTATTCCTATTGCTGATGACATTATTGTATGGTTAAAAGACCCAACTTCATCAGAAAACACTTAGATCTGAAAAATAATTTCAGCAAATAACAGGCTATAAAAAAACAACTTCAGGAACTTTTAATATACCAATAAGCAGCTTGGCAAAAATGGAATCAAAAAAAAATCCTATTCATAATAGTCTCAACAAAAACAAAAGTTCTTAGGAATAAATCTTACTAACTATTTTAAAGATTTATACATTTAAAACTTTAAAACTCTGAGTAAAGTAATTAGGGAAGACACTAGAAGATAAAAAAGGTATCCATGCTTGTTGATTGGCAGAGTTAATAATGTAAAGATTGTTATATAACTGAAAGAAAACTACTGATTTAACACACTATCCATCAAAATTTCAATGACATTCTTCACAGACCCAGAAAATAATTATAAAATTCATATTAAACAAAACTAGATGTGTAGAACAATAGAATGAATACAGGACCAAAATAAATCTAAAAAGCTACAACCACCTAATATTTAATAAGGAAGTCAAAACAATATCATGGATAATGGATAGCCTCTTCCAAAATTGTGCCAAAACCCCTGGAATTCATGTGCAGAAGAATGAAACTGGATTCATATCTTTCATCCTGCATAAAGATCAATTCAAAATGGATCAGATACCTTAATATAAGAACTGATACCCTGAGACTACTGGATGTAAACATTGGGTAAACACTTCAAGCAAGCACTTGACTTTTTGAAAAGAATTCCAATAGATCAGAAAATAATTCTAAACAAATGGTAAATAAGTTGCATGTAATTATTCTGCACAGCAAAGGAAATAATTGGCAGTGTATAGACAGTCTACAGAATAGGATAAAATATTTGCCATGTGTCCACATGACAAGGGGTTAATATCTAGACCCCATAAATAAATTTAAAAAATAAATACCACCAAACTCCAAATTATTCTACGAATAAATGGAAAAATTAATTGATTAGATATTTCTCAAAAGAAGAAATACAAATAGCCCATAAATATTTTTAAAGATAATATTCTTAGTCATAAGGAAAATGCCAAATAGAACTGCTTTGCAATTCCATTTCACTTCAGTCATAATGACTATCATAAAGAAAACAAATAACAGTAAATGCTGCTGAGAATTTCTTAAAAGAGAAATCTTCATTAATTTCTGCTAGGGATTAAATGCAGCTCAATAATATTGAATCATTATGGTTGTTCCTCAAAAAAACTAAAAATAGAACAGCCTTGCAATCAGCTATACCTCACTTTGGTGTATACTTGTAGGATAAAAAGTCGATATACCACAATGATACTTGCATATCCATGTTTATTGACACACTATTTACAACAGCCAAAATATGGGACCAAACTAGATGTCCAAAAACAAACGGATCAAATAAATATTGTTCACATATACACAATGGAATTTTTAAGAGATAATTTCTTTCTTATTTTATTATTTATTTATTTCAGAGAGAGAGAAAGGCAGATAGAGAATGGATGTGCCAGGGCCTTCAGCCACCACAAACGAACTCCAGACACATGCGCCACCTTGTGCATCTTATGTGGGTCCTGCAGAATCACACCTTTGCGGGCAAGAGCCTTAACACAATGGAATTTTATTCAGCCATAAGATATAATGAAGCAATGTTATTTGTAGGAGATAAATAAAACTGAAAATATTCATATTGAGCAAAATAACTCATACTCAGAGTAAAATATTGCATTTTTTATTTCATTCAAAACTTAGACTTAAATATATTACTTCATACTAAAATAGGATATGAAAAGTCAAAGGAGACTTGTTCATAGGAAAAAGTGGTCTATAAGGAAGGGAAGAATAGATATTGGGAGAAAAACAAAATATTTCATGGTTTCTTTCATATGTACTGTGTGTCTATATGAATATATGTGGGTTTTATTAAATATTTTATCTATTTATTTGAGAGAAATAGATAGTCAGATAAGAAGATAGAAAGAGAGAGAGTGAGGGCATGTCACGGCCTCCAGCCATTGCAAACAAATTCCAAACGCGTGTGCCACCTAGTGCAGCTGGCTTACTTGTGTACAGAGGAATCAAACCTAGGTCTTTAGGCTTTGCAGGAAAACACTTTAACCACTAAGCCATCTATCCAGCCCTATGCATGTTTTTGTGTATGTGTGTGTGAAAAAACGAACAGGTTGTGTGATAACTAATGGTGGGGGATTGGGGAATATCAAGAGGTAAGGGGAGTAACTAGGGATTGAATGTCAAATAAGAGAAAGATAAAATTATAAGTGTTTATCATAAACATTATTTTGTACATGAGTAAAATTTAATTAAAATATTTATTATGGGCTGGAGAGATGGCTTAGCGGTTAAGTGCTTGCCTGTGAAGCCAAAGGACCCCGGTTCAAGGCTCGGTTCCCCAGGTCCCACATTAGCCAGATGCACAAGGGGGCGCACGCGTCTGGAGTTCGTTTGCAGTGGCTGGAAGCCCTGGCGTGCCCATTCTCTCTCTCTCCCTCTGTCTGTCTTTCTCTCTATGTCTGTCGTTCTCAAATAAATAAATAATGAACAACAAAAAAAAATTTAAAAAAAATAAAATATTTATTATTTTTATCTCCTATCAATGCTTTCTAAGAACGAAGATCTTGTAATTATGAGTTTCTGTAATCATGTAGAATTATTTTTTTTAGTTTGTAAGATATTTTGAATTATTGTAAAGTGTTAATGTTCTAAGTTCCATGTCTGTTCATTGTTATTTCTAGTGCTTCTTTTTTTTTTTTTTTGCTTTGTTTGGATCATCCTTTCCTGCTTCTTTGCATATAGTGTAATTGCTTTGAAATTATATATTTTACCAAATCAAGGTATTATCACACTTTCTCAGTTTTCAGTTGCAGTTTGCCTCATCATTTGTTTAGTGATGGTGTATTTGCAGTGTACTTCATTTGCACAACAGTGTGCCAACTTGTATTCTTCTTTCTAGAAGCTGGTGCTTCTGGTCCAGAAACCTCTACTTCTAGCAATGACTGGTTTTCAGCTGGGTTCCCTTCAATTATCTATCTCCCTTATGTACCAGTTTTGTTGATGAATAATCTGTCTGTGCTGCTGTTACACCAATACTTGACCTTTCTGCATGTGCTAGCAAAAAATTCAATATTATTTGAAGTTATTCTGGGTCACAATTTTCATCAAAGTGTTTCACAATTAAAGTTGGGTTCATTTGTAGTAGTATTTAACCAAGCTTTTGACTCGTAAGTGAGCATGTTTCAGTGTCTCCCCTCTAGAAGAAACCTGTAGTTGTGCTGAGGGAGCCAGTCATGAAACAGACTTTGTGCTTGACACCAGACTCCTCCCAGTACAGGAGCTGAAAACAGTCTCCTGTCACATGACAATGTGACTGACACTGTTAGGTTGGTTTGCAGTAAAGCTTGAAGAGCACAAGGTGACATGATTCCTCTCTAATATATATTTTTTTTAATTTTTGTACTCAGTGAATACAGTCAAGTTGGTATCATTGGTAGCCTCCTCCCTATCCTCCACCCTCCACAGGGACCCTCTTTGTTGGAGTATATGTGTAGTGCATTGTGGGGTTAGCCTTCAGTTAGGGTAGGAGGAACTGTATCTACATGTCAAGCCTCATGTTACTTCTGTCTCTTTGTGGATGCAAGAGCCCGTTGACTTGTGAAAACTTTGCTACCCTTTTAAGAACTTGCTGACATTGTTCTTGTGAAATTTCTTGCACATCTGACTATTGTGGAAGAAACAATAAAACAATACCATGAGAAAATTAAAGGTCTTTACATAAAAATTTTGAGGTTTAATATGAACCTATCATTGTTACTGTTAGCTACCTTTTCTCTCTGTGAAATTTATATCTGTTTCCTATCTTTAAATCCTTTCTTATCGTGAAGCTACAAGTCCCTGTTTTAATTACTCATCACCAAAACTTATATCCTTTACAGATGCACTGTTTGGCTTAAACTTTACCAGATCAGTTTAAAGTTATAGCATTCTCTTTAGAGATTTGTCTATCCATGTTCTTAGGACAGAAGCATTGTCCTGAAGCCTTAACAATGTGTGCATATAGAATAGACTGATATTCTCACAATAATATTTTAAACAAGACATCCAGTAGCAGTAGTAGCTCTGGTTTTCTCATGGTATTTCTGTAATCATAAAGTCTTATCTTTTGAAAACGCTGGAATGAGAATGATTGGGACCCTCAAACTGGGGAGAATTTCTTCCCTATAAATGTGACTGGGAAGCAAGAAAGGAGCTGTGTATGTCTGGAATAGGTATGTAACTCAGAACTAAAATGACAAATGATATTGGTAACTTTCTCCCAGGGGAGAGGACAACTATCAACTTAGACATGGCCCAGAAGAGATTGAAAGCTCATCTTCTTGGCTGTCCTTTGCCATATTATATTATTGTTACCATCACTATTACTGTTTATTATTATCACTATTACTGTCACACTATGAGAAGAGTTAATTAGCACATTGCAGCTCAAATTTTCTTACTCTTCTTAGTTTTAGTATATTTTCTAGAATCAATGTTTCCCCATATGCTGTCTACACTTAATTCATAAAGATTCAATTTATTCAGGACTTAAATTATAAATAGCACTTTTTACACAATATTTTGCTATGCCTGATCCCTTGTCAATTGATTCTAATAATAATGTGCACATTTAAATCAATATTTCAGTAATTTGATACCACTCCAATTGGACAATACTCAATGTCAAAATTGAAATCCATATCTTTGTAATATACTCTATATTATAGGTTTTAGGGACTCAAAATGACTAAAAGAATTCTTACATGACTTTATAAACCACTCTATTTCACTAATACCATAGCAACAATCTTCCAGACAGAATCTCCATTAAAGGATACTGTAGATATTTCTGACTTATTGTGCTAACTACAATGGTGACTTTAATTTTATTTTAAGTTGTATGGGTAATAACTATTGTGGTCACTCTCTTTTGATAGACAGGCCTAATTTTCCCATCTATAGGGTCAGGGATATCTTTTTTTATAAGGAGGAAACATATAAAATTTCTCATTTAGGAGAGTTGAACCAAATAATAAAATTTAAGTTTGCATTGCCTTGTGTTTTATTCCTACTTTGGTAAATAGACATTTACAAATAGTTCTTAAATCCACTGAACAATCCTCAATATTTGGCCATTTAAACCTTAATACATACATTCTTTACGAAATTCATTGTTAATGACTTTTAAAACAATTTCTAGTTTTTATTGATTCTTTCATATTTAGCCTCCACATCTACTAACCATATTTCAAAATAACTCCTTGCTCATTGTGACAAAAACACTACTTTTGTCAGTAACATAGAACATACCATTTTATTTTCGGAGATCCTTTACTACATAACTGAGATTCATAATTTAACTGTTAATATAAAGGTATTATTTTCATTGAATAAATGGGAAATAGATGAAACAGGTTACCTAATTAGCATCACCATGCCTAAGCCATCAGTAAATCTATTTATTCCTACATCCCATATTCCATTGTACAAAATATACTACCTTTAAAAGGGTTGGCCTGGTGGTACACACCTTTAATCCCAGCACCCAGGAGGCAGAGATAGGAGGACTGCAGTGAGTTCGAGGCCACCCTGAGACTACATAGTGAATTCCAGGTCAGCCTGGGCTAGAGCAAGACCCTACCTTGAAAAAAAAAAAAAGCCAAAAAAGTGTTTTGTGGACATTATTCCATTTTGCTATTCTCTTAAAATATTTAAGGTGCATGTTACTGATTGACATATACACATTTTTTTATTTTATTTATTTATTTATTTTTAATTTTTTAATTTATTTATTTGAAAGCGACAGACACAGAGAGAAAGACAGATAGAGGGAGAGAGAGAGAGAATGGGCGGGCCAGGGCTTCCAGCCTCTGCAAACGAACTCCAGACGCATGCGCCCCCTTGTGCATCTGGCTAACGTGGGACCTGGGGAACCAAGCCTCGAACCAGGGTCCTTAGGCTTCACAGGCAAGCGCTCAACCGCTAAGCCATCTCTCCAGCCCACATTTTTTTATTTTATAGATAGCATTATGTCATAGGTTTTATTCTATTGTTCACTTTAACTTTGAGAACTATTTTCAAAACTCATTAAATTGTTTTAATAGTTTCCTAATCACTACTTTTATGTCTAATGTAATTTACCTAAGAAAGATACCCACAAAATATTATGCAATAGTTGGTCTTAATCTATGCAATAGCTTCTCTTAATCTATATGTCTGTTGTTATTTATTTCCATTTAGTTGTCTAATCCAGATAACCTATTTACTGCTTGCCAGAGAATTTTTGACACAACTACATCAGCTAGCTATAAAACTCTCTTCTGGATCTTTTAATTCGACAATTTATTTTCATGTAAAGCAATTATTAATAGTCTTATTATGGCTATTTTGTTGATTTTTTTCAAGTTTTATTATACTTCCTGAAATTACAATTACTTACAATATTCCTTTGGGTTGAAATTATTAACAGTGTGTTTTCACTCATGTTCACTAGTTGTGGTTTCTATTATAGATTTTTTGCTTTGCAGTGACAACATGCTTATATGATTGTAAGCACAAAAGAAGAAATACATTTAAAATACTAAAAAAAGCCTCTGTACATTCACTCCCTTCCTCACCAAAATTTGAAGTCTTTTTATGTCACTTATATCTTCCTTTATTGCCTATTTCTTAACATATTAATAATTATTTTAATGTTTTGCTTTTTGTCTTCATTTTAAAACTAAAATTATATACATAAGAATTAGAATATTGGCATGTTGTAAGATTTTCTTTTTACTTTTAGGAGTGAATTTTATATCTTCGTAAGTATTAAGTTCTTTCTTCATTGTTTAGAACTCCTTTTAACAATTGTTATGGAAGAGGTCTAGTGGTGATAAGTGATATCAGCTGTTTGGCTGCAAAACATCCTTCAAAACTGAGATTCATATATTCAAAGAGAAACAAAGTCCAAGAAATATTGTTACTAGCTTACATGAACTGCAAGCAGTTCTTAAGGGAATCTTCTCAGATAACTTGAAAGAATACTAGATTATAAACACAAAGCAATATAAGAAAATATAGAAAAGCAGTCAAGGTAAGTACATGGTTAAGTAGCAAACTCAGTATCACCAAACAGTTTTTTATTTATTTATTTATTTTTATAAAAAGGTTGTACTCTTAGACCCTACCTAATCTGCCCCAATTCTGCTGAGTGTCTTCTTCATTGGGGTTGTGGGATTTATTGTGGGGAACAAGAGGCCACAGTCTCTGCAATGTGTGCAGGGTCACAGAGTCTAAGGCTATTCCCACCCACCCTGAGGCTCTTTACAATCTTTTTGCCTCCTGAGCCTTGGTGGGTAAGATAGGGATCTGATTTAGTATAGCTTTCTCTGTAACCTCTGGATCTTTGTTTTGATTAGGTTTGAGTAACCACAGTGTCTGTCACCATTTCTCTGGAACTTGTTTTCAGGATAACCAGGAGAGAAGTATTCATGTCAGCACTTCCTCTGTTATAACTTCTGGGCCTGGGCAGATGAGGTGGAGGTGACCCCTCTCATGGTAGACAGTCAACTCTATTCTTTTTTTTTAAATTTAATTTATTAATTTTCTTTTCAGCAAATACAGACAGTTTGGTACCATTGTTTAGGCTACCCCCTCCCATTGGACCCTCCTTGTTGATGTAAATGGGTCGTGCATTGTGGAGTTCTTGATATAGTGATGATGCCTTGTTCTCTCTGATAGTCTCCTCCATCTCTAAAACAAAAAAGATTCTTCAATCTAAGGTGAGAACAGTTTGAATAAAAGGGGATAAGCCTAGTTTTTGGAGAGATATATTGATATGTATATCCATTCTTCTTAGGTGAAAGAGCAATGGAGTTTCCCTCCAGAGCCTATTGGTTTCCTATTTTAGGGAATATGGCTTGGTTCCCAGAGCTAGATAGAGTTCTCTCCCACTGAGTGGGTCTTATTTCCAACTGGTGAGTAGTTACCTAAATCGACTGTGTGCCACTATTTCATGAATGTGCCATTTTTTCTTTGCTGGTTGATTTTGTACATGGCAAAATCTCCTGCTCATTCAACCTCCTGGCAACCAGATGTGGAAAGTAGTCAGGGGTAGAGAAAACTAATAGCAATATGAATCAATTTCATAGAAAACTTCTTCCTGGACACCATTTTCCAAGTCTTTATACTCAATAAGGGGAAAGGAGGACCCAAATAGAAAAGCATAATAAAATGTGGAGAAAGCATAAACCTAAAACCATGGGCTCTAGTTGGGAATTCCCAGGCCCAGAATTGGGTGTCCCTCACAGTCAGCTGTTGGTCAGGGAGCTACTCCTCCCAAGAACATAGGCCATTGCCAAAACACTTAGTTACAGGTAAGAACTAAAAGGTAAATGTCTATTGCTGAAGACCCCACAGCATGCAGCCACAGGATCATGCTGAAACAAAGTTCCTTCCTACTAGCCCTCATAGTGCTGGAAAGTGCTATGAGAGGGACTGGAGAATAACAGTTGTCACCAAATATTTTATCAATAATTAGTTTTTCCTGAAAACATAATTACATAGTCTATGTAAATAGATAAAAGAAAATAAATGAGAAAATAACAATAAGAGATTCATGAGAGGAAAAGGGTGCCCACAAAGTCAACAGGAAGTTTGGTGGCAGCAGTTGGTAAGGAACAAAAGAGAGAGAATCTGTGGTGCTGATGTTGTTTTTGGTCTACAGAATTGTTAACTTTGTTACTCTTCAAGATTATAAAGTGCCTAATTTCAAGAAATTTCACATTATGGAGAAACTTAGTGACTTTGATATTGCCCAATAAGATTCATTATGTACAGTAGCTATAGAGGGTCAGTGGAGTGAAGAATAAGGAGGCCATGTCATAAACAACCTCATGGGATTACATGGAGAGAAGCATTTTGTCATGTAACAGAACTGAGTTTCAAACAACTGAAAATGATTAAAATAGATGCTGAAGAAAAACTATATTAAACTAATTTATGATACCACGTGACTGACATTATTCAACATTTTATAAAAAAAAAACTCACTTTGTTTATAAAGCCATCTTTTGACTATACTAACTCCATTGTCTCAAAAGTGGGATACAGAAAAAAAATGATTACTATGATAAAGATATGAATATTTTTCCTTTTGTACCTATATACCTTTAAAAATATTACTTCCTAAAGTAAGGAAAATCTGAAAAGCGAATAATATGCATTTTATTTTATTTCACTTTTTATTATTGACAACTTCTATAATTATAGCCAATAAACTATAATTCCCTTCCCCCAACTTTCTCTTTTACAACTCCATTTTTCATAATATCCCCTCCTCATCTCAATCAGTCTCTCTTTTATTTTGATGCCACATTCTTTTCCCCCTATTACCATTGCACCAACATCATGGATATTCAGACCATTGTGTGTCTGGAAGAGTCTATTGTAAGGAGTCCTACCCTTCTTTAGGTTCTTATATTCTTCCTGCCACCTTTTTCTCAATGGACTCTGAGCCTTGGAAGGTGTAATATAGATGTTTCAGTGCTAAGCACTCCTCTGTCACTTCTTCTAAGCACTATGATGTCTTTTGAGTCATCCCAGAGGTCACTGCCATCTGAAAAGAGAAGCTTCTCTAACCAAAGGTGAGAGTAGCATCAATATATGGGTATGAATGTTAAGAAAAGTACTTACAAGTCAGTTTAGTATGCGTAATATATGCATTTAGCCAGACATCTGCAGGCATTACAACCCTAGGGCTCATGACTTCCCCTGCCAAAGGTTTTCATTATCAGGAATGTATTCTTTCTCATGGAGCAGTTTGCCTTCCCCATAACAGACATGCAACTATTCTTCCCATTGGCTCATTTAGCATGACTGGCCCAAGTTAAGGCTTTCAGTATCCACTGATGACTTCTCTCTCTCTCCTATGGAGCTGCTTGCACCATAACTTTTTCCAGATTTCAGTCAGCTGGTCTACAGGGAGGAGATTTTCAGCTCAGCTCGAGCAAGATTTCTGTGACCTTTCAACCCAAGTATATGAAGTCTTATGCAACAGTACTTTACCATCTATTTCTGGTGGCAAACCAAAAGTCTTAGGAATGGCCTGTAATGTTTTTAGGACATCAGTGACCTCCTTGACCAACAACTCACTAAAAGGTATCCCATTTGTGGCACTGAAAATTTTCTAGCGACAATCTATGGCTTCTGGATGCACCATTGTCCAAAAAAGTAGATTTCTATATGACTTATTCATACCCTGTTAGGCATTGATTAACCCTTCCCACAGCCTACCTTTACTCAATCTCTTACCCTGACCTCACTTGGGCATTTCCACCTCAAGTAGTCTTTTTTCTACTTACACATGTACAATACCATGATCTTAAGTCCTCCCCTGTCCTCCCACTCTTATAGCCCCTTTCTAGCTTACTAGCTTCTGCTACCAAGTTTTATTCCAACTCACTTATGAGCAATAACTTGTTATCATGGAACATCATTTGTGTGAAAAAAAAAATCTTTAACCATGGGTAAGTGATAACAGTGGCTGTAGCTTTCTACAAATAATCAAAGTAGCTCAGACTATTTTCTTACCAGTGTCTTTTCCTAAAAAGATCACAATCTCAAGAAAAATTTGGCTCCTTGGAGAGAAAAATTATTTATTACCATATAAATGTGATTTGAACACAAATGTATGTACAGATATTATATATACATATATACATACATACACATATGCATATTTAGTGATTTATGTATATATGACATATATCTATGTCTATTGACTATATATGTATAATTTACTACTGCAGTTTCCTAAATACAACCAAAGGAGTAAATATTTTCCTTTAGATATTTTTAAGTGTCAAATGCAGAGTTGTATATATCAAACATGCTATCAGAGAAACAACAGGACACTGAATATTACATAGAGTCCATAGTGGACAAAAGTCAGTAATTGGCCAGAGAAGAAACAAAATAAGAGCATGATATACCCTGTAAGTACATTACGAGGAGCTAATAAGGAATCAGAGAGAGTGGTCATGTATCAGTACAAAAAGCAACATGTTTGAGAACTATTTTATTGTAGCTGCTTTTGCCAATAGGAAGAGAAACTAGAAAGAGGATAATCACCATTTCCATGTGTATTAGTCAGGGTTCTCTAGAGGAATAGAATTGCTATAATGAATTATTTTAAAAAGGGAATTTATTGGATTAGCTTACAGTAGTCCAATAGCAGTTGCAGGCCCAAGAATCACCGAACCTGGTAGCTTCTCAGTCCACGTGGCCAGATGCCTCAGCAGTCCTGACCCGGCACTGCAGATGGTGCTGGAAAGCCTGGAGGCTTCCTGAGGAGCCTCTGGGTTTCGATCCACGTGGGTTTTCAGTTGATGTTGGTCTTTAGTCCGCACTGGTCTTCAATTCTTGCTAGAAGGTAGGGAGCAGCTCTGGCAGACAAGTGGAAGGAAGGAAGGAAAAGGGAACTCTTCTACCCAGAGCTTCCTTTTATCAAGTCCCTCTCTGAGCGGGGCCGCCCACTCTGGGGGAAGGGCTCACCCTGGGAGAAAGAACTCCTCCTTTAGTTGATCCTTCCTAGAAGCAGCCTGTGGATTACTAAACAGATCAAGTTGACAGCACCTTAACTATCACACCATGGTTCTCATGGTATCTATAAATTTGCAGAATATCTGTATATTTTTAATGACTTACATACAATAGAAAACCATCCATCTGAGCTGAAAAAATATAGCTTTTAATCCTGACTGAAATTCTAGGTTCTGGCTTCAAAACAAATACTTATGAGATGATAAATAATTTTTAACTGAGAAATATGACTTGCCAAGGACAGGTTTGACTAAAATAGTATGAGAATAATGGGTGTTGGGAAGTAAGAGAACCTGAAAGATAAAGAGTAGCTAATATAAAGAAGGTAAAGAGATAAATCATAAGTTCTTTACACTTTTCTCAGTAGGCCCATTGTATCATTCCACAGGGAAAACAACTCACAATGGAAGTACCAGAAAAGATGTTCAAAGACAGTGTTTTCTGTCACCATTCTAGACATACTCCTCTAGGAGGAAGAATAGTAACTTTGTTCAAATTCTTGGAACAGGTACACAGTATCTACAAGATATTTTATTAAAAATTGATTTTTATTACATGCAGAACATAAAAGAAAAACTATTACAAAGTGGGCTAAATTTAACAATTATTCAGATAACTTGATAAATGAAGACAGTTAGCTTGATAATTTAGATAAATCACTTGAAATGTATTTAAACCAATCAAGATTAACTGTAAAATTGACCAATATCCATTTCATTAAGCATTATGTTGATTCATACTAACTGTCATGGCAAATTTGCCATCGTGATTTCAATATAAAGTGAAATGCTTAAATGATGCTCTTAATTGAACTGTGGAAAGTGCATATTAAAGCTATGTCAACACAATGACTAAGCATCCAGACAAACATACAAAATCATCACATTCAATTAATTTTGTCTATGCTACATTAAACATGGGGATTTAGTTATACTGGGGTTTTATATATTTGTAAATGTACTGAAGACTGGTTCTTTTTTACTGGAGGAATAAGGGGGTTTGTCTAATAGACTAGTAGTACTGCACTAAGCAAGTAATGATACTACTTTTACTATACCATGGTAGTAGTAAATTGAGTTCCTTCTGACAAGCCCCTTGATATCTCAGTCTCTCTTTTTTTGACTATGAAACTCACAGTAATCATGACTGCCATTTCTAACTCCTCAAGTTGCTATAGTTATCAAATGGTAACAAGTACAAAAGCATTTTAAAAAGATAAAGGTGGCGATTTTTTTTTCCAGTGATTGGGTAAGTTCACTAAGAATGATCTGTGTCAGGTTCAACCATTTTTCCTCAAATTTCATTATGTCATTTTTTCTTACTGCTGTATAGAATTCCATTGTGTAGATATACCACATCTTAGTTATCCATTAGTCTAGTGATGGGCATCTTGGTTGATTCCAGCTCTTAGCTATTACAAATTGAGCCACTACAAACATGGTTGAACAAATCTCTCTGGCCTGTGGTTTGAAGGTTTTAGGGTAGATGCCCAGTAATGGAATAACTGGGTCTGTTGGTATCTCTATAGTCAGCTTTTTCAGGAGTCTCCATATTGCTTTCCAAAGTGGTTGTACCATCCTACATTCCCACCAACAGTGGATGAGTGTTCCTACTTCTCCACATCTTCACCAGCATTTATTTTAATTTGATTTTTTGATGTTTACTATCCTTATTGGGATAAGGTGGAATCTCACAGTTGTTTTAATTTGCATTTCTCTGATGATTAGGGATGATGAACATTTTCTTAAGTATGTGTTTGCCATTTGTAATTATTCCTCTGTGAACTGCCTGTTCAGTACTTTGCCCCATTTTGTGAGTGGGGTGTTTCACTTCTTACTGTTTAGATTTTTGAGTTCTTTGTAGATTCTAGAGATTATACCTCTGTCAGTTGGATACCCGGCAAATATTTTCTCCCATTCTGTGGGTAATCTATTGCGTGTCTAGTGGCAGAAAGTGCTACATGGGCAACTGGGGGAAAATGACCAATACCTGTCTAAGCAACTCATGGTCTAACCTACTTAGCAGCAAATAACCTGTTGTGATGCCCACACAAGTGCAATAGTGGCACACAGCCATGGTGGGGAACCAACTGCTCTTGATTTGGCTAACTGTTCCCCTCAGTGGTACAAGACCCATAGCTGGATCTGGGAAACAAGTCAGAACCATATCCAAACATAAGCCCACTCTCCAATATCAAGCGACCATCAATCATGGGCTACAAGAGGGCCTACACCTATTAAATTCTGTATAAAAAATAGTAAGGATTATCTCATTTGTCCTGGTGCTAACTTACTCTCTACTGGAGAATCTGCTTTTCTTTTTCAGATAGATGTATATCCTAAGGAGAGAGCCACCCCATCATACCTCAAAAGGGCCCTGGCTGACCTAAGAAAACTTGGTGAAACAAGCAAGGGTGTTCTTTTCCTCATGAACCGATACCAGCACAAGGGGGAAGGAGACCAACACAGAGAAAAATCAACTCCTACCAAATCAGAGAACCAGAGCCTCAGAGGCCCCCAACACCTCATCACTGAAGCAGACCAAAAATGACCCCAACATGGCTCAGGGAAATTCTGCAGAAGAGGGGGTGGAAAGAATGTCAGAGCCACATGGTAGGTCATGATATGCAGAGACATTTATCTTACCCATAACTGTGGGCTAACTCCACAATGCACGATCCTTATACCTCAAGAAGGAGGGGCCAATGGGGAGGGGTAGGTCATGATTGAGCCTAATAATGGTACCCAACTGACTGTATTTTCTGAATACAAAATTAATTTATAAAAAAATTAAGAAATATAAAAAAGAAAAAAGTTAAAGGTGAAGATTAAATGTGAGACATCCTCCTCTTTATGCTTAGAGTCATATCAATGCAGTATCTTATGTTAAGAAAGTACACAGTGAACAACGCTAAATTGCAAATATTACATTGTCCAAATGTATACTGTAAAAAACTGTAAAAGTAAATTTTATAAGTAAAATGATTTCAGCTAGGCTTGAATGTGTGTGCTTCGAAGATGTGGAAATGGAAAGATTCAAATTTCTACTCCCAAATTGGTTGTCTTATTCTCAATTCCATATATTAATGACAAAAGTAATCTCATGGGTTTTAATTATTTCAGTCATTGTATAACCAAATAAGAGAGGTTTAGATCATGAAGCAAGGGTTTAATTGTATCAATTTTCTGATGAATAACCTTTCATAATACCAAACACACTAAAAGATAAAATACAAATAAGATTGGATGATATCCAAGGCCCAACATAGTCATTACATTGACTATGTTCTAGTCCCCTTGGATTTCTATAAGCCCTTTCTAGAAACAGGGATTCTGCTTTTATTTCTTCTGTGCTCGTGTTACACCCTCAAATTAGTTTTAGCTCTGCCTCTCAGTCTTATCAATTCTTTAATTTTCTGTGAAATATTGTCTCTACTATGGAACTCAATCTTGATAACTCCATTTAAATGGGATCTCTCTTTCCCGAATTCACATGACCATTTGTGCCTCTATTTTAGCACATATCATAGTATTCTTTATTTCATCTGTATGCATTTATATAGGTCTAAACCCTTTGGTGCTAAATTCCTCTAGGAATATGATTCTGTCTCTTCTGTTATTATAACATAGCTTCCACAGTATATTTTATGCATTTAGTCAAATTAGTAATTTGATGGGCTAATAACATAATAATTGAATCTTATACACTCTAATAGAAATGTCATATATAGGTTAATATTCTTATTAAGGTTACAAAAATTGTAGCACATAAATATATCTTGAGTGACAATATTTAGATATTTGCTAAGAATTTTAGCAGAATTAAATGATTATACAATTAAACTGTCATCATAATTTTCCCTGAATATTTTGCTTTTGAATAGAAAATAATATTTAAGATGATTGGAGAGCTGGAAATATTGCTTACTGGCTAATGCACTTGCATGTGAAGCCTAAGGACCCAGGTTTTACTCCCCTGTCCCAATATAACCCAGATGTTTCAGGTGGTATATGTATCTGAAATTCATTTGCAGTGGCTGAAATCCATGGTGCACCCATTTTCTATCTTCCTTGCTCTCTGTCATAAATAAAGTATTTTAGGGCTGGAGAAATAGCTTAGTGGTTAAGGCATTTGCCAGCAAAGCCTAAGGACCCATATTCGATTCTCCAGATCCCAAGTAATCCAGATGCACAAAGGGGAGGCATGCTCAAGGTCACACATGAGTACTAGGTGCCTCAAGCATCTGGAATTTGATTACATTGTCTGAGGCCCTGGCACACCAATTCTCTCTCTGTGTGTGTCACACTCTCTCTCTGTCTCTAAAGAAAACAAATATATATATATATTAAATGACTGGAGAGAAAGGGAACTATTTTTAAATGATAACTACAATAATTATTTGGGCAATTTATATAATGCAGCACTTTATTAATACTTTTGTTAAATGTAATAGTTAAGAACATAGTCTCATGAGGGGCAAAATTCTCCTTTATCTTGACTTTGAAGCTTACAATTTTCTTTAATCACTGGACAACTTAAATAACCTATAATTTGTAGTTCCATAATTGGTAAAAGAGGGAGCATAGGAGTAACCAATTCATAGGAATATAAATAATAAATTTTCATAATTTATAAATTTTGATTATATACACCCTGTTCACAGAAACATTCAAGCAGTCATGCTAAACAACTGATGATCAAAATCAAGTTTATAGTGACTAATAGTTTTGTATCAGAATGCAGTATCTATTATTTGAGAGACAGATAGAGAAATAATGGGTACACCAGGGCCTCCAGCCACTGCAAACGAATTCCAGAAGCATGTACCACCTTGTACAACTAGCTTATGAGGGTCTTGGGGAATCAAACCTGGTTCCTTTGGATTTGTAGTCAAGCTAAACTTGCCATATTGACAAATATACTGCCTCCTATTTTTTTAACCCTGCTCAGCCATATGTATAGATGATCAAATATCTAAAACTTGCTTATTTATCTACTTTGTTTTCAGGTCATTTAAAGTTGGTCTGATACAAAAACAATATAGGAGGGACTTGAACTGTTGATGCTTATGAGTATTACAAAAAATGAGTTTTCTGGGATATATATGTGGAGAGAGAGAGAGAGAGAGAGAACTGGAGCCTCCAGCCACTGCAAATTAACTCCAGACTCATGGACCACAATGTGCATCTGGCTTACTTGGGTTCTGAGATGTCAAACCCAGATCCTTTGGCTTTTCTGGAAAGCACTTTAACCACTAAGCAATCTCACCAGCCCTGACACTCTTCTTTTTTTTGTTTATTTTTATTTATTTATTTGAGAGAGACAGAGAGAAAGAGGCAGAGAGAGATAGAGACAGAATGGGCACACCAGGGCATCAGCCACGGCAAAAGAACTCCAGATGCATGCTCCCCCTTGTGCATCTGGCTAACATGGGTCCTGGGGAAACGAGCCTCGAACAGGGGTCCTTAGGCTTCATAGGCAAGTGCTTAACCACCAAGCCACCACTCCAGCCCCACTCTTCTTTTTTAATAATCATTTTTATTATAATGAACTTTAGAGTATGAACATTGTGCATGTGTGAATATCAGGCTATACTCTCATACCCTTTTTCTCTCACATCATTCCACTGATGGTCCTCCTCAATGGGGTTGTTGGTATGCACTGAGGGGGTCATAAATACACCAGTCAGTCTCAGTGTAAGGGATAATGTCTGGATATGCCATTCTACCCTGTGACTCTTAAAATCTTTCAGTCTCCTTTCCCCAATGTTCCCTGTGCTTTGGCAGGAATGTTATGTCTTCTTTAATGTTGAGCTCTTTTCATCCTCTGAATTTCTGCTTTGATGAATTTGTGTCTTCTCAATGCCTACCAACATCTCCCTGGAGGTTGTTAGGCTAGGTGTGAAAGCAGCACTTACATTTAAATCACTTCTCCCTCTGTAGTGTCCCTTGGGCCATGACAGATGTGATATACATGTCTTATCTCCTTCCAGTGTATTGCAGACTATTATTTCTTGTCTATTGATGGATCTTGGTCCTCTCTGGTATTTTCTGCCATCCACTAAAAAAAAAAAAAAAAAAAAAACAGATTCTACAAATGAATGAAAGTAACATGGATCAAAAGGAATAAAATTATACTTACAAAGACGTTCTCTTCTTTTTAAATTTATTTGTTTAATAATCTTTACTTGGGAACTTTAATATATGAATATATTGCAAATTAGTCATATTCTCATGAAGTTATCCTCTTTTGTTCTCTCTCTACCAACCTATTTCACTGAAGATATTCCTTTGTGGGGTTATAGGTAATCACTGTGGGGTCAGGTTCAGTTTTTTTTGGGGGGGGGGCAATGCCTCAGAGTACAACTTCCCACCCTGTGGCTCTTAAATTATTTAAACTCCCTGTGGTGGTCTGAATAGATGGCCCCCAACATATTAAGTTGTTTATTTGTTTGTAGTTTGCATCTGCTGCCACCTGGCTGGAGACAGTGTCACTGGGTGGATCTTAAGGTTTGGTAGTGGGTTTCAGATTTCAATCTAAAGATATGCAAAGTGTGCCTAGCTGGAGTTCCTGAAATTTGTTGTGTGGCTTTTGGCGTTTTGGATGGTGCTTCCTCTCTCTCTTCTTGGTCCTGGGAAAGTAGGCTCGCTTCTTCTACCATTATGGAACTTCCCCTGGGTCTGTAAGCTTCAATAAATATCTCTTCCTCCATAACTGTGCCTGGTCTGGAAGTTCATCTCAGTGAACCTGAATCTGTCTCCTACACTCCCTTTATTACAATGTTTCCTGAGCCTGGGAGACCACATTATAAGTGTTCTGTAGTACTGAGTTCTAACCAGCCTCTAATTCCCTGCTTTGATAAATTTTGAGTCTCCTCAGTGACTATTAACATCTCTCTGGAGGAGTTTCTCAAGATAGCACTGTAAGTAGACCTCATATTTAATCTTTCACTTCCCCTGTAATGTTTTCTGGACCCTGGTGAGTGTGATAGAGATGACTATCCAGTGCTAGGCACTTGGCTTTCTTGTCATTTTGATGAATCTTGAGTCTCTCTAGTATTGGCCTCCATCTGTAAAAAGCAGGTTCTCTAACAAAGAAAGACAGGAGAATTGATCAAATGGGATAAAGATATATATATTCATAAGGCTTATCCATAGGTATTAATGTCTCCATTTAGCAAAAGAATAGTGGAAATTTCCCACTAGGGTCTATGACATTTCATCCCATAGACTTTTGACTTGGTTCTCAGTATCAATTATGAAATCCCTTTCACTGATCATGCCTCATATACAATCATAGAGTAGTTGATACCCCAATAATTTATGAGCCACTATTTCACCAGTCGGTATGCATTGGCTGATTGGTTGATTTTTTTAATGTTTTTTTTTTAATTTTCATTTTTCCTCAATTTTTTAAAATTTGTTTTTCTTCATTTTTTACTTCTTTATATGATAGCGACAGACAGAGCAAGAAAGAGAGAGAGAGAGAGAGAGAGAGAGAGAGAGAGAGAGAGAGAGAGAGAATGGGCATGCCAGGGCCTCCAGCCACTGCAAATGAACTCCAGACAAGGGCACCCCCTTGAGCATCTGGCTAATGTGGGTCCTGGGGAATTGGGCCTCAAACCGGGGTCCTTAGGCTTCACAGGCAAACGATTAACCACTAAGCCATCTCTCCATCCCATTTACCTCAATTTTTATTAACATCTTCCATGATTATAATGAATATCCCATGGCAATACCCTCCCTCCCCCTCTTTCCGCTTTGAAATTCCATTCTCCATCATATCCCCTCCCCTTCTATATCAGTCTCTCTTTTATTTTGATGTCATGATCTTTTCCTCCTATTATGATGGTCTTGTGTAGGTAGTGTCAGGCACTATGAGGTCATGAATATTCAGGCCATTTTATGTCTGGAGGGAGCACATTGTAAGGAGTCCTACCCTTTCTTTGGCTCCTACATTCTTTCTGCCACCTCTTTTGCATTAGACCCTGAGCCTTGGAAGGTGTGATCGAGATGTTACTCAGTACTCCAGTCATTTCTTTCCAGCACTATGATACCTTCTGAGTCATCCCAAGGTCACTGCCATCTGAAAAGAGAAGATTCTCTACCCAAAGTGAGAGTAGCATTAATATAAGGGTATAAATATTAAAAGAAGTGCTTACTGGACAGTTTAATAAGCATAGTGTATACATTTATATAGATATCAGCAGATGTTACACCCCTAGGGCTCATGACTACCCCTGTTTTAAATTTTCAGTATCAGGGATGTATTCCATCCCATGGAGTGGGCCTCCAGTCCAATTAGAGGGCAGTTGGTTTCCACCATGATAGACATGCCACTATTGCACCTGTTGGCTCATTTGGCCTGGCTGACCAATTATAAGGCTTGCAGTAACCACTATTGAGTATCTTCACTGGTGATATCTCTTTCTGCCATTGAACAGCATGTAGAATAGCTTCTTCCAGCTTTCTGTCAGCTGGTATACATGGAGGAAGTCCTCAGCTCAGATCCAGCAGGATTTCTCAGTGGCCTTGCAGCCCAAGTATGTGGAGTCTTCAGCAATAGGGTCTTACTATCTATTTCTGGTGGGAAACCAAGGGCCTCAGCAATGGCCTATAATGTTTGGGGGGCATCAGGGACCTCCTTGGCCAACAACTCACCGGAAGGTATCCTATCTCTGGCACTGAAAATTTTCTAGCAATGATCTATGGCTCCTGAGTGTTCCATTGTCCAAAACTGAAGGATTCCATGTGATTTATTTATATCCTCTTGGGTTTTGATTAGCCCTCCCCCCACCTTTCCTTTACTCAAACTCTTCCCTTGACCTCACTTTGGGCCTTTTCACCCCAGTTATTCTATTCTTCTACTTGCATATACACAATACCAATCTATTAAGTACCCTCCTCCTTCCTTTCTCTTCCTCTTATATCTGTTTTTTTAGCTTACTGGCCTCTGCTATTGAGTTTTTTTTTCCTTCTCACACAGAAACCCAATCATCTGTACCTAAGATTCACATATGAGTAAGAATATGTGGTGCTTGTCTTTCTGGGCCTGAGTTACCTCACTTAGTATAATGCTCTCTAGATCCATCCATTTTTCTGAAAATTTCATAACTTCATTTGTCTTTACTGCTGAGTAGAACTCCATTGTATAAATGTGCCATATCTTCATTATCCACTAATCAGTTGAGGGACATCTAGACTGGTTCCATTTCCCAGCTATTATAAATTGAGCAGCAATAAACATGGTTGAGCCTGTACTTCTAAGGTAATGAGATGGGTCCTTGGGATATATGTCTAGGAGTGCTATAGCTGGGTCATATGGTAGATAAAATTTTAGCTATCTTAGGAACCTCCACACTGATTTCCACAATGGCTGGACCAGATTACATCCCCACAAAGAGTGTAGAAGGGTTCCTCTTTTTCCACATCCCTGCCAGCATTTATGATCATTTGTTTTCATGATGGTATCCAATCTGACAGGAGTGAAATGGAATCTCAATGTAGTTTTAATCTCCATTTCCCTGATTTAAAAAAAAAATAAGGCTGGTGGTATCTCTATACCTGATTTTAACCGATACTACAGAGCCATAGTAACAAAAACAGCTGGATACTGGCACAAAAGCAGACATGTAGATCAATGGAACAGAATAGTGGACCCAGATGTAAGTCCAAGTAGCTATAGCCACCTGATATTCAATAAAAATGCCAGAAATACTCATTGGAGAAAAGACAGCCTCTTCAGCAAATGATGCTGAGAAAACTGGATATGTACCTGTAGATGGATGAAAATAGATTCTTCTCTCTCTCTCCATTCACAAGAATTAAGTCCAAATGGATTAAAGACCTTAACATCAGACCTGAAACTCTGAAACTGCTAGAGGAAAAAGTAGGGGAAACCCTTCAACATATTGGTGTTGGAAAAGACTTTCTGATTGTAACCCAATTTCTCAGGTAATAAAACCACAGATTAACCACTGGGACCGCCTGAAATTATAAAGATTTTGTACTGCAAAGGACACTGTGAATAAAGAAAAGAGGAGACCTACAGAATGGGGAAAATCTTTGCCAGCTATATATCAGATAGAGGATTAATATCTAGGATATACAAAGAACTCTAAAAATTAAATAATAAGAAATCAAACAAGCCAATTAAAAATGGGCTATGGAGCTAAATAGAGAGTTCTCAAAAGAAGAAATATGGATGGCATATAAGCATCTAAAAAACTGTTCTACATCCCTGGTGATTGGTTGATTTTTGTGGCCTACCAAACACCCTTTTTTTTTTTTTGTTTTTTTGTTTTTTTTTCAAACGTTTGAGAACTGACACTCTTCTGAGAACTTAAATAAATTACATGTTAGTCAAATTTATGGTACTCACTATTTACCATGACATTAAATTTTTTTTAAACAACTTCTTTTTTTAATTTATTATTTATTTATTTATTTGAGAGCGACAGACACAGAGAGAAAGACAGATAGAGGGAGAGAGAGAGAATGGGCGCGCCAGGGCTTCCAACCTCTGCAAACGAACTCCAGACGTGTGCGCCCCCTTGTGCATCTGGCTAATGTGGGACCTGGGGAACTGAGCCTCGAACCGGGGTCCTTAGGCTTCACAGGCAAGCGCTTAACTGCTAAGCCATCTCTCCAGCCAGACATTAAATTTAATTGTGTTCATTTTTCTCTGAATTTAATAATTAGTGTGGAATTTTGATCATGCACCTTACATCAATTTTTTTTTTAATTTTAAATATGAATGATAAGGAATAGTGAGACCAAAATATATCTTCTTCAAATGGGAGAAGAGAGATTATTAAAATTACAGACAGTTTTTCTCTTTATTTGTCTATCTTCACATTGATTGTTATATCATTTGTTATTAATTCCATCATATGTGCCAAAAAATGAATCTTATTTCATGCATCAAAATGTTTTAGGATAGAGAGCCATAAACCATATGGATCTTGTTTGAAATTCTTCCAAATCATAAATATCCATATGCAACTGATAAAAGTCAATTTATGTGGTGGTAGGGGAATAGAAGGCTGCTCTCAACTGAGGTCCAGAGAAATCACCTTATAGGTTTTCTAGGTACTAAACTCAAGGGAAATTACTTCATCACAACTTGATCCAGGCCACAGTAACGAAGACTGTGATGCAGCCAGTGTTCAACTATGTTGACTTTACAGTACTGGAATTAATCCATCAGCATTGCTGCTTAGTGAAATCATTTCCAGTCTGTAGTTGTTCTGAGGCTTACTTCATCATCACAGACCCAGATGCTGAACACATCACCCTAAGAAATATTGATGTTAATTAGATGCTGTTCACCTTGTGATGATAATTTCTGTCTTGCAGGGCATAAGCCTGACAAATTTAGATTGATATTTTATTCCTATAATATGTGGCAATTTTTTCAGTGGTAGTCATTACATATTTGCATGTATTGTGTGAACACAGATGAGAGATATGCCAGGAGTTAGTTATTTCTGAATTAATCTAATATAAGAAATTATTCTATGTATATCCTTTATATGTAGCTGGGAACATACTTATACGTTACCTAACATACATAGTTGTACATTTTTTTAATTCAAATCTTATTTTGTTCACTAATTTGAATTAAAACTAAAAATTGCTGCCATGACAGTAATAGAAATAGCATCATAGCCTTAATAAGATCTGAAGCTCTTACTAAAGTGTGACGTATCTCCTTATTTCTACACATTCCCCTCCTACACTTTAAATGATTGTTCAAAGCTGTAGCTAATGAGGACTTGGTAAAATATCGTAGACCATATTGCATCACTTCCCTGCTTAAAACCCCTCAGTGATGTCACAATTTGTTCCACGTTAAAAAAAAAATCCTTATAGTGTCCAATGAAACATTACATGGACTTCCAAATTCATTAATCCATTCATTAAATTCTGACTTCATTTCCAAACTTCTCCCCTTAACCACTTTTCTGTAGCCAAATGTTTCTCTTAGCTGCTTCTGCCATATGCCAAGGCTCACAGTGACTCTGTTATGGCCATTTCTATTTCCTTTGTTGAGGAACTTTTCTTCATGACCCTATTTAAATGTTCTGATTCCATTCTTCCTTTCATCCCAGCCATGTTATTATACTTTTCACATTTATTTTACTGTCTTCACAACATTTAACACATTCTACTATATTATCAAACCCATGTGCTTAAGTCTTTGTTGTTGTCTCACTCCCTACACTAAAGTGAAGCTTTATAATGACATTATAATTGATTCCTATAGTGCTCACCAACCCCAGAGCTATTGCTATTCTGGAATAAGAAAGAAAATCAATAAATATTTTAAAAGAATAATTTAATTATTTTCAAAGAGCACTTCCTGGGTGATTAAATCCATGGAATATGTTTCTCTTACTGGCAAGTAATAGACATTACTATAACATTTTATTAACATTCTGAAAAATCTCAATTAATTTGAAACTAGTGGTTCTAGAGTTAGATATCAAGAATATTTTTTCTAGAACGCTTGTCAAAACTTCCATTTTCTGCTGGGTGTGGTGGTGCACACCTTTAATCCCAGAATTTAGGAGGCAGAGGTAGGAGGATTGCCATGAGTTCGAGGCCACCCTGAGATAACATAGTGAATTCCAGGTCAGCCTGAGCTAGAGCAAGAACCTACCTCGAAAGACCAAACAAACAAACAAACAAAAAAAACTTCCTCTTTCTGGGCCTCAAACATACTCAGTAATCTGTAACAGGAAGCACATGAAACTTTTTTAATAAGCCTTATATAATATTTCTTTTTTATTAAACTTTGAGAAAAAATGTTTCTAAAATTGAAGAAAATGAGCTACCAATATAGATCTGGTCATCCTTAATTTCTTTCAATTTTTCATTTATTTAAAAAATGAAAGCATCCAGACATGGTGGCATAATTTTAATCCCAGCACTCAGGAGGCAGAGGTAGGAGGATCACATGGTGAATTCCAGGTCAGCATGGGATAGAGCAAGACTCTACTTTGAAAAAAGAGAAAAGAAAAGAAAACATAGTCCAGGTATTTTATAAACTTTGATCAGCATACACAGCTGGTTCTGAGGAATTCAAAGTGATCAACACACGCTTCAGGATAAAAAACCAGCCCTACAAGATTCTACCTGCTCAGAAGTGGGATAATTTTTTTAAAAAATCTTTCAAAACTTACTTTTCACTCATATTCTAAATCTGAAAAAAGTGAAAACAAAGTGTTTTCTCTACAGTCCTTGAGAAATAATTAACATTTAAGAAGCCTCAATTCAATAAAACAATCAGACAAAGTTCAAATGGATTATTTTTCTTTGTGCAAAATAACTAACATAATACAAAGTAAGTTATAACTTGAATTTTATTTCAAAAGTGACTAATTTTAGGCCATAACACATACATTAAAATCCATCACAAAATACCATACAACACTTTTCATGTTTTGTCTTAACATAAAGCTAATTTAACAAACCAATAATAAACCAATTACTATCCTAAAAGCTTTTTTCCATATCCATTCCTTCTCATTTTGTTTAAACCATGTCATATAGTCATCACTTTGTAATAAAACATATGAGTGACCAGTGAACCAATTTATGGCAGCAATACCATTAAATATTCTAGGATAATGATAATTTGATTTAGATTAATGTACAATTTATTTAAAGAAAGCTTACTATTTTTCATTAATGATTTCACAAGCACAAAGCTAATCAATGTGCTTGCAATTAAGTACACCTAATGATTTGGGGCAGGCTAACTTACCTTTACTTTATGCCCTTAAAAATTTACTTTGGCATCTGCATGGTGGTATAACCCAAGAATTTATGAGGCTGAGGGAGGAGGATTGTGAGTGCAAGGCCAATTTGATGTACATAGAAAGATCATGTCTCAAAAAACTCAGTGTGAATTCACAGGGAGTAGATATGTTACTCCAGAAAAAATAATAAATGCCACAGACATAAGTCATTAATTCATTCTGAATACACATATTCACAGATAAATATCTATCAGTGGCAATTTTTAAAGCAATAATTTCAAATGCATAGCACTCTTTCTGCAAATTTATGTGAGAACCTGGCAAGTAAAACCTACTAAAACTCCATTATTCTGACTTGAGAAATAAGGTCCTCTTATCCAAATGCTCAGCACTATGAAGAGGTGCTAAAGGACCAACTCTGACATACCTCCTGGGAACGACAAAGATCCAAAATGCAAAGTTTTCCAAATGTAAGTAATTAATCTGATATGTATGCTATACTTGGTGTGGCAAGCCATGGATTGCCTCTTCTAAAGCAATTTCAAAAGTAATATTGACTTCATATAAAGACATGGGCTTATTGGTTTTATTTCTTATAGATATTAGGAACTGATTCTTACAAAATAGGAAAACCTGATTCATTTTTCTCAATTATTTTAAGAGTAGGGAAGTACTTTTTGTATTTTATGTATTAGAAATTTTAAAAAGTAAGTGAAAATATATGACAACCACATAAGGAAGAGTGGAAAGTTTGGCAGATATTATTTAAAAACCAACCATAAAAGTGGAGAAAAATGTCAAAATTAGCTAAAATTATAAGACTCTGAAAAATTAATAGACAAACAATAACTGAAATTCATTTACTGGAAACCCAGCTAAATTTTAATATGAATATGACAGCTCATGTTTTCTTGCACAGGGAGTTCCTCCTAATCCTTATGTACCAGGTTGGAATTGGCTAAAAAATATGAGCAATTTCCTGCCACAAGACTGAGTAACTTGTATTAAAGAGCAGAAAATGGTTTCTAGTGTATGGGGAAAACCTATAGAATTTTACCTTGTAGCTATAGACGTACTTAGGGTAAGAGAAAGATGTGAAAATAGAGAATGAAAGTTTTAAACTTTTACAGAAAATATGTTTAAGCACAATGGCTGACCAATTAACTGATGAAATACTTGTAAAGATATAGAATGGAATCCTAGGAACAAAGGCTAAAAATTTTCAAAGTTAAAATGAAATTATAAAAATTAAACATACATGAATATATATAATTAAAAGATGACACATTTGTAGGTAATAGATAAGTTACTTACAAAATCAGAAACAAATAATGAATAAAACTTCTCAGAAGATAAAGACAATTAGTAGTCACAATTTCTAGAAATCAGTAACATATATACTCTGTGTCTGTAAATTTTTTTTTTTTTTTAATTTAATTTATTAGTTTTCTTTTCAGTAAATACAGGCAGTTTGGTACCATTATTTAGGCTCATCTGTGATCTACCCCCTCCCATTAGACCCTCCTTATTATTGAAAATGGGTCGTGCATTGTGGAGTTAGCCCCCAGTTATTAGTATGATAAATGTCTCTGAAAATCATGACCCAACATGTAACTCTGACATTCTTTCCGCCCCCTCTTCCGCAAGATTTCCCTGAGCCATGTTGGGTTCATTTTTGGTCTGCTTCAGTGCTGAGGTGTTGGGGGCCTCTGAGGCTCTGGCTCTCTGATTTGGTAGGAGTTGATTTTTCTCTGCATTGATCTCCTTCCCCTTTGTGCTGGTATCCAGTTCACAGGAAAACATCACCCTTGCTTATTTCGCCAGTTGTCCTTAGTTTCAGTTGGGCCCCTTCTGAGGTATGTTGGGGCAGCTCTCTTCTTAGGATCTGCATCTATCTGGAAAAGAGAAGCAGATTCTCCAACGGAGAGTAAGTTAGCACCCAGAAAATTGAGATAACACTTACTTTTTTGATAGACAGTTTGATAGGTGTAGGCCCTCTTATACCCCGTGATTGATGGTAGCTTGATATTGTAGAGTGGGCTTGTGTTTGGGTATGGTTCTGACTTGTTTCCCACCTCCAGCTAAGGGTCTAGTACCACTGAGTGGATCAGTTAGCCAAATCAAGAGCAATTGATTCCTCACCATGGCTGTGTACCACTATTGCACTTGTGTGGGTATCACATCCAGTTAATTGTTGCTACTTAGGTTAAACAATGTAAATTTTAAGAAATGACAACATGGTGAGAAATTATACTTCACACTGACAAAATCCGAGTCAGTGAAAATGATCTTTGAGTGGGCATAGATGTTGGATTTAGTAGTTGAATACTTCAAAGTGGCTACAATAAATATGGTTATAAGTGAGAAACCAAGCATTCAAAAAAGACTGAGAAAATGATAGGGAAAATGAACAAATCATCAAATAAGGGATGTCAGTAAAAAATTAGGATCTCAAAAACTCTCAAATGGAACTTTTAGAGCAGAGAGAAAAAAATGAAATATTTACTGAGATCAATAGGGGATTTGAAATGATAAGAGTAATAGAAGCATGGAAATAATATGTTTTCTAATCAAATGAAGAGGAAGGAAAGAGATGGAAGTAAAGGACATAACAACACAGACGTGTGTCACCAAGGCTGCGAACATACATATAATAAAATTGGCAGAAGGCATAAACAAAGAAATAATGTATTTGATGAAATAAGGGACAAATTTATAAGTCAAAATGGTTACCATGAGAAATAAGGAAGCTTTGCAATCCAGTAGTTAATTTTGAGAGCTACTGGATGGGATGGAATTATCACATAGAAATAATGACATTATCATTAACAGTTAACTAATTCAGAAGTGTAACTGATTTTTAATACTTAATTGAATCAGGTAAAAACTCTACATGCAACAAAATGCTTTGGGCAAAACTGAAGATAAATAAATTTTCTAATAAATAATCACAAAAGTGGAATGTTAAGAACTGTTACTAGGGCTGGAGAGATGGCTTAGCGGTTAAGCGCATGCCTATGAAGCCTGAGGACCCAGTTCGAGGCTCAATTACCCAGGACCCACGTTAGCCAGATGCACAAGGGGGCGCACGCATCTGGAGTTCGTTTCCAGTGGCTGGAGGCCCTGGCGCGCCCATTCTCTCTGCCTCTCTGTCTGTCTGTTGCTCTCAAATAAATAAATAAAAATAAACAAATTAAAAAAAAAAAAACTGTTACTAGATGCTTTGCTCTTTTTCCTGGCTACCATGAGTTTCACATCTCTTCACTGTGATGAACTAAAACCTTTGAAACCAAAATATTCCTGTCTCAGAGACAGTACATGAATGAGAAATTTGCAAGTAAAATTGTAGCAAAACAGATCACAATTGTCTAGGTCAAACTAAGAAATGATTAGATAAAAGGTTAAGGGAATATGGCACTAAGAAATCAATAAAGACATAATAATAGTTGTGTATTACTACACCTTTCAAGAACTGCTGGATATAAACAAGAGACTAAACATAAGAATCTGTGAGATATATATATGCCATGCATTGTTAGTCCACAGTTATGGGTAAGATAAATGTCTCTGCATACCAGCACAAGGGTGAAGGAGATCAACACAGAGAAAAATCAACTCCTACCAAATCAGAGAGCCAGAGCCCCAGAGGCCCCCAACACCTCATCATGGAAGCAGACCAAAAATGAACCAAACATACCTCAGGGAAATTTTGCGGAAAAGGGGGTGGAAAGAATGTCAGAGCCACATGTTAGGTCATGATATAAGGTTATTCATTTCTAAGAAATTTAGAATCGATGCTTACCTTATTGTGTATAGACCACCCTTGGATTTACAAATATTAATAGCACAAGTTCTTACCCTAGATGATGCATTCAATTCACTTGACACATTACTGATTATTTGAATTGAATTGGAAGTGCCTGGGCATCACAAGTATTTTTAGAACTTTCTTAGAATTCCCATTTATCTCTCTGTCCCATATATCTGCAGTGTTCTTTTTTAATCAATATGCTACAACATATTGGTACGTTGGTTACAATGAACAGATTAACATGGACACACCTTTAGCACTCAATTACTAGTTTGCATTAGGTTGGAATCTTAATATTGTAGATTTTCTATGGGCTTTAACACATATATGTGTTATGTATCTATCAAAATTTGTTTTTTGTTGCCTTAAAAATGTCCTGTGTTATGATTATTAATTTCTTCCTCCTCATAGCCATTATAATGTGTATTTTATTCACTGTCTTCAGTTTTGTGTTTCCCAAAATGTCATAGCATCAGAATCATAGAATAATTAGCCTTTTAGAATGGATTATTCAATAAAGTGGAATTAAGTTTAATTCAGGTCTTTTCATGATCACTTCAGGTCAAGAATCAGTATTCCAAAGTACTATTTTCCATCCTCTGTGACTATTATTTTTCCCACCCCCTACTCCAGAACATTGTAAGCCTTGAGAGGTGTAATAAAGATGTCACATTTAGCAATGAACACTCAATCATCACTTATTATCAGCACTTTGATGAGTGTTGAATCTCACAAACCATCATTTCCTTCTGCATAAACAATGTTCTCTGAGTAAAGGTGAACATTGCACTAATCTATGGACATACAATAATATAAATATTTAGAGGGCAATATGATGGTCACAACATATTCATTTAGCGAAACAATGGCAGTGGCTTTCCCTCTAACATCTGTGACCTCCCCAGCCATATATTTTGGTCTACATTTTCATTACCAGTTATGCATTCATGGATCAGGTCTCAGATCCCATCAGAGAGTACTTGCTACCTCCATACTTGTCATGCCACTATTGCAACAGTGGGAACCTGTTGTCTGGCTAGCTTGTTGTGTAGTATGCAGAGAAGATCCATAGTTGGATAAGCTTGTTGATGACTTTCCTCTCCTAGCAGCCTGCATAGCATCTTTCTGCACCACAACAAACCTATCATGCTCATCAAGATCCAAAAGGTAATAAGAAAACCTCCCCCAAAATAAGAGTGCAGGAACAGATGACTTCTCAGCAGAATTCTATAAAACCTCCATGGAAGAATTCAAACCAATTTTTCTCAAATTGTGCCACACAATTGGAGAACAGGGAAAGCTCCCCAACTCCTTCTATGAAGCTACTATCACCCTAATACCAAAACTAGGTAGAGATGCAACAAGGAAAGAAAACCACAGGCCTATCTATCTCCCTGATGAAATTAGATGAATCGAGGATGTGGACTTTGGGTCAAGCAACTACAGGTACTTCATATTTGACAAAGGCCCTAACAATATAGACTGAAAGAAAAAGTCAGCATCTTCAACAAATGGTGCTGGACAAACTGGATAACCATATGTAAGAAATTGAAACTTGATCCACACATCTTGCCATACACAACCATGGAGTCCAAATGGATCAAATACCTGAATATAAGACTGGAAATAAATATAGGAGGAAAAACCCCAGTAGCACAGGATTTTAAATAATTTTAATTTTAATTTTAATTTAATTTTAAATAATCACTAAACCAATGGGATCACATGAAGAGTTTCTTCACAGACTAAAATACAATAAGAAAAGCCAATAGATTACTCACAGAATGGGAGAAAATATTTGCGGAATATCCCACTAACAGAGGCCTATTCTCTTCAATCTATAAAGAGCTCGAAAACTTAACAATAAAAAGTCAAACAACCCACTCACAAAATGAGCAAATAACTGGACAGGGAGTTCTCAGAGAAAGAAAACAAATTTCAAACACACATTTAAGAAAATATTCATCATCCCTAATCATCAGGGAAATGCAAATTAAAACAATTATGAGATTTCACCTTACCCCAGTAAGGATAGCAAACATTAAGAAATCAAATGAAAACAAATGCTGGTGAGGATGTGCAGAAATAGGAACCCTCATCCTCTGGTGATGGGAATGTAAGATGATACAACCACTTTAGAAAGCAATATGGAGACTCCTAAAAAAGCTGACTATAGAGTTACCAACACACCCAGTTATTCCCTTACTGGGCATGTGCCCTAAAAGCTACAAGTCTCAGTCCAGAGAGATTTGCTCAACCATGTTTATAGCTGCTCAATTTGTAATAGCTAAGGGCTGGAATCAACCCATATGTCCATCATTAGACAAACGGATAACTAATATGTGGTATATCTACATGATGAAATTCTACACAGCAGTAAGAAAAAAATGACACAATGAAATTTGAAGAAAAATGGTTGAAACTGGAACAGATCAGTCTCAGTGAACTCACCCAATTACAGAAAATTAATTGATGCATAGTCTCATTCATCTATAGCACCTAACCTGAATCTACCCAATATGATGACATACCTAGCAAGCATCTCAAGGACCAGACTATAGCTTGAATGGGGTGGAGGGGAGGGCAAGGGGGGTGAGGGACACAAATCTGGACCCAAACAGCAATGGTACCATAAAATTCTATAACCCAAATGACAGACCAAATGGTTGAACCTTCACCAGGCCCTTAGAGGAAACACCTGAGTCACAAGGCCCTTTAGAGGGTATGACAAAGACTGACCTTTATCTTCTACTGCTTCTCTATCTCTCTCTCCCCCTCTTCTCTCTAAGTATTTTATATTACTTATATTTTTCTTCCTTCTCTTCATGGGCACTGACCTGTAACTCCCAGTACCAGCAGGTGGCTATCATCCACAATAAGTGCATTCTGACTGAGGTTATCCCTATAAAAGATAAATTACTGAAATGGCTTTCAACATACTTACCATGAAAACAGGAGTATTTTTTAATGACATTTTGCTTGGTGTTTTTGGATCTAGATATGTAATATTGATGTAAGAAGTATGTTTATAATATCATAAGTGTTAGAAATACATCACATCAGGGAAAACTGCACAAAGATGCTAATGAAATGGCATCAGTGCCTTGTTTTATGCTCCTGGTGGGTAGGTTAAATATTAAATTCATTGAGTAATAAAAACAGAACAAGCTTTCATAAGTGATTGTGGTGACTTTGGTTTTTATTTAAGGGAAGCCAAAATGAATAACACACATTTGAAGCCAAGTGTGGTGGCACACAGACTTTAATCCCAGCACTTGTGGTGGGGAGGGAGGCAAGACTGAGATAGGGGGACTGCCATGAGTTCAGATCCAGCATCGGCTACAGAGTGAGGTCAAAATCAGCTTGGTGAGAATGAGACTCTGCCTCAAAAAATTCACTTGGGGAGGTTTCAAAAGCAGTTCTCAGTTGCCATACTTTATTTTCTGCCTCATTAGATGCTAATGATTTTCCAAACAAGTATGCCTATTTTTGAATGGATTAAATTTAACTCTAACACTGACAAAAATTATTTTAAGGTCTTGCTGAGTCTGGTGGTGCAGGCCTTTAATCTTCACACAAGACAGGATTTCTGTGAGTTTATGGCTGGCCTGGCACTAGAATGAGTTCCAGGTCAGCCTGAGCTGAGACCCTACCTCAAGAAAGAAAAAAGAAAGTCTTGTCTGACATGAGGAACATGTTTTTATTCCCATGAAAAACAAAATGCCTCTGGAACCTTGAATATATTGATATTTATCACTTCTACATTATTCTAAGTTAAACCTAATATTTTCTGCATGGAATCTTATAGCACCAGTGTAAACTACAATGAACTGAAAGCTGATGTAAATTTATTGTTTCCTATAATTAGACACACCTGTGCAAGTTCATAATGTATACAAGTGCCATGGATGCCATCTGGACAACCTAGGTCACTTGCATATTGTCACAGACAGGACTTGTTTCTGTATTCAACTGCTTCCTGATTGTATTTTTATTTATTTATTTATTTTTATTTTTATTTTATTTATTTATTTATTTTTATTATTATTAATTTTTTTTGGTTTTCTAAGGTAGGGTCTCACTCTAGCTCAGGCTGACCTGGAATTCACTATGTATTCTCAGGGTGGCCTCGAACTCTCAGAGATCCTCCTACCTCTGCCTCCTAAGTCCTGGGATTAAAGGCGTGTGCCACCACACCCAGCTGTATTTTTATTTTTGCTATAAGTACTGCATGCATTTTTAATATGATCACTACTGAACACTACAAATTTGGGTAAAGGATATCACAGGAATTATGAACCTTCCACACACTCCTGCCGTTAATAATTAAGTTCCTTTTGGGAATGTCTAGATGTTGTTGACAATTTGTGTTCAGCTTTCTGAATGAGTCACAGGCATAGCAATGAACTCGACAGCATTCACCTTTCTCCTGGTACACACATCAGTGGAAACAACTGATGTTTAAATGCAGCCATTCTCAAAAAGGGGTTGTCCTATTGTAGGCTACTGCTTAAATTAGGAAAACAGGGAAAAGATTATGAGTATTTGCTCATTTTGAATATTTTCTAAACATCAGGATTTTGTCCTAATTCCTAAGTGTGACATGCATTTATAATGATATTATATGCAACTATTTTTCCTTTTAAAATATTTTTGTTTATTTATTTGCAAGGAGAGAGCAAGAGAAGGGGAATGAGAATGGGAATGCTCACAGGGTCTAGTGCTGCTGCTGCAAATAAACTCCAGACACATGCAGCACTTTGTGCACTTGCGTTTAGGTAGGTAGTGAGGAATAAAACTCAGGCTATCAGCCTGTGCAAGTAAGTTCCTTTACCCTCTGAGCCATCTCTGCAACTCTTTTTCTATCAAAATGCATCTGTTGCTCTTGCATGCAATCCTTTCTGATGAAACACTCAGGGGACAGTATGGGATAGTTGAAGAATGTAAACTTTTAGTACATATTCATATTGTAAAAGGAAAAAACCAGCAAAATTCACTTACCTAGAAATGCATGGAGAAGAGGAAAAACATTAATTATTATTATTATTGTTATATTATTTTGGATTTTCAAGGTAGGGTATAGCTCTGGCCCAGACTGACTTGGAATTCACTATGCAATCTCAGGCTGGCCTTGAACTGATGGCAATCCTCCTACCTCTGCCTCCTGAGTGTTGGGATTAAAGGCGTGCACCACCATGCCCTGTAAAAGCATTAATTATTGTTGTTTGTAACACTTCTCCTGAAAACCTTTCCTTCCACTCAAAAAAAAAAAAAAAAATCTGTGCTGTTTTTCCAAGCTGTTGGGACTGCAATAAATTCTTACTAACAGCTTAGCCTACTCCTGAAATTTTGCTGACTAAGAGACAGCAAGAGGTGGCCTTAATTCTTGAAGTTTCCAGGCAGATCATCTCCAGATATTATGCACACAGATGGGGTAGATAAGCTGACATCATGGGCTAATGAGCTGTTTGAAACAAACTACCTTCAAGTATTCCTTCTGTAGGATAGACTGGACTTGAAGCCACAGAACAGGAGACCCCATATGGGAAAAAATGTCGGCCCTGTTCACTTATGCTTCATGACCAATATATATATTGTTTTGGTTGTCTTAATAATTGTACAGCTTTCAGCGATGTGTGTCCTTTGACAAGTACCATGAAGCTGCCGCTTTAGATCTGTAAGACTTTGGTGTCACCTTCAACTTACTGACCAGAAGTGTGTCATTCCTGACTTGATTCCTCAAAGCCAGTAAAGAATGTAACACAAAACTTGAATAGAAAGTTTCTTGGATTTTTTTTTTTTTTTTTTGGATTTTTGAGGTAGGGTCTCACTTTAGCCCAGGCTGACCTGGAGTCTCAGGGTGGCCTTGAAATCACAGCGATCCTCCTACCTCTGCCTCCCGAGTGCTGGGATTAAAGGCATGCATACCACGACCGGCTGTTTCTTGGATTTTTAAGGAAGTTCTAAGAAAGACCTTTAAGATTAATAAGATATATTTTAGTTGGAAGTTTTCTGAAAGTGTTTATCACATCTAGGAGTTTTTGGTAGAGTCTTTTGGGATCAATTATTTAAAGAATCCTATCATCTGCAAAACAAGCTAGTTTGAAATTTTCCTTTCCAATTTGTATCCCTTTTTGTTCTTTCTCATATCCTATTGCTTGAGCTAAGACTTCAAGTACGATGTGAACTAGAAGTGGGGAGAGTAGATGTCCTTGTCTTGCTCCTGGGCTTAGTTGGAATTCTTCAAATTTTTCAACATTTAGTATTATAGGTGCTTTTGTTCCCGTATGTATAGGTCTTATTACGTTGATATATGGTCACTTCACACCTAGTCTCCCCAGTGTTTGAATCATGAAGGAATTTAGGGTTTCTTATTGGACTAGAGCACACCAATTTAGCTAGACTGGTTAACTAGAAAAATCAAGGTTTTCACTTGTACCCACCTCTACAGCCCAAGGAGTACAGATACATGCCACAAATCTGACATTTCCATGAATAGTGGAGATAGAACTTACATCCTCGTGCTTATAAGGTACACACATTAATGTTTGAGCTTGCCTTGTTTTTTATATGTATTTTATTTCTACATTATAATTTGTACATCTATTACAATGAATCCCTTTTCCAGTTTTGTATACATGCTTTCTCAATGAGAAGGCTTCCTTTGGGTATCAATATTCACTACCACTCAGAGGAAAGAAAGCATACGATGATAACATCAGTTAACAATCACCAAGAGGGCTATAGAGATAGCTCAGCAGTTAAGGAGCTTGCCTGCAAAGACTAACAACCTCAGTTTGATTCACCAGTACCCATGTAAAGTCAAATACACAAAGTGGCACATGCATCTGGAGTTCATTTGCAGTGGCTAGAGGCTCTGGTATGCCATTCTCTCCCATTCTTTTTCCCTCTCCCTCTCTCCCTCTCAGGAATGGTGAGGCAGGCCTTTAATCCCAGCACTCAGGGAGGCCAAGGTAGGAGGACCACTGTGAGTTCAAGGCCAGCCTGAGACTATATAGTTAATTCCAGGTGAGCCGGGGCTAAAGCGAGACCCTACCCTGAAAAACAAAACAAGATATGACAATATTATAAAAATTAATTGGAAACATCAACTGTATTTCCAATAAGAATAGAAAAAATGGGACTGGAGAGATAGTTTAGTGGTTAAGGTGTTTGTCTGCAAAGCCAAAAGACCCAGGTTCAATTGCCCAGTACCCACGTAAGCCAGATGCACAAGAGGGAGAATTCATCTGGAGTTCATTTGCAGTAGCTAGAGTCCCTCTTTCTCTTCTCTCTATCTCTCTCCATTTGGAAATAAATAAACAAATTAAAATAAATTAAAAAGTCTTTTAAAAAAGAAAAAAAATATTAAGATACTTAATAAGTACGAATTTTAACACTCATAAAGATAAATGTTTTATCAATTAAAATAAATGCTAAAAGATAAAGAAGGGCAAAAGGAGAAAATGGAAGTTAGGAAAACATATAAAATGATGGTATAAAAAATAGTGAAGAATAACACAAGTTATTAAAGAGTACAAGACAAAACAATCAAAATAATGGAAAGCGTTATAAAGACCCATCAACATTTCTTACTTCTTGAGATGATAAAGGATAATAGATACAATGGAGGGCAGGCTTACCATTTTACAATTTGCTGAGTATGTATTAGTAAGCCATTATTGTGTAATTTTATTTATATACTCTAAATATGACTGACTCCTGCCCTGAAGTTTTTACCATGGTATGCACTACTATGAGTGCCCCTGGAATAAATTCCACTGGGGTTTCTTTATCCACATCTGTCTTCACTGGGAATGAAGTAACCACCTTCAAACTAACTGTACATGCTAGCTGAGTCCAAGGACTGCCTGGAAGAATGTCCTGTTTGCACTAGAGGTACTCTGTCAATGAATGCATAGGAATGGGATATGTCTAAGCCAGTTGTAGTTCCACAAAGTGTCCCTTGATCTCTGAGCATATACAATGAATTCAGACTAAAAGCAATGTGCTCAGTTGTGCTATGTCAGTGGGCCCTGAGTGATCCTGTATGAGCAAGCCATGTTGTTTTCCATCTTATCCATCTCCACTTATATTCACACACCTGGTCTTTCTCATCTTGACAGAGTTCAAACCACAGTTCCTCACTCTGCAAGATGGCCTACACTTACACCAATTAGAACAGTGAATGCAAATCTGCTTCCATGTGATCACCGCTGTATGAATGTATAACCCCCATTGAATAAGGTGTTAAAATCAAACTTACAACTTGGATCTCCAGCCACCTGGATAGAGGAGGTATCTCTAGGTGTGGATCCTGGAGTCTAGCTCTAAGGTGTCACTGGGGGCAGATCTGAATTCCAGCCTAAAGGTGTGGAGAACAATGCAAGCTTGGGGACCTGCTTGCTGCAGGTTTGTGCTTTCTGATTTCTCTCTTTGCTTGGATTTATGAATGGGATACAGCTTCTTCCACCCCTGATGGAACTCCTCTTAGATCTGTAAGCTTCAAATCCTTTCATTCCCCAAACTGTGTCTGGTTTGGATGTTTATTATTGCAATGTGAAGCTGTCTACTACAACCAATTTCCTGATTTTTTTGAGTGGTTGTTCATTTCGCCCAAGACAGAAGAAGCATTTGGGGCTTGGAAATATAAAACTGTAGGGGCCTTTCTTCTTTACCACTGAAAGATTTGACTGTGAGACTTAGCTTGAAATTATTCATCACCACAGTACCAGTGAGCAAGCCAAGAAGTAGAGTCCTGTCCAGCATCTGCTCCATGCACAAGGTAAGTATCTCCCATTTTAAACCATGTTCTTGCATATGGCTAGGCTTTATGCCCATGGCTAATACAGGATTTCTTTTCTGTTGTTTAAAAGGAAAAATATGCTGATGGCATTCCTCACTTTGGGACTATTTAGTGCTTTCTTTTACAAATCTAAAGTCTGTTATTTCTGGAGTTCTTCTGATCTTTAATTACCTTCTTATTCCCACTGCTTCCTGTACTACCTGCATTCAGTCATATACCTATTGTTTAATATCATATTTGTGGAGGAACAGGAAAGTGTTCTCAAAATCTCCATAGTCTCATTTGACCATCTCAATTGATGCTTTCTTCATAGTAACAATTTTGAAATTTATATGTAGAAGGAAAACATATTAACATGATTAATAATTTCATAATAACAAAGCAAACATCCAGCAATATGTGTCATCAGGTAAAGCTGAAATACTTTCTCTCACAAGATATGGAAAAAGATACATTTGCTTGCTTTTACTACTTTCATTAATCATGATATCGGAAATCATGGAAAAAATAATTGAGGAAAGGAAAGAAATGCAAGACATACAAATCTTTTAAGAGGAGTAATTTATCACTGTTTGCAGATGTGATATAATATATAGAAAATAATCAACAGAAATTTCATCCAAAAGTATCAAAACTAATAATCAAATTCAGCATTCAAAAGATATAAAAATAGCATACAAAATCAATGATTCTATATACTAGTGCAAATTATATAAAATATACATCAATAAAGCAATGCTATAAAATATAAAACTATACTATATAGCATCCATAATGAAAAAGATAGCATGGTACTGGCACAAAACAATACATACATTAATAGAAAATTGGATAAAGGCCTGGAGAGATTGCTTAGTGGTTAAGAAGCTTGCCTGGGAGGCCTAATAACTCATGCTCGACTCTCTAGACCCCATGTCAGCCAGATGCACAAAGGTGAGGCAACCACAAGGTCACACATGCCTACTAGGTGGCAGAAGTGTCTGGTGTTTGGTTGCAGTGACTGAGGCTCTGGCACACCAATTCTATCTCTCTCTTGCATGTGTTATCCTTAAAACGAAATAAAATAAAACTTAAAAATAAAGAAAATAGGACAGAGCACCCAGAAATAAATCCCCACAACTAAACCATGTAATTTCAACATGGTCATCAAAATATGCATTGAATATAACACTGCCTATCCTAAAGATAATGATGATGAAACTGGATTTCCACCTGCAGATACCCACATCTCTCACTCCTCAGAACAATCTATGAAAAATAGATCAAAGACATTCATATAAAGCCATAAATTCTGAAATTTCTAGAGGGAAACATAGCCAATGCACTGGATTTTATAGATATAGAAAAGAACTTTCTGAATAGGACATTAATAGCACAGCACATAGTCTCAAGAATCAACAGATGGGACTGCATGGAATGAAAAAGTTTCTTCACAGCAAAGAAAAGTATTAGCAGAGTAACTAGAAAACTTATAGAATGAGAGAAAAAAATGCCAACAATTCCTATAGCATGGGGTTGATATTTAGATTATATAAATAATTATAAAAATTAAATACCAGGCCTGTAACATTGGCTCAGCAATTAAGGTGCTTGCCTGCAAAGCCTAATGATCCATGTTCTGCATGTGTCCAAATGCTAGAAGAGGTTGGAAAGATGGCTTACCTGTTAAGGCAATTGCATGCAAAGCCTAAGGACCCAGGTAAAATTTCCTAGAACCCATGTAAGCCAGATGTACAAGGTAGCACATGTGTCTGGAGTTCATTTTCAGTGGTGGAGGACTTGGCATGCTAATTCTCTCTCTTTCTATCTGCCCCTTTATCTTTTGCTCTCAAATAAACAAATGAAAATATATTAAAAGGCTAGAAGATTTTGAATTTTTTAACCTTAACTACTTATAAATGTTTAAATGATTGGAGATATATATATAACAAAATATGCAAAGTATGTAAAGTCACTGTAGAAAATTACATTGGAATTCCTCAATAATTTATAATATACATATATATATATGGTACACAATGCACATGTATACAACATGGGAACATGATATCATCCCTTATTGATGAGTAAGACATTTTGTATTTATGTATCAGTATACTATGTATTTATAAAACATCCTGATAAATAGCTAATAGCAATCATTCATAAGCTCTTCTAAAAATCTGTAAGGAAATATTCCTCATGTTGTTGAATGAGGCAAGCATCTTCTTGACAGCAAAAGAAAATAAAGGTGATATGAGGAAGAATACTACATGAGCAAAGTAAATTAATTAACAAAGATGCATAGATATGTTCATTAATATATTAGACAAATTTAATAGCACACCAAAAGGATCTTATACCATGGTCAAGTTGAAGTGTTGACATGCAAGACTTTTTCCACTGAAACAAATCACTTAATGTGTTATCTCATTAATATAATTAATAACAAAACACACGATTACCTTAGTGGAAGCAAAAGAATTTGCCAAAAGTTAACAACTTTCATGTAATAAACTTGTAGACAATTAAACATAGGAGAAATTCACCTCAACATAATCAAAGCAATATATCACAAGTCTTCAATTAACCTCATACTCAATCTTGAAAATTTGATATCTTATCTCTAATAACAGGAGCTAGAGCAGCAGATTCACTCTTGTCACACCTATTCTATATAGTATCATGATTTCTGTCAAGTGCAATGAGGCAAAAAAAAAGGAATAAGAAAGGTGACATTTTCTCTGTTTGAAGATTACAATATTTTATAGAGAGAAAAATCTAGTAGCTCCACTAAAAAAACTATCAGGAATTTAGTTGTTTCAGAATTCAAAATCAATATGCATATAAAAATTAGTAACATTCCTATACAATATTAAAGCATCAACAAATAAATTGAGAGGATGGAAAGATGGCTTAGCAGTTAAGGTGCTTGCTGGCAAGGACAAAGGACCCAGGTTTGATCCCTAGTCCCCAGGTAAGGTGGAACATATGTCTGGAGTTCTTTTGCAGTGGCTAGGAGACCCTGGTGCACTCATTCTCTCTCTTTCTTTCCCCCTTCCACTCTCAAATAAATAAAATATTTTTAAAGGAAATTGAGAAATAATGTCATGTGAAAAAAAAAAACAAAATAGTACAGAATGAACTTAACAAGGAGGTAAAATACTTTTGAACTACAAATCTGCAAAATAATGTTGACAGACATGAATCAGACACACATAAATGCATGAGAAAAAAAAGGACCATATACCAAAGGCATGGTCCCTGGCTAAAAGTGCTATTCAGGAAAAGATAGTAAATTCTTTCCAAGGTAGGACCTAGTGGAAATTTGGGTCATAGGTTGCATATCCTTGAAGTGGATTGTTTTAGTTACTTTTCACATAACTCTGATCAAATTCTTGGTGAAAATCAACATAAAGGTGATTTATTTTGGTTCACAGTTTGTATTGGCACAGTGTCAAAGGTTTCATCTCTGTTGCCTTTGAACCTGTAGAAAGAAAATATATTCCACCACCACTCAGAAAACTTTGCAGATGTCGGGTCAGGGAGAAGGAAAGGTATGGTATGATTACATGATATATCCATACTAAGTATGTGTGTAATAAAAAAATTAAAAATTAAAAGAGAAAGCTGCTCTCCACATGGCATCTGACAAACAGTAAGATAAATAATGAGTCAAGGTCCCAATATTCCTGTGATGGTGAAGCTTGTCAACTTGATGAATTTTAAATGCCTAGGATACATCCCTTCTGAGAGTGTCTGTGAGGCTATTTCCAGTAAGATTTCACTGAGAAGGGAAAACCTAACCTGAAGGTGGATGGTTTCATTCCATCAACTGAATAAAAAGGGAACAAAGGAAGAAGCTAGTTGAGCACTAGCATTCTTCTCTGTCTCCTGACTATGGATGCAATACAAACAACCATTTTACATTCATACTGCCATTCAGGATTATACCCTCAAACTGTGAACCAAAATAACTTCCCCTTTATGTTACTCTTCACCAACAATTTGGTCGGAGTTATGTAAAAAGTAACTAAAACAATCCATTTCAAGAATATGCTTCTAGTGACCTAACTTTCTTCTACTAGGTCCCACCTTGGAAAGAATCTACTACCTCTCTGTCTAACTGTATGTCTGTTTGTCTCTCCTATAAATAAATATACTTTAAAATAAAAAACTAAAAATCACTCATGATATTTTGGTATATTAGCTTCATCTACATATGAATATGTATATTATTAGATATACATTCATGCACAAAAGAAAAATGGCAGCAATTTTCACTTTAGTCTCATTGATTTATTTTTTTATTTCCTTACATATTGTGAAAGTAATTTGCAGATATCAGGCACTTCATCTCTGAACGTATAATAATGTCATTTTTTCAATAAAGCCACAATGTAATAATTTCTTCCAAAATGTTAAAAATTCTCTAATATTAGCTAGTATCACAGATATAATTCAGTTTATTGTTCACTAAGTGTAATTCATGTCATTTTGTTTAGACATAGGATTCAACCACTGTTCAAGCATTGCATTGATTATTATGCCTTAAGACTACTTTGGCATGAAGGCATCTACAACTGTAACTCACATAATAATACTAAATTTTAAAAGAAACCAGGTTTCCTGAAATATACACAAAAATGCATTTTAAGTAACCAATCTGGGATTGTTTTACTCGTTGCTGGTGGGAGAATTGTAAAGCTCCTATGTTCAAGTTCTTCCTACATTATTTCTCTTCCATTATTGGCTTATTACTTAACTATTTATTTTCCTGATTTTAGTTTTGAATTGCTATTTTTTTGATTTACTGGCCTATCATTTTATGCATGCTAAAGGGTTTTTACTAGGAATCTATTCTGAATATTTTCTGTGTGGAACTTGTGAACATGTGCCTTGCAAAATTAAATGAAGTGTAAAGCATATCCTTTGGAACACATAGATTGGCTAATCTAATATCAAAATCAAGATAATTAGTGTTTAGAGTTATTCTATAGTATATGGAAATCATTACTTATAATAAGTTCATCTGAATTTAACAAGAATATTGAACACTTGCTATGTCTATTCTTTTGGTTTCATTTAAGTATGTAACATAGAATTCCTCTAAAGAGCTCAGTAACAAAACAACTTAGGAAGAAGCACAAAAATCTTGAAAAACGAGAATAATAAAAGAAATCCATCCAGGTAAAGCTGTAACCAAAGGAGTTTGCATTGAGAACACCGGTGCATTATCTCATCCCCAAAGTAATCATCAATGAAGGGTAGTGGAAAACTTCAAAGAGAACAGCACACCAGTTCTCTCCAATTAAAGTAATCTACTCAAATTGACCCAAACCAGATATTTCCTTTAATTTAAAAAATTATAATTCCTACTCACTTTAATCTTCTAGCTGTATAATGAAATCAGAGTTACTGCCACTAATAAGGCTGACATTACTAAACCAACTCCAAAGCAGCATTCTGACGATATAGTAACAACATACAGAATAATTCTCCAGATGTTTTAGGAAGGACCAGCACCTCACTCAATACCAAAGTCTATTGAGGTATTTTGATATAATTTTTATCCAAATAAAAACAGCAAAATTATTTTAATGACTAATAAACTGTATTTCCCTTCCAGACTTGATGTATTACTTCATTGACAATTCCAAGTGAATGAATATAAGTACCAATCATTATTTTTTTCTACAATCACACCTGAATTCAAATTTCTCTTCAGGGAATGTTAATCACATGAAATGGTGCATTTTGTTCTAATGTACAAAATAGACATAGTAAGAATGTTGGTTTATCTGTAAAATGAGATCAGAGTAATGTTCATATTGTAAGAAATGAGGTTATCTATTTTTCTATGCTTGTAATAAGCCTTAAAATTACAGGAATATGTGTAAATTCACAAGCGGTAAGTTATAAGGCAAAATTGATCACAGGTTTAATAAAAACATTCTTTTATTCTCATTTTAAGAGTTGGATTTCATTTCCAAATTACCTATGGTTTTGCAACTATATCATGGAACAAATTACAAGGTACAAAAACTAAAGGCAACTTTTTAAATTACTTGCATTGTATATACTCATTGTACATGGCACTGTGTTACATAAAAGCATTTCCATAAAAGTAAGTTGAACATATTCCCCTGCATACTTCCCTATCTTCCCTTTTCATTCCACTCCTTCCACTAGTCTCCTTTGCTCCTAGACAGTTTTTATTCTACTTTTATGTCATACATGTGCAAGATTTTTGTATCTATATAAAATCTAGGAACCACAAATGAGATAAAACATGATATTTCATTTCCTGAGACTGGATTCATATGATCATTTCCAACTGCATCCACCTTCTCTATTGAAAACATATAAAATGCACACTGTGACATATTAATAATTTCTTTCCTAAATAAACAAGTTTGCATTGCCATTTGGAAGTTAATCAAATACTTTGCCTTGGTAACCAGTTAAGTAAGAAAAATTAGACTTTTATGAATTCTTATATAAAATATACTTGACAAAATTCAAAACACACTTATGCCTAATTTTTAAGAAAGCTTCTTTACGGGCTGGAGAGATGGCTTAGCGGTTAAGCTCTTGCCTGTGAAGACTAAGGACTCCGATTCGAGGATGGATTCCCCAGGACCCACGTTAGCCAGATGCACAAGGGGGCACACGCGTCTGGAGTTCGTTTGCAGTGGCTGGAGGCTCTGGCGCGCCCATTCTCTTTCTCTCTCTCTCTCTCTATCTGCCTCTTTCTCTCGCTGTCTGTTGCTCTCAAGTAAGTAAATAAAAATAAATTTAATTTTTTTTTAAAAAAAGCTGCTTTGCAATTTGAAAGGAGATATTCAACTTGATCAAAAGTACCTATAAAACCAGGCACTAAGGAATCTGAGGTCAACATGAATTTGAGGCCACCCTGAGACTACAGAGAGAAATCCAGGTCAGTCTGGTCTAGAGCAAGACCCTACCTCAAAAAATAAATAAAAATAAATTCCTATACAAAGCACAAGTAATGCCACACTTCATAGATCAAAAGAGTACATTTAAAATGAGAAGAGAAAGAAAAGATTTGTACTGTAGCTGTTTGTATTTTGCATAGTAACAAGAGGTGTACAACTGCAAAAAGGCAAGAAAATGAATAAAATGAATATGAAATGGAAATGGAGAAATAAAATTGAAACTATTTACAGATAGCATCATTTTCCACATATAAATTCCAAGGTTTATACTAAAAAGTCCTGGGATTGTTAAAAGAATTCACAAAGTTACAACATCCTCACACATAAAACAATATCAGGGCTGGAGAGATGGCTTAGTGGATAAGGCACTTGCCTATGAAGCCTAAGAACCCAGGTTCAATTCCCCAGTACCCATGTAAGCCAGATACACAAGGTGGCCCATATGTCTGGAGGTTGTATGCAGTGGGTTGAAGCCCTATTACACCCATTCTCTCTCTTTTGCTAGCTCTCTTTCTTTATTATAAATAAATAAGTAAAAATTTAAAAATCATATTATACTATACTTACCAATGGAAAACAAAATTAAAACACAAAATCTTTTTCAGTTGATCTGAAAATATTACACAGTTACATATAAATGGGGATCAGTGTGCTGCAGCATGGGATCAGTGTGCTGAAATTTACACAATGTAATTACACAAATAAAAGAATACAGAATGATATGTAGTACTGTCATGCTTGTGAATTAAAATATCCATCTCAGAAAAGACGCCAATTTTCACAAATTGATTTCTGCATTGAATTCATGTCAAAATTTCACAAAGATTTTTTTTATTGACTGACAGTTATTCTAAAAGAATAGATGGTCCCCACACTACAAAGATTCAATTTATTATCTTTGACTCTACAGTTGTGCAAAAGTTACACACTTTCATTAGAAACAACATTATACAATATTAAAATTAACAATAGTATAAGCAAGACTTACAAGAATAAAGTGAAATAGTATAATAAAATGGGAGAAACAACTCTATTGTATGTTTCAGCTCATACATATGGTTACAGAAACCAAAAACACTGTGGTGCTGGTAAAGAGTAGATACAGAAATCAATAGAACCAAATAGATTCACACATAAGTGAAGCTAAAAAATACCCAACTGCATTTAGTATAAGTACAACATAATACAATAAAGAAAAGGGTCATTTAGCAGCATCACACTAGAGCAACTGGACAGCCATAGCAAAGGAAACCAGCTTTAACCTGTGCCTCACACTCCATGCAAATCATAAGATAAAATCAATGCATAAATGAAACATAAAGGGTAAAACTATCAAATTAGAAGAAAACTTTGAAAACTAGGACTAGGCAAAGAACTGGTAGATTTGACATCAAAAATAATATCAGTAAGGGAAATAAATAAGTTTAGACTTCAACAGTATTTTTTGTTTTGTAAATGTCTACATTAAGAGGATGGATGTAGCTACAAACTGTAGCTATAGACTAGGATATGTTAATTTTCATTCACCTATCAGACAATAGGTATTGTTTAGAATTTGATAAGACCCAATCTTCCAGGCAGACAAAAGTCATCAATAAATATTTTACTGAATATATACAAATTGAAAATTAGCATATGAAAATATAGATAGTTCAACCATTATTAAATGAATGAAAAAATAAGATCAAAATGAGATGTGGGCCAGGCTAGGTGGCACATGCCTTTAATCCCAGCACTCGGGAGGCAGAGGTAGAACACCCTGAGACTCCATAGTGAATTCCATTCAGCGTGGGCTGGAGTGAGACCCTACTTCGAAAAACCAAAAAAAAAAAAAAAAAAAAAAAAGATGTGGTCACACATCTATGAGAATGGCTAAGATAAGCGATGGTAAAAATGTAGGTGAAAATTTGAATAAATTAGATAAGAAACATATTCTAATGAAAAAAAGTAAAAGAAACAGCCATTTTAAGCAACTTGACAGTTTCTTAGAAAAATAAACATGTAATTACTATAAACTTCCACAATTGGACCTTTGAGTACTTGTTTCAGAAAAATCAGACTTGTGTTCATTCAAAATTCTACATATGAATGATGTAATAAATGTTTTAACTGTGGTAAAATGTACATTATTATTTTGAAAGTCTTTAAATATTCACCAGTATTCAAAACTCAACGTTCACTCTATTTTGCAACTATCATGAAACATCACAAATGACAACATTTTCATGTTTGAAAATTGAAACTCTGAGTCTATTAAGCAATAATTCTCTCTCTCTCTCTCTCTCTCTCTCTCTCTCTCTCTCTCTCTCTCTTTGCCCTGTACTTAATTTTTGTATTCTTTGGCCCTCTGGAACAGTGAAAAATTAAATGTGTTCTTTATATGTAATTGGTGTTGGTGCTAAGGACTGAATCCAAATCTTTGCAATTTCTATGCACATACATATCATGGAGGTACAATTTCAATTCTTATGATATTTTATTACAGCAATACAAATTGATCAAAATAGTAAATAATTTGGCAAACAGGAGAAAAAAGCTATTTTCAAATTGGTTCTCAAATTTGTTTAATGAGAAAGTCATTATTATAGCCATTATGTTTCTAACACAATCTATATAACTGCATCTCTCTCTTTCTCTCTCTCTCTCAAATAAATAAAATATTTAAAAATATGTTAAAAAGAATAGCAGAAGGTTTTCAAAATATTGAAACAACCTGCTATCTATATGCAAAATTATGAACCACAATTCATACCCTTTTATTTTTTTATTAGTTTTGAAATTGAATACAGTCAAGTTGGTACCATTGTTAGCCTCCTCCCTATCTTCCATCCTCCCTGTGGCCCCTACTTGTTGGGGTATATGGGTCATGCATTGTGGGATTAGCCATCAGTTATAGGTAGAAAGAAATGTCTCTGTGTATCATGATCCAACATGTAGCTCTGACATTCTTTCCACTCCCTCTTCAACAAATTTCCCTGAGCCATGTTGGGTTCATTTTAGGTCTGCTTCAGTGATGAGGTCTTGGGAGAATGCATACCTTTTACCACAAAGAATAGTTGATTCAAGACAGATGAAATCAAGCTAAATATATATAATTATCAAGTTTTTTGGTACTTTCACAGTTTTAGCACCTACATAATGAATTTACAAAAAAGAATGAACCTTGCATAAAAGAAGAAATGATAAATAGTATTTCCTCAAAATTAAAACCTTTAGTGATCACTATGTTTCCCAAGTGAAAACCATAATTAACTTCTATAATTTGACACTTAAATGAATTTTAATAAGCCAAATATTTCATTAGGTATTTCACAAAAGCAAATATATGAATAAGTAATTGTCATAAGGGAAAATGCCTTGCACCAAGGATCATCAAGATAAAATACATAAAACCTCAATGGATAAAATTTCATGTAAGATAAAATAAACTTAAAAATGCAGGTGACAGAAAATGTTGTTGAGGAGGCAGAATAAATACAACCCCCAATACAAAATTTGATAGCCACTCTATAAAAATAGTTTGTTAGTTTTATTTATCTATTTATTGGCACAGCAATTTACTCTACACAAGTGAAAATACACATTCACACATAGTTATATATTATTGTCCAAGATAGCTCTATTCAAAGTAGCTAAAATTGATAAGTAATAAAGGTGCTTTTTTCTATTTTAATTTTTGTATTTGTACACATGGGTGTTCCTGTGTGAGTGTAGGTGTATATGTCATGACATTTTTGTGAGGGTCTGTCTTTTTACATGAACTTGGTGGGTTGAACTCAGGAACTCAGGCTTGAGCCATGAATGTTTTATCCACTGAGCAATCTTACCAATCCCCCAAGAGGTCTTTAAGTGGGTGAAAGAATAAATAAACTGTAATTGTAATTTATCCACAAGATAAGATACAACAGTGCAATGAAAAGCTATGTTTGTATAATAGCAAGTGGGTTAATGAATCTCAGAATATTTTAAAACCAAAAAGCCGGCATAAAAGAATAAATACTGTATAATTCAATTTATAAAATATCCTGGTAGAGAAAAGGCACCCTAATGATTACTTCTCAGAGTTGAGAGTTGATCAAAAGGAGCCACAAGAAAGTTGATAAGGTAATACAATTATTCAAAATGTTAAACTGGTGTGCTGTACTGTTGGTAATGTATTTTTCAAAACTCATTAAATTTTACATGTAAAATCTGAGCATATTATGTTACATTAATTAAAACTTTAGAGATAGAAGAATGATGAACAACAACAAAAGAATGAAGCCCAGTGTGATGGCACACGCCTTTAATCCCAGCACTTGGGAAGCAGAGGTAGGAGGATTGCCATGAGTTCGAGGCCACCCTGAGACTACATAGTGAATTCGAGGTCAGCCTGGGCTAGAGAAAAACTCTTCCTCGAAAAACCAAACAATATATATATTTATATGCTGAACCATTAAATGTTACATTACACAAATAGTCAAACCATTTAACAAGTCACGATATTCAAATTATATATATATATATATATATATATATATATATATATATATATATGTACATAGATAAATAGATAGATAGATGATAGATAGATAGATAGAGAGAGAGAGAGAGAGATAGACAGACTCAAATGTGTGAGTGTGTGTGTGTACTATATGAATAAAAATAGGCTGTAGGTCCATTCCTCCATCTGCGGGAGGTATGGAGGTGGAGGTGTGGCTGGCAAATGAGTGGTGGGCTGACCTTTCTGGACGACTTGTGGAGTGAGGGTTATGTGCTTTTGTGATGGTTAAATTTGTTACAAATACAACCAAAGAAAGCAAACAAGACCTACTGGAAAGACTGAAAACCTGGAGTTTGATATCTCTAAAGATGAAATATTTGCATTGCTGACTGCAGCAAGAAATTTAGTAGAGCAGAAACAAGTAAGGCTCATGCTGCTGGTTGATGGTCGAGCATTACCTGATTTCAAAGGAATACACATAAGTGATCCTAATACTGTGTTCATAGGATTGGCGCCAGAACATTTCCATCACCAAATTCTGAATAAAGCATTCCAGTTACTCCTGGAAGGGGCACCTCTGATAGCCAGCCAGTCACAAAGCCAGGTATTACAAGAGGAAAGATGGCTTAGCACTGGGGCTGGGACCATTTGTCACTGTATCAGAGTATGCAACAGACACCAAAGCTATAGTCATGGGAAAACCAGAGAAGATGTTCTTTCTGAAGCATAGAGGGACATTGCCTGTGCACCAGAGGAAGCCTTCATGGTAGGAGATGATTGCAGGGATGATGGTGGGTCTCAGAACACTGGCATCCTGGGCATTTTAGTCTAAACTGGAAATTACCAAGCAGCTGATGAAGAAAAAAATAATCCACCTGTTTTCATAATTTAGCTTTTCTCAGGCCATGGACTATGTTCTGCAGCACCTGCTGTGAAGCAACTTGAAATGCAGCTGCCATTGTGGGGAGGGGATCCCTTACTAACTCATACCATTCAGTGCTGGGAACCTTTGTATTGTACAGTAATTAGAAAGAAAGGGATTGAATTGCAGCCAGCACTAAGTCTTGCTGATTCCTTTTGTTTTATTTGTAAAAGAAGAAGATACCCAAAGAAAGAGACAGCTGAGATTTTATGCCACTCCTTTTAAAATATTCATCAGGATCATAGGCTGAGAGGGAACATTCTTTATTGTCTCCCCACCAGAAAAAAAGAGGGGAATTGTCTGTGAAGAAAACTGAATGGTAGTTTTTAAACTGTACAGTGATGCATTCATATGCATATTAGGCTGTCATTTTGATAGTTTAACTGTGAAACCCAAAACTACCAAGTGGACTTCAAGACAGAAAACGTAAAAATACATGGTCTTTCTGCCAACTGATCAAGCGAACTTTTAACAAATGTTGAGAAGTGGATTCTGTCCTGTATTCCCAGAATAGATGACTTCATTTTCTCTTCATTAGCCAGGGATAACTAATTTAAATTTAGAACCCAATTTTATATTAAAATGATAGTTTCATTAATAACTTATTCATTGTAGATACCTATTATATTCTGTGTAGAAGATGGTTTGGGAAATTTTACGTAAAATTAAAGCTATCACTATTTTACAGATGTTTTAATTAGACATTGTTATTAAAAGGAACAGTACAGAAACTAAAAGTAAGACTTTAATGTCTTATAGACCATGTTTTTTTGAAGTTAGTGTCCACCAGGGTCCCACTAAGTATACATTTGCAAGATTTCATTATTTTTGCCACTGCCACTATGGGACAAATGTTTTAGAAACTACTGGGACAGATTCAAGCCTTTATGGACTTGGTTACTACAGTTGTAAAATGAAATCTCGTCTTGTAGCATGGGTTATTCTTCTCATGTTAAACCTGCCCACATGAAGGAGACTAAGCAGGTAATGATTTTCCTACTGCATTTGCATACTGTGATAATCCTAGGCCTTGGCAATTGTTTTATAGGGGTCTTGGGTACTGAACTGTTAGAATATAGTTGTACATCACTGTAGTGTACACGTTATTGAAGTACACATCGATGTTAAAGAGCTTTGAGGTTTGTTTAGAAAACACCTTGATCTTGGATGGGAGGGAAGAAGGCTAAATGAACTGGAGCTCAGTGAGCACTTTGTTCTTGTTTTAGCAAATGTCCCAACTTAAAACTTGCACATTGCAGAGTGCAAAAAATAAATGGGACATGACAATCACTCCAGTCAGAAGGAATGGAATGGCTGAAGGTAGAGTTTCTGGTGCCTGCCTAGCTAAGACCTAACCCTCTGACTGAGAAAGACACCTCACCTCTTATCACACAATGCTGTATCCAGTGTGTGAACTGTATCTTAAGTACTTAAAAGACAAAACCTGAAAAGGGCTGTCTCAGTGATTTCTTCCTGGGGATTAAAAGACACTTTACTACACTTAGAAATTTCATTTATTTATTTTGGCTTTTTGAGGTAGTCTCACTATAGCCCAGGCTGACCTGGAATATAGTCTCAGGAATTTTTAGATATTCTCAGCAAAGAGCTGCATGTAGGGAAAATTCCAATGGGCAGGAAAGAAGCACTACCTGGTGCCTATCTTGGGATGGGTCCACATCATGAATTATCAACTATCTTGATAGGGGCTGTTCACTAACTGCTGCGCTAGTCCTGGTTACCACGGGAAATAAGAATAAAGTAAAATTGAATTTGTTTACCTGAAGGGCCTTTCTACTTGAGGACATGAGACATTACCCAAGATCTCTAGTCCTTTTTGATGTCTTCCCTGCCTGCAGGATGAAGCAGAAGTGGCCTTTGTTATGTTGCATTTATGTCTTCCCACCTCTCTTCTCTGATTCATTTTTGTCTCTGCTGCAGCACAGATACCCAGATGGCAACAGAAGCAATGCAGAAAGCTAAATACTACTGGGATATATAGGCATGTAATGGTAGAAGGCACAGGTATAGAGAGAGAAGGGGAAATGTTTCCATTGCAATATTGCCTTATAGATACCCAAAGAGGAAACCCATCAGACACTTGGAAATAATGGAGCTGATGCTCTGGAGACAGTTAAAACTGAAGCAGAGGAGTGATCATCATGATTGATCAAGAAGTCAGCAGTTTAAAAGCATGGGCGAGACCCCAGCAAATGACTCAGTCGTGAGAAACAGCCTCTCCATAGCACATGGAAATGGATTTAGCATGCACTAGGACTTTCTAACTGGCATGTCCACAGGGAGGTCCATAAGGATAAGGAAAACTTTGTCTTAGATCAAAGTTGAATTAAACATTTCAAATGGTTTATGCTGCTGAATCTGCCTTGGCTTTGTGGAGAAAACATAGGAACTAAAGTATTCAAGGGGCTATCTTTGCCTTAGTTATCTGTGGTTGTGGTGGTTTGAATGAAAAGGACCTGCATAGACTCCTGTGTTTGAGTACTTCATCTCTAATTGGTGTGCTGTTTAGGAAGATTGTAGAACTTTTAGCAGCTATAGTCTTGCTGTAGAAGGTGTACCACTGGAGGCATAGATTTAGGCTCTAGCCATGCTTTGTGTTTGCTCTCACCCACCTTTGTGTCTGCTCATTGACACTGGTTTACTGTTCCTGCCACTCTTTCCCTACCATGATGGACTCTACCATCTTGAACTGTAAGTTTAAATAAATTCTTCCAAGCAAAATAAAGGCTCTATAAGCCAGGCTTGATGGAGCATACCTTTAATCACAGCACTAGGGAAGCAGAGGTTGGAGGATCACTGTGAGTTTGAAGCCAGCCTGAGCTAACATGAGGACCTACCTCACAAAAGGAAAAATAATATAGGCTCTCTATATATAGTCTGGAGAAATGGGAAGTGATTATACAAAAGTATATATATATATATATATATATATATATATATATATATATATATACTTTAAATCCTACACCATAATGCATTCCATATGTATGTAAATTTGGTTTCATAAATGTGTTTATATTTGTTTGCTGATATGTTTGGCTGAATCTGGAAGGAAGTCAGCTCCCAGATGATTAGTCCATATAGTGATGAAAACCATGACATGAAATGCTGGGCAAAAGGGCCCAACAAGGTTGTGAGTAAGCATGGGTTCCTTCTGTATACAATCAGCCATACTGACAAGGTATACACACCTGTGCAATAGTGGCACCTACTTTATGTAAGTAACCAATACCTTTCTGATTAGCTAAGAGATTGGTTCAGTGGAAAGGAAATCATAACTGGAACTGGGAACTAAGTCAGAATCCTGTGGAGACCAACATTATGAACTCCAGTGAGAAGCTTCCACTAGTCTTTGACCAGAAGTAAGGCTACAACCATAAAATTTCTCGAAATTAACTATTCTTATACCCTTAACCTATCCTGATCTCATTCTCCATTAGAGAATCTGTTTTCTTTTTAAGAAAGCAGTGAGAACCAAGGACAACTAAAAGTTATCAAAAGGACAAGGATAACTGCCTCCATTTCAGCAGGTGAACCAATCCTAACTCATTAGCTGGGGTACAGGTGAAAACACAAAGGAATTGATGAGTTTACCAAGAATGCTGCTTCCATGGTGAACCTGACAACCTGAGCCAGAGTGATGGAGACAAACATTGAGGATTTTCAAAATGTACCAAAGCAGAAATCCAGAAGCTGCGGATAGTTCAACACTAAAGTAGACTTAAAGCACACCCACCAAGGCTTAGGGAGTTCTGTGAAAGAGGGTGTGGAAAAGGTGTAAGAGCCACAGGGTGGAATAGAATAACCAGAGGGCATTGACCCAGCCCCAATGACTGACTGCTGTTTTCACAATTCATAACTCTCAACTCCATGGTGAATACTTGCAACCCCAATAAAGGGAACCCTAAATGGAGTGGGGGCAGGGAGGAGAGGAATAATGGTACCAACATATCATGTATCCATACAAAGTTTCAATTTAATTTTAAAAAAGGGGAAAACAGGTTGAATTAGAAAGAAAACATACAAGGTCAGAGGACAAATGACCAGCTCTGAGAGAGCAATCCATATAAGAAAAATGGGTATAATATTGCCAACATGTAAAATAGCATAGAAATTAAGAAAAAGATTGGCATGTCCACTTGAAATGGACAAAAATATATTAACAATATTCACAGTACTGAGAAAATTCACAGAATGAGAAGTAGAAATGGACCTTAGAATATTGAAAGATTCTCAGCCTTGCTCATAACAAGTTAATCAAAAATTCTTTTAAAAGGAAAAAAAATAATAATATAAAAATTTTGGGTTGGAGAGATGGCTTAGCAGTTAAGGCACTTCCCTGCATCGCTAAAGACATATGCTAGAGTCTCCAGATCCCAGGTAAGCCATATGCATAAAAGTGAGGCAAGCACAAGTTTCCACATGCCCACTAGGTGGTGCAAGCTTCTGGAGTTTGATTGCAGAGGCTGAGACCCTGGTGCTCCAACTCTCTGTCTGTCTGTCTGTCTCTCTCTCTCTCAAAGAAAAAAATAAAAAATAATATTTAAAAAAATTCAAAAGTTCTTTCCGTAAGACAGTGGGGATACTGTCATATAAAGGTGATGGAAAAAGCAAAGCAATATACATATATGGAGAATAAATTGCTCCTATGTGAAAATTTTAAATCTAGGGGTGCTTTGATTCTCTCTTGCCACTTCTGATAATTTAAGGGAAACAAACACAAATACATACCAAACATACATTCAGTATCATTCATTGCAAATAGTTATACCCAAAATCTGAAAAGAAATGTGTTCTTCTAAAGTGGATCGATGAGATTAGTTATGCATTATTCACATGATGGACTAAAGAACTGCTGTTAAGAAACGATACCAAAGTTCTTTGGGCACCAACACTCATGACTCTCTTCTTTCTGGTATGAATGCTTTGTGATTAGCTGCCTCATATTCCCACCACTATGGGTTGTACCCTTTCTTGTTTTACTTGCTTATGTCAGGTAAAAGTAACTAAAACACCCTCTTATGGTTCTGTTTCAAGTTTCATGATGTTTTTTTTTTTAAATCATGAACTTTTAAATATTCATTCATTAATTTGTTTATTCACAAGCAGAGTGAAGGTATAAATGAGCACACTGGGGCCTCTAGCCACTGCAAATGTACTCCAGACTTATGTTCCATATTGTGCATCTGGCTCAAGTGGGCACTTTGGGAATTGAACCCAGGATGTCAGGCATTGTGAGCAAACCCCCTTAACCATTGAGCCCTCTCACCAGCACTCAATCATGGACTTTTTATACATGTTTTTGTCTATGTGGATAGTGATCTCTACTTACTAAGAGTGCTTTAAGCATGTTTATCAAGATTTGATTAGGAATTTCATGTGTCTATTATCTAGTCAGATACTAAAGTAAATACAAAAAAAGTAGGTGGACAGTCTTTGGCTGGCATGAGTTCCATTCTGTGGGGAAAAAATCTGAAAAAAGTAGAAAGTATAGTCAATTGCAAGGGAAAAAAGTACTATTCGATCACTGAAAAAATTCATTCAAAAATGTATGGTAATGAAAGATAATAAACAGTGTGAAGATAATTAACAATGGTAGAAAAAGCAAGCACACATTCTGAAACATAGTAAAATATGCACTTAAATAAAAGCACATTACAAACAAAGATGTAGGTGGAAGAGAAACACTGACTCTGAAGAATCAGAGGACAAATAAGGATGATGGTCTCAAGGGACAATAAAGATGAATGCACTGATTAAATAGAGGTGCAAGAACAAAGAATGTGAAAATCATTAGTATACATGCAATCAAATTTTCAGTTTTAGTTATGGTAGATTAAAACAAGTTTCTCTATAATAAAATAGAATCATGAGGCTGACAGCTTGAAGGATGAAGAATAGAAATGGGGATGGAATGAGACATAAGTGTAAAATATATGGTTGCTTTAAAACAACAATCTTCTTAGAAAGAAGACACAATATATAAAATAGAATTACTAAATGTTGGTTAAAATCTGAGATTTAGCATAACTGAAAAACTTAGATTATTGGCTATAATAACTTAGTTTTAGGGTAACATTTAAAATATATATTCCAGGGCTGAGGTCGGAGGGTCACTGTGAATTAAAGGCCAGCCTGGAGCTACAGAGTGAGTTCCAGGTGAGCCTGGGCTACAGTGAGGCCCTCTCTCTCTCTCTCTCTCTTTCTCTCTCTCTCTCCATATATATATATATATATATATATATATATATATGCAAAAAATGGAAACTTGATGAACAAGGTAGAGTGAAGAGATAACCATAAATTAGGAGATATTGCAAAACTATTACATGAGGCTGGAGAGATGGTTTAGTGGTTAAGGTGCTTGCCTTCAAAGCCAGTGGACCCAGGTTTGATTCGCTAATGCCTACTTAAAGCCAGATGTGCAAGGTGGCATGCACATCTGGCTTACTTGGGACCTAGAGACCACTAAGTCATCTCTCCAGCCCAGAAAGATTTATTTTTGGTTTATAATTTCTAGGGGAACTCCATTACTGTCAGTGAAACCATGGCCGAATCTGAAAGCCAATATTGCATCCTCACATCAGCAGGTAGAAAGTAAAAAGAAAGAACAGCAAGTGGGGATGTGCCATAAAACCTCAAGACCCTCCCTCAGTGATATACCTCTTCCAGTGAAGTTTTCCTTAATAAAGGTTCCACAACTTTTTACAACATACTATTGGTTGAGGATTAAGCTATGTGGGTCATTTTACATTCGAACCACCATGATATGCTATTGTTATTATAGCCTGAAAGGTAGTTATGTATCATTATCAACATATTGTAAGTGAGAACACTGAAGCACACAGTAAATAAGAGATTTTCCTACAAACACTCTTCCAGAAAGTAACAAAATCAGAATTCTAGCACAAATTGATTTCAATCTAAAACCTATGTACTCCTTACTACCAAACCACATAAAATACATTTGTTAGCTATTTTGTAAATGGATGAATGCTTCCTAGGATCTTATAAATTATGGAAATAAATAAGAGTGGACACTAGACAGAATGGATTTAATAAGAGAAGATCCTGAAGTGTCATTACTATGACCTTCAATAAATATCCAACCATGTTCCAAACTACTAAGAAGTATAAAAACACTATCATTAGGTTAGGTATGTAGAAAATGAGAGATGAAATAGTAATAAAAATCTTTCTAAAATAAAATCCATTGCCTTTTGGTATTGAAGATTTTAAACTATTGATGATCTTATGAAATTGAAACTATTGTTTGGGCTGGAGAAATGATTGAGCAGTTAAGGCATTTGTCTGCAAAGCCTATGGACTCAGGTTCAATTCCCCAGTACCCATGTAAACCAGATGTACAAGATGGTGTATGCATGTAGAATTTGTTTGCAGTCAATAGAGACCCTTGTGTACTCATTCTTTCTCTCTCTCTCTCTCTCTATGAAATAAATGAATAAATAAATAAAATATAAAAAACTATTATTACATATGAATAAATCATTTCCGGAAAATATTTTCTGGCAATTATAAAGGGTAATGGTTACATGCATGATCTTAAGCAAACAATAATATTGGAATATATATATATATATATATATATATAGATAGATAGATAGATAGATAGATATATGGATATATCCAATATCACACACATATGCATACATTGAAAGATGTAACTAAAAATAAGTATGTACACAAATACACATATGTATGTGAAAAATTACAACTACAAATATATGGGACATAAGAAACATTAAAGAACCATTTTAGGACTATGAAGCTGACTCAGCAGTAAAAGACAGTTGCTTACAAAGCCTGCTTGCTCCGGTTCAATTTCCCAATACCCATACAAAGCCAGATGCACAAAGCCGCACATGTATCAGGAGTTTGTTTGCAGGATCAAGATGCCCTGAAGCACCCATACTCTTTATGTCTCCTGTCTCTTTCACTCTCTTTCTCCTCATAAACAAATAAATATTTTTAAAAGCCCTTTTCTGACATGCTGGACTTTTGTAACACACTTAGACAAATATATAGAAAATATAATTAGCCAATTAAATCTCATGGACAAACAAACAAAATCTTTTCATCTGATTCCTGGGGGAAAAAATGGATGTTGAAGTATTGATTAATGGAAGCATATGTCAAGACATATAGTATTCCAAAAATGATAGATACTTCAGCTTTGTAAAATGGCCAAATGAAAGGAAAATTATCTTAAAATAATTAATCACTCACTATATGTAAATTTTAAGGAATAAACTGTAACAAATAATAAGAATTTCTTACTCAAACAATAATCATTTGTCAGATAGGATGCAAATCATACTGGAAATAACAGCAGAGATCTAAAATAAAATTTTCAAAGTTCAGCAAAGAGTCATGCTATAAGATGCAAAGATAGGAAGAACTATAATTTCCCGAAAGGATTTCCCCTACAGCATGCCACAGTTAAAAGAGATTAAACAAAACGTAAAGGAAAGGCTAGAAGTATTCAAAATTGTGTTTTCATTTTATGCACATTAGCGCATGGCTTTCCCCAGCTCTTCAAGGTAGAGTTCACTTCAGATTTAATCTTACTTAGTAGGAGTCACAATAGGTACACTCAAGCACATGTGACATATAAATAAGAGGTCTGAAGTTCATAAAAATTCATTAAAGAAAAAGTCAATTCAAAGACAAAATGAAAGCTGTGCTTTCCGGGATGTGACATTTGAGAACATAAAGTGAAATTATCTCAGAATAAGCTATGATATATATTCATAGTGTGTACCTAATATTTGAGATATTTTGGAATGAAAGATATGTTCTTAAAATATTTTATTAGTTTAATTTGATAATAGGCAATAATTGAATCTTAAATGTTCAAAACTCTCCAGTGACTCATCTCAAATGTGTTTTTATAAGTGACAAAGCTTTAAAACACACTGCACTTCAGTAGATTATTCATTAATATTGTGCCCCTTTCCAAGTACAAGTGCACATTATAGTGTTGTCTGTAAAATATTTCTAATCTGTTTGTTTCATAGCACAAGTTCACATAATAAATTTTATTTCCTTCTTCTTTGATAGTGGTAAATATTTAAACTATGCTGCAAGTTTTAGTTAACAAAAAGGATTCTTGTAATAGACTTTATTGCAATTAACTAATAAAAATATTAAATTAACTATTTTTGTAAATGAAATTGTCTATTAGAAAGAGTTAATATAAAAAATTATGGGTTGGAATATCACTTCCAACTCCATGGTTTATTAATTTTAATTCTTAATTTTGTCCAATACATTTTCAGTCATGTATTTTGCAATATCCTTATAATTACTTATTTCACTCTAATAGCAGAGAATTATTTCATTCACTTTTGCATAGATATTGTTGTCATCAGATATTGAACTAATCTTAGCTCTACTCCTAGCAGTGAATTTGCTGAATTTCATCTATTATTTTCTAGTTTAAATAATCTTATTATGACCAATACCTTTATCCATGGTGTAATATATATTTTATAGGGAAAAGAAATTCATTTTTTTCAAAGAAGAATTAAGTATCCAGGTAAGCAGCTGGAGCACAGCAAACCACATTACTGTAGAAGGAAGAAAAATTTTGACCACTGAAATTGAGCTAATTCCCTTATGCTTATATAGAACTGACAAAATGCAGGACCTTAGTGTTTATGATGGCAAATGAAAAACATTCAAGCAGTCAGGCTTTAGGGGATTCAATTTATCTACACACTACAGAGACTAAATCAACTGTGATGAGTTCTAAAAAGATGAAGCAAGAAATGGCTAATTTAATAACATTTTGTCATAATAAATGTTTTTTCTTTAATTTTTAAACCCACTACTACAAAAATAGTTCTAAGCCCTAGATGATGTTCCAATAGGCATTGTGATTTATTGAGCTGGTTACATGAAGATTTGCTGCATAAGAGGAAAGTGATAATGACTTCCAAGCCATGTCCTTATGACAGTCATTCACTAACATGAAAAACAAACTGAACTATCCAATACTTCATTATTTAATAGGGAAAACATAAAGAGAAACAGAAGCTTAGAGAACCCAGACCTCACCACAATTCTAAAATACAGTAAGAAACACAATGTATGTGTGGGTTGGTACTTCAAATACAAACAAAGATCAGTACAAGTACTGATTCTGACCAGGAGAAAATTAATCAAAGTGAAAATATTTTATCCTTCTCCACTGACAAAATTCTAAAAAGTAACTGCGTCTGTGTCTTTCCTAAAACTGATAAATCTCTCAAAATTACCTTCCTTGGGAATTTCAAATTAAATTCCAATATTTAATAATGTTAATGTAAAATCAAAAGTAATATAATTTGACCTTTTTTTCACTTTTAAAAATGATGCATGAGTGTAGTGCACTAGTACAACACACTGTACCTACTTAAGATGCTTTTCTTGCACTTTTAAGTCTTCTTTGTCAGAAGTTTAAAACTAAACAAAGCAAAGCAAAAAAAAAAAAAAGGCAAAAGACAGAATGCTACCATGACAGGGACTGCAACAAGTAATTGGTATATTTCTTTTCCATTACATAGATCAGATGTATCAGTACTGATCAAGAAAATGTGATCCTGCTGGGCTTGGTGGTGCACACCTTTAATTGCAGCACTTGGGAGACAGAGGTAGGAGGATTGCTGAGTTCCAGGCCACCCTGAGACTACACAGTGAATTACAGGTCGGCATGGACCAGAGTGAGACACTACCTCAAAAAAAAAAAAAAAAAGTGGGCTGGAGAGATAGCTTAGCGGTTAAGCACTTGCCTGTGAAGCCTAAGGACTCCGGTTTGAGGCTCGATCCCCCAGGACTCACGTTAGCCATATGCACAAGGGGGCGCATGTGTCTGGAGCTTGTTTGCAGTGGCTAGAGGCCCTGGAGCACCCATTCTCTCTCTCTCTCTCTCTCTCTCTCTCTCTCTCTCTCTCTCTCTCTCTCTCTGCCTTTCTCTCTCCATCTGTCGCTCTCAAATAAATAAATAAAAATAAAACAATTTTTTAAAAAAATGTGATCCTTTCTGCCACACTTCCTATTAACTTGAAAGTGGCAAATAGCCATTTCAATAATGACAAAATTGCACTTCAAATTTTCCAAAAAAACCCAAAATGGTGGTTATGAGGAAAAAATGAAATCAATGGTATATGGTAATGGGTATGAGTGGTTTTTAAAATCTATACAATAATACTTGTAGTACTTGTGACCTACAAAAATTTGAAAGAATAGAAAGTCTTTCAGTAGGTGAGCAAACAAAGTCCATGATTTAAAAAACTTTGGGCTAGAGAGATGTCTTAGAAGTTAAGGCACTTGCATGTGAAGCCTAAGGACTCATATTTGACTCCTCAATACCCGCATAAGCCAGATGCTCATGATGATGCATGCTTCTGGAGTTCATTTGCAGTGGCTATAGGCCCTGGCATGCCCATTTTTCCTCTCTCTCAAATTAATAAATAAAATAGTTTTAAAAATGAAAAAAATTCAATTCACACAATAACTGATAAATCCACAGAAAATTGCACTGAATAAAAAGGTTCAATCATCAAGATACCTCTCAAGGATAGAGATCAATAAGTTATAAAGTGGGAAGATGCTAAGATCCACAAATCAGCTCAAACATATGGTGCCTTTCTTTCTGTATCTGAGTTACTTCACTTATTATAAGATTTTCTGTTTCCACCTTAGAATCTTTATATACAAGTGTTATTGTGGGAGAGTAGTGAGTAGATGCCAGAAAACTAGAAAGGAATCTATGAAAGAGGAAAAAGGAGTCAACAATGGACAAGGGTAGGGAAGGTAGAAGATCTTAAGTAATATGAAAGTCAAAGAGGAAATACTGGGTACAAGACTAAAAGCAAGGTATTTGAGCAGAGAAGGGACAGGCTTATCCAAAACTAAGTCTGTGCATTAATAAAGAATAAAAACCTATTGTGAAAAATCTTTGTGGTGACTTCTGTATTTAGGCAATACTACTGAACATAATACACACAAGTGTGACAAAGTTCCATAGAAATAAATACACATGTGGGCATATACACTGTAATGAATGCATGTAAAACTTATGAAAGCTGAAATAAATCAGTAAGTCATAACAATATCAATATCTTGCTTGTGCTATTGTACTTTTAAAAAAAAACATGAGGCCATCAATGGGATAAAATCTACAGAGTCCTATAGGGTTTCTATATTTTTCTTATAACTTCATATAAATCTATAAATTCTTCAACATAATAAGCTTTATACATGTATGAGAAAGGAAGGCAGAGTTCATGAGTTTTTATGTTATGCCATGTTAATTTTTGTTTTTATCAAAATATGGATGTTTCCAATGTTAGAGTATTTTATTTAATTTTAAAGGATGGTCCGATTGTATTATAAACTATCACCATAGAATGACCCAAATTTAAACCTGAAAAAAATACAGTAACTTTAAATGGTCTTATTTCGAAACTTTTCTTTAACGTATTGGACGTAAGTCAAGGAGGAATGTTGAGGTGATTTAAATGTATGTTCAATAAATGTACATTAAAGAGACAGGAGGTATCTTTTCTACATTTCAAAGATGAGTAAATTGAGGTTCTGAGAATCTTGAGGAAGTTATGAAGCTTCCCATCAAGTAAGAAGTAGTAAGTTCAAACTTCTGACCTACTACTGTTAATCCAGTTCTCTTTGCTACCATGCTTTAATATCAATGTTGTAATTTACCTATTGAAAGAACAAGGAAAACTATTACTTTTTCTATAATTAAGTACAAAACTATAATAATGTGATTCACTTGGGTCACATTATTTAGATGATAAATAAATATGATAAATATTTGGGCATTAACAAGTTTTTTGCTCTAAATTATAAATAAATATTGAATTGGGTTAATGGCATCATATTTTATAGTAGAAAATCTGTAATATCAAATGTAAGTCTAAAATACTGCATAGAGTCATGGGTTTTATGATCATGAGGCATAAAAGATACTTATATCAGTTACCAAGTTAAAGACAGATGATTTGTGTGGTGGTTTGAATAGAATAAATGGCCCCCAAGATAGGAAGTTGTTTGTTTGTGGTTTGCATCCTTAGCCACCTGGCTGGAGGTAATGCCACTGGGTGCATCTTAAGGTGTGGTGGTGGGTTTCAGGTTTCATTCTAAAGATATGCAAAGTGTGCCTAGCTGGAGTTCCTGAGGTGTACTTTGTGACTTTTGGCTTTTAGGCTTGTGCTTCTCTCTCTCTGTTTGGGCTTGTGAAGGCAGGCCAGCTTCTTCTGCCATTATGGAACTTCCCCTCGATCTGTAAGCTTCAATAAATATTCCTTCCTCCATAACTGTGCCTGGTCTGGAAGTTCATCTCAGTGAACCTGAATCTGTCTGCTACAATTTGTCAAGCTGAAATGAAAACCTGAAATAAATGACATTATCCCATTTTCAATAGCAACCAAAAAAATAAAATACCTTGGAATAACATCAACCAAGGAAGTGAAAGATCTATACAAGGAAACATAAAAACACTAAAAAAGAAATTGAGGAAGACTTGAGAAAATGGAAAGACCTCCCATGCTCCTGGATAGGCAGAATTAACATTGTGAAAATGGCAATCCTTCCAAAGGCAATCTACAGATTTAATGCAATTCACATCAAAATCCCAACATCGTTCTTCAGAGATAGAAAAATTGATCTCAAAATTCATATGGAAAAGCAAAAGGCCTCGGATATCCAAGCATATCCTCAGCAAAAGAAACACCTCTGGAGGCATCACCTTACCTGATCAAAAGCTATATTACATAGCCAAAGCCGTAGTAACAAAAACAGCATGGTACTGGTATAAAAACAGAAGTATAGACCAATGGAATAGAATTGAGGATCTTTTAGATTTTTTAAATAAAATTTAAAATAATTATACACTCAGTATGAACATATAGAATAAGTAAGAATAAGATGCCTCCTTTAAGGAATATAGATCACTTTCAAATAAACTAAATTAGCTTAGTGCTTTTTTTTGTTTGTTTGTTTGTTTTGATTATTGACCAGAGTTCATACAGAGCATGAAACTAATTTGTGGAACTATCTCAAGTCTCAATAATAATTGGAACCAATCTATAATAGTTAAGATTTCCCCAAATTCAAGATAAAATGTTCTTCAACATACTATACAAAGCTACATTTTCTTCAAAATATGTTCCTGCTTGCATGATTCACATTTGTCTTTTTGGTTCTTTTCACTTTTCACCATTGAAAATTTAAATGATTTAGTTGGTCTTTGCCCAAATTTTTGAAATGTGTTGTAATAAAGAAATAAAACATCATTTGACATGCTTTAAAATAATATGTGACCTGATTTGAGATAAAGATATCTCTGTTGGGTTCTCAGTTATAGTAAAATAATCAATTCATAAGTGAAAGAAATTCTATAGCTCTTATTAAAATCAAATGCGCAATTAAATGTCATTTTAATGACAGCCATATTTGCTGTGGATGTTTTAATTGCACCTTTGAGAAGAAAGAATCCTGTTTATTTCTGAAACAACTTAAAATGACATTGACATTATAATGATGCTTTTCCTCACTTTTCAATTTTCTTAATGAGCACACATATATAAGCATGAAAACAATAAATAATAAAGAAATTAAATGTTACACACAATAGGAAACTAAGAATTAGGACAGGATCAGAAGCAATAAAAGTCTATAAAACAATACATTTTTAATAATATTATACTTTGCATTATCACACAATACCTTCTGTTATCTAAGAATGTCTTTATACGTTCACCAGAGATCAACACATGCACTATAGAAAACTTTTTGAAGTATGGCTAGACTTTGTAAAATTGTTTCACTAAGTCATAACAATATCAATATCCTGCTTATGCTATTGTGTTTCTTTTTAAACTGGAGGTCACCATTGGGATAAACTCTGAAGAATCTTATAGGATCTCTATATTCTTTTCTAATTTCTATAAATTCTTTAACATAAAAAGCTTTATACATGTATGCAAAAGGAAGGCAGTGTTCATGATTCAAGGTTTTTATATTATTTCGTGTTAGAATCACAGAATCCTTAAGCCTTTCTATTTAGTACAATAAAAGTTCCTGTGTTTGTGTGTGTGTGTGTGTGTTCGTTTGTTTAAGAAAGACTTACTGGAGCTTGCCTAGGCTGTCCTGGAACTCATTCTGTAGCCTACTTCAGTCTCTCTAGTGTTGGTATTAAAGATAAGATCCACTACACCAAGCTAAAATTTCCTTTAAATGTTGAAGGTCATTTTATAGCAACTGTACTTGTGACCAAACCTCCCTCAGTCAATTAGATGTGCTGTTTAGTCTGGTTCAGTTGCTGTAATCACCCTAAACAGGAGAGCCATCATTTTTAATTCATGTTTCTTCTTCAAATAGGCATGAGTTTAGAATATTAAAAATAAGCACACTAATGTAAAGATTCACATATCATTATGTTAAAATATTTCATTAAAAATATTTTTTGCTTATTTTTATTTGAGAGCGACAGAGAGAGAAAGAGGCAGGGAGAGAAAGAGAGTCTGGGCACACCAGGGCCTCCACCCACTGTAAGCGAACTCCAGAGGCATGCGCCCCCTTGTGCTAACATGGCTCCTGGGGAATCGAGCCTCAAACCACGGTCCTTAGTCTTCTCAGGAAAGCACTTAACCACTAAGCCATCTCTCCAGCCCAAAATATTTCATTTAAAAATTAAACCCAGGGTATGTATATATTTTAACATGACAGAGAATATAGCTTTAACTTTATTTAGCTAAGTAAAATTATTTAAACCAGTTCAATACATTATTGTTAGGTGTGGAGAAATAAAGTTATAAAGAAATTGGACTATTTAAATTTCAGAGATTGTGGTTGTTTGACTCAGGTATCCCCCATAAATTTAGGTGTTCTGAATGTTAGTTTCCCAGCTGATGAAGATTTGGGAATTAACACTTCCTGGAGGCAGTGTATTGTTGGGGGAAGACTTATGGGTGTTATAGCCAGTTGCCCCTTGCCAGTGTTTGACACACTCTCCTGTTGCTATTGTCTATCTTATGTTGGCCAAGTGGTGTTGTCCTCCCTCTGTCCATGCCATCATTTCCCCCTGCCATTGTGGAGCTTCCCCTTGAGCCTGTAAGCCAAACTAAACCTTTTTCCAGAAGCTGTTCTTAGTTGGGTGATTTCTGCCAGCAACAGAGTTGTTAAATTACTTACCACACCATAAAAACCTCATATATGTTTTCAACATCACATTAACATGACAAACAGACCAAATTTTCTTCAGGCTGTTGAGTGGAAAAGTGTATAGTGTTCCTCAAAGGGGTGGTTGCTTAGGGTTTACTACAATGATAAAGTCTCATAACTGTGTTCAGTTTTGAAGTAATACTAGAAAATCCTCAAAGGTCTTTAAAAAAATGACATCACTTTAGGGCTGGAGAGATGGCTTAGCAGTTGAGCGCTTGCCTGTGAAGCCTAAGGACCCCGGTTCAAGGCTCCATTCCCCAGGACCCACTTTAGCCAGATGCACAAGGGGGCGCATGCATCTGGAGTTCGTATGCAGTGGCTAGAAGCCCTGGCGTGCCCACTTTCCTCTCTCTCTCTCTGCCTCTTTCTCTCTCTGTCTGTCACTCTCAAATAAATAAATAAAAATTAAAAAAAATGACATCACTTTAAAAATTGGTACACAGGGCAGGAGAGATGACTTAGTGGTTAAGTCACTTGTCTGTGAGGCTTTAGGACCCAGGTTCCATTCTCCAGATCCCACATTAGCCAGATGCACATATTGGCACATACGTCTGGAGTTCATTTGCAGTGGCTAGAGGCCCTGGCCTGCCCATTCTCTTTCCCTCTCTCCCTCTGTCTCTAATAAATAAAGAAAGAAAATGATAAAAAAAATAAAAAATATTGATAAACATAGATGAAAATGCAATGAAACTAACTAAACCATACAACCTAATTTTCAGGTGTCTCTGGGCTTCCTTATTGCACTGAAACAGTTCAATTGTATTACTGAATATAAAAGTAGTCAAACTGAACACAATTATTCACTTGTTTGAAGTGAAAAAGAATTCTGTCTGCAAATCTAATCATCTATTTTCCTATCAATCATGTCATATAATCTTTTCTAAGAATGGTGACATTGGGCTGGAGAGATGGCTTAGCATTAAGCCACTTGCCTGAAAAGCCAGAGGACAGAGGTTTGATTCCCTATGACCCAAGTAAGCCAGATGGACTTTTTTTTTTCAGCTGCTGAAGGTTCTGACAGCCCAATCTTTCTCTCTTTCTCTCTCAATCTCTCTCTCTCTCTCTCTCTCTCTCTCAAATAATAAAAATAAATAAAATTTTAAAAAAGAATGGTGACATTAATCTGCCTAATGTCTTCCAATTTAAAATTAAGAATGGCATGTTATTTTCTAGCAAGAGTTGACTTAATAGCATCTGAAAAGTTGGCTTCTTGAAAAATCAAATTCTTAACAAATCAGTTATCTTATCATCATGTTCATTCAAAGATCTTGGTCCAGGGAGATGATAGGAAGTTGAGTAATGAGTCAAATGATAAAACTGGGTAACAAAGACTCTGAAGACCCTTGCACTTTAGCTTTCTATACAGTGTCTGTACAGGAGCTCACTTGTTTCCCACTGAACTTTACTATATGAAGTGGCTGGAGGGAGGGGAGCTGACCATGACAGCATGCCTTTGACCAATTTGTGAGCCCATGTGGGAGCTCTGAGAAGCCACTACAGACCTGACTTTTTTTTAAAATCTGAATTTAAGCTTTATAGCAGCAAAGGACTAAAGAAAACCCCAGAGACTCTCAGAATGAACCCGCTGGGTTAACAACTCCATGGGGTTTGTTCCAGGATTTGGTGTCAAAAAGGCGCAGGCCAGTGGATCATGTAAAACAATGTTTCCTGCCAGCTAGGAAAGACTGCAGCTGTGTTTAATGGAAACCCTATACAGTCCCTCCCTCCTGTCCCTCCATGCCCCTGTCTCTTTCTCACTATAGCTCCCTCTCTCTCCATCCCTCTCTCCACTCCCTTCTCTTCTCATTTTCTCTCCCCCCTCCACTGCCTCCCCTGCTGCTTTTCTGCACCCTTTCCCCCTCCTTCTCTCCCTCCCCTCCCCTTATCCCCTTCCTCCTCCTACTCCTCCTTTCTCTCTCTCTCTCTCTCTCTCTCTCTGACACACACACACACACACACACACACACACACACACACACACACAAACACACATCATTGCAGGGGACCTGAGACAGGAGAATAGTATAATGAGGGCAGAAGGTGTATAAAATCCTAGTTTTTTTGTTTGTTTGTTTTTTTGTTTAATCTCAGGGTAGTCCTTTTAGAGTGTCCTATAGTTCTGGATCTTGTCAGCTGGCTGATTATTTCATCTGGATAATGAGGAGCTGGAATTACATAAGGCACTTGCTGCTATGAGGATTAGGATAACATAAGAGTTTACAGATAGCGAACTTTAAATACAATGACAGTGGTTACTGTTAGAGACCATATCCCGAGAGAGTGTTGTCTTCCCAGAAAGCAACCAAGATCTCTTTGACTTTGTGTGGGAAACCATGTCCCTTTTTCTATTTTATTTAGATGCTTCCTCAAAATGCTTTGGTAGAAACCACCAGGAGTTGATTGCCCGTGCCAGCCATACCTACTTAGGTGACCCATGTTCAATGCATTATGTGTGTGTGCCTGCTTGTGCTAAGACAGGGTTCTGGCACTTTTCCCTAGCAACTGGGTTCTGGGGATTTTTACAGAATGGTTTTTCATCAGGGACCTAAGAAGGAACGCTGGAGATCATGGCCATCACTGGAGTGAGGGAGAAGAATGCAGGTCTCTGGTGTAGTTGGGCGGGGGGCGGGGGTATTGTGGGAGTGGGGTTTAGCCTCTTCAACTCCAGAGGGCGGCAACCCTTTGCCACAGGGTCGTGCTGACACTTGTGCTCAGCCCTCATCCTGCATACCCAATAGGAAGACAAAAAAAAAAAAAAGCCTCCAGGGCGTGTGTTTTGAGAATAAGCCTTGACAAGGGAATGGCATCCTTAAGATGCCCTCCAAAATGCTGGCCACTCACAGGCAAGAAAAATGGTTTCCTTCATAAATAATTGTTTTGCACCCAATTGCAGAAGAAAAATAGTTACAAATTTTTTTGTTTTGCTTGGGAAGTGATCAGATTTGGTTGGTAATTGCCTGACTGATCAAGAGCCATTTCCTTCATGGTTAACCAAACATCTACTCCACTCCACTCAGCTGGGCTCGTTTTAAATATCGCCAAAAGTGAATAGCCCCAATTAGGACAGGAAACACATTTCCCAGACATGAAACATGGACCAGAAACACATTTGTCCGAGTTTCAAAATGCATGTCGTCTTAAGGATGAGTTCACATGCTGTTCTTATTTAAAACGCCTCTCCTTTGCCCCAATACACACACACACACTCATACACACACACACACACACACACACACACACAGAGAAAGAGAGAGAGGGGGGGGGTAGAGAGAAATCTTTTTGAGGAATTGGGAGGCACTCTTGTCAAATTCTGCTTCTAAATTCTCTGAAAAGTGAATGTCTGGAATCTGTTTATCACAGTGATATTATTGAGCTTAGAATCTGGGGGGGGGGGGTTCAAAGGAAAGTCATCAATGCAAAGTGGAATGTCCCTTTTACTTTCCTTGAGAAAAGGGAAACTTTTAGAGTGTATCCTTTTCTTTAGACAATGATAATTTTCACTGGAAATGGTAAAAAAAAATGTTCAATTTTTGTGAGACAATTGTGAACAGGAAACTTAACTCAGAGTATTTACAGCCCTTTCATGTATCTTCCCCCTAACCCTGACAAATTAGCATTTAGCTTCAGTAAAGCAAATACAGCTCTCTTTCGAGGTTCTCCTTCCACCTGCCTGCACTATCTAAATCAGGGTTATACTCAAGAAAGCTCTTGTTTTTCCAGTGATCTAGTATGCAGCTTGCTTGGTGAAAAAATGTTGTGGCCAAGGTTTCCTTCTTTCCTTGAAAAGCATGATGTTTCCTGCAGTACAAAAATAAATTGTAAAGTGCTCGAGCACTGTTTGAATTAACCCGAAGACTCTTCAAGCAGAGGATAAAACTAACACCTTAATTTTTCAAGTCCCTGTAATTATTCCAGCTTGAAACCCTAGATCTTTTTAGTCCTTCTGAGGTACCCCAGAGAGATCAATCAACAAGTAAAAATCAAACATGTTCTATTTTGTCTCAGGAAAATCATCCCTTCCATATATATGTACTTGTACTTTTATTTGTACTGTATTGTATGGCATCTTTCTTTGGTGAAGGGCTGTAAGGTTTGGACATCTAACCTCTTGGAACTGAACTGAACCAGGTCCCTTGCTTGGGGTCTCTGAGCCTTACTGAGTGACCAAGAAGCCTAGTACTCCTGCAGCTTTTAAAACTCTACTGAGGATTAAAATGTTTTAGGAACTGCAAGTGCAAATGTTTGGGGTGGAAACGGACCCATTACATTTTAAGGTCAACATTGCAGTTCTTTATGACCCTTCCTTAGGAGACCCTTGCTCCCACCCTACATTCCCTTCACTGTGCTAGCCTAAGTCTCCAACAAGGGTACAGAAAGAGGAGAGGGAAGATGGGGGGGGGGGCGTGGAGGACCAAAACCCGTGATGCCCTAAAGGTTCAAATAACTGTCATTTTGTTTTCTTGGCTGGCTTTGAAACAAAGCAGGTTCTAGAACTGCATGGAAGAAGGTGATGGCAGGGTCCTTTCCAGGAACTACTGTTGCTCCTCCAGCTTCTGGTAGAAACCAAGACCTCTTGGGCAGTTCTCTTGAGCCTTACCTGTAGGCAGTATGGCCTCTAGTCTCCCAGAAGAGCTATCATGGGTTATGTGAAGTGACAGAACTCAGCCTAAGATGCAAGTGGCTTTACTATCACAGGCACAGAGACCCACCATGGCTTGTTGCTTACCAGGTAAAATCCACTGTCTTACCAGCCAAACTGTATGTTTTCTTTGGGTACCTTCTGTATAAGGATTCCCTGTAGCCAGTGTCACTCTTGTTAGATATCACTAGACAAGTCCATAACATTAGGAAGGTATAACTGAAGTTGATGCCACCTTCCTTTATGTGGGAACTTTGACAGAGATTCTGAAATCACTACTCCCTAGTGGTTGAATATTACACTTAGCCTACCTGTTGAGCAAAATTCTTTCTCTGAGACACTTTTTGGGACACTGCCAGAAAACTCCAGAGCCTAGAAACTTGTTATTTTACTTAACAATGACAGAGTTAACATAGGGAACTAGAAAGCGAAGGAAAGAGGTTTGTAACTTGCTAGAAAATGAGGACCATGGATAGCATTGAGGCCTCTTACCTAAACAGATAGCACTGAGAAGTGAACCTGGCCAAAGACTTTGAACAATGTTGCTTTCTTTCCAGGCTCTTCCCTATGACCCCTAGCTTGATGAACCAGAATAGGATTTCTGACTCCCCTTTGACGTCACATAACTTCAGAAGGGAAAGCAGAGTACATGAAAGGGCACGGGTATTTTTAATTGTTTTAAAAATTTTCTGCTTGAAATTGTAATCCTCTCTCGCTCTGTCTCTGTCTCTCTCTCTCTCATGCACACACACACACACACACACACACACACACACACATGCATACACTTTGCAACACATAGACCTGGCTTCAAGCTAGAACACAATATTACTGAAAGTACCTCGCAATGAAAGAGATATCAAGAAGGTTGCTATAAATGATGTGGAAGAGTCTATACAATTTGTTCCTTCCCCCACCATGCCTTGCTAGTTATTGGATGTAGGAAAGGAAAATATAGGTGGCAGAGAAAAAGAGACAGGGAGAAGGAAAAATAAATCACATCAACTAGAAAAGAGACAAAGAACACACAAAGGGAGGAAAAAAGAGACTATAAAGCAAGAAGCTAGAAATTGAGAGAAAAATGTAAAGGAGAAATTTTAAATACAGTTACAGAGACAATGAAGGAAATAAAGAGAGAAATACACAGACACCGACAGACACATCAAATGAAGGAAAAGGAGAATTAGACCCACTTATCATTCCCTCAGTAAGCTGTGCCTGAATAAAATTTGACTAAAGTTAGTTTGTTACTTGTGGAAAACATGAAATAAACTGGGAGCATTCGAAGTGGGGTGTTACTCACAAGTCTGCTATAGGACCTAATGTTCTTTCTACTGCAGTGGCTCTGGTTTATTAGTATGGCATCCACAAAAAAGTGAAAAGTGAACATGTGTTAGATAAACTCACTGTCACATAAAAGCATCTTACTTAATATTGACTTTAAAATATTTTCCAGGGCTGGAGAGATGGCTTAATGGTTAAGCGCTTGCCTGTGAAGCCTAAGGACCCCGATTCGAGGCTCGGTTCCCCAGGTCCCACTTAGCCAGATGCACAAGGGGGCGCACGCGTCTGGAGTTTGTTTGCAGAGGCTGGAAGCCCTGGCACACCCATTCTCTCTCTCTCCCTCTGTCTGTCTTTCTCTCTATGTCTGTCGCTCTCAAATAAAAAAAAAAAAAAGTATTTTCCAGTGCCAAAGTCAAATAATGGAGAAAGGAAGGCAGAACTTCTGTCAAAAAACAAATAGCTCAAGGAAAATGCTACATATATCATTTTCTGTATGTCCTCATACATATTTTAGTTTATTTTTTTTTATTTGGTTTCTTTTTATTTTTTTAATTTTTTTAAAATTTTATTTATTTATCTATTTGAGAGAGACAGACACAGAGAGAAAGACAAATAGAGGGAGAGAGAGAGAATGGGCGCGCCAGGGCTTCCAGCCTCTGCAAACGAACTCCAGACGCGTGCGCCCCCTTGTGCATCTGGCTAACGTGGGACCTGGGGAACCGAGCCTCGAACCGGGGTCCTTAGGCTTCACAGGCAAGCGCTTAACCGCTAAGCCATCTCTCCAGCCCTATTTTTTTTAATTTTTATTAACATTTGCCATGATTATAAAAAAATATCCCATGGTAATACCATCCCTCCCCCTCCCACTTTCCCCTTTGAAATTTCATTCTCCATCATATTACCTCCCCATCTCAATCATTGTGCTTACATATATAAAATACCAACCTATTAAGAACCCTCCTCCCTTCCTTTATATCTCCCTTTATATCTCCTTTTTAACTTACTGGCCTCTGCAACTAAGTATTTTCCTTCTCACGCAGAAGCCCACTCATCTGTAGCTAGGATCCACATATGAGGGAGAACATGTGGCGCTTGGCTTTCTGGGCCTGGGTTACCTCACTTTATTATAATCCTTTCCAGATCCATCCATTTTTCTGTAAATTTCATAACTTCATTTTTCTTTACCGCTGAGTAGAACTCCATTCTATAAATGTGCCACATCTTCATTATCCACTCATCAGTTGAGGGACATCTAGGCTGGTTCCATTTCCCAGCTATTATAAATTGAGCAGCAATAAACATGGTTGAGCACGTACTTCAAAGGAAATGAGATGAGTTTTTAGGATATATGCCTAGGAGTGCTATAGCTGCGTCATATGGTAGATCAATCTTTAGCTGTTTTAGGAACCTCCACACTGATTTCCACAATGGCTGGACCAGATTGCATTCCCACCAGCAGTGTAGGAGGGTTCCTCTTTTTCCACATCCCCACCATGATCATTTGTTTTCATGATGCTAGCCAATCTGACAGGAGTGAGATGGAATCTCAATGTAGTTTTAATCTGCATTTCCTTGATGACTAGTGATGTAGAACATCTTTTTAGATACTTATATGCAATTAGTATTTCTTCCTTTGAGAATGCTCTATTTACCTCCATAGCCCATTTTTTGACTGGCTTGTTTGATTCCTTATTATTTAACTTTTTGAGTTCTTTGTATATCCTAGATATTAATCCTCTATCAGATCTCATACATATTTTATATTAAAACCAGTAGTGAAATTCACAACATAATACACACACACACACACACACACACACACACACACACACAGCCCTATTGCAAAATTTTACATCTACCCCCCCAAAATAATCCAAAAGTGGATTAGAATATCAAGAGAGATTAGACAAAATGACATGTCAGAAAGATGTTGTCATACAAGGAAAGAAGAAATATACATACACACACACACACACACACACACACACACACACACATATGAATGAAAAATGACTAAAATCTCAAGCAAATCTAAAAATATTAACTAGTCATCAGTTCTGCATATCCTTGCCAAAGATCACATCTATTATCTGAAAACAGTAATCACTTTTTTGAATGCTGGTACCAATGCTGTTACTTCAGTATTTACTAAAATGCTAGCACTTTGATTCCTATAATCCGACTATTTACCAAAGTATCACTTGTATCATTACTTTGAAAAGTTAACAAAATAATTTTCCATGAGCAACAACATAGATCTGATTTAAACAGTTATGGATTCACAATCATAAAATATATAGGTAAGTTCACACTTTTCTACCAACTTTGTGGTGCCATGATGTGAGTCAAATTTCAGATTGAACACACAACTGTTGAGGTTTGAGAAGTAGCAAATATTTAACTAGTTTTCCAGAGATGACTTATTTAGTCTACTAAATTAGCAGTAAACAGAGTGAGGATTTTTTTTAAATTTTTTGTTTATTTTTTATTTATTTATTGAAAGTGACAGAGAGAGAGAGAGAGAGAGAAATATGAATGGGCGGGCCAGGGCCTCCAGCCACTGCAAACAAACTCCAGACGTGTGCACCCCCTTGTGCATCTGGCTAACGTGGGTCTTGGGGAATCCATCCTTGAATCGGGGTCCTTAGGCTTCACAGGCAAGCGCTTAACTGCTAAGCCATAGCTCCAGCCCCAGAGTGAGGAATTTTAAGAATATACACCATTATGTGAAGACCCTATTGCTGGCATTCTATTTGGTAACACACATGGTCATTGAATTTTCTCTTCCTTTTCTTATGTAGGAATTAAAACCTTGTGGAATCTGGTAGCATGTTTTTGGTTATTTTCATTGGATCCACCTTTGTGTCTGTCCTTATTTATTTTTCTTGCTTTATTATTGAGGTTGCTCTTTTACTCCTTGGAGCATAAATCAGCATGTCCTAACCATACACATTTACTTATTTGGGAGCAGCTTTATGTCAAGTAATGTTAATATAGGGATATTGGATAGCAAGGCAGTAGGTAGAAGTAGGCATAGTTCAGATTTAAGTAGAGATGTTTACATTTGGTATTTTGATAGGCTTTGAGAAAATTTCTCATTCTACTAAAAAATACTTTATTCCATTCAGTACTTCTGTGGAGGTTAAGAATTGACAAGTCTTGATCCAATACACATCATTTGGGGGGATATAGAAGGAAGGTACTTAACATTTTATTTACCTGTCCGGAGCATGCTGGAGTGGAATAGCAAAGTAATAAGAGGACAATATATTGAAAATACACAAAAATTAGCAAAAACAAATTATATATGAATGTGATTTGGTGTGATCCAATCTATGGTATGGAGAAAAATCTTAGTAGCGGGGGATCTGCTTTATTGGGATCAGATTAGACAGAGCCAGAGGGAAGTGGTCGATTGATTTGGAGTCAGGGAATGTGCTACATTGGTTGTGTATAAAATCATCTGGTGGAGGCAGGAGAGACGGCTTAGTGGTTAAACACTTGCCTGTGAAGCTTAAAGACCCTGGTTCAAGGCTGGATTCCCCAGCACCCACTTTAGCCAGATGCACAAGGATGGCACACACATCTGGAGTTCGTTTGCAGTGGCTGGAGGCCCTAGTGTGCCCATTCTCTCTCTCTCTCTTTCCCCGCCCCCCTTTCTTTCTCTGTCTGTTGCTCTCAAATAAATAAACAAAATTTTTTTAAAATATCTGTTTAAAATGTGTGGAAGAAAGTTATGAAGCATGCTTTACCTTGTTTTATGGAGATGCAATGATTCTCAATTAATAGCATTTATTAAATAATTAATTAGAATAACAAACCTGGCATATTCATGTTCAAGTGATCTATGTTGGTCCCATTTTATTTATGTAATCATTATCTATTCATTTAGGTTTTGGAGATTAGATACAAGGTCTTGTATATGCTAAGCACTCAGCAACATGGTCACACTTCTATATTTTTATTAATATAATAACTGTGCATATATATGGGGTACAATATGATATTTTTATTTATATTCACATTCATGTTTGATCAATTAGGGTAAGTAGCATATCCATCATCTTCAACATTTTCTACAGTGGATGCATTCAAAATACTCACTTGAATCTTTCATTTTTAAATTATTCAACTGGTACAAATAGCCATGTCTCAAATCCCAGCCCACTTTCTCTGGAGCTGATTCTTAAGGCATATTTAGGGGTAACTCTGAGTCTCATTTTCTTTTAAAATATTTTATTTATTTGTTAAAGAGGGAGAGAGGGAGAGAGAGAGAGAGAGAGAGAGAGAGCATGCTAGGGCTTATTTATTTTCACTGCAAGCAAACTCCAGGTACATGCACTACTTTGTGCATCTGGCTTTATATGTGTACTTGGGAATTGAATCTGGGCTATCAGACTTTGAAATCAAGTAAGTGCCTAAAACTGCAAGCCATCTCCCCAGCTCTGACATTCATTTTCATAAAGGAAAAAGATGGAATATAAGGCGAAGACATAATGGGAATAAAATAACTAAAGAAAATGTGTTCTGGGTAGATAGCTCAGCAACTTAATTATTGACTTGCAAGTCTGCCAACTTGATCTCCTACTGTACCCACATAAAACCAGACATAAATTATCCCAGACATCTGTAATTCCAATATAACTGTGGGAATGGGTGGCTGATCCAGGAGAATATGGAATTACCAAGCAACAAAGGCAAAACAACAAGGGAAACTCTGTCTCATAAGAGGGTGGAAGAAGAGGACAAACATCCTGTGGGTGTTTTCTTATGTTCACACGTGCCATGACACAGACACAAACATATACACAAACATACGCACAAATATTTTAATTAAAATACGAAATATATACAGCATAAAGCTCATGTTAGAATGGTCTAACATTAAAATTAACATTCTATAAACTCAAGACATGAGGAACTGCTGTTTCCCGCAACCCTGATAGGGACTCAGGCTAATATATGACTGAAAGAGTGAGAAAAGAGCAAGGGAAGGTAACATAAACACTCTAATTTTAATTGAAGGCCAAAGTTGTAATGAGGACTGTTTGAGAATCCAAAGGTGCAGGCCACATTTACAATTATTAATTGTTTACACTATGCCAGATCCAAGGGGAGATGGAAGGTGACCATATACCACATATTCTGGCTATTTCTGGGGTAGAGTTACCTGTGGACTTGCTTACTTTATTATTTATATTTCTTCTATTCATCTATTTTGCCTAAAATTAGTCAATATAAATTTTTCCTGGCAGTTCCAGAGACAAAAATCCTGAGTTCTAAAACTAAGAAAATATACTAACTATACATTTTCAACTGAATAGAAATACTGCGAAATGCAGTTGTATGTCTTTGCAATACATCAGTGGGAATGAGAACTAAAATGAGCTTAAGCCAAATATTGTAATTATTATCATAAGAAGGCCTTCACCATTTGATAGCATTATAAAGACATAGTAGAATTTAACAGAATAACTTTTCCTTCAGCTGTTTCTGCCCTTCCCTGTGAAAAGAACACAACTTGCATAGATATTAATTTATCTCCCTTCTCTTTCTCCCCCCACTCTTCCTAAGAACAAAGACAACATAGTTTGATGTGCATAACTCAATTTCCAGATACATAATCCCATGAAACATCTCCTGAGACTATGAACCATACAGAATTAACCTAACCAGAAATGCAAGATTCTACCACAAGAATTTATTTAATATTAATTAGATCAGTTTCTTCCACACCCTGGAGAGATAACACAGCTGTATATGAGAGGTTTAGAATTAAGAAATTCACCTAAGGGCTGGAGAGATGGATCAGCACTTAAGATGCTTGTCTGAGTAACCTAACAAACCGAATTCAGTTCCCCAATACCCATGTAGGTCCAGATGCACAAAGTGGTGCACAAATTTGGAGTTTGTTTGCAGAGACTAGATGCACTGGCATGCCCATTCCCTCTCTCTCTCTCTCTCTCCTTGAATATAAATAAAAATGGAAATTTAACCAATAATGTGAAAAGAACATATACTTATATAATATTTATAAGATACTAAAAATATCATTCTAAAAATAAAGTTAATGAAATCAGATCATGTACTCTTGTCAGACATTATTTCCCATGGACTTTTTTGAAACACAAATGCATTATGTTGTTTTCACCCACTAATTTTAATTATTTTAAAAGTTCTTAATTTTATTTAAGAAAGATAATTTCTCAAATACAATTGGCCTTTTGAATCTGAGGTAAGATTTAACTACAAGTTAAAAAGTTCAAATATTGGCACAGATTTCTTTACACAGTATGTAGCCTGGAAGGATTTATAGCGGTAGGTACTTGATAACAAAGATTAACACGTACTTGAAATTAAACTCCTCTTATCTCTTTAATGTTAAAAACAACTATGAGTACTATGTTCTGGGCATTGTACTAAGGGTTTTACACAAATTATTTTACTTGAGCATCTGATACATATAATCAATTACAGAACATACTCTATGATGACAATATTAGAGATGAAAGTTTAAAAGAAAATAACAATGCCAACTAAAAGAGCTTTGTATATCACTCAGAAAGTTGAAGAGTCAGAATTTGAATTAGGTCAGTCTGAATCCAAAGTTGGTCTTCTATACTACTTGAGACTTGTCTCATACTCCTAGGAATTCTAATTCCCCACATAAGATTCAAATTTGTATTGGGGGCTTATAGTCCTGAGAGGTACACTAGATTATAGCTTTGCTATTCAAAGAACTAGTAGTATTGGAAAAGGAGAAAGAGGAGCGAGGAAACTAAATATCAAGGTGCTATTCCATAATTGTTAACATAACTGTATCCTTTCAAGATTTCCTTTTTTCTAAAAGTGATGAAACTTCAGCTGAAACTCACCTAAGCAAGAAAAAAAAAAGTTGTATTGTTTTGTGTAATTTAGCAAGATCAGGCAATGCCAAACTCAGGTACTAAAATAATGTGGAGTGGAAGCCAACTTGGGCTTATCTAGGTCTTTTCCATGTGATGGCAAAAAACAAAGTGCTCACAAGGAACCTGCTACTAATTCACATTGTAGAAGTTTGGAACTATGACAAAATATCTTAATCATTGGTAGTGAAAATCAAGGGAGAAAGAATAACAATTACAGGGAACAAACTCCATCATGCAGTTATTAGGGCTTCTGCCAAAGGAAGCACTGGATGTCTAACTAGTCTCAATGTTTTAATTTCATTATACTATATTTATAATAAAATGCATGTATATGCACCTACATATCAAATATACTTGAAAAGTTTATTTTGTTCCTTCCCTTATAAATAAAGTGTAGAAATTGGAATATCTTAACATACAAATTTTGTATCAAACTTTACTTAGTAAATACAGCCAAACACAGGATATATTTTCTCTAAGCATGCTAAGGACCTTTAAGATATAAGATTTTTCCAACTTTTAATTTTTAATTTTTTAATAATGAAAGATATTCTGAATCATTGTCTTTATCATGTCATATGTTTCTGATAAATATAATATTTTAGATACTTCAGTTTAATCTTTAACACCTACCTCCATGTACATACACTTCACCAGAATCAATATTTTAATTGTCATGCTTTGTTTTGTATGTGTGATAATTATCAAGAAATTGTAAATTTTTTGAGTTAGGGTCTCACTAGAGCCTGGAACTCAGCTGTAGTTCCAGGCTGGCCTTGAACTCAGTGATCCTCCCAAGTGCTGGGATTAAATGTGTGTGCCATCACTCCCAGGAAAATAGAAATTTTGATAGAGATATAAGCTGCTTTCTATATCATCATAACAGGATGAAGTATTATATTCAAGAAGAACACTAGTAAAGCATAGCACATTTAGTAATATTTACATTTTTATCTCCATGCATACCAAAATGATTTTACTTCTAACCATACATTTGTTTTTCCTACAAGTGGAGGGCTGCATTCCCAGTCAAGATTTTTGACAATTCCAATCCAATCTTAATAGAAGGATTTTATATCACTAGGTGTTTTTATACAGTTTACTATCCTTTCTAATGTGGGCATCTGTAAATCTCAGACACTTTTCCACATTTCTTATTACAATGCCATGATAGTCTATTTTAAAACATTATGTATTTGTAGTAAAGAGATTCCCAGATATAGAGGATGAATTGCTGCTGACATATGCATATGACAGCCCAGTGTATAAACAACTAAACAGACACTAAAGCTGGTTCTGAGATATTCAATTGTAATAGGAATTAATTGCACCTTGGTCTCGCACACTTGAGTGAGAACTGAGCTACATTTCTCCCAGCTACATGTCATCAGATTTACTGAAATGGGAATGGAAAAAGTTTAGGTTACACAAATAAAAAGTTCTGGATGATTAAATTACATGCATGTAATAAATATTAAGGAAGACATTTTTTGTAATATAGGAGCTTATATCCAAAAATATGCTATTTCCTTGGCTTAAGAAAATCATATCATGGTAGACAGCGTGAACTACTAGGACAGACATTGTAACAAACATCCTTTGCCTAACATTCATAAAAACCTGTTTCAAACCACTGTTGAACAAAAATTCCACTTGCTATACCAAATATCCTGAATACCCTGCCTTTAAGTAAGAAAATGAGCCAGGCTTCAAAAGCTGGAAAATTCTCATACTGGGAGACAATCCTAAAAATGCTACATGGTTATTAACATGTTAAAATTAATACACTCAATATTACTGAACTGTGCCTTTTAGCCATGAACATGTTCTGTATAAAATATATACTTTCTGAATAAGAATGAATATAAATACTCTTTTCTTCTGCCCTTAATAGCTGAAGAAAGAAAGAAATGTTCCTGAGCTGTGGCAAAGATTACATGCAGACCTGAATGTTTTCAGCACAAATGTCTCTTAGAACCCTGGAATTGGCCTTGCTCTGTGAGTTTCCCTCTGCCTAACTAGGGTAAGGATAATGTCTTCTCCAGGTCTATATTGAATCATACCCTTCAGCAACAATCAAATTATAAGGATTCCTTTATCATGATGATGATAGAGTATTTAAAGCCAGACTCAATTGTGTGAAAATGTCCACTCACTGGCAGAATGACTCACAATACAGGACTATCGTCCCTTGGAATTATCTAGGCAGAGTATACATGCAGCTACTTACTTGAAATAAAAAGGCCACACAAGTCTGACTTTCAAAACTCTATTTATGAGATATTATACATTAATTCAAGTTCCATTTCATTTTTAATGGGGTGGAATTGACTTTGAATGTCCTTTGGCCAAACATATCAGAGGAAAAAAAGAAGAATTTTTCTTGAAATATACAAATGTCTCCAGTGTGGATGCTGCTTGCAAGAGGCCCAGAGCACATGATTTCTTACTTCTGATGAAAAATGGGGAGCAGGGCTGGAGAGATGGCTTAGTGGTCAAGTGTTTGCTTGTGAAGCCTTAGGATCCCGGTTCAAAGCTCAATTCCCCAGAACCCAGGTAAGCCAGATGCACAAGGTGGCACATGCATCTGGAGTTCCTTTGCAGTGGCTGGAGGCCCAGGTGCACCCATTCTCTCTCTCTCTCTCTCTCTCTCTCTCTGTGTGTGTGTCTCTCTCAAAGAAATAAAAAAAATAAGCAAAAATGTTAAAAAAGAAAAGAAAAAAAGAAAAGCAGGGAGCAAAGCACATGCATATAGGCAAACATCTCTCAAACACATGTAGAAACATATTCCATAGAAATAGTATTCTCTTCCTGATACAAAACTTGTTATCTTTTACTCATGTTAAGAAAAAGCAAAATCCACCCCCCCCAAAAAAAAAGGTAGCTCAGAATGCACCAGTACTAATGATTTAATGCACCATTTTGAAGGATGGCACACACATTCTTAGGAGCAAAGGCCCTGTTATACTACTCATGTCTCTGAGGTCAGTAGCCTGTGGATTAAGCTGTGTGTGTTGGAGGAAGAGATTGCCTCTCTAGCAGAAGTGGGCTTGAAGTCACAGATATATTCCAGTCTTTGACAGTGGGCTCTTATCATCCTTGTTTGAGTCTTCCTCAAAAAGAAAAGGAAAGCAAAGAGGAGGAAAGGAAAGGGAAGAGGAAAAGAAAGAAGAAAAAGAAAAAGAAAACCATCTACCCAGGAGGAGATCCTATCTACAGAACCAACCAGCCCAGCAAGTTTGCACTCCTTTCTGGTGGTAGAGTGGTGTCACGGGAGAGTATTTCTCTGGATCTTGTTAAATGATATTTGCACTTTAGTTGGAAAAGTGGCCCCTCGTGTGCAATTATTTCACATGTCTGGGAGTTTTACTATTTAATGTAAAACAGTAACCTTGCATCTCTTTCTCCTTTTGCTTCCTGGAGTTCTTTTCCAACCCATCTGCAATCCCTTCTCCCTATTAGACTCTGAAGTGTCACTCATTGTGCTTTTTTGGTGTTTCAACGGATTCCAAAACAAACAGTGGATGGAGGCTGTAACCACCGGTAGTGGTATTCACTTAGTTGGATGCAACAGTATCTCCCAATCCCAGCGGCCTAAGTCCCCATTGGCGGCAGGTCCGGTCGCTAAAAGGCCAGCATTTGCCAATTTGTGAGCTCTGGCAGGTCCCTGAATCCGGGATTTGAGAACTGATGGTCCGCACATGTCCACGGGGTGGGAGCAGAACGGAAAAAAAGAAAGGGTGTAAACTTCGGAGCATTTTAGACTCTCCATTAATCCTCTACTCTTTTCATTTTACCTATCCAGGGACAAAATACATGTATATGTAAAAAAGACACTTTTGTTTTTCTTAGACTACAGGTACACGACTTGTTTTTCGGATTTGGGAATCCTCCTCCACCCCGCCCCGCTTTTCCTCCCGTGCCTGTCATCTGCGCCCTCCCTCTCTCCCTCCCTCCCTAGCCCAGCTCAGGTTCGTCGTGCTCATTCACTTCTCCCCTCCAGGGATGGCTCTGAGCTCTCGAGCGCACGCCTTTTCAGTGGAGGCCTTGATGGGGAGACCCAGCAAAAGAAAACTTCAAGACCCAAGAGAGGAGTTGCAGCCCGAGCGGTCTGAGAAAGAGGGCATAGAGAACGTGGAGAAGCCAAGCGGTGCTGCGGGGAAGAGCGAGCCGGGTGAGTCCCGTGGTGCAGTCCTCGGCGCTGAGCTGGTCCCTGGCGCGCGGCTGCGCTGGTGTTTGCTTGGTGGGAGGGCTGCCAGTCAACCAGGGCTTCCAGGCCTAGTCTCACAGACCCCTGAGGGAGCTGCAGAACACCTGGACCACCTGACTGTGGTCAAGTCTGAATCCCGGTGAAAGCGCTGTGGTTCCTTTTTCAATGAAAGAGCGTCCCATAGGCTTTTAGAAAAGTAAGACACCCCCCCCCCAAAAGTCTTAAGAGCCAGAGGGTGCCTGTTCCTCTCAGCAGGAAGCCGGGTATGCTTCAGATGCTAACTTCTCCTGGAGTGTAAGGCGGGGCAGAATTCCAAGGGTCTCATGGAACACGAATTGGGTCCCTCTTTCTCCATTAAGGGAACACAGAGGGTGTTGTGAGGAGATTTGGGATCTGATTCCTGGGGCCAGGGATGGAACAAGGTACAAGGTCCCTCTACTCCTGAGAGAAGGGTGTGAGCAACGTGAGCAACTCACAAAACCTGGACGTCTCTGTATCCAGCAGAAAAGAGACCCAAGGCAGAGTCTTCAAATACTTCTTTCTCTGGCTCTGGCGGCGATAGCAACAGCCACGAAAGCCTGCAAGAAAAAGATGCTGTCCAAGTGGAGCTTCAAGGATCGGACCTGTGGAAGAGATTCCACGACATTGGAACCGAAATGATTATTACCAAGGCGGGCAGGTTCGGCTGGGGACAGATCTTTTTATGAATCACACACAGTAGGCACTTACATGTGCCTTTTTTGTTTGTTTGTTTTGCCTTGGTGCTTCTCCTCTCTCTATTCCTTCGAAGTCATTAGAAAGCTACAGGCCTGTCTATCTACTGGACTGTGGTGTACCTAACTAGCCCCAGCAAATGGTTCTTTCTTCTTTCCTGAACATCCGTATTCTAACGACTCACTCAGCTCTTGCCTTTGTAGTAAATGCCAAAATATGGACCTGCCCTGGCAGGCAAGTGCCAGTTTCTCTAATGTCTTAATGCCATGGCTAAGCGTCTCAGTTTAAACTTTCCAGATACAAGCAGAGATTACTCCATCTCACAGCACACCCCCTCTGGTCCAGGAGCTGCAAGTCGGACCTAACCCCATGGCTAACATTTGAGGTGGGGCAGCCCCACCATGTCAGATGGGTGTTTTTGGAGGGTGGGGTCTTCTTAATTTCACCCTTTCCTAAGTTTGCCTCATTTAGACTTCTATCGAAATGAAAGAGAAAAATCAAAGAATTTTCTGTCCTACTTTCTCTTTTATAAATTTTAATGCATTGTGGGTGGTTATGGACAAAGACTTGTCACAAAGATGTTCTGCTCCACGCAACACTCTTCCTCAGCTAAAAAATATCATTCTCTGAACCTGTCATGGAAAGGGAAGGGCAGTGCAAGTCCTATAACTTATCACTGGCATCAGAATTTATCCACGACTTTCTTCCTTCAAATCATTTCTAAAATCTCTCAAGACCAGCTCTGTTTTCTTTCCATGCTCCTCTTTTTCCCCCCACAGGAGAATGTTTCCCTCAGTTCGGGTCAAGGTGAAAGGGCTGGACCCAGGGAAGCAGTACTATGTGGCCATGGACGTAGTGCCTGTGGATTCAAAACGCTATAGGTAACTGATGGATATGAGGATACCCCAGTTTGCATATCTAAGGCCAGAACAGTGGTTACTCTGAAAAGTTTCCACAGGGAGGAGAAATAGATTCAGATCATCAGACCTGTAACTTGACAAAACTGTTCTTAAAAGCCTGTCTTGGGTGAGGGAGGTGGCCTTTCCTTAGGCTTTGATAGCTTAAAATCTGAGCAAAGAGTGAAGGAAGAGTAAAATTGATCCTCACTCTGCAACTCTTTCATCTTCTTGTTAATTGGAATTTCAGTATACCCCAGGCCTCTAAGCAAACCCGCTGTTCTGACCATAGAGATGTAAACTGCAGAAGGTTTGTGTTCTGTCAGCCTGAAGGGAAGCAGTTTGCAGGTGGACTGGGGCTTCTGGGAACAGCCAGTCATTTAGGCTATTCTGCTTGGCACCATGTTCTCAGAACATGTCAGGAGTTGCCCTAAGGCTAGTGACAGGGTTTTGGAGGAGACCTGTTTCAGCTCATCTCTTGTCCTATCTTTCCATTTTTGCCTAAAGTGTTGGTCAGGTCCCGGAAGGTACCAAGGGCCCCTTATGCTCCTTTCTCTTTAAGCCCTTCACTACTACTGGGTATATGTGGACCAAGAGCTCTAAATCTAATTGGCCATTTTGAGCTAACAGCTCAGAAGCACTGGCATGCTGATGCTGATTCATGGATTCTACTGGGAGGGGGTGTGAAAGCAGTCCTATGGCTGTGAGCTGTAAGTATTATACCCAGGGGTGAATGCGGTGTATGGTCCTCTCAGAAAGACCCCACTTAGTCCTACTGCTGGCAGTCCTGTCTTAAAGGCAAGGAGAGAGTGCAACTAACTCATGGGCCAACTGGAGCAGAGGCCTGGAAACAACAGAACAAGCTACCTGCTTTTGGAGCTGCAGCTGGTGTGGGGAATGTGGAGCAAAACTGATAGTTTAAGATGATAAACAGTTCAAAAAACAGTCCAAGGCCAGGCATGGTGGTGCACGCCTTTAGTCCCAGCACTTGAGAGGCAGAGGTAGGTAGATTACTGTGAATTTCCAGGCCAGCCTGAGACTACATAGTGAATTCCAGGTCAGCCTGGGCTAGAGTTAGATCCTTCCTCAGGGAAAAAAAAAAAATCAACCCAGAAGCCTTACTGGGCGGGGTTCCTTGGTGTTTTGGGATGTGAAATTTAATTGGCAAAAGGTTTTTTCTTTTTTTAACCTTTTTAGTGATGAAAGTCTTCCACTATGATTGGTGACTGCCAGCTGGGCACACACTGTTCTCACCCCTCCACTGCTTCCCTGACTCTGCCAGACTGAGGCTCCTGGATTTCTCAGGCATTGCTGCTTGACAAAATGAGTTTGATCCATTTCTCTTGTGGTTTCTGTGAGGAAATACAAATAAGACTCAAAAGTCCTATCACATTTTACTGGCCTTGGCACTTCATTGCATTATGATGGCATTTGTTTATTTACTGTTTGTTTTCTGCCTTCAAACACTCTGGAGTTATATCTTCAGCTGGCTAATCCTTGGTGAGACCCTTTGCTGGAGAACCCAGCTGCATCTCAAATTTTTGCTTTTCAGATATGTTTATCACAGCTCACAGTGGATGGTGGCTGGGAATACTGACCATTCCTGCATCATTCCAAGATTTTATATCCACCCGGACTCGCCCTGCTCTGGAGAGACGTGGATGAGGCAAATCATCAGCTTTGATCGTGTGAAACTCACCAACAATGAGATGGACGAGAAGGGCCATGTGAGTGAGCAGTCTGTCCTGGAGGAGGTACAGGCCAAGGCTCCTGCCCACAGGTAGCTCTAGAGGGGCAGATCTAAGTTGCAAGTGTTTGGGAACTAAGTTATAGATCTATGAGTTAAAGAGACTAGAAAGGCCTCCCCTGCTCTTTGCAATCTGAAGGCTGACCTGTGCGAGTGATGAGAATAAGGAGCTTGATGCCTTAAAGAGATCAGTTCAAATTATAACTAACCAGGAAGAGTGGGAAGGAACATTTCACCTGGCTGGCAGACACCTTGGCTTTCTAGGCAACAGTGTGTGTGTTTTTTGTCTCTGCTCTCACTCCCTGAAGCCCATACATTTGTTACAGGGCATCTTTGATAAGATGTGGTGGGGAAGAATACAAGGCCAGGAATGAGAGCCAAGCTGAAAATTTCCACAACGTACTACTATGGGAGTCAATTCCTGCCTGTTTTCACGTTATGTGGATCTCTAGCCTTCTCCATAGGTACACTCCTGCCTCTACATTGTCCACCTTAGTGCTGTGCTAGCCACAAAAGGAGAGAAGGAAACTACCAGGAGGTGGAGAACATTAGATTTCTGACCATATTCAGGGTGTTGGGTTACTGCTCAGTGAACCTATATCAGGTGATCAGATTTCCATGACACTTCTTTTTAAAAATTATTTATTTATTTGAGAGCGACAGACACAGAGAGAAAGACAGATAGAGGGAGAGAGAGAGAATGGGCGCGCCAGGGCTTCCAGCCTCTGCAAACGAACTCCAGACGCGTGCGCCCCCTTGTGCATCTGGCTAACGTGGGACCTGGGGAACCGAGTCTCGAACCGGGGTCCTTAGGCTTCACAGGCAAGCGCTTAACCGCTAAGCCATCTCTCCAGCCCACCATGACACTTCTAATACCACATTTGGAAGCAACAAAGGACTCCAATCTGTATGTGGAATTTGCTACCTAATGTGGCTAAGGTGCCTTCCTCTTGAAAACCTTCAGCCTTGAAAGTCTCTTCTGGGGGCCAAAGGGCACTGGAAAAGGTCCTTGTCTGTAGTTATCCGAGTCTTTTCGTTTACCCTTACCTAGTTGGTTGTGTGTGCCTTCATTGGTTTGGTCATAGGAAGAAGACCATTTTGGATTGAAGTTTATTTTTCAGGCAGCATTTAACATTTTCTTCCTCAGATCATTCTACAGTCCATGCATAAGTACAAGCCCCGGGTGCACGTAATGGAGCATGACAGCAAGGTTGACCTATCCAGGATTCAGTCACTTCCCACTGAAGGAGTTAAATCATTCTCCTTTAAGGAAACTGAATTTACCACAGTGACAGCTTACCAAAATCAGCAGGTAAAGCTGGCCAGGCTCTGGGCAAGGGGAGTTGACTTCAGATGTACATTGGGATAGAGGCAAGCAGAATGATATGGGTTTCATTTTAAATAATGAAAAATTATGATGTTACAACATTGTTGTCTAGTGAAATTTGATAATGAATTGTGTGATGCTTGTGCTAGAAAGGTAAGCAGAACAAAGGGGACCAGTAAAGGAAATAATCCTCCCAAATTTGACTTACCTATATGGTTACATTTATTTCAAGTGCCACATTCTAATGTGTTCCTGAGAGCACAACTTGGATATTCTCTTTGTCTTTCTTTTGAATTCATAGATTACCAAACTGAAAATAGACAGGAATCCTTTTGCTAAAGGATTTAGAGATCCAGGAAGAAACAGGTAAGTAAAATGACAATGGTACTTAATATTTATGCAGCCCTTTCCTAAGCAGAAGAAACAGGTAAGCAAAATAGCAATCATAGTAAATATTTATAAGTCCTTAAAGATAAGAAAACTGTGGCTCAGAGACTCAAAAACTCTAACGTTTGTAGGCAGTAGGGCAGGAAACATATGTTTTATATTCCAAACTATGCCTTTTTACAACTCTCTCCTTTATCCAATATTAACATATTGAAGAGTCTAGAATTTGGGGCTTTATTTAAATTTGCTAATAGGAAAATAATGTTTCAAAAAATGACTCAGAAATATAAAAAAATAATATAAATCATTTTCATGAAATGCTTTCAGGGGTTGCTGAAAGTTAAATTTCTTTTTTAGGGGTGTATTGGATGGGCTTTTAGAGACTTACCAATGGAGGCCTTCTTTCACTGTGGATTTTAAAACTTTTGTTGCAGACACACAAAGTAAGAAAACTTATAGCTTTCTGTCTTATTTTTACAAATTAATGCAATAACAATACCCAGAACTCCTATGCCAAATACTAAAATAAGTGTGCAAATCCATGCCAGAAAATGGGCTTCCCAAGCAAGTAAGTATGCTTTTACTTTGGAATTATGAAGGAAACATGAAGAGAATAAAGCTATGTTAATGGTGGGTCTATTGACATCTCTGTTCTTGAATTATTTTGCATCCTTATCATGAAACCTATCTTGGTATTTTCGCCATATCATTCTCTAGTATTTAGGATCATTTGGGCCACTGGCCTATTTGTAGCTTGGTTTACAAATATGTTAGCTACACAAATTAAAATTTATATAGTATATGACGTTTTAACAGGTTCGAATGACTTTATTTAAAGTGCATCATTATTTAGCTCTAATTGTTTGGAGTGATGAAAAGTAAATATTGAAAATAATACTGTTTTAATAACTATTTTTATGTGTTTTATTCATATTTTCAGACTCTTTAAAAAGTCATTAAACCTTTGATGCCAGATTATGGCAATGTATTATGGAGTTTATAACAGTGTAAAATGCATGACAAGTTGGGCAGAGAAGCTGAAAAGAAATAGATGCAAGCACAAAACGATATAGTTCTTATACTTGAAGTGGTGTATGCAACTTGAAGTTAAAGAGTAACTCAAAGATGTGTACTATAAAAAGAAAATAATAATTAAAAAGTTATGATAAAGTCACCAATGCTCACAGGCCTTACAAAAATGATATGGGTTAACTCTGGCACATATATGATATAATTTTCCTATGGTTACATTTTTATTCTTACAATGATTTTTAATATTTTTACACACTAAATGTGTTGTGTGTATTAGTGGATAGTATGTGATGCATTGACACATACATACATTATGATATACTTAAATTCATTTAATCATGTTTATCTCCTCAAACATTTGCCAATTTTATATGTGAAAATATTCTAAATCCATTGCAGTTTTTGACATGTACAGTACATCATCATTATCTGTAGCTATTATTCTGTGCAATAGCATATGGGAACTTTGTTCTAGCGTGTAATTATAACTTAGTATCCACTAATTATCATCTCTAATTTCCCATTCTATTCCCATTCTCCTCAGTCTCTCATAATCACCATCATACTCTCAACTGCTATGAGATCAAATTTTTGTATTCCTTATATAAGTAAAATTTTACAGTGCTTGCATTTGTGCATAACAGCAAATTTAATTGCTACAAGCATTAGAAAATATTTACAAGGTATTTCTTCTTAGGCAGGATATTACATTATTAATGCATGATCATAATTATTAGACAATATAGATGTGCTGGTGAAACAATATATACCTTCATTTAGTCAAATATTTAACTATGAGTAGATATTTTAAAATTATAAGCAACATGCATCTTTCTCATTAATCTTTATTCCCCTACAGTTTCTCATCTTGGAATATTGCTAAACATTACAATTAAGAATAATTTTTCAGCATTACACATAGGTTGACTTTTACATGATACCATAGCAACCGTTTGAAATGTGAAGAAATTAAGTTTAATTCCTTGTTGAAATACTTCACTGTGCTAACTGAACATCTCATAAAACAAACTCTGCACAGCATTTAATAAAAATCAATTTAAGAGTATTCAGGAAGCATTCTTTAAAAATAGCCAAGTCAACATTGGCTATCCATTTTTTAAAAAGTTGAAAGTTTTTGTTAATTAATCAGTTAAAATAGAAAGTTTCTTTTATCACTTAAGATTTCTAGAATGTATTCAAATTGGTAAGGAATATCAGGTTTGAAATACCTTTATAATGCTTAATTATTGAAGATATTTGAAACAAAAGATTAGGCTATATCTACATATGCAAGGGGCTTAAGAAAAACATTATCAATGAAACCTCACAGCTTCATCAAATCCAATCAAATTGTTTGATTAAATTAAGACATTTACAAAAGTAAAGTTGAAAGTTTAGATTTTCCTGGACCATAAGTATAGCAGCTGTTAAGGTATGAAATATCTGTAAACATCATCATGTGAACACTTTGTCATCTTGATGCATCTTAACTTGAAAAATTGTCATTAACTTGCTATAGGAAACCATGATGTTCTCACCACTTGTAGTTTTCCCTTAAGGAAAATGCACTAATACTTTCAAATATTTTTTCACTTATGAAAAACTATTTCCATATACACTTATTTTTCAAAGAATGAAAATATGATCTCAAACAAATCAATCTGTTCAATTTACTTAGCCATATATGTAAAGTTCAAAAAATAAGGGCTAGTTTTTCTTCATAAAATATTTTATTGGATGAGTAATATTCTGTAACTTTTGAATAAGCATGGCTCAAGTACCTCTAGAGTCCATGACTACAGTGAATGTTAGTACAAAATACAAACTAGCAGTGGTAAAAGTAGACATCTTGCTGGGTAGTAGAGATTGCATTTAACTTCATTCAGGGTGGTGAACATATCCTGTTCCTAGGGAGCTAAAAGAACTGTAGCCTTGCAAGGATAGAAGAATTAAGCAGGTGTGGTCATGGATAGAATTTCTAATTCAGCCAGAACATCTGCCTCAGTGTTCATTGACTGTGCTGTCTTTCACAGGTAGAAGTAGTGGTTCATCTCCAGTGACCTCTAGTGGAGGGGCTCCCTCTCCTTTGAACTCCTTACTGTCTCCGTCTTGTTCTCCACCTACATTTCACATACCTACAAGCTCCTTTGGAATGACCTATCCAGAGGCATATCTGCACAATATCAACTTTCCTCTTTGCTACAAGATTTGTCAAACTAATTTTTGGCGACCACAGACTTTTGTCTTGCCTGCCCGTGAAAGCCTAACAAGCTATAGCAGCTCTCAGTCTTTACCCCCAGTAATGATGGATATGCCCATGGTATCTTCGATGGGGGTCAACAATTCCAAGAGTGAATCACCTGACGACTTCAATGAACACTGTCTACAGGCATCTCATTCTGCTAATCAAATGTTATATGGATTACAGTCACCTGGAAACATTTTCCAGCCAAATTTCATTGGCCCAGAAGCACTCAATTGTTCTTTTCATCCATCTTATGGCTTTTATAGATACAACAATTTCTCTATACCACCTAAACTGGTAAATGCTGCTGACCATCTAAATGGGAATGACAACAATCAAACATCTTTTAAGAAAGGCAAATGTAATCATACCCATTGGGATCCAGCAATAAACCATTGCCTCTAATAGGGGCAACAATCACATTTGAAAAATAATTACATGTAAGCACCTATTTTCTTTATTTTTTTAACAAAATAAAAATCAACATCTATTGACCTTAGAAACTTGGTTACCAGAGAGCATTACTGTCTTATGCATTTAAAGTATCTTAACTAATGCTCACAATAAGTTGTTTATAGTGTCAAATATGAGCTATACAATTTAATATTACAATGGTCTAGGGCTTCAGAATATGGTATTTAATATTATTTGATGAAATGCACCATTAGTTATAATCGTTGTCAAGTGACTAGGTCTCTAATAATAGCATTGCACAGTTACTAGATGACCTGCCTTTTACTTATTGACAACTACCAAAAAACAGAAAAAGTAATTCATGTAAAAATAGTGAAACCATTTTAGACTTATCTAGGAAGATTGGTTTCATTGTAAATATCAGTATAGCAATCATATGTAAAAATTTAATTGTTTAATTTATGCTCTGCTTTTGAAGGAAATTAAGGACAAAATTTTAAGTATTCCATTAGTTAGTCATTGTGGTGCTATTTAATTCTGAATTAATTAAAAGATCAAATGAAAGGTAAACATTCTAAATAAATTTGATAGTTTGTTTCCTTTTATTTTTAGAGGAAATGTGGTAACTTATTCTTTTTTAAATACTCATATTTTTACATAATATACCAAAACAAATTATTTTATTTTTCTAAGAATACTGAGATATTATTTAAAGGAGTTAACATATTTGAGGCCCCAAATATAAAATGGCATTGCATTGGTAGAATTTCATTCAACACTTGTGTATTAGACATTGTAAATTAATGAGGCTAACGTAAAAGTTAAGACTTTATCTTAGCTTATGAAGTTGCACAATGTCCTTTAATCATGTATCAAAATTCTAAAAAGAATTACAAAGTACAACCTATAAATATTAAAAATCAATCAGATAGTAGCATTTATTGCAAGAGTCATAGTAATTTATTTAATTTTTATTTATTGACTTGAGAAAGAGATAGAGGGAGAGGGAGGGAGAAAGAGAGAGAGAGAGAGAGAGAATAAATAAGTATGGGCACACCAGGGCCTTCTGCCACTGCAAATGAACTCCAAATACATGCGCTACCTTGTGTATCTGGCTTTATGTGGGCATTAGGGAATTGAACCCAGGCCATCAGGCTTTGCAAGCAAGTGCCTGTATCCACTAATCCATCTCTCCAGTCCCATAGTCATATTTTAGGCTAAAGTCTTTCTTATCACAATAGCATGACTTGAGTGTTAACACACCAAACAATTTGCTAAACTCATCTTTCTATTTTTCTAAAATAGATTAAGAAGAGCATATGTTTATCCATGTTATTAAGACAGTTATTTCATCCTAACTATACCTTAAAAACAGGCCTTACTATATAGGTAATAAATGTTATACCCCTCAGACCAGGGAAAACAGCACATGGTTATTTACAGACCAAATATTGTAGACAAGATAATGTATTGTCACTTAAACTAATGAAGGACCTGTTGCAAAAATCTTTGAGGCATGAAATCTGTATTCTCTACTGTTTGTTAAGCCACGTTTTAGAGTAATATGAAGACTTAATTTTTTTCCTATTTCACAACAGGAAATCTATAGGCTAACTTTAGTAAAATAGAATATGATTTTGTAGAAGCTATTATCATGAAACTTATTCTGAGAGCTTTCATGTGAAAACCTTAGTTAAGGAACAATAAATGCTTAACTGAAAAAAAAAACTGTAACATCTCTGGGTTATTCTTTAATGATTATTTAAATGAAGATATTAATTTTATATTTGTTTCAGGATATTTATTTGTATATACATATATATCTGATGCTTTATATTTCTGATAATTTTGTTATATATTACTGACAGATAACTGATAATTTGTAATTATATTAGGAATAGTAATTACCAAATTGGCAAAAACTTAAATGCTAAAAGATTGATATTTATCTTAAGATATTTTATAAAAAGTTCACAAATTGTCATTTCACACTTTTAATTAAAGTAACCAAAAAGCCTGCATAGAAAATTATACTTGGAAGCAATCACAAAACGTCTAGTAATTAGTACCCCACCTCTCATTTGAGCAAGTGGTTCATCTGCAAAAATCTGTTAATACCACTAAAACCTGCCCATATAGATTTAGTGCCCTTACTATTTACTGGATGATACAGCTCTTAGTAAGCTAATAAATTGTGGTAATGGAACAATATACTAAAAACTTCTCTAATTTCAACGGATTCAACTGAATTTTAGCTTGCTTTAAACTCCTAAAAATTCAAAAATAATTCTGGATAGACAAAGTGTGAAATTGTTAGCAAATAAAAGTGTACATATGATACTTCTCAATTCTCAAATTCAGATAAAGATGACTTCTATTTCTGTCTGGTCTGAAGATACATATATGCACACCCTCCAGATCCCCTCTTAAGAAAACAACAGACAACATTTACAAATCAGATTCTTAACCTGACCTGGTTATGACTTACCCAAATAGTGATAGCAAAATTAAACCTTTTCATCAATTCTGTGACATTTTCACAAGTCAGGATATAAGTGAATTTTACTTTATCCTTGCATAGATTTCAGTCAAGCTCAGACCCTTTATTAGATTCCCTTGTCAGGAAGGTACTATTATGTGGAACAGTCAGTCTAGGTGAAAGTGATGACAAAATTGGAGGTTGATTTCAGAACACATACCTTAGTCAAAAATTACATTAAATATTAATATAAAATTTTGCAGAATATAATGTAATACTTTATTAATTCTCTTATTTCTTTTCACTGCATAGGGTACTGTCTGCATGTTATACATTTAAACTCATAAGTATAACTCCTTTTAAGTTACATAATTTTAGAACCTTCAAATTAATTAATACTGTTGCTTCTATTCAGTGTACTTCAAAAATGAAGAGGCTTTTTCCTTCAAAACTATGAGGAGATGTGTTCATGGTACTTCAGTCCCACAAGATATGGGTTCCACATATGCTTTGGAACTGGACGTGATTTCATTCTTTTGTGAGGCTGAAGCATATCTTTGGCATGAAGAGAAATGATCTGTTAGAATCAACAAGTGATGACTCAGTGAATAATTAGTCTTTGAACCATCAACATCCTGTGTGTTGACAACTTGACAAGGGGGCCAACAATGAGTAAAGACAAGCATCTGCACTGGACATTCATGGAGGATTTTCCTTTCACTCGCCTAATTATTTCAGTTATGCACCTTGGGGAAAATCTCAGTACTCGCAGAGCAGGTAAAATGTATCTTTTAAATATTACTGGAATGCCAGTTTTCTGGCTGGGCCAGAATGTAGTTGAAATAATTTTTTGTATAAATACTTGAAATATATTTTATAGAAGTCTATATGCATGCTGATGACAAATTTAGGTTTTTGAAACAATAGAATTGTATATGATGTATGAAAAATAATAATATGCACTTGTCTCTTTATTTAATCTCATATGAACTATATTAATTGGAATATAGTTTAGTGAATTCAATATGTCACACTGATATGTGTACATGCACACATGTATACATGTAATATACATATATACATATATATGCATATATATATATACTCATAAAATCTCCCATGGGATTTTAGTTTTGTTTTAAAATAATTTACACTTCATTACTTTTTCTCCCCTTTCTAAAGAGAGATGTTGCAAAAACTCTACATAATGCATGCATACATAAACTATTAATTATATATACTTACATGGAAAGGCAGGTTTAAATATACTTAGAAATGTCTAATTGCATGTACTATACTTTGTTAATTGAATTGACAGAGTGGAAGTACAATGTTTTTACTCCAATTTAGTGATATACTGTCTTTGTGATGAAAAATCTCCAACTAGCCAAAAAAACAATAATATCTTAGTATATAGCAACAGTTTACCAGTTGACTTCACTGGAATTTAACATGTTTATTGGAGCAGTTTAAAACAAACCAAATGTCTTGCTTAGGCATTGGTGGTAGTTGCTTTGATATAAGTACCTTGGTATACATTTAACCTCCTTAGTTTGGTCTGCAATTAAATGATAATTTATATTAAAATTGTATAAATAAACAAGGTTTAGATGACAACATAAAACAGAATCAATAGGCAACATAGAACATTGGAAACATATCCCATATTAAAACTATTTACATGTGTGGAGCTTGCCAACTTCTGACATGCTGTTTCAATAAAATATTGAGAGGAAAGAGACTAGTATCATTTCCTCTCAAAGTTTCAAATGTTCATGTTTACAAATTTGTACTGCACATTAATATGTAAACATACATTATAGTGAGCAGATGTACAAGAGAGTTTGTACTTAATTCAAATGTATATAGATGTCTATATTTTTATTACCTGCTTGAAATAGTTACCGCAGTTAAAGTTAAATATAATGGAAAATTCTGAAATTATAATACATTGTGTTATTAAACTTTTTGTGAACGTATCACCATGCTGTTTTTGTTAAAGATGTATTAAATTTGGCTTTTGATTTAAGATCGCTTACTGTACACATGATGGTGTATAATGTAATATTTTAACTATGAGATATGTTATAAGTAACTCAAAATCTTACTAGAACATGAAAGCAATAAGGTCATGAGTTTGTATTGGATAAAAGCTGATGTCTTTAAAGAGTTTTTTTTATTAAATATGTTAATTAGTCTCTATTCCATTTTGTGGTCATTTTAATGTGGTCTTTTACATATAGTTTACCTGTATTTAAATTTCATCTGGAGCTTTCATACTGCTTTTGTGACAAAAAAATTTGTAACTTTTTTATGCCAAGTATACTAATGCAAAATTATGCTAGCTTTCTCCCTTTTTACATTTTATATACATTAAAAATGTTTTCATAGTACACCAATAAATAGACTTGTTTAAAAGAGGTATGGTTTCTCAGTAAAATTAAAATTGAAGTAGAAAAGTTTGTCCAGTCACACCTATGCAAACATTGCATTTGGATTTAATTACGGCAAGTCATACCCAAGCTAGTATTTGCCTAGTAGTTATTTTTTTCAAAATCCAAGTTTGTGTCTTCCTCAATTCATGATACTAGGCAAGAGAGACAAATGTTTGTCAAAAATATCATCACTGTGTCACTTATCACCATGTTTCTTTTCTGTACTTGCAACACTGGCTATAAAAAAAAATAGGGTGAGGTGTCACATTACAAAAGGTTCCATAAACCCACACATATAGAATTACGATAGACTAATCTGGTGTTTGTACTCAAATATTATAACCAAGTTTTGCAGGTCTCTAGGTGTGATGAAGCAAGGTGGGTACACTGAGCCCTTGGCTAGTCAAAATACACAGCCTTATGAGTTGTGAGAGCAGCAGTTAGCCATTGTGGGAGGAGGGTAATGTTTCTGAATATTCCCTTCCACCCTATGGCTTTTATAAAAAATAAATAAGATAAATTTTAAATAATAAAAAGGGAAAATAAAATAAAATAACACACATCCTTAAATTGGGTAGTGAGCATGCATGACTGCATCAGCTTATGCTGACAACAGTTTGAAGTTTCACATGCACACAGAATATATTTTAGCTTACTTATTCATATGCACATCTTTCTTACTGGACTATGAGTTAAAGAAATGGAATATTTTAAGTAGTATTTATTTTTCATAGCATTTAATCACAGTTCAGACCTTGTAATTAGCAGAACTCATTGTCTTATGTAGTAAAGCATCAGGACTTAGTTAACCTAATTGCAATGTTGTACCCATTTACAAAATTCTTCCTACACTTATGCTCTACTCCGTGAATGGCCTCCCAATCACTGGAAACCCTATTTTTATTCTATGTTTATATGAAAATAGATTTCCTTAAAACATAAAGGTGGTGAGAATACAAGGTAATTTTACCTCTGTGCCTGTGTGCTTTCACTTAATTTAATGTCTTCTAGATTTATGTTGAGATATGTCTGTACTCCCATGTTTATCTTAGCACTGCCTAATTATACCCAAATATGAAATCAAAATATCTGTCAACAAATAAATGGATCAATAAATTGTGTATACATATAGAGTGAAATGATATTAAGTCAAAGGAAGGGCAATTATATTTCGGTAGGGATTACATATGATCTGTAAATCAATTTGTGTAGTCATTTTAGTGATGCTATTTTGGATGCTCTATGAGCATGGGATATTATTTCATTAATTAATATCTTCTTCAATTGTGTTCCTCAATCTTTTATTTTCATTATGATATCTTTGACCTCTTTTGTTGAGATTATTGCTTCTGTGATTTTGAGAGTTTTTGTAATCGATGTTATATTTGCCATTTAGATGTCTTTTTTATTGGTTTATGTAGGTTAAACCAATGTCATATTCCTGGGGAGAATTATACTTGATTACAGCCAATGATCCTTTTACTATACTGTTGCAATCTATCTGTCTGTCTGTCTGTCTGTCTGTCTGTCTGTCTGTCTATATATCTATATATGTTAATATTTTGTTGTGCCAGACCTGGTGGCACACACATTTAATCCCAGCACTTGGGAGGCAGAGTTAGATGAATCACTGTGAGTTCAAGGCCAGCCTGAGACTACATAGTGAATTCCAGGTCAGCCTGGACTAGAGTAAGACCCTATGTGAAAAAAAAATTGTTGAGAGGTTTTAAACATATATTTATGAGGTACACTGATCTGTAGTGTTCTTTTTTCATTGGTTCTACTTCTAGTTTTGCTGTCTGGGAAACACTGATCTTGCCTTGAAAAGTAAATTTGGAAGTTCCTCCTTTTCAATAATTTTTGTAATATTTTAAGGAAAATTAGTATTAGATCTTGAAATATTTTGTAGAATACAGCACTGTGTCTATCAGATTTGGGGCTTTTATTTGGTAGACATACTAGGTAGTTTGTGGTTGCTGTGATCAAATACCTGATAAGAAGCAACTTCAGAAAAGAAGGGTTATTTCAAATTAAATTCTGACATTATAGTCCATCATTGTAGAGAAGGCATGGCAGTAACAGCATAAGGTCATATTTAGTCCACAGTCTAAATTTCCTTTTGATTCAGTCCAGGAACCCAGCATTTAGTTAGGGTGGGTTCTCCCACCTCAAATAACCTAATCTAGAAAATCCCTCAAAGACATGTACAAAGACTTTTTACGTGGTGATTTGAAATCCTGTCAAATTGTCAGAGATTAATCACCACAATGAGGGCCTTTGTTTTTTACTGATTAATATAACTACATATTATTGTTCTGATAGAATATTTTGCTTCAACATAATTAAATCTTGGTAGTTTGTATGCATAATAGGATTTACCCACTTTTCTAAACTTAGCTGGCATGTAATTATTCACAGAAGTTTATAATTATCCTGTGTATTTCTTTTTTAAAATATTTTATTTATTTGAGAGAGAGTGAGAGAGAGAGAAAGAGGGAGATAGAGAAAGAGAATGGGTGAGCCAGTGCCTCCAGCCACTGCAAATGTACTCCAGACGTCTGTGCCACCTTGTGCATCTGGCTTACTTGAGTACTGGGAATCGAACCTGGGTCCTTAGGCTTCACAGGCCAGCACCATAACCACTAAGCAATCTCTCTAGCCCAGTACTTTGTATTTCTATGGAATAAGTTCTCATATCTCCATTTTGATCTCTGAACTTAAGACTTTTGCTTTCTTAGTCTAAAGTTTTGTAAATTATGTTTATCCTTTCAGAAGACAACTCATTTTTTGTTGAGATTTATATTATTTATGTTATGATATTTATTCTATTACAGTATTTTCATTTTGTTTGTTATTAATTTTATAGTTCCATGAAATGCAATAGTAACTTCTTTAAGTTGAAAACTTTCATTTGTTTATTATATAGGCATTTAATGCTGTGAAATTCCCTCTTAGGATTTCTTTTGCTGTCTCAAAGTTTTAATTTGTTTCTATTTTCAATTGAATTTCAGATCTTAATATTTTTTTTAATTTTTAATTTATTTATTTGAGAGCAACAGACACAGAAAGAAAGACAGATAGAGGGAGAGAGAGAGAATGGGAGTGCCAGGGCTTCCAGCCTCTGCAAACGAACTCCAGACGCGTGTGCCCCCTTGTGCATCTGGCTAACATGGGACCTGGGGAACCGAGCCTGGAACCGGGGTCCTTAGGCTTCACAGGCAAGCGCTTAACCGCTAAGCCATCTCTCCAGCCCAGATCTTAATTTTTTATTGCCTCTTTTGTTGTCCAGGAGCATGTTATTTTCCACATATTTGTGTAGTCTTTAAAGTTCCTACTGTTGGTTTTTCATTTTATTTCAGTATGTTCAGAGATGAAACTTTGTTTGTTTGTTTGTTTGTTTGTTTGTTTGTTTGTTTGTTTGTTTTTAGAGGTAAGGTCTCAGTCTAGCCCAGGCTGACCTGGAATTCACTCTGAATTCTCAGGGTGGCCTTGAACTCACAGCAATTCTCTTACCTCTGCCTTCCAAGAGCTGGGATTAAAGACGTGCACCACCATGCCCAGCTCAAAATAAATTTTTATGTCTGGATAAGTCCATTGCTAAAAGTGATGTGTTGAAGACCCTTACTACAACTCTATTGTTCTGTATCCCTCTAGATTCATTAACCCTTACTCTTTGTATTTAGGTGCTTTGGTAATGAAGGAATACATGTTTATTACTGTTAGATATTCATATTGTAGTGACCCAATTACCACCTTATAATTAGCTTGTTTGTCTCTTTATATGGGTTGTAAAATGTATTTTATATATAGTTCGCATGAATTTCTCTGGGTTTTCACTTTCATGGGCAATCTTCTTCCATCCATTTACTTTCAGTTCATTCATGCCCTTATTGGTGAAGTGAGGTTCTTATAAACAGAATCTAGCTGGACCTCATTTTTCCATTCAGTTATTCTATGACTTTAAATTGTTGACATATATTATTTGCCCTAACTTTGGTATAAAATGATCAAATCAGGGTAAGTAAATTGTTAAATTATTACTTTATCTCTTCAAATATTATTTTCTATGTTAGAAGCCTTCAAAATCTCTGCTTCTGTATTTCAACTGGTTTACATTGAAAATAACTATTGACTCATAAGGGATTGTATTTCTAAAGCATTACTTGTTTTCTATTTTATAGACTTTTTATGTCTTCCATTGACAATGTATTAAAATTCATAAGTGGATGTTATGCTTTTGAAATGGCTGTTTGTATAAATTACTATAATTAGCTGACTTTTCTTCTTCACCTTGCTGGTGTGGATAGTTGTATTCATTGAGTTTAGAATGTTGAGCAAAACTTGAATACATAAAATAACTTGCACTTTGTCATAATTGGTAATGTTTTAATATTGATGTGATTTTTGAAATTTTGCTATTGATCTTAACACATAAACTAATGAGAGATGTTTGTCTATAGTTTTTATTTTTTAAAAATATTATCATTGTTTGGTTTTAGTGTCAGGGTCAAACTACCCACATGAATGGAACCGATAAAGATTCTCTGTATCCTAGAAGATACTATGAAAAATTTGTGTAAATTTTTTACATACTTGGAATTTTTCAATGACAACCATTTTGGTCTATACATTCCTCATTTTAGAAATGTTTTCAATTAAATATTTACTGAGTTAAAATTAGAATATTATAAAAAATCTTTTAAAATATACATCTTGTATTAGGTACTATTCTTGTGACCAAAATAAAAGACAAGAAACAAGAAAGGAAAAGTCAATTTGCCTTAAAAGTTTGAGGGAACAAAGGTCATCATGGCAGGGAAAAAGTGGCAGAAGGAAAAAGAGGCAGCTGGTACATTGCATCAAAAGTCAGGAATCTGAGAGAGATGTATACTGGTGCTTAGCCTGCTTTCACCTTTTTATTTTTTAATTTTTTTGGTTCATTATTTATTTATTTATTTGAGAGCGACAGACATAGAGAGAAAGACAGATAGAGGGAGAGAGAGAATGGGCGCGCCAGGGCTTCCAGCCTCTGCAAACGAACTCCAGACGCGTGCGCCCCCTTGTGCATCTGGCTAACGTGGGACCTGGGGAACCGAGCCTCAAACCGGGGTCCTTAGGCTTCACAGGCAAGCGCTTAACCACTAAGCCATCTCTCCAGCCCTGCTTTCACCTTTTCATTCACACTTGGCTCCAGTTTAGGAGATAGTGAAATCCACATCCAGGGTGAGTCTTTCTACCTCAGTTAAACCTTTCTGGAAACGTCCTCATAGGCATACCCAGAGGTGTTTTTCCACAATAGCTGTAAGTCCAGTCAAGTTGACAGTGAAGATTAACCACCATGTGCTTCAGTTGGCTTTTATTACATTTATTATGTTGTGAAACCATTATCATGATACAGTTTGATGGAATTTTTATCACTTCAAGTATCAGCATCATATCAATTACCAAAATCATCACACAAACTCTTCCCCATCATACCATCAGAATATTTTTGTGGATTTATCTACTATGCACTTATGATGTGAATGGAATGATATGATACATGGTCTTCTGTGACTACATTTTTACTAGCAAGTTTTCAGTGTTCATTTGTGTTACAGGATGTCATCTTACTGTTGTTTTAAATGCTTAAAATCATTCCATTATATGGTTATGCCATGCCTATTTATCCGGTCATCCTAAAATGGACATTTAAGCTTCTGTTTCCAACAGTTATGAAGAAAATTGCTATGCATACCCATGTATAAGTTAGTTTGTGAATATATTTGACAACTCTAAGATCTATAGCTATTAGTGGAATTGCTGAATGATATACATGAATCTATTTCTGACCATATGAGAAACTGTCAGATTATTTTCCAAAATAATTGCACAGATAATACATATATATTGATTCCAATTTCTTCACAACTTTCCCAACAATTGGTATTATCCAACTTATTTATTGTGGTCATTGTAGTGGATATGAAGTAATAGTATATTGTGGTTTTGTTTTGCATTTCCTTAATGACATTGATACTAAATATTTTGATATGTTCATGACTATATGCATAGTTTAAATTTACAAGTTACTTTTAGGAACAGCATAACATTTTACTTAAAATGAACTTGGAGATTTGTTATATTCATTCTACAGATCAGTTTGGTAAGCATGCTATAATAACAATATTAAGTTTCTAAACTGTCAACAAAGAATTACTTTATAATATATTTAATATTTCTCAATTGATTTCATTTATATAGGTATTGCTGTTTTTTTGTTGGCCCTACGCTCTAGTAAGAACATCCTATGCAGTGTTGAAGTAATCATGTGATTGTTGAGGGTGGTACATTAATTCCTTCACCAGTAAAAGTAATGTTTCATATCACTTTTGTTTTGTCTTGAAATGGTTCCTTTGCATATTGTTTCATCATTACTGCTATTATTAAGTTTGAAAGGATTGACAAATATTTTACCTGGCTTTTATATGATCACATGGTTATTTTGTTCTAATAATAATATGTTACCATTGGTTAATTTTCTTATCAATCCAATTGCATTGCATCATTTATATAAATGTTACATATTTATTGTATATAATTCCTTTTAAATACTGATGGATTTATTTTTGCTAGCGCTTTGTTAAGAACTTTTTTCTTTATCTGTCTGTTTGTGAAAACAGCATAATTTTGCCTTGGCAGAGTGAGTTGGAAAATGTTACCTGTATTCAGAGAAGTGGTTCAGAATGCTGGCATTTATTCCTTAAATATTTATTGGAAAATACTCTAGCTAAACCATTTAAGCATGAGCTTTTCTTTTTTATTATTAAATTTCATTTATTTGAGAAAGATAGACAGACAGACAGATAGAGAGAGAATGGGCATGCCAGGGCCTCCAGCCACTGCAAATGAATTCCAGATGCATGTGCCATCTTGTGCATCTGGCTTATGTGGGTAAAGCATCTTAACCACTAAGCAATCTACCCAGCCCTAGGCATGAGCATTTTTTTTCAAGATCGTGTTTCACTCTAGCCCATGCTGACCTGTAATTCTCTAAGTAGTCTTAGGGTGGCCTCGAACTCATGGCGATCCTCCTACCTCTGCCTCCAGAGTGCTGGGATTAAAGGCATGTGCCACCACGCCCAGCTGGCATGAGCTTTTTTATGTAGTTATTTCTTTTGCCATTTTATTCTCTTTACTTCCTGTTTTGTTTTATTAAGTTTTTTCTACTTTCTCTTTATTTAATTATTTGCATGAACATGTGAGCATGCACATGTGTATGTGCGTGTGTGTGTGTGTGTGTGTGTGTGTGTGTGTGTGTGCTTGCTGGGGCCTCTTGTTGCAAATGTTTGTGCCACTTTTGCATCTGGATTCATGTGGGTTTGTGAAAATGAACTGGGTTCTTGCATACTTTGCAAACAAGTGTCTTTATCCACTGAACAATTTCCCCAGCCTTGTTAGTATTTCTCATTGCTGAGATTTTATAGTTTGTTTTTTCAGTTTTTCCATTTCAATGTTTTATTTTTTTACTTATTGGTGTAAAATTGTTCATTGTATTTCTCATAATCCATTTTTTAGTTTGTAGTGATAGCCTTGCATTCATTCTAGATTTAAGTACTTTGTATACATTCTCGGCTTTCTTCCTTTTTTAATTTTTTTTGTTCATTTTTATTTATTTATTTGAGAGCAACAGACAGAGAGACAAAGCGGTAGATAGAGAGGGAGAATGGGCATGCCATTACTATCCTACAAAGCAAAATTTTACCTATTTCTTGAAACAGAATTTTTTTTTTCTGTCAAAAAGGCTTAAGGCTTTACATTACAATGAAAAGTTGCCCACGTTTAGTGAAAATAACATAACTTCCCACCACTCACTGTTATTATAATTTAAAAGAAAAAAAAATTATTTTTTTCTTAGACTTTAACTAGTAAAATGAGAACTGTCAATTTTGTGACCTGCAGTAACCAGTTATTGATTTACTCACTTTACAAATCCATTCTATGCATGATATCTTTGAAGAACAGAAGTATAAGACCTGATTTCTGTTCTCAAAATTTTATAGTATATCTGAAGATAAAAGATTTTGACATGTAAATGTATAAATAACGGTTATGGTAACATAGCGTTAAACACAAGAGAAGTATCAGAATAATGATATGTGAAAAAAGTACCAAGATGCTATGACTCTTCCTGTAAAAGGCATAAGCTAAATTGAGGAGAGAGGAAGAATGACTTAAGCATGTACTTATGTAGCAGGTACTTTGTTTGAGGCACTTTCTTCAGCATTTTACATATTAATTCATTTAACCCCCACAATCACCCTAGGAAATTAGTGGCTATCTTATGGTAATATTGGTAGCAAGTGGAAGAATAAAGTGAAAGTATCTGTATCTGTTTTGCCTAGTGTACTGTAGTTGGATACCTTTAGTAGATATTGAGAAGTAGAGAAGCCCTTAGAAGACACTGTGTACTTTATTAATAATAGTGAGTTTCACAAAGACTTTATGGGCTTCTGCTAACAATGTTGCCTCTTCTTTAGAGGCTAGGGCTCTCATTTTTCTTAATATCTATGATCTAGGATTGTCAGGACTCACTAACCACCCATGGATTTGGTATATCAAACTTACCTTCAGCCATTTTCTGTCAAAAAGGCTTAAGGCTTTACATTACAATGAAAAGTTGTCCACATTTAGTGAAAATAACATAACTTCCCACCACTCACTGTTATTATAATTTTAAAAAAAACCTATAGTTTTTTTCGAGGATAAGAAACAGCCATTTCGTATATGAAGTGATTATTGTCACAGTGTGTTAGTACTTTGGTTTTGTAATTTAGGTTGATACTTAAAATATGACTGCTAAAACTTCTATCAGTTTGGACCAGTGCTATAAAGGTTGTGATAACTAGTACTATGTGGGTCAGGATTATTGGATCTTTGATGCTTCATGGACTTAACATTAGAATAAAGATATTTTTTCACTGGATTCTGTCCCTTTCAAATTTTTATTTTTTTATTTTTTTTAAATATTTTTGTTCATTTTTATTTATTTATTTGAGAGTGACAGAGACAGAAAGAGGCAGAGAGAGAGAGAAAGAGAGAGGGGAGTTGGGTGTGCCAGGGCCTCCAGCCACTGCGAATGAACTCCAGATGCATGTGCCTCCTTGTGCATCTGGCTAATGTGGGTCCTGGAGAATCGTGCCTTGAGCCGGGGTACTTAGACTTCACAGGCAAGCACTTAACCACTAAGCCATTTCTCCAGCCCTCAAATTTTTATTTTTTATTTTTACTTTTTATATTTTTATTTTGTAATCAGTGAATACAGTCAAGTTGGTACCATTGTTAGCATCCTCCCTGCTTCCCCCTCCACATGGACCCTCCTTGTTGGGGTATATGGGTCGTGCATTGTGGGGTTAATTTTTAGAAGACCCAGTGAATCTTAAAAGACCATTCAAGGTATCAGTTTGCAATGAGATGCTTTAAAGTTCTGGCTGTCACCAATATTTGAGAGGGACCAATGCTAACAGTTTCATATAAGATTTCAATATTTCATTGAGTTTGCCACAAGATGTTCGGATTCCTTCACAGTATACACCTATATTTTTGAGGCTAGGTCTCACCCTAGCCCAGTCTGACTTAGAACTTACTCTATAGCCCAGGCTGTCTTTGAACTCATGGCAATCTTCCTATTTCACCCAATCAAAATTGTAATTAAAGGTGTGAGCCACCATATTCAGATAAACTTAGTTTTAAGCTGTTCAAACTTATTATAAACCACTCAGACTCTCTTATTTGGATAATTGAAAGAAAATACTTGGCAGTTTATGTTTTCACTTTTCATCTTTTCCTTTTTATTTGAATATTCAAGTAATAGTATGCTTATAATAATTCTATTTTCCTTAATGATACTTGCTTCAAATATTCTACAGTAAAAATGGGGGAAGGATTTCTACAATTTCCTTGATGTCTATCCTAACAGCTGTAAGCAATTAACAACTAATCAGCTCAATTCAGCTCACCTGTGTGAGTGATCCTTGACAGCTCCATCTGCTTTGAGTCAGTTTTTTTTTTTCCTTCCTTTTTCATAAAAGACTTAAAGGGAAAAGAACTAACGGACTTGGAGATTATCTTTAGCTATGTGACTCAATGTACAAATTTTTTTCAAAAATCCATTTACATTAAGATATTTTTAGCAACATCTGACTACCATATAATGGGTAATAAATACTATGGACAACAAACACCGTACAAAAACACTCAGTAAGTTAAATATGGGTTCCAAAGAAATAGGGGAGATACTAGCTAAAAATCAAAATGAGGCTTCTATTTTTAATATTTTTTAAATATATAGTATTTATGAAACTTTTTACTATGGCTGTAATAACCATATAATTAAATGCTAAATCTTTTGTAAGAAAGGCAGGTCTTACCAGTATGAGGATGATGTTGTATTAAGCATGGATAAGAAAAACAAGAAGATTAGAGAGGAAGACCATAGTACCTATTTTAAAAATAAGTAAGATAGAAAAAAGTGTGACTTACTTCTGCTCTTACTTGGATCTTTTGATCCACAATGCTGCTGTATAAAAGATAACATCTGATAAAAATACCAGAAATCTTTCCCTGCCAATAATAGTCTTATTCCTCCAGAATAACAGTGAGTAGCTTTTAACAATGAAATACATTTTGCATGTAACCATGTATAGCTGTAACAAGAGCCTACTATTTTTAAACACCTTTACAATCTTACAGTCTTACAATCAAGAAGTTCAGCCAGCTTCACCTTCCCAGCCATGCATTTATCTACTTTTATAATAGCTCTATATAAGTGAGCCCAACTGTTAGCTCAGTAACATCAAAGAAATCCTGTAGTCACTTGCCTAGAGTTAGTAACAATCAGAAATAGACTGCCTGGCTCAATCTAAGGTCCAGGTGCTCCCCATTAAGTATCAGTGCCCAAAATGACACAAGGTTAATATTTCCCCTGCCTAAGCCAAAGAGAGTTCTTCTACCTCTTCTGAATTTTCAGACAGAATTATGATGGACATAAATGCTGGACACTTTTTCCATCCAAAGAAGCAACTAAGGTAAGTTCATTGCTTGAATTTCAAAGTATTCCAGGATATTACTGCTGGAAGAGTCCTTTGAATATTATTTAGTGAAGTCCATCCTTCATTATACAGAAAGGAAACAGGTAAAGATTAATGGACAGAGTGATATAAATTTCCTAGAAGAATTTTCTGCTAAACACCATAGGATACTTTCTAGGAAAGCTTTTCCCATAGAACTACTACACAGTGTTGTGCTCTGTGGATCACCTGTGAAAGTATGACATTTCTCTTACTTTTGGTATACTGAAATGATGTAATGATTCTATAAAAGTATGTTAGTTTAGAAAACAGACTTCCTCAAACAAATGTTATATTCAGATACACCAGTCTTTGGCAAAAACTCTTCACTTCATATCTAGCCATTGTCTCCTGGCATTAAAGACTGGGGCCATAGGCTGGAGAGATGGCTTAGCGGTTAAGCGCTTGCCTGTGAAGCCTAAGGACCCCAGTTCGAGGCTCGATTCCCCAGGACCCACATTAGCCAGATGCACAAGGGGGTGCATGTGTCTGGAGTTAGTTTGCAGTGGCTGAAGGCCCTGGCATACCCATTCTCTCTCTCTCTCTATCTGCCTCTGTCTGTCACTTTCAAATAAATTAATAAAAATAAAATAAAATATACATATAAAAAGACTGGGGCCTAAGAAACAATGTGTTTCTGGTCTTCCCCACCCCACCCCATCTTGAACCCAAAACCAGACAACCTGAATATCTCCAAAGCAGTTTTTTTTGAAGTTGTTTATAGTCATTTTTAAAATATTATGTAATCAATATTTTTCCACTACTATAAACCAAAGGATAAAGGATTTCAAGCACTGTAGTAGACAAGTGCTGGGGGTAAAAACTATGGCAAGGCCACAGTCATATTCTTGGATGGACACAAATTCAGAATGACATCGTTACTGTATTTCCTGTGTGTTCATATACTGTTTTTGACCAACCATTTTGCCTACTTACAAAATTACATAGTTACTTTTTTGCCGACCATGTTGTGTATGGAATGGTAGTGAATTAAATTTTTTTCTCAGAAATGTTTGTCAAGTAACATATCGTGGTTTTATTTACTTATTTTGCAGTTGGATAAGGCACAGGATTTTTCGGTGGATAATGCTGGGTCTGGAGAGATGACTTAGTGGTTAAGGTACTTGCCTGAAGACCCAGGTTCAATTCCCTAGTACCCATGTAAGCCAGATGCATAAAGTGGTACATGTGTGTGTATGGAATTCATTTGCAGTGGAAAGAGGTCCAGGCACATGCATTGTTTCTTTGTCTCCCTCTTTGTCTCTCTCTCTCTCTCTGACTCTTTATGTCAAATAAATAAATATTTAAAAACTGGATAATATTTCTCTTTGTCTCACAGCCTGTGGGCTAAGCTGATTTCTTGGCATTTCTGGAAGGAGATAAAATCTTAGACACTATACCTTCAAACCTGGTGTCAGAGCTTCTTTGCATAACTAGAAATGTGATTATCCTTGACTTGGACACCATTATCAATTAACTTATCCATTTGTTTAGAGTACCTTTCTCTGGCATCTACTGATGGGAGACATAGGATACAGAGATGAACACAACCAAAAAAGGTTTTTTTTAAGATTTCATTTTTATTAATTTATTTATTTGACAGTGAAAGAGGAAGAGAGAGAGAGAATGAGAATGGGCTCATCAGGGCCTACAGCCAGTGCAAATGAACTCCAGATGCATGCGCCTCCTTGTGCATTTGTGTAACATGGGTCCTGAGGAATCGAATTTGGGTCCTTTGGCTTTGCAGGCGAATGCCTTAACCACTAAGCCATCCCTCCAGCCCCCCCCCACCATTTTTTAAATCTGCATATTCTTGTTCATCCTCAACTAGTCAAGTCTTTAACTGGTAAATTGTTACTTAGTTATGAGCTCTTATGGGGATGGACCTATATCTAATTTTTTATTTTTTTTAATTTTTTTAAATTTATTTATTTGAGAGCAACAGACACAGAGAGAAAGACAGAGGGAGAGAGAGAGAGAATGGGCGCGCCAAGGCTTCCAGCCTCTGCAAACGAACTCCAGACGCACGCGCCCCCTTGTGCATCTGGCTAACGTGGGTCCTGGGGAACCGAGCCTCTAACCAGGGTCCTTAGGCTTCACAGGTAAGCGCTTAACCGCTAAGCCATCTCTCCACCCCTAATTTTTTATTTTATCCCTTCAGTATCTACCATATTTGGTACAAAGTGGGGGCTCAGTAGATATTTACAGAATGAATGAATATGTGAAAATAAGGAATAGAGATGTTAGCAACTTAACTGATGAGGATCCTCGGAGACATTAAAAAATGTAAGGGGAAAAGGTATCATGCTTTACCTCTTAAAGAGGAAACAGAATAGTGTTCAATAATATGGATATTGGGACTTGATAGAAGCCAAGAAAGAAATGGTTTCCAATCACCAGTACCATTTGTTGTCTATGTAACCTGGACCAACTTACCTAAGCATCATCTGCCTTACTTCACTAGTATGAGAATTAAGGCCAATTATACTAATTTCATGGAATTAGCAATAAAATTATCTGAGATGAGTAATATTTGAAGCCTTTAGCATGTGCACCTTTGCAAAAGGAGACATTGTGCTGTGAGGATGGGCCTAAACCTCATCCTCCCAGGCCTGTCCATCCATTCAAGCCTGATAATCACTTTCTCTGCATTTTAACTGCCTGTAGTTTATTTTACCCATTATTTTTGTTTTAGGAAACAACAGTAGAGAGGTTATAACTTTATAAAATATAATATTCGGAGGGAGGAGAGAGGAGGACTTCAGGAGATGGTATTTTATATGTATATGTAGGAAAACAGATTACTTGGGGTGAAAAGGCCTAAGTAAGGTCAAGGGAAGAGACTGAGTAAAGGAAGGGTGGCAATAGGGCTAATCAAAATCTAAGTGGGTATGAATAAGTCATATGGAAACCTACTTTTTTGGACCATGGTGCATCCAGAAGCCATAGATCATTTCTACAAGATTTTCGGTGCCAGGGATGGGATACCTTCCAATGAGTTGTTGGCCAGGGAGGTCACTGATGCCCCAAAAACATTACAGACCATTGCTGAGGCTCTTTGTTTCCCACCAGGAATAAATTGTAAGACCTTATTACTGAAGACTCCACATGCTTGGGCTGCAAGATCATAGAAATACTTCTGGAGCTGAGCTGACAATTTCCAACCTGTAGACCAGCTGAAAACTGTAAAAAGCTATGCTGCATGTAGCTCCATGGGAGAGAGAGAAGTCATCAGTGGAGATAAAAAACAGTGGGCACTACAAGCCTTAAGTTGGGCCAGCCAGGCCAAATGAGCCAATGGGTACAATAGTGACATGTCTACATGGGGGAAAACACCTCTCTCTAATTGGACTGGAGGCCAACACTACAGGAGGGAATTCATGCCTGATAATGACAACCTATGACAGGGAAAGTCATGAACCCTAGGGCTGTAACACCTGATGGTGTCTACATGCATATATTATGTTCACCAAACTGCCCAGTAAGCACTTTTCTTAATGTTAATACCCATATATTAATGCTACTCTCAATTTGGTTAAAGAAGCTTCTCTTTTCAGATGGTGGTGACCTATAAAATCACTCTAAAGCCACCATAGCATTGATAAGAAGTGACAGAGGAATGTTTAGCAATGAAACATCTCTGTCACACCTTCCAAGGCTCAGGGTCCATTGCAGAAGAGGTGGTGGGAAGAATGTAAGAGCCAATAGAAGGATAGGACTCCATAAAATGCACTCTTTCTGACACAAAATGGCCTGGATATTCATGACCTAGCAGTGCCTGGCCCTACCTACCCAAGACCAATATACTAGAAGGAAAAATGATGATATCAAAATAAAAGAGAGAAATATTGAGAAGAGGAGGGGGTATAATGGAGAGTGGAGTTGTGAAGGGGAAAGTGGCAGAAGAAACTAATCATGGTTTATTGTCTATAATCAAAGAAGTTGGCAATAAAAAAAAATAAAAGTAATAAATAAAAATAAAATAAAGCGTAATGCTCAAAGCTACTAAAATAAATCCTAGAACAAAGAGGATCTGGGATATATTAACCTATTATTTGGTTTCTGTAGACAATAAAAGCAAGTCACAAGACAAAATGGAAATACCTCTCTTTCCGGATTAAAACAAAATTTTATCTCAGAAAATTAAAATGAAGACAAATGAGGACTTAGTAAAAAATTGAAAAAAAAAAGAAAAGAAAAGAAACATAATGAATACACAAATAAGGCTTGTATAATACCTCAGTTGGAGGTTTAGCTATTAAGTATGTGCAAGGTCCAAGGTCCAGCATTTCATCCTCAGAACCAAATAATAAATAAATGGAAAAAGTAAGAAAGAAACAAAGCAAAAGTCGTTAATAAAGAGGCTTTATTATTTCATGAGATTCAGTTTTGTGTTTTATTTTTTAAACAGAGTATTCTAACTTGCCTTCCCTCTCCCCAATTTCCCCTGTAAAACTCTATTCTCCATCATATCCCCTCCCCTTCTCAATCAGTCTCTCTTTTATTTTGTTTTATTTATTTTTTATTTTTTATTTAATTTATATTTTCTCAATTTTTTGAACATTTTCCATGATAATAAAAATCATCCCATGGTAATACCTCTCCCCCTCCTTTTCCCCTTTGAAATTCCATTCTCCATCATATCTCCTCCCCATCTCAATAAGTCTCTCTGTTATTTTGATATCATGATCTTTCCCTCCTCTTATGATGGTCTTGTGTAGGTAGTGTCAGGCACTATGAGGTCATGGATATCAAGGCCATTTTTTGTCTGGAGGGAGCATGTTGTAAGGAGTCGTACCCTTCCTTTGGCTCTTACATTCTTTCTGCCACCTCTTCCACATTAGACCCTAAACCTTGGAAGGTGTGATCGAGATGTTACTCGGTACTCTGTTCACTTCTTTCCAGCACCATGATACCTTCTGAGTCATCCCAGGGTCACTGCCATCTGAAAAGAGAAGATTCTCTACCCAAAGTGAGAGTAGCATTTAATATAAGGGTATGAATATTAAGAGAAGTGGTTACTGGGAAGTTTGATATGAATAGTATATACACTTATCCAGACATCAGCAGATGTTACACCCCTAGGACTCATGACTACCCCTGTTTTAAGTTTTCAGTATCAGGGATGTACTCCCTCCCAATTGGAGGGCAGTTGGATTCCACCATGACAGACGTGCCACTATGACACCCATTGGCTCATTTGGCCTGGCTGGCCAAATAAAAGGTTGCAGTGTCCACTGTTGAGTATCTTCACTGGTGGTATCTCTTTCTCCCATTGAACTGCATGTAGAATGGCTTCTTCCAGCTTTCTGTCAGGTGGTCTACATACGGGAGGTTATCAGCTCAGTTCCAACAGGATTTCTCAGTGGCCTTACAGGCCAAGTATGTGGAGTCTTCAGCAATAGGGTCATCCCATTGATTCCTGGTGGGAAACCACAGGCCTTGGCAATGGCCTATAATGTTTTGTGGCATCAGGGATCTCCCTGGCCAACAACTCACTCTGAGGTATCCCATCACTGGCACTGAAAATTTTCTAGCAATGATCTACAGCTCCTGAGTTTTTCATTGTCCAAAACTGAATGATTCCATATGACTTATTTATATCCTCTAAGATTTTGATTAGCCCTTCCTCCACCTTTACTTTACTCAGTGTCCTCCACTGACCTCACTTTGGGCATTTTCACCCCCATTAATCTATTCCTCTACTTATATATATACAATACCAAACTATTATGCACCCTCCTCCCTTCCTTTTTCTACCCTTTGTATGTATTTTTTAGCTTACTTGCCTCTGCTACTGAGTTTTTTCCTACTCACACAGAATCCCAATCATCTGTAGCTAGAATCCACATATGACAAACAACATGCGGTGCTTGGTTTCTGGGCCTGGGTTACCTCACTTAGTATAATCCTTTTCAGATCCATCCATTTTGCTGAAAATATCATAACTTCATTTTTCTTTACTGCTGAGTAAACTCAATTGTATAAATGTGCCGTATCTGCATTATCCAATCATCTGTTGAGGGAGATCTAGGCTGGTTCCATTTCCCAGCTATTATAAATTGAGCAGCAATAAACATGGTTGAGCATGTACTTCTAAGGAAATGAGATGAGTCCTTAGGATATATGCCTAGGAGTGCTATAGCTGGGTCATATGGTAGATCAATCTTTAGCTGTTTTAGGGACCTCCACAATGATTTCCACAATGGCTGGACCAGATTGCATTGCCACCAAAAGTGTAGAAGGGTTCCTCTTTTTCCACATCACCACCAGCATTTATGATCACTTGTTTTCATGATGGTAGCCAATCTGACAGGAGTGAGATGGAATCTCAATGTAGTTTTAATCTTCATTTCCCTGATATCTAGTGACGTAGAAGATTTTTTTAGATGCTTATACACCATCCATATTTCTTCCTTTGAGAACTCTCTATTTAGCTCCATAGCCCATTTTTTAATTGGCTTGTTTGATTTCGTATTATTTAACTTTTTGAGTTCTTTGTATATCCTAGATATTAATCCTCTATCAGATATATAGCTGGTGAAGATTTTTTTCCCATTCTGTAGGTTGCCTCCTTGTTTTATTCACAGTGTACTTTGCAGTACAAAATCTTTGTCATTTCATGAGGTCCCAGTGATTAATCTGTGGTTTTATTGCCTGAGCAATTGGGGTTGTATTCAGAAAGTCTTTGCCAAGACCAATATGTTGAAGGGTTTCCCCTACTTTTTCCTTTAGCAGTTTTAGAGTTTCTGGTCTGATGTTAATATCTTTAATCCACTTGGACTTACTTCTTGTGCATAGAGAGAGAGAAGAATCTATTTTCATCCTTCTACAGATACATATCCAGTTTTTGCAACACCATTTGCTGAAGAGGCTGTCTTTTCTCCAATGAGTATTTTTTGCATTTTATCGAATATCAGGTTGGCTATAGCTACCTGGACTTACTTCTGGGCCATCTATTCTGTTTCATTGATCTACATATTTGTTTTTGTGCCAGTATCCAGCTGTTTTTGTTACTATGGCTCTGTAGTATAGGTTAAAATCAAGTATGGTGACACCACCAGCCTTGTTTTTGTTGCTCAGTATTAATTTAGATATTCAAGGATTTTTTGTGATTCCAAATGAGTTTTTGGATTGTTTTTTCTATTTCCATGAAGAATGCCTTTGGAATTTTGATGAGGATTGCATTAAATGTGCAGACTGCTTTTGGTAAGATTGCCATTTTCACAATATTGATTCTTCCAATCCAGGAACAAGGGATGTTTTTCCATTTCCTAGTGTCTTCTGCAATTTCTCACTTGATTGTTTTAAAGTTTTCGTTGTAGAGAACCTTTACTTCCTTGGTTAGGTTTATTCCAAGGTACTTTATTTATTTATTTACTTATTGATGCAATTGTGAATGGGAGTAATTCTCTGATTTCATCCTCTGTGTGTTTGTTGTTAGCATATATGTAGGCTACTGATTTCTGTGTATTTATTTTGTATACTGTTACATGGCAGTAGTTTTTTATCAGCTCTAAACAGTTTGCTAGTAGAGTTTTTAGGGTCCTTTATATATAGAATCATGTCATCTGCAAATAATGATAACTTGATGTCTTCCTTTCCAATTTGTATTCCTCTTATGTGTGTCTCTTACCTTATTGCTATGGCTAAGACTTCGAGTACTATATTATATAAAAGTGGGGGGCTGGAGAGATGGCTTAGCGGTTAAGCGCTTGCCTGTGAAGCCTAAGGACCCTGGTTCGAGGCTCGGTTCCCCAGGTCCCACGTTATCCAGATGCACAAGGGGGCGCACGTGTCTGGAGTTCGTTTGCAGTGGCTGGAAGCCCTGGTGCGCCCATTCTCTCTCTCTCCCTCTATGTGTCTTAACTCTCTGTGTCTGTGGCTCTCAAATAAATAATAAATAATGAACAAAAAAAATTTGAAAAAAAGTGGGGACAGTGGCCACCCTTGTCTTGTTCCTGATTTTAGTGGAAAAGCTTCCAGTTTTTCCTAATTTAGTAATATGTTGGCTGTAGGCTTGTCATAAATAGCCTTTATTATAGTGATATATGTTCCTTCTATTGCAAGACTCTGTAGGATTTTATCATGAAGGGATGTTGGATTTTGTCAAATGCTTTCTCTGCGTCTAATGAGATGATCATGTAATTTTTGTCCTTCAGTCCATTTGTATAATGTATTACATTTTCCAATTTCTGTATATTGAACCATCCCCACATCTCTGGGATAAAGCCTACTTGGTCAGGGTGAATGATCTTTCTGATATATTTGTGTATTCTGTTTGCCAATATTTTGTTGAGAATTTTTGTATTTTCATGATGGAGATTGGTCTGTCATTTTTTTTTTTTTTTTTGTTCTATCTTTGCCTGGTTTTGGTATCAGGGTGATGCTGGCTTCATAGAAGGAGTTTAGTAGAATTCCTTCTTTTTCTATTTTATGGAAAAGCTTGAGAAGCAATGGTGTTAGTTCTTCCCTGAAGGTCTGGTAAAATTCAGCAGTGAATCCATCTGGGCCTGGGCTTTTTTTAGTTGGGAGATTTTTGATAATTGTTCGGATATCCATACTTATTATAGGTCTATTGAAGTGATTAATCTCATCTAGATTTAATCAAGAAGGTCATATAAATCAAGGAAATCATCCATTTCTTTCAGATTTTCATACTTCGTGGAGTATACACTTTTATAGTATGTCCCTATGATTTTTTGAATTTCTCTGGTATCTGTTGTGATGTTACCTTTTTCATCTCTAATTTTATTAATTTGTGTCTCTTCTATCTTTCTTTTGGTTAGATTTGATAATGTTTTATCAATTTTGTTTATCCTTTCAAAGAACCAACTCTTTGTTTCATTGATGCTTTGGATTGTTATTTTAGTTTCTATTTCATTAATTTCTGCCCTACTCTTTATTATTTCTTCCTGCCTGCTGATTTGGGGTTTGCCTTGTTCTTCTTTTTCCAAGGCATTAAGGTGAAGCATTAGGTCATTTACTTGTGACCTTTCTAATTTCTTAAAATAGGCACTTAAAGCTATAAATTTACCTCTTAGGACTGCCTTTTTTGTGTCCCAGAGATTTTGGTATGTTGTGTTCTCATTATCCTTTGACTCTATAAATTTTTTTGATTTCCCTCTTGATTTCTTCATTGGCCCATTCATCATTTATTTTCCATGTTTAATTTCCATGATTTTGTATATGCTCTATAGCCTTTCTTGCTATTGGTCTGTAGTTTGATTCCATTGTTGTCAGATAGAATGCAAGTAATTATTTCAATTTTCCTGTATTTGTTAAGATTTGCATTGTGTTCTAATATATGGTCTATTTTAGAGAATATTACATGTGCTGCTGAAAAGAATGTATATTTTGCAGCCTTTGGGTGAAATATCCTGTATATATCTGTTAGGTCCATTCCTTCTATGACCTCAATTTGTCCAGATGCCTCTTTGTTTATTTTTTCCCTGGATGACCTCTCAATGTTGAGAGTGGGGTGTTGAAGTCACCCACTGTTGCTGTGTTTGGTGTTATCTGTGACCTTAGCTCTAAATAGTGTTTGTTTGATGAATTTGGGGGCCCAATTTTAGGTTAATATACATTTAGGATTGTAATGTTCTCCTGTTGAAGGGTGTCTTAAATCCATAGAAAGTGGCCTTCCTTATCTTTCTTAACTAATGTTGGACTGAAGTCTACCTGTCAGATATTAGGAAAGCAACCCCTGCTTCTTTTCTAGGTCCATTTGCTTTTAACACTGTTTTACAACCTTTCACCATAAGATAGTGTCCATCCCTTGTAGAAAGGTGATTTTTGGGGGGCAATGAATTGAAGGATTCTGATTTTTTTTTATTACTTTTCTATTCTGCAAGTACAGGCAGTTTGGTACCATTATTAGGCTCATCCATGACCTACCCCCTCCTCATTGGCCCCTCCTTGTTCAGGTATATGGGTCGTGCATTGTGGGGTTAACCCACAGTTATTAGTATGATAAATGTCTCTGTATTTAATGATACAACATGTGGCTCTGACATTCTTTCCACCCACTCTTCGGCAAAATTTACCTGAGCCATGTTGGGTTCATTTTTGGTCTGCTTCAGTGATGAGGTGTTACGGGCCTCTGGGGCTCTGGCTCTCTAATTTGGTAGGCATTGATTTTTCTCTGTGTTGGTCTCCTTCCCTCTTGTGCTGGTATCTGGTTCATCAGGAAAACAGCACCCTGCTTGTTTCACCCATTTTCCTTAGTTTCATCCAGGGCCCTTTTGAGGTATGATGGGGTGGCTCCCTCCTTAGGATCTGCATTTATCTGAAAAACAGAAGCAGATTCTCCAACGGAGAGTAAGTTAGCACCAGGTCAAATGAGATAACCCTTACTTTTTTTATATTGAGTTTAATAGGTCTAGGCCCTCTTGTACCCCATGAGTGATGGTAACTTGATATTGGAGAGTGGGCTTGTTTGGATATGGTTCTGACTTGTTTCCTAGTTCCAGCTATGGGTCTCTTAACACTGAGGGGATCAGTTAGCTGAATCAAGAGCAGTTGGTTCCCCACCATGGCTGTGTGCCACTATTGCACTTGTGTGGGCATCACAACAGGTTATTTGCTGCTACGTAGGTTGGACCATGAGTTTCCTGGACACATATTGGTCATTTCCCCCAGTCGCCCATGTTGCACCTTCTGGCACTAGACACACTGACTGGGGACTGACTCTCCTGGCTTCCAGCCATGTATTTCCATTTTATGTGTCAGCTGCATATGGTGTCTTCAGCAATAGGGTCTTACCACTAACCTTTGGTGGGTCATCAAGTACTCGGACAGAAATCTATCATTCTTTTAGAAAACCTTGTATGTTTTCTGATCAAAAGCTCATTGTGGGTGATAGCCCCATGCTGGTACTGGGAGTTACAGGTCAGTACCCACTAAGAAAATGAAGGAAAAAGGTAACTAATATATAGGAGTTAGAGAAGCGAGAGAGGGAGAGAAAGAGAGAGAGACGGGGAGGTAGAGGGAGGGAGGGAAGATGTAGAGGATTTAGGTTAGACTTGATCCTATGCTCTCCAGAGTCTTGTGGTTCAGGTGTATCCTGTAAGGGCCTGGTGAAGGTTCAGCCATTTGGTCTACCTTTTAGAATGTATAATTTTATGGTACTATTGCCATTTGGGTCTAGATTAGTGTTTCCCACCCCTTTGAAACCATCCCCTCCCTCCCCATACCTCCTAGTGTCTAGTCTATGAAATGCTTTCTGGGTATGTAAGGTATCTTGGGTAGATTCAGGTTAGGTGCTGTAGATGAGTGAGACTAGGTGGCGATTTTTTTTTCTATGATTGTCTAAGTTCACTGAGAATGATCTGTTCCAGGTTCAACCATTTTTCCTCAAATTTCTTTGTGTCATTTTTTTCTTACCTCTGTGTAGAATTCCATTGTGTAGATATACCACATCTTAGTTATCCATTCTTCTAGTGATGTACATCTGGGTTGGTTCCAGCTCTTAGCTATTATGAATTGAGCCACTACAAACATGGTTGAGCAAATCTCTCTGGCCTGTGGTTTGAAGGTTTTAGGGTAGATGCCCAGTAAGGGAATAACTGGGTTTGTTGGTATCTCTATAGTCAGCTTTTTCAGGAGTCTCCATATTGCTATCCATCCTACATTGCCACAAACAGTGGATGTGTGTTCCTGCTTCTCCACATCCTCGCCAGCATTTATTTTCGTTTGATTTTTTGATGTTTGCTATTTTTATTGGGGTAAGGTGGAGTCTCATAGTTGTTTTAATGTGTATTTCTCCTATGATTAGGGATGATGAACATTTTCTTAAGTGTGTGTTTGCAATTTCTTTTTCTTCCTCTGTGAACTGCCTGTTCATCTCTTTGCCCCATTTTGCAAGTGGGGTGTTTGACTTCTTACTGTATAGATCTTTGAGTTCTTTGTAGATTCTAGAGATTAGGCCTCTCTCAGTTGGATAACCCAAAAATATTTTCTCCCATTCTGTGGGTAATCTATTGGCTTTCCTTATTGTATGCTTGTCTGTAAAGCAACTCTTCTGTTTCATATGATCCCATTGGTTAAGTGACTGTTTAAGTTTGTGAGCTATGGGGGTTTTGCTTGGAAGTCTTTTTCCATTCCTATATCATGCAAAGTACTTCCTAAATTTTCTTCCAGCAGTATTCTAGTTTATGGTCTTATATTAAGGTCTTTGATCCATTTGGATTTGAGTGTAGTGCATGGTAAAATGTGTGGATCAAGTTTCAGTTTCCTGCATGTGGTTATCCAGGTTGTGCAGCAACATATGTTGAAGATGCTGTCTTTTTTCCAGCCTATATTTTTCGGGTCTTTCTTGAATATCCAGTAGCTGTAGTTGCTTGATCCAAAGTCCTAATCCTCAAGTCTATTGATTGGTCTATACTCCTATTTTTATGCCAGTACCATGCTGTTTTTATTACTATGGCTTTGTAATATAGCTTTAGATCAGGTATGGTGATTCCACCAGAGGTATTTCTTTTGCTGAGGATATGTTTTGATATGTGAGGCCTTCTGCCTTTCCATATGAAATTTGAGATCATTTTTTCTATGACTGTGAAGAACACTGTAGGGATTTTAATTGGAATTGCATTAAATCTATTTATTGCCTTTGATAAGATTGTCATCTTCACAATGTTAATTCTACCTATCCAGCAGCATGGGAGGGCTTTCCATTTTCTCAAGTCCTCCTCAATTTCTTTTTTGAGTGTTTTTATGTTTTCATTGTATAGATCTTTCACTTCTTTGGTTAATGTTATTCCAAGGTATTTTGTTGTTGTTGTTGTTGTTGGTATTGAAAATGGGATTCTGTCCCTTATTTCTTTCTCTGTATCTTTGTCATTTGCATATAAAAATGCTACTGATTTTTGTGCATTGATTTTGTATCCTGCTACTTTGCTATAGGAGTTAATCAACTTCAGGAGTTTTAGGATGGAATCACTTGGATCTCTTACATATACAATCATGTCATCAACAAATAGAGATAACTTCTTCCTTTCCAAATTGTATCCCTTTTATTTCCTTCTCCTGTCTTATTGCTTGAACTAGGACTTCCAGTACTATATTGAAAAGCAAAGGTGAGAGAGGACAACCCTGTCTTGTTCCTGATCTTAATGGGAATTCCTACAGTCTCTCTCCATTAAGTATTATTTGGGCATGCGGAGCTTTGTATATTGTCTTTATTATTTTAAGATATGTACCAACTATGCCAATTCTCTCCAATGTTTTGATCATGAAGTGATGTTGTATCTTGTCAAAGGCCTTTTCTGCATCTATTGAAATGATCATGTGGTTTTTATGTTTAACCTTGTTTATGTGGTGTATTACGTTGACAGAATTCCGTATGTTGAACCACCCTTGTGTTCCTGGGATGAATCCCACTTGGTACAGGTGGATGATGCTTTTGATGTGTTGTTGTATTCGGTTTGGGAGTATTTTGTTCAGGATCATTGCATCTAAGTTCATTAGGGAAACAGTCTGGTAGTTTTCTTTTCTTGTGGCATCTCTGCCTGGTTTGGGGATTTGGGTGATACTAGCTTCATAAAAGGTGTTGGGTAGGTTTCCCTGTTCTTCAATTGTGTGGCAGTTTTAGGAAGATTGGTTTGAGTTCTTCCATGAAGATTTGATAGAATTCAGCTGAGAAACCATCTGGTCCTGGACTCGTCTTTTTGGTGAGGTTTTTTATTACTTTTTCAATCTCCATGCATGTGATGGGTTCATTGAGGTGATTAATCTGCGGTGAGTTTAGCTTTGATAGATGGTATGCATCCAGGAATTTATCCATCTCCTCCAAATTATCCAGTTTTGTGGAGTAGAGTTTTATGAAATAAGTCCGAATGATTCTCCCGATTTCACTTATGACTGTTGTGATCTCCCCTTTTTTGTTTTGAATTTTGTTAATTTGAAGACTCTCCTTTTTTTGCTTGATCAAGTTGGCCAGGGGTTTGTCAATCTTGTTTATTTTTTCTTTTTTTTTAAATTTTTTTGTTTATTTTTATTTATTTATTTGATAGTGACAGAGAGAGAAAGAGGCAGATTGGGAGAGAAGAGAGAGAATGGGCACACCAGGGCCTACAGGCACTGAAAATGAACTCCAGACGCTTGCACCCCTTGTGCATCTGTCTAACGTGGGACCTGGGGAATTGAGCCTCAAACTGGGATCCTTAGGCTTCACAGGCAAGCACTTAACCGCTAAGCCATCACTCCAGCCCTTGTTTATTTTTTCAAAGAACCAGCTCTTTGTTTTGTCAATTGTCTTAATTGTTTCCTTGGTTTCCAATTCATTAATTTCTGCTCTGATTTTAATTATTTATTTCCTTCTGGAGCTATGTGGGTTTGATTTTTCTTGTTTTTCCAGTGTCTTCAAGTGGATGGTTAGGTTATTGATTTGGGATCTTTTTGTCTTTTTTATGAAGGCAGTGAGTGCTATGAATTTTCCTCTGAGGACTGCCTTCATTGTGTGACATAAGTTTTGGTATGATGTGTTCTCATTGTCATTCAATTCCAGGAATTTTGCAATTTCCTTTTTTATTTCATCCACTATCCATTTATGGTTTAAGAGTGTGCTGTTCAGTTTCCAGGTGTTGTTGGGATTTTTGGTGGGTCTTTTTTTGTTGATTTCTAGCAATATAGCATTGTGATCTGATATCATGCAGGGAATTATGTCAATTTTCCTAAATATGTGGAGTCAGTCTTTGTGACCCAGTATATGGTCTATTTTAGAGAATGTTTCATAGACTGCTGAGAAGAATGTGTAGTCTTTGGATCTGGGGTGGAAAGTTCTATAGATGTCTGTTAGGTCTAAGTGATGTATGTTTTTTTTGAGCTCTTTTACTTCCCTGTTGAGTTTCTGTTTCAATGATCTGTCTATTAATGATAATGGTGTATTGAAGTCCCCAGCTATGATGGTGTTGGTGGTTATTTCTGTTTTATTGTCAAGTAGGTTTTGTTTTATGAACTGTGGTGTCCCTGTGTTTGGCACATACAGATTTATTATTGTAATATCCTCTTGATGGATTGTTCCCTTGATAAGTAGGAAGTCGCCTTCTTTGTCTTTTTTGATTATTTTAGGCTTGAGTTCTATTTTATCTGATATTAATATAGCTACACCTGCTTGTTTCTTATTCACATTTGCTTGGCATATTGTCTTCCACCCCGTTACCCTGAGGAGTCTATCTTTAGTGGTGACGTGTGTTTCTTGAAGGCAACAGATTGAGGGGTCTAATTTTTTGATCCATCCTGTTAGCTTGTGTCTCTTGATGGGTGAATTAAGGCCATTAATATTTAGGTTAATGACTGTGAGATTTGATTTGATCCCTGCCATATTGTCATGGTAGATGTGAGTTGGTGTTTTCATGGGCTTTGAAGTTTTTGTGCCTACTCTGGGTTTGGTTGTTGTGATCTACTTCTTGTAGGCATTTGATTTTGGTTATTTGTTCTTCTTTGTGGAGAATTTCCTGACATACTCTCTGTAGGATTGGTTTTGTGTTCATATAATTGTAAAGCTGAGTTTTGTCATGGAAAGTTTTTCTTTCACCATCTATTATGAGGGATCCTTTTGCTGGGTTGAGTCGTTTGGGTTGGAATCCATAGATTCTTAGACTTTGGAGAGTTTCACTCCAGGTCCTTCTAGCTTTCAGGGTTTCCATTGAGAATTCTGAAGTAATTCTGATGGGGTTACCTTTGTAGGTGGTGCGCTGTTTTTCCCTAGCTGCTTTTAGGATTTTCTCTTTAGTGTCAATGTTTAGAGTCTTAATGATGATATGTCTTGGAGAGTTTCTCCTTTGGTCCAGTCTGTTTGGAGTTCTGTTGGCTTCTTTTATCTTGATGAGCCTTTCTTTTAAGAGACTGGGAAAGTTTTCTTCAATTATTTTGTTAAATAAGTTCTCCATGCCTTTGGTCTGAAATTCTTCTCCTTCTGGTATTCCAGTGATTCTGATATATTAGGACATTTAAGTGTATCCCACAATTCCTTCATGTTCTATTCACAGGAACTTTTGAACCTACTGAAGTTTTTGAATTCTTGAACTGTTTCTTCCATCTTGTCTTCCAGATCAGAGTTTCTATCCTCCACTTTGCTGACTCTATTCTTGAGAACATCTAAAGAGTTTTGGAGTTGTTCAATTATGTTTGCATTTTTTACTACTTTTCTATGTACCCTTTCCATTGCTCTGTCAAGCTCCCTTTTCATATCATTTTCTGATTTTCTTGATGATTCTTGGAATTCATCCTTGCATTTCTTTTTATCTTCATTTAGTATGGCTAGCTGATTTTTAAGGTCCTATTTTTTTCACTCTCCCTCAACTCCATTAATTCTCTTTGAAGTCCTTCCAATGTCTTATCAATTTGTTCTAGCTTAGTGAGGGTAGCATCCACACGATTGTCGGTACTTTGTTGCTTTCCTGCAAGTTCTATCAGTAGGTTGGTCAAGGTTGTATTACTCATAGCTTCCATTTGATGTTCTGATCCTGATGGTTCTTCTGTGTTTTGGTTAGATGTATTATTCATTGTAGTACTAGGTGATCTAACTGGATTTTCTTGCATTAGATTTTTCATGTTATTTCTTTTGTGCTGTGGTCTGCCTATGACAGTGTATGGGCATGTAGGTGGGTGGATCAGCATGTGCTCTAGTGCAATGGAAATCTGAGGCAGCCTGGGGCAGTTGCCAAGCAGCCAGGACTTTGGCTCCCGCTTGCCTGAGCCACCTATCTACTGCCTGACCGGGGCACCAAAGTTGCCGGAATTCTCAAGTGGTAATATGCCAAAGCTGCCTGTGTTTGAGATTAGAGGGGAACTGAGGTACCAAGGCCTAAAGCAGCCCAAACTTTGGTTGGGGACACTGGGACCCGGAACCAGTCTGTGCTCGCCTGTCTCAGAAGAATGGAGTCTGGCAGGAAAGGCACCTGAACTGGCACAAGCCAGAGACACAGTCTGGGTTTGTGTGGCAGTTGCTGTGGTACTGGACTCACAGAATGTGCAGTGGCAGGAGCAGTAATTTGGGCCAATGTGCAGAGCAGTTTACACTTCCGCAGTGGTGGCAGGCCCGCAGCCGGGAGCAGCAGTGGGGAGTGGTAGCGGGGTGCAGGACAGTGCAGGGCGGTGGTGTGAGGGACTGTAGGGGGCGTGGGACGGGGCGCAGGATGCTGGATGGGGCACAGGACCATGCACAGGAGGGTAATGGGGCACAGGACAGGATGCGGGAAGGTGGCGGGGTGTGGTATGGGGCGCACAATGGAGGCAGGGCACCGTGGGATGGTGTGCGGGACAGTGACTGAGCGCGGGATGGGGCACGTGATGGCGGTAGGGCGCAACAGCTATTTGGTGAAATGGGTGGTCTACCGGCCCACGAGGGGATCCACAATTCCCTGATTTCTCCCCTTCTGAGCCTCCCCTGACAAGAAGACCCAGAAAACCCTTAATTTCTTGCCTTTTCTTCCCCGGGATATGCAAGGCAGCTAGGCGGTCACCATCTTGGCCAGAAGTCAGGATCCTGAGTTTTAACCCAGTCTGCAAACCTATGTCTTTTTGTTGGGGCATTGAGGTCGTTGATATTAAGAGATATTATTGAAATGTGTGTTGTCATTTTTGCCATTATTTGTAATTCTTCTTGTTTTACCTTTGCTCTCTTGTGTTAACTAGCATTTGAGTATTGTTTGTTTTTTCCTGGTTCCTTATATGTAGTTTTTTTCTTTTTCTTCAGCATGGAGGATTCTTTCAACTATTTTCTGTAGAGCTGGTTTTGTCTTCAAATAGTCCTTTAGTCTGCTCTTTTCGTGAAATGTCTTTATTTACCCATCTATTTAAATGGTAAAGTAATCTTTGTTGACAGTTGTTATCTTTTTTTTCTGTATTTTTTTGGTTTTTTGAGGTAGGGTCTCACTCTGGCCCAGGCTGACCTGGAATTAACTATGTAGTCTCAGCGTGGCCTTGATCTCATGGCAGTCCTCCTACCTCTGCCTCCCGAGTGCTGGGATTAAAGGTGTGTGCCACCACGACTGGTGACATTTGTTATCTTTCAGAACTTGGAATACATCACTCCATGTCCTTCTGGCTTTTAAAGTTTGTGTTGAGTAGTCTGCTGTAATCCTGATAGGCTTGCCTTTGTGGGTAACTTGATTTTTCTCTCTGACTGCTTTCAATATTTTTTCTTTGGTTTGTATGTTTGGTAGTTTGATTATAACATCATGAGGAGAGGTTCTTTCCAGGTTTTGTGTGGCTGGTGTTCTAAAGGCTTCCTGTATCTGCATTGGCACTTCTTTTCACAATTTGGGGGAAGTTTTCTTCTATGATTTTGTTGAAGACACCAACTATGCCTTTAGAGTGAAATTCTTCTCCTTCTACTATGCCCTAAATTCTTATGTTTGATATTTTCATTGTGTCCCGAATATCTTGAAATTCCCACTCATACTTTTATATAACTTTGTCTTTCTCTTTGTTTGACTGTATTAGATCTGCCACCTGGTCTTCTAGCTGAGATATTCTGTCCTCTCCTACATCCATTCTACTGGTGAGATTTTCTACAGAGATTTTATTTCATTAACTGAGTTCTTTATTGCTAGTAATTCGAACTGGTTTTTCTTTATTATTTCTATTTCCTTACTTATGTCTAGTATTGACCTCTTTATTTCATTAAATTGGCTTCCTGTGTCTTCTTTTCTTCTTTTGATTTCTTCTTTGAGTGCTTTGAACATATTTATAATCATTCTTTTGCAATCTTTCTCAGGTATTTCCTCTAACTCACTCTCACTGGAGGTCATTTCAAATGCATTAATAGTTTTTAGTAAATTTATATTGTCTTGATTTTTGGTGTTTCTTGTGTTATAATGTATATATTTGTGCATCTTGGATTATTTAATGATTGGATTTTCCAGTTAGCTAGGTATTATGAGATGTATCAGTCAATCTGATGTTATATATCTTCAGGGTAGGAGCTTAAGGTGCTATGCGTGGCTCTGAAAACTCTCAGAGCATCTACAAAAGTGACTCTAGGGCTGGAGAGATGGCTTAGTGGTTAAAAGCTTGTCTGTGAAGCTTAAGGACCATGGTTCGAGACTCAATTTCCCAGGACCCACGTTAGCCAGATGCACGAGGGGGCACATGCGTCTGGAATTTGTTTGCAGTGGCTAGAGGCCCTGGTGCACCCATTCTCTCCATCCCGCCCTCTCTCTCTCTCTCTCTCTCTCTCTCTCTCTGCCTCTTTCTCTGTCTGTTGCTCTCAAATAAATGAATAAAAATAAACAATTTTTTTTAAGTTAGTCTAGGTGTTGGGTGTGCCTGCTATGAGAGTATTCAAGTAGGCTAAGTGGAACCAAATACAGGCAGATTCTAAAAATTAACTAAACAGTGTACATATTCAATGAAAAACAGCACCAAGTATGTATCCAAGAGTAGGTATTATGACAACCAGATCCACTGTCTGTCCCTTAGGCTGTGTGGTGCCTCACCCACTGCTTTAATACTGACAACAAGGCGGTTACAATTTCTGATCTGTAGAGGTTTCCAAGTCAGCTTGTGACCAGGTGAGACCCTTCCCTAATGTGTAACGGAAAAGTAAACAAAGCCACTATGATTCAAGAAGCAACAAATAACAAGCCCAAAACACAGCTTATTTAAGAATGGTAAATTTGACCATCCATCAAATTTAACTTATAATTTATCCTGATATGTAAGGTGCAATTAGTACTTCTAGTTCAGGTATACATACCAGGTTTATTAGGTGGGTACTGACCTGGTGTAATCCCAGTTACTTTTGGGGATGATTTTGTTCTCAGCTGCGCTCTTGATTGGGTCCCTCTTTGGTGCTTGGTCAGTTCAAGTAGGCGTGGCTGGGTCCCTGGACTGCTGCTCTGTTGCTGAGGGCTGGGCACTAGCTGTGGGGAAGGGGAGGGGGCCGATGCTGCTCTAGTTTGCCTGCTGTTCCATATGCTCTTCTACCTTGTGATCTGCTCCTCTGTTGTTCACTGCCATTCTCCCTTCACGTTTCTTGAGTTTGTGGACAGCTGTGGTGTAAGTTGAAAATCCCTTCGCCTAGCTTTTCCTGAGGCTCAAGCTGAGCCTGGTAGCTGGCTGGCATGTGCCACCATGGTCTTGCTCGCAGACCTGCCTCACTGGAGCAGCTTCTACTGGCCCATATGGGCTCTGGATGCTCTGGGTCTCTCCTACTTCTCTGATGCTGTTTCAATTTCCTATACACCTCACTTTTTAGTAAAAGTGTGTATTTTGTTTTTTTTTTTTTCTTTTTTGCTTTTCCCCCCTAGGCTTCTTTGGCATGGTACCTACACCACCATCTCAACTGGAAGTCAAGCCTGACTTTTATTTTGATGTCATGATCTTTTCCTCCTCTTATGATGGTCTTGTGTAGCTAGTGTCAGGCACTGTGAGGTCATGGATATCCAGGCCATTTTGGGTCTGGGGGAGCACATTGTAAGGAGTCCTACCCTTCCTTTGGCTTTTACATTCTTTCTGACACCTCTTCCGCAATAGACCATGAGCCTTGGAAGGTGTGATAGAGATATTGCAGTACTGAGCACTCTGGTCACTTCTTTCCAGCACTATGATGCTTTCTGAGTCATCCCAAGGTCACTGCCATCTGAAAAGAGGAGATTCTCTACCAAAAGTGAGAGTAGCATTAATATAAGGGTATGAACATTAAGAGAAATGCTTACTGAGCAGTTTGATAAGCATAGTATATACATTTAGCCAGACAGCAGTAGACGTTACACCCCTAAGGCTCATGACTACCCCTGGTTTAAGTTTTCAGTATCAGGGATGTATTCCCTCCCATGGAGTGGCTCTCCAGTCGAATTAGAGGGCAGTTGGTTCCCATCATGACAGATGTGCCACTATTGCACCAGTTGGAACTTCTCAAGTCAGTTTATTTTTAGTTTGATTCCTCTAATAGTGAGTGCATTCTTTGAAATGTCTAAATTATACTGTTCAATTTAGTTTAAGATTGCCTGCTCAGTTTGTTCTACCCTGCCTGCTGATGCAGTACTTATAGGGCATTAATAGTGGACCATATTGAAGTAAAAAGTCAATATTGAGCTGGAGGGATGGCTTAGCGGTTCAGGTATTTGCCTAAAAAGCCAAAGGATCCGATTCTATTCCCCAGGACCTACGTTAGCCAGATGCACAAGGAGGTGCACACATCTGGAGTTCGTTTATAGTGGCTAGAGGCCCTGGCATGCCCATTTTCTCTCTCTCTTTCTCCCTCCCTATTTCTCAAATAAATAAATAAATAAATAGGTAAGTAAAATATTGTTTGTCAGTATCTTTCAGCAGCTTTGTGTTAAGAAAAGTCTCAGAAAAACTTTTGGATATATTCTGCATTTTCACCCCTTATTATATTTGAATCACAATGTCTATTGTTCCAAATGAGTATGCACAATGATAGATTTTTTTAATTTTTTTTTGTTTATTTGACAGAGAAAGGGGGAGTGAGAGAGAAGGAGAGATAATGAGCATGCCAGGGACTCCAGCCACTGTAAACGAACTCCAGATGCATGCGCCCCTTGTGCATCTGGCTAACCTCTGCCTGGGGAATCAAGCCTCAAACTCGGATCCTAGACTTCACAGGCAAGTACTTAACTGCTAAGCTATCTCTTCAGCTAGCAATGATGGATTTTGTTCAGTGACTAGTGAACTTCACAACACATTTAACATTTTTATGAGGAAAGGAAAAACTTTCTATCTTGTTCTGGAAAAAAGATCAACACGAAAATGATTATAGCAATAAATTCTAAAATATGGGGAAATATAAAAATGTAGAGTCAGAAAAAATATTTTTGTGTTTCATAATGTGATACGAAAATTATCTTGTTATATACTGGTATTTCTGGAGCATAACTTTGATATTTTGGGTTGATTTTTATTGCTTGAATGTTTTGCTCTAAAACACAGTTGTATGAATATGTTAAATAAAAATCTCCTACTTATCTTGTGTTCAGATTGTAAGGAAAAACCACAAGCTTTGGGTCTGTGAACTTAACATCATAATTCTTAAGGTTACATGTAGCACATTAACACAGCTGTGACCAATAACTGCACTATCTTTATTATTCTCCTATGATATGAAATTGAAATGAAGTGGAAATGTTTATTCCATAAATGGTAGGCAACAATATAAGCAGATAATAAAATCTAAGAATTTGCTTGAAAGCAGAAAGTGTTCCCACATTCAAGCAAAATAAAAAGTAATCCAATGCTAAACTTTTCTAAATAGGCATACATAGCTCACCATACTATCAAGAGATTTAAGCCCATAGCAATATCTTCATTAAAGGGACTTATTTCCATCTCAGAATTCTCAGGTGACATGAAAAATTAAGCTTTGATTCTCATGGTGAATTGAATTAGCTCCCTTAAGGAAGTCATGTTTATATAAAGATAGATTTTTTTTTTTTTTGATTTTTCAAGGTAGGGTCTCACTCTGGCTCAGGCTGACCTGGAATTCAATATGTAGTCTCAGGGTTGCCTCGAGCTCTTGGTGATCCTCCTACCTCTGCCTCCCAAGTGCTGGGATTAAAGGCATGAGCCACTATGCCTGGCTGAAGATAACTTTTTTCATGGGACACTACAGATAAGATTATTTTGTTTTTTGTTTGATTCTACTTTGAAATTCCTTTGAAGCATGTTTAGAAGCTGCATGTAAAAAAAAAATCTTTAGTTAGGTTGATAGTATTAATTCCTTGCTAAAAAGTAGACCTATCACATTTAATCATCTCAATCCTACATTTTTAAACTTGTTTGTACCAATTAATATCTTGAAGTAAATCGAATTATCTAAGGTTGTTAATTCTGAAGCAGATAAGTACCTTGTCTCGACATGTGCACCTGACATGTATTTTGCTTGAAACAAAATACCACTTCTTCAACAGACACATGCAAATCAATAGTACTACATGAGGAAATTCCATAACTACACAAAAATGACTTGCTTACATAGGTCTGCAAATTGATCTTCAAGATGTTCAATGATTTTGAGGATGATAGAAAGACTACCATATGGTGAATAAAGAACTACAGAGCTAAAGTGTTCTTAATTTGCCAAGTAAAATCATATATTAATATATCACTGTTCAAAATACTGCCATCTGCAAATAGTATAGAAACTGAGAAATGCCAACACAGCTTGTTATGATCATTTTACTCCACTAGGTTATTGTTGTTATTGTGGAAACAAGGACTTTTCATAGGCTAGGCAAGAGTCTACCACTTAATAACACCACTAGTCCTTCTTTACGGTATTGAAACTATAAGAACCAGTCCTAAGTGATTCCAGACAGCATTTTTGACATTTAGGAGAAAAATCAGAATTGCTGGATATGAAAGACTGAAGAAATGCTAAGTGAAGATCTGAGAGACTACAGCAAGCTTAGCAGCTTTTAAACCCAAACAAACAATATACACAAAATGTTTCAGAGTGCCATTGTGTGCTGCATAGAGAGGGGACTTACAGAGTTGTGGGCCCTAATGTTTCTCAGCTTTTCTGGAGCTCGCCTTAGAGCCCAAGAATTGAAGATGCCTAAGCAGTCTGCTGCTGGTACTCTGACAATGGTACAGTAACTGAGGCAAAGGAGGGATTAAACGGTAATTTATTATCAGATTGTATTTAAAACCAAGTATTAAAATGTATTAAACAGCTGAAGTGAACGTCTTAGATATTGAATTATGCCACTGTTCTCTCTTTTTGTCCAAATGTAGGCAATCCCTTTGGCTGTGGAGTCATATTCTGTAGTAAGCTGTCACTGTGTTACTCTTTTTGCCTGTCTTTGATTTCATTTTCACTTGTGTTCAAGGGAATTCAATCCTAAGGTTCAGAAAGGCATATAGAGAGATTTCTTTGCCTCTTGTGGTAGTTCAAGATCCTGGATTCTTTAGCAAAAGGTCCTCGACAGTTGGCTCCAGTTGATCTCTTGCTGTGTTTCTTACCTCATGCTGATAGCAAGATGTCATCATCAATACTTCATGGTAAATTAAAATCTGCTTTCTTCCATTTGGTAAACAACGATTCTCCCTTCCCTGCCTCAGCACGAAATACAGCCTAAATTCATTTGAATTTTCTGTAACAGGTTTCTTTAGCTGGGCTTTAGCTCAAAGATTTGTGATTTAGCAATTAGTACTGTCGAACCCAGCCCCGGAAAGAAAATAATTGTTGATGGCTTCTGAATTCCATTGTAGGAAAGGGTGGCATTTTAGAGCCTTGAAGTTCCTTTCAAAAAGTTTGAAGATCCAGAAGCTTGGTTCCTTTGAGTTTAGTCATGACACATCTGGGATTGCTGTTCCAGAGTATGTATAATGAATTGAAGCCATACTTAGCACATCTGTATCCATGGTCAGTGTGTTTAGAAAATTATGCGAGATATATATATATATATATATATATATATATATATATATATGGCATGAACTTAGCTATTAAGTATTTATATTGTGAGGAGATGAAAATGGAAGACTACTAGAATTATCAGGAAAAAATTAGTGCAGATGTTAATTGCTATGGAAATTAGAATAGGAAGAAAGTGATTCCTCAGGGCATCATTGTTCAGAGGAGGTTTCCAGAAGATACAATTTGGGGTTAGCATTGGAAGGTTTGGGTAGGAGTTAAATAAGTGGAGGTAAGTATCAGACATAGAAAAACAGGAGCAGCTTAAGCAAAAGCACAGAGGCTAGAGTGCATAAGAGCTGCTTGCTACCACTGATAATATAATAATATTTGCAGAAAATGTATTAAAACCAGTCATGTAAAACAAAGGTACTGGTTGATGTCATAGATGAACAGTTCCTTCACAAGACAAAGTTTAACTTCTATTTTATCATAATATTGTAATCATTTTATTTTAATAATGAAGTAGGCATGGAAAGGAATTCTCATTCATTTGTAAATGATTAAACTAATCTTATTTCAATGTTATCTACACTAGGAATTATCAAAATTTAGTATGCATTACATCTACCTGGAAACTCTATTGAACATTATTGAGTCTCATCCAGAGGTTTTGTTGGTATCTGATGTATGTAAGGAAATAATTTAATTTCTAACCATTTCCTAAGTGATACTGATGCTACTTATCTGTGCATAATATTCTGTGGGATGAGTGCATCAATCAAAGCAAACAGTCCAATGTCATGGCCCTTAAGACTGAAATTAGATTTCTGTGTTCAAGCAACAATTCACAACTTTGACAGATGACGCATGTCTCCTTTACTTTGATTGTAGTCATGGAATCACAGGTGTTTGCATGTATCTAACTCATCAAATTGCATAATGAGATATCTTCAGTTCATTGCATATCAATTATTGCTTCCATAAATATGTTTTTGGAGAAAGGAAAAATGTAGAGGCCCCTTTGGCTAAGCCAAAATGAGAAAGAGACCCAGAAATATGAAATAAGGTCAGAGAAGTAACAGGAGCCAGATAAAGGTTTTTGGATGTCATTATCAGGTATTACTTTTTTTTTGAGGCAGTGTCCCAATCTAACCCAGTGATCCTCCTATCTCAGCATCCCCAGAGCTGGGATTAAAGGTGTGTACCACTACACCCAACTCAGAATTTTATACTAAAATTGAAATTCATGTGATTTCAATTTTATTGCTACATCTAAAATAATGAAAGACATTTTAGTGAAAATAAGAAAAAACAAACTAAAAGGATATTATTGCATTGATGCTTGAGTATTTCTGGACAAAAGTACTAGCAACAGAAATATTGAGAAATATTATACTGTGATCATACTTTAAATGTGGAGGCATGTTTACATTATTTATAACAAACTGTATTATTGAACAATGAAAACAATCAAAGGTGGTAGAAATGTTTTCTTTCTGTACAACTAAAATAGGAATTACTAATGGTATAACATATTAAAAAGTGTAAAAAGTCAAGAGTTGAGTTTGGAGTATGAATAATATGGCCCAATTCATATACTTATGCAATATTACAACTGGTAGCAGCCATTGCACTTATATCTCATTTCACCTGATTATTCATTTTTGAAGAAGTTAGCTCAGGTGGGGATAAAACTGGCCTAAATCCATGTTGTTGAATAGATATCAAAATAAGAGTAAAGCACTTTTAATTTTTCTTGTTGACCAAGCATATTCAGTTATACTAGTACACATTAACCACTTTACAAAGATTTGTTTAAAGCTCTCATTAGTGCTACTTAATTTAACCTTCATAAACAATGTAGGGTTGAGGGGAATCAAAATCCGGTTAGATTCTTTCAACAGTAATTCAAAACTGTGATCTTGATACTGATTTTTAGATTCTAAAACTGAAAGATATATTGAGGCTACAAATGCCTTCTCTGCCATTGGTATGAGATAACTCCCATATTCTGAGTTTTCTATCATGAAAATGTATCTATTTTTCACCACTAGAAATAATGTCTTTGAATACTGAATCTTGGAGGGTGACTTGGAATATTCTTTCAACAGGTGAATGACTGCTCTACAAGGACACAAAATCCCTTAGCTCTGGCCTCAGATTTGCTATTACTACCTTTCTGAGAATTTGAGCAAGTCATTCTTCCTCCCTGTGTTATAATCCTCCCACCTGTAAAGCTAAGGTTTGGCCTACTTGACTCTATATTTACTATGGCCATAGAAAAAGTTTCCATGTTTATTTTACTTATTTGTCTTTTAAGTATTTATTTATTTATTTACAAGAGATAGAGAATAGGCACAACAAGGCCTCCTGCCAACTGCAAAAAAAAAAAAAAAAAAAAAAAAAACTCTAGATGCACGAGCCACTTTGTATCTTGTTTTACATAGGCACTGGGGAGCTGAACCCAGGCTAGCAGGTCTTCCAAACAAGTGCCTTTAACCTAACTGCTGAATTTTTTATTTGTCCTCCAAACTTCTCTGTTCAGGAAGAAGTGTATTGATCTATACAACTATGTGTGAGTGGTTCAGCATATCCAGGACAGTATAACATCCCACATTGGAAAAGGGGGAAATAAACAATGCAGCAGAGCTTAGGTGTAGTTCAAGCATAGAGTGTATGCTTAGCATATGTAATGACTTGTGTTTAATTGCTCTCCCCTGTGCCATAAAAGGTACAGAAATGAAGTAAGCATAACAAACTTTGGAGTCACAACTCTATCTTTTCTCTACTTTTCACTGTCACCTAACATCAGACCCAGAAGAAAACTGTTTACCTCACCACATAAGGATTATGTGATAACCTAATGTGAGAAAATGTAAAAGAATATAGAAAAGAATTCAAAACATAAACATTGGATTGGGGGTATAGCTAAGTGGTAGAGTACTTTCTTAGACTCTATTAATTACCTAGTTGCAACAAAAAATAAAGAAAAAAATAAAACTAAATGCCATAGGTGGAACTGGAGATCATTATGTATAGAGAAATAAGTCATGGACAAATAAACAAGTACCCCATGATCTCACTCATAAGTACAACCTAAAAATTTCATCTCACAGAAAGTGGGAATTGAATGGTAGTTACAAGAGACCAAGGAGAAAAAGGGTGTACAGGGATCAGACTAAACCTTAAATGGTCCATACTGAGTGACAGTTAGATAAGAGCAAAAAGTTCTGGCTGCTGTTGCATACAGGTGTAACTATCGTTAATAATTTGCTTTTCATTTTGAAAACCTAGATAAAAAGATTTGAGTTTTTACCACAAATAAATGATAAATGAGAAGAAAATATTAAAAGATTTGAAATTTATACAATGTATATATGTATATTGAATATCACATAGTACCATATTAACATGAATATTTATATTTCTGTATAAATTAAAAGCAAATATTTAACTAAAATTAAATTTAATTGACTTGGTGAACACTTCGAGTCTGGTATCTTAGACCACCCAGCCATCCTGATACCCTTGACTTGTTATATAACAACAATAACAATAGCTTTTGTTTTTCACCATGTATTCTCACTTTGTTATATACTCCTTCATTTTGTTAAATATCACTTTCTTAGCATGATTCTCTCTAATGACTCAGTAATTGTATATATCCATTCTTACTGTCATTTACATTATGCTGATTTATCTTCCTTGAAACTTATCACACACAAATATCTGACAGAATTTAGTTGTTTTATTATCTGTCTCTACTAAGAAAGGGATTATTTTCATTCCTTCTTGAGTCCCCAACAACTTATGAAAGGTGAAAGATACAGGTATATAGTAAGTGAATACAAGCAAATAAATTTCCTCTCTTCCCATTAAAAGTCTGTGTGAAGTCAAAATGTTTACAAATCTTTGAGAACTGGTCAGTCCTCATACTTTGTAGGTAACTTGTTGGCAATATTGTTATTGTAGAAGGTTTTAAGATAAGACAACTCTTTTTTTTTTGATTTTTCACAGTAGGGTCTCACTCTAGCTCAGGCTGACCTGGAATTCACTGTGTAGTCTCAAGGTGGCCTTGAACTCTCCGCAATCCTCATACCTCTGCCTTCTGAGGGCTGGGATTAAAGGCGTGCACCACCACACCCAGCCCTAAAACAACTCTTTTATTTACACTCTCCCAGATTAGGTTTATATATATCATTAATATTTTCTGATGGGATTGCCTAATGTAAGATTTCACCTAGAGGTTCAATGTCATTTCTTTCATGTATTAAACTATATGATATTATTTATGGTACTTAATTCTCTGTAAGCCTGTTTTCTCATCTATAAAATGGGAATTTCAGTGGCACCTACTTTATATGCATGTTGAATGATCAAATGGAACATTATAAATCACTTGGAACACACAGTGTCTGCAATGTTATAAGAGATAGAGAAATAGTTGTTCTCCTTAAGTGATGCAATTTGATTAGAAGGGGCAGAGTTAGAAAGACTCCAAAGTCTCTTCTTCACAGTTGAAAGTGTATCTGATGTTCTATAAATAAACCTCATTCCTCCAAAATGCAAATATCTCAAATGAGCTTACCTATAGGGCCTGAGGTCAATTGTATACCCATTCATGGGTACTTTATAAAAATATAAAATAAAAAGATAGTAGTCATGAGCCCTCAGGGTGTAACGTCTGCTGGTGTCTGGCTAAATGAATATTCTATGCTCACCAATCTGCCTAGTAAGCACTTCTCTTAATGTTTCTACCCATATATTAATGCTACTCTCACTTTTGGTTAGAAAACCTTCTCTTTTCAGATGCCACTGACCTTGCGATGACCTAGAAAGCACCATGGTGCTGAGAAGAAGTGACAGAGGAGTGTTCAGCACTGAAATATCTCTATCACACTTTCCAAGGATCAAGGTCCATTGTGGAAGAGGTGGCCTAAAGAATGTAAGAGCCAAAGGAAGGGTAGGACTCCTTAAAATGTGCTCCTCCAGACACAAAATGGCCTGGATATCCATGACCTCACAGTGCCTGACACTACCTACACAAGACCATCATAATAGGAAGAAAAGATCATGAGATCAAAAAAAAAAAAAGAGAGAGAGAGAGAGAGACTGATTGAGAGGGGCAGGGGATATGATGGAGAGTGGACTTTCAAAGGGGGGCAGGGAGGAAATTACTATGGGATATTGTTTACAATCATGGAAGTTGTCAATAAAAAAAAAGATATGGGGGAATGTCATCTGGAAAGCTGGCTCACAGTTTAAAGTTGCTGGTTTGTGAAGTCTACTAGCCAGGGTTCAATTCCCAAGGCCACTCACACAAGCCAGGATACAAGAAGAACTGCAAGCATCTGGCATATTTTTACTATGGCGAGAGGCCCTTGTGTGAGCAGGTGTGTATGCACAAGCACACACACACACACACACACACACACACACACACACACGAAAATTAAAACAAAATTAAATGGTGTGGATGGATATCAAGTGGAAAGGACACAAACTGTAGATGAAAATTATGAAATTCATTTTAACAACTCTATCAGATCATGTTTGGGTGGCTTGGATTATTGACTGCTAATGTCCAGCTCTCTCATAGATGAAGCTGTAACTAAACAACTTCACAGCCCATTCATGGATGTGTAGATTTTCTCTGGCTTAGAATTTCCTCCTTGATTGCTTTCTTTTCTCAGGTAAGAGGGACTTCCTTGACATAAGTACCACCTACTCTGGACTAGTCAGTCACATGCAAATGAAAATCAAACAAACTCCACCCTGACACAAGGCATCAACAGGGGGTCACTTTCCAGGCTAGAAAACATAATACAAGTGTACTCTCCCCTGGGGTAGCAGTCACAAGCTTCCACATGCCTATTTGGCCTCTCCCTCCAGATGGTTTGTGTTTGGAGCACCTTATGGGAGGTCATTAACCTACAGAGGGGACATTTGCTGCCTTTTGCTGTTTTACTTAAGGGAGATGAGTTTTAAGGTGAGTGTTTTCATACAGACACAACATTGATGACATGGATTGTGCCTTTTACCTCCCATCTGACCCTGAAAGCAACAGTCTAAATAAAAATACAATACAGCCTAAAGGTGAATTTATCCATAGATTTCTCTGTGAAACAAATAGGAACACACACACATGAACACACACACACACACACACACACACACACACACACACACACTTGTGTGTGTGTGTGTGTGTGTGTGTGTGTGTGTGTGTATAGTATGTAACATATATATTATAAATATAAATAATTCAGAATGAGGTTGATCTTAAGTGGAGAACAGTAGATATGTGTTCATTATTGGAAGGGATGTCTTCAGTTATATATTCAATGTTTAGAAGCATTTTACATAATACAGACAGTAACGGTTTGAGATGTGTGGGACAAATAATATTCCACTTGAAGATTATCAGTTGGAGTATGTTAAAGGCTTAATGATGTATCCAAAATCATGTGGTTAAGACAGAAGCAAAAATCACAGTGTATAGATTCCTACCTCCTATAATCTTTCAGTAAACAATGTTTCTCATTATCTTCCCAAGGAGAACTATGGCAATAGAGATTCTATTGCTTGGCTGTGAGTCATTCCCCACTACTAGTTATTGACTTGTGAAAGGGAAAATTTTCTCTTTTATTTTCTTTTTTCTTTACATATTCTGAATTTGATATTCCATGTGCAATCCATAATTGTTCTTTTGTATAAAGGCTTAACTAGATGCTAAATGTCACATATTCTTAGTATAAATATAAAATGGTCAATAAGAATTTTAAAATCTGGGGTAAAATTATAAAACTCTGTTTTTATATTGTGCTTATAAAGGATAAAATAAAGGGGAAAGAACTAAGCTGTAGATAATTTTTAAAGGAAAATAGAAGAAGAAAGAATAAATCATTTAATCTGGTATAAGCCATATTAAGTAATGTATCCAGACTTCTGTCTGGGACTACTAGAGTGTAAAATCTATTGTTCTGGCTTGCTTGTACAAGTATGTACACTTGCTACACTCATCTTTTCCATTGGCATATTGAATGCAGTTTACTCACTCACCCATATCAAATAGCTGAATTATCCCAGACTTCCCTTTTCTTCACATCCATGTACAAACCATCAATGAGTCATGCTGCTGATCTATATCCAAAATTTATACACGTCTAATATGTCAGTCATGTCTTTGGTTCCTTTTTATGTTTCCACTACCATATCTTGGTAAGGCCAAACCTCCAGGCAGATAGAAAGTATGATAAGAATCAATCATGATGGTCATATGTTACTATTTTTTGTGCATGTTTCTGAGGATTGAAGCCAGGGCCTTGCAAATGGTAGGCTAGTACTCTCCTATTGAGTTAGCCCTACTCTCATTACTACTATACTCCCCAAATAGCTTCTACAAATTACCCAAACAATAAGCATACAATGCTTAATCATTTAACATTCCTTTAAGACAATAATATCTAATAACATGATTTATAAGGTGCAGTAAATTTGACCAAGTTTAGTGAGAGAAACAACTGATAAATAAGCACTATACCTAGAAGGTCTCAGGAGCATGAGATCAATTTAACCCCTTCATGTGTATCCAAAAATATTTCTCTAATGACTTCATGTTTTAACTTTGACATAAAGTGCTCTTGCTTCTTACCAGACTTGCACCCAAGATGAAGTCAGCTTAGTCATATATGGTTCCAATCCTAATAACTGTTAACTTCATTTACATGTGCTTTTCTACATGAATTCCAGAATCGTGAATTAGGGTACTCTGCAATAGTTCCTGATCAGTTTGGCCTGTACTGAGACGTCCATTTTTTCTCAATTTTTATTAACATCTTCCATGATTATAAAAAATATCCCATGGTAATACCTTCTCTCCCCCTGAGATGTCCATTTTTTAAATCTACTGTATTCTTGACTTCTCTCATGGTTGTGGTCAATAGATTGCAGAGTTCTCTTGAATTTTTCTTAGTTTATTTGTTTTTACATAGGGCTTCATGGACCTGCACACTCTTTTTATTTTACTAATCAAACTCCTTTTATTTCTATAATCTCATTTTGATACCTTTCCCTCCCCCAGCATAATATAGTTGTATTCTTCTCAGAATTATCCACTGAACAACTTCCTCCTTAAATGCCTTACTTCCTGAAAAGTAGAGGGCTTATTTCACATATAGTCCTTGCCTTCTCAGTATGAACTGTCACTGAGATGCTACAAACTACCTACCCTGTGAGTTTTACTTATGGTTTATTGGTTGCTAACTTATTAGAGAGTAGTTAATAGCATTTAGAAGCAAGACTTTCGTTCAAAAATAAAACGAATATGCAGAGAGCAGAAAACGTCTGTGTAGGAGGCACAAGCTAGGGATGAAGTTATAACAATGATTATCTTTCCCATGTCCTTGATTCTTCTTTGGGGAGGTCTATTCCTCCCAGGGAACATTTGTTGCTAGTTTCCAAAAAGTTGTCTCTGCAGATAAGCACATGTATTTTCTCATAAGTAATTAAAAATGACTTGACACAATATATTTCAATTTTTACATAGCTGCCTGTAATCTTAGAGATAAAACAAGGAAGATGAGATTTTATAAATAGAGTGCTGTTGTATACATAGAGTATACAACACAGGCTGGCACAGAAGAGTTACTCAACTGATATTAATTCCCTTCAAAATTGGGGTCAGGTTGCAATAACTAATCTGAGTGCTGTAAGTAACATCCTTTCTGATTTCTTTAGAGAAATGCTTCTCACAGTGTGGTCCCTGGAATAGACGCATCAAAATAACACGAGTTTATTACAAAATTAGACTTTATGTCCCACTGCAAATAAGCAAAAATAATCACTTGGCAGCTGTGGAGCACTTTTGGGTACTTTTGGTGGATGGACACTCAAGCTTGAGAAGGACTAATGTAGATGACTCTATCATAATTTTTTTCTTTAAAATGTTTCATTCCATTATGTTTTAATAAATCACCTACTTTAAATTGGTTAGGAAAATAATATATGAATCAGCCTAAAATATGTTTTAAATGAATTGAATAACTTGGTACGAAGAAGATTTAATTTGAAATAAAATTCATTATAAATCTTTTTAGTGCATGTCCAGCCCCCATGCACTGTTAAGTCCTGCTTTAGACAACTTAGGCAATTTGCCTCTTTATCACTTAAAAACGGTTCTTATCCATATTGCTAATTGAAACTAAACTGCATTGAAACTGTCAAGTTATGAGTCCGGAATAATTCTTAATTTGGTCATGATAATGAATTAAATTCCATTTCAGAACTTCCATTTTCAATGTTTATGCTTTCTCAATCCTTCCTTTGTAAAACTTTCCTTGAAGTCCACCAAAATTAGCATACCTCAACTTCTTATATGTCTTGAAGGACATCTGAGTATAGCTGTTATCTATGCACAAACTGTTCTTGGCTATTGGGAATCTGGAGCTTGCAGAGTTCTGTTTTCTGCAAACACATGCCTCAGCCACCTGCAATAAGAGTACAAATTCCTCAGGCCCTGGTGGCTCCAGGTGGAAAGGTCCTTAAATTGGAAATCTCCCTGGTAATGTGTGGGTCTGGCAGGGATGTTATGCCCTTATAAGGTCTGTTGAAAATCTGCTAACAAATTAATGGTCTAAAAGGTTAAGTGACAGTTTGACAAACATGTGTCCGGGAGGAAAGGCACATGCCAGAAGGGTGCCCTTCTGACACTCTGCCTGTGGGGGGGGGCAGTTAAGGAAGCATCAAGTTGCAAGCTTAGGGGCCAGTTTAAGTAACACAAAAGAAAACAGTGAAACATGTGGCAGACACAGACCCACAGAGAGGAAAACAGCTAATAAAACGGGTGTGTAAAGCCAGTGGAAATTCCTCTCCTGCTCACATGCCAATACTGTTACAATAATAAACAATTATAACATCCCCTTTGCTTGTTGCACAACTAGGAGTCATAGAACCAAATGGATGGACTGGAGAAAAATCACTTCAGGCAATGTAATTTCTAACATGTGGTTATATCAAGTTTTTATATCAAGTTGAACCTGCTGGTTCAACCAACAGGATAGAGAACACTAAAAGAAACCCTGAACTGGCAAGCAACAGCTTCAATTTTTAATTAGGTTCTAACACATTCTTGTTGGTTATGTGAATGTGAGATCTATCTTTGCTTGAAATTCTCTTGCAGCATAATTTGTTGCTACTAAACCTTTGAGTTTCACTTAAGGCCAATGTGGCAAAAGAGCATATGAAAACTATTTCTATATGTTCAATAAGATCTCCAGTTTAATGCCATATATATATATATATATATATATATATATATATATATATATATATGTACATATACATATATATCTCCTTATAATTTATTAAATAATTAATGTGGACTACAAAATGATATGTTTACCTATGACATCTCACACAATTCTCAGAAATATTCTATAACAAAGGTTTATTATCCTGATATTGCAAAGAAGACTGAACTTTAAAGACATACATTTTAAGTGATTGCTAGATAGAAAGTGCAATGCAAATCAATCATGATGGTTGATGCAATGCAAAATTCCATGTTTTGATGCACTATGTTTTACTAAGTACAGATTTTACTATCTGTAAGAAGACACAAGATTTATTTCTTTCGGATTTTAAATTACAGAATATTAGAAGAAAACCTTACACCAAGAACATTATGAGGATTCTATTGGCTTATCAATACAGGTATAGGAAGAAAAAGAGAGAGAAAGAAACAAAGAAAGAAAGAAATAGAAAGAAAGGATAAACGAAAGATAAAATAAAAAGAAAACCCTCTAGAACAAAGTTAAGTAAGCATAATTCCAACGCATTAAAAACAGGTGTATGAGAATGTCTTTCATATTAAGTAAAATCCAAAAGTTCTAGGCAATAAAATAATGAGACACACCAACATAAAGTGGTATAAAAGTGGAGTTGAGCAAACTAGATTATGAAAGAAAGTATAATACAAAGGAGTGATACCAAGGAAAGAAAGTGCAGTTTGAAACATTAAAAGAAATCTGAATGGGAGGAAATAGACAGAATACCATGGATGTGAAAGATAGGGACTGCAACCTCAACCTAATTACTCTATTTCAAAACAAAATGTACTGATTTGAACAGAAGTTATATTTAAATATATAATTGATTAAAATTTGTAAGGTGATTTTTAAACTTCAATATTTTTATTTGTAAAAAGCTTATCATGTTACAAAAGCAGCCAACAAAAAGAAACACATAGAAATATCTAGCCAAAAATTTTGGATTAATAGGATAAAGACAAAATTATACAAGCACTACATCCCTTGAAGAAACAGCCTATGTAAAATGAAAATTGAAAGCATGCTCTTAAATTTGTGCTCTTTAAAAGACTGGGGAGATGATTCACTGGATAAAATTGTTTTCCATGTAAGCATAAGGGTCTGAGTTCAAATCTCCAGCACCCACCTAAATATTTACAAATAAATGGAGAAAAATGTACCATATCACATACTAAAATTCATATTGGTGCTCAGCCGCAAACCTCCCCTTCTCTAATTCACATGGTGATATTATGAAAAATGGAATGTAAAGGGACACAACAGACCTGATTAAACATCCTCCTGTGTAGCCCTTGCCTTAAAGCACACAAAATGGAGGCCACCAGCCATGGTAATCTCCCTGACAGATAAAGGAAAAGTTTCAGGAATCGTTATCACAGGCCTTCACATTTAGTAAGCAAAATGCAGGTGTTTTCTGTTATCTAAGAAGTGGGATGACACCTCTGTGCAATGTACCATGACCTTCTTGTACCTCGGTTTTTAAATACCTTTATGATTACATAGCATAGATTGTTTCTTTACTCAATTCCACCTAACTTTGTATTTTAAGTTCCATCCTATTTTTATAATGAACACCTTGTGGTTTTCTCCAATAAAAGCTGGCTCTCCCAGAAGTTTGAGGCTGCATCCTGAGATCCCAAACTCTGATGCAGACCCGGTGCACCATCTTCCTTCTTTCTCTTTCTTTTTACCCAATTAATTTTGCCTCGCATTCTGTGATTGATGGTCTTACTAGTGTTGGGCATCTGAATCTAGCATGTATGTTTTATTGGACACTTATGATTAACTTTAGGAAATAATTGGAGTAGAGAAAACTTAGAGTGTCAGAAGCATTATCTCTCCCCAAAGAGCTGAGTCCTGCTTTTGCCAGGTCACTTCTCAAAATTTCTATTAACTCAAGTCTACCCCCTTTGCTCTCTTGGCCTTGCAAATTATAGCCACTCCCTAAAGTGCTTATCTTTGGTTTCACTTGGTGTCTCTCCCTTTTTTCAAATCTACAAAACATTTTTAAACTATGCCCTCCTCACTTTAAATTTTCACTTTTAAAAATTATGGTTTCTGTTTTTCTGACTATGCTGCAACTCCTAAATAGATTTTATCCAACAGTCTTTGATATTTACAAATATTGCCAAAGAGAGAAAGCTAAGAAAGCATAACCCTACTGATATAAATAAAGGCATACCACCTGTGAAGTAAATCTATTATTTATAAGCCACCCAGTTAGTAGTATTTGCTATAGCTGTTTTGATGGGTCAATACACCCGAGTAGGATATAAGCTTGGTTATAGTAGGAACTACTCCTACTTTGTTCATTATTGATTTTCAAGACTCTAATTTCTTTTGCTTTTGCCTTGACTGTGCACTTAAATATTTATTAAATGGAAAAGAATATACATATGTTAAACCTGATTTAAGCAGTGTTATATGTATATGCATATACAAATAACCACATTGTCCTCAATCATTATGCAAAATGTTTGCTTTTTCTGGATCAGTTAAAAATAAAATTGAGGTCTAGAGAGATGGCTTAGTGGTTAAGGCACTTGCCTGAAAATCCAAATGACTCCTGTTCAATTCTCCAGGACCCACATAGGCCAGATGTATAAGGTGGAGCATGTGTCTGGAGTTCATTTGCAGCTTCTGATGGCCCTGTTGAGTCCATTCTCTCTTTATCTCTCTCTCAAATAAATAAAACAAACTATTAAAAACATTAAAAAATAAATAATACAATTGAAAAAGGATGAAATATATGGAAGTATTAAAATAGTGCATAACGAGCTGGGCAAGGTGGTGCACGCCTTTAATCCCAGCACTCGGGAGGCAGAGGTAGGAGGATTGCCGTGAGTTCAAGGCCACCCTGAGACTCCATAGTGAATTCCAGGTCAGCCTGGGCTGGAGTAAGACCCTACCTTGAAAAACAAAAACAAAACAAAACAAAAATAATAATAATACAAAGTTGGGGAGAAAACTTAGAAATTAAGCCTAAAAAACTAGCAGGGTAGTCATTGTTTATTATAGTCAACTGAAATTTCAATACCATAAGTATATGAATAAAATAAATACCTATAAAATTAAAAATTCCATACTTCAACAAAATATCATAAAAGTAAATAAGGTAGGTTTTATCATTTTTATACATCAGCTAAGTAAAGGGTCAAACACATTAAAATTTATATGTATAAAACCTAATTTCCTTATTTTCTGTAAGGATTTTCCTCTTTCTCTGAATTTCTTATTCTTGCTTATGTATGATAAGGAAAACCTGAACTTTGTCTTTTTATTTATTTTATTTTGCTTGTTCTTGTTTGAGTCAGGGACTCATGCTATAGTCCAGGCTGACCACAAGCTCACAGTGATATCCCTGTTTCAGTTTACACTATGCTAGGATTTTAGGCTTGAGCCATGACAGCAGGTTTGTCCTTTTAAAGTAGCTTATTCTGCTTTAAAAGAGTAGTTCTCTGGCTTACTTGTTCTTCTTTTGAATATTCTTTCCAAAGATCTTACTGTTCCTCCTAAACGATTAAGTTTTGCTATTGTTGTGGGAGCTTTTGACTAATTGTGATTGCTATTTGCTAATGTAGATGTTCATTCCTTCAGCCTTATGCTTGAAGAGAGTCTCATTTGTTTTTCTCTCAATTATGGAAGTTGCCAGCCAGCAACTCTTTCAAAATTTATTCTGGTCCTCGGGTCTTGGATCATATGGGAACAGCTGGATCCTCTGGCACAGGTTTTTTTGAGGTTCATAACTTTTAAAAATTGTTTTTTTCATTCTGTGTAGAAAATCACTGGAATTTTGATAAATAGTCCTATGAATCTATATATTGCATTGGGTTAAATGGACATTTTAAGTGTATTGATTCCTTTAATCAATAACCAAAAAAGTCCATTTAATTTTTTAAATTTCTTCTTTAAGTACATTTTTAGTGTTTTATCAACTTCATTAAGGATGTGTTTTCTTTGGTTAAATATGTTCTTACAAAATTATTTGGAATGATTGTAAGTAGGATTCCTTCTTGATTTCTGTTTCAGACAATTTATTATTGGAGCATACCAAACTCCTGATTTCTTATATTATTTTTGTATTTGTAAATGCCTTTGTCTAAGATTCCCAGCTGTGTGTTTACTTCTTATCAGTTTTTCTTCTCAGAACAGTGTTAGAGGCTGGTTAATGTTCAATGGTCTCTATTGAGAATGGTCTCTGTTGGAATGCACCACTAAACCCATTCACCATAGCTAGGTATGCTCCTCTGAATTATTACTCTGTACCTCAGTATGTCACTATTATTCCCATTCCAGAAGATGAGAAGATTGAAAAAAATCTCTAAATACTTCTGTGAATCTAGAAAGCCAGTAATGACTGCAGAAAAATGCATGTTAAGGTGCTTGTCTTCAAACCTCAATGACCCAGGTTTGTTTCATTGTACCTACATAAAGCCATATGTACAAGGTGTTAAAAGTGCATGGAGTTCATTGACAATGGCTAAAGGCCTGGGCCCCTTATCTCTGTCTATCTTTTTCTCTCTTTCTCTCTGCTTGAAAATAAGTAAATAAAACATACATTTTAAATGGGCTGGAGAGATTGCTTAGTGATTAAGGCACTTGCCTGTGGAGCCTAATGATTCAGGTTTGATTCTCCAGAACCTATGTAAGCCAGATGAACAAGGTGGCACATGCATCTGGAGTTCATTTGCAGTGGCTAGAGTCCCTAGTGCACGCATTCTCTTTCTATCTGCCTCCTCTCTCTCTCTCTCTCAAATAAATAAATTAAATATTTAAAATACACACACACACACACACACACACACACACACACACACACACGTATAAACCACTATTGCACTCAGCATGTTATAGATGCATAGACTTTGTAGGCCCAAATTTAATTGTTCAGAATATTTAAGGATATCACTTATTCAAGTAAAAACTTAACTCATCAAAATAATAATAAAAATATACTTAAATAACTTTTTTAGAAAAATGCTAAACCAGAAAAGAAGAAAAGCAACAATTAATAACCCCCACATGATAACAATAAATAAACTTTGTAGGAGAAATCTAGTTTCACAGTTACTGAGCTACACTATTGGAAATGTCCAAATTTCACTAAAAATAAGATATACAAAAAGCAACTCAAGAAAATAATACTGTATATAAGAGAGTAGAGTAAATAAAGACAATGTCCATGGGAGCAAAGTAGTTGAGTTTGGAAAAAGTGGACTTGTGTGAGCAAAAGATATGTCACAGAAAGAAATGTAGATTTTGGGTAAGAGACAGCTTTCCAGTTCAGGTACAATGAGAGACCACCAATGAGATTGGGCCAGCTGTTGTGAATGGTACAGTAGGAAGAATGCTGAAAGCATTTTCATGTTCTTAAAAATCAGCTTTATCTTCCCCCACTCCTGCCTGGATTAACTAATTTGGTAACCTACCTTGTACTATGGATGTATAGAAAATGCATGAAAGAAAGGGTCAGCTTGGGTCAGAATGAGACCCTACCTCAAAAAACCAAAAAGAAAAAAAAGTAAGAAGAAAAAAATAGAAAGGGTCACTGAATTCACAATGTGGTTTGTTCTTTTGGAAATGGCCACTGAACTATGTGAGACAAGATTGTATGAATCCCAGAGCGGAGGCTTGATTAATTCATTAGTATAAAACATAAGTTGCAGTGGAGACATGTAAATTGTTTTTAGACATTATAGGACTGAAATGGCTACCAAGAAGAGCTACTGGTTTGGGATTAATTTTTCTATATAGGCTGTAAGTAGCTTAGCTAAGGGGCAGAATTAGGCAGAGACTACATCACTGGTTATAGATGTCAGATTTTAGCTACAGGATTTGATATTTGCACTGCTTGCTTTCAGTCTTGTGTTAGTTCAATCTTTCCTTGATATGTTGAATGCCATTTTAAAACTGTGAATGTTTACTCTATGCTATTATGTGTATTTAACTTGTACTTTTAATTTTACAGGCTTTCAGTTAAGAGACAGTCATGAGTCTCAGATAAGACCTTGGAATTTGGAATCTTGAACAGTGATGGGATTGACAAAACTATGGAGAATTTTAAAATTGGATATAACACATTTTTTACATGTTGTTGGCTATGAGTTTATGGGGACCAGAGGCAGAATATGGTGGTTTGAATCAGATGTATCACATAAACTCATGTGTTCTGAATGCTAGGTCCCCAGCTGGTGGCAATTTGGGAGGTGGAGGCTTGATGGAGAAGATGGGTTCCTGGGAACAGATTTTGAGGTTTATTACCTCCCACTTTTGCCAGTGCTAGCTTTTCTCACTCTCTCATTGCTATTCTCGCTGGAAGATGATGGCCAACCTATGGTCATGCCATTCTTTCCCCTGCCAACATAAACCTTCCCATTGAGACTGTAAGGCAAAATAAATCCTTTCTTTCCCATCAGTTGCTTTTTGTTAGGTGTTTCAACCCAGCAATGGAAGGAAACTACAACATTAATATCTTTTTTAAACATGAGAAATTATTACTAATACATTGTAGATTAATTTGTAGTTTAATTAGTGTCTATGTTGACCATCTTTGACTGTGAAACTGAACAAATTATGACACATCAAAATATATGAAAATATCAACTCAAAATGGATTATAAGCTTTAATATAAGAATAAAACTATAAAACATTTAAGAGTTAATAGATGGGAGCAAGTACTCATGATCTAGGATTAGTCAATAGTTTCCTGTACATGATATAAGGACTATCAAATAGAATACATAATTTTAAATTTATCAAATTTAAACTGTTATGTGGTTCAAAGACTTATAAATGAGGTGAGAAAAAATTCAAAGGTAGGAGAAAATGCATTCAAATCATACATTTGAAAGTATAGTTATTACCAAAATTTTAAAACTTTACTTGCATTTCAATTACAGAAAGACTAAAAATACTCAATTAAAACAATAAAAGATTAAATATACATTTCTCAAAAATAATCTGGAGGGGCTAGAGAGATGAATTAGCAGTTAATGCGCTTGCCTGCAAAGTTAAAGGACCTTGGTTCGATTCCCCAGTACCCCGTAAGCCAGATGCAAAAGGTGGTGCATGCATCTGGAGTTTATTTGCAGGGGCTCCAAGTCCTGGCATGCCCATTCTCTCCCTATCTTTCTCTCTCTCTCCCTCTCCCTCTTTTCCTCTCTCAAATAAATAAATAAATAAATATTTAAATAAAATTTTAAAAATTATCTGGAGATATCCAATGAACAAATAAGAATATGGTCAACATAGACACTCATCAAAATACAAATACTCTATAAAATTGGAATGATAAAAAAGATAGACACATATTCTGACAAGGACATGGAGAAATGAGAACCTTCACATATGGTGAAGATATACAATGGTGTAATTACTTTAGAAAATTATTTGGCAGTTGTATTGGTTAGCTTATTTATATCTTCAGGAAAATACCTTACAAGAAGCAGAATAAAGGAAGAAGGATTTATTTTGGATCATGGTTTTAGAGGTTATAGTTCATTACAGTGAGCAACACATACAGGAAAAAGCAGCTTGCAGCTTTAGTGGTGAATACTTGCTCATTACTAAGTACAATGAAAGCATAAATAAATGCAGGGATGAATTTCAAGAAGCATTAAGAAAATCAGAAAATGATCTGAAAAAGGAACTTTAGAGAGGGATGGATACTATACAGAAAAAGACAATAGAAAATATAAACCAAATTGAACAAGGCCAAATCTCTCTAAATGCTCTCAAGAAGAGAGTACATCATGTGGAGGACAGAACCTCAGAACTGGAAGACAAGACAGAAGAAACAGTTTGTGAGTCTACAAATTTGAACAGGGCTGGAGAGATGGCTTAGTGGTTAAGCGCTTGCCTGTGAAGTCTAAGGACCCCGGTTCGAGGCTCGATTCCCCAGGACCCATATTAGCCAGATGCACAAGGGGGTGCACGTGTCTGGAGTTCGTTTGCAGTGGCTGGAAGCCCTGGCGCACCCATTCTCTCTCTCTCTCTCTCTCTCTCTCTCTCTCTCTCTCTCTCTCTCTCTCTGCGTCTTTCTCTCTCTGTCACTCTCAAGTAAATAAATAAAAATGAATAAAAAAATTTAAAAAAATTTTTTTGAACAAGTTCAATTTTTTTTTTTGTGAACAGAACATGAAGGAACTAATGGTTACCCTTAAATGTATCAACATTCAGAACATGGGAATACTAGAAGGAGAACTTATTCAACAAAATTATAACAGCAAACTTTCTACCCTCTCAAAAGAGAGTCCAGTCAAGATATAAGAAGCTGACAGAACTCCAAACAGACTGGACCAAAGGAGAAACTCTCCAAGACGTATTATCATTATTAGTATTATCTAAAAAACTAAAATGAAGAGAAAGTCCTAAAAGAGAGAAGCAACACATAATATACAAAGTAACACCATCAGAATTACCTCAGACTCCTCAATGGAAACCCTGAAAGCTAGTAGGGCCTGGAATGGAACACTGCAAAGTCTAAGAACTTATGGCTTCTAATCCAAACTACTCTATCCAGCAGAAGAATCTCTCATAATAGATGGAAAAAGAAAATCTTTCCGTGATAAAAAAGCTCTACAACTATATGAACATAAATCCAAACCTACAGAGAGTATTTCAGGGAATTCTCCACACAGAAGAGTCAACCAACCAATCTCAAGAGCCTACAAGAAGCAGGCCATAATAGACAAACTCAGAGAAGACTCAAAAAACTACAAAGTCCAAGAAAGCACCAAACCACATAAACCACCACAATATGGCATGGATTAAATCAATCTTCACATTGATTACCCTAAACATTAATGGCCTTAATTCATCCATCAAGAGACACAAGCTAACAGAATGGATCAGAAAAATAGACCTCTTGGGGACTTCCTGGTAAGATGGCAGCATAAGAGCCATGCCATACCAGCCTAGCAAGGGATTTAAGCAAAACTATAGCAGAAAAGTGAAGGTGTATAGGTTTTTTATTAGCCATATCAGAGCAGCAGAAGAGACCAAGATCCTCCAGAAAGGAGGAAAACAGCCAGAATCACACTAAGGTGCTTGAGGCTGCAATCTGCACAATTTGTATACTCACCCGAAGCCACCCACCTAGTGCCAAGCTGAAGGAGCAGAGATCAAACAGGGGTATTTTCCAACCTCATCTGCTCCTTGAAAAGTCAAGAAACCTGAAGGGGAGACAGTGGAGATCAGCTAAGGAGATGATGAAAGAGATACACGTGGGACCAGCTGAGCAGTTCAGTACAACTCCAGGCTTCCTGCATTCTCCCAACCCACCAATCATCAGAACTGCATACCTCCAGTGAATGCCTTCAGCCCCCAGTAGCAGGGAATCTGGCACAGCTGACCAGAACACCATCTCTACAGCACAACACAGAGGGATAAAGTTGGGCACTGAGCATTGGTAGGATTTGAAGCCATCCCAAAAGGTAACGAGGATGACTTACAGAAAACAGGTACATAGGTCTGCACTGGAAGTGCTAATACCTCTTTCCATGTCAGGGGAGGCTATGTATTACATGTTCTTGGTTGGCTTTGCCATTATCAATTAAGCTGCATTTGGGGGTTGATTATTGTTGCCTTTGATGCTTTCAGACTTATAGGGCCTTTGTATTTTGCTTCTGTCATTATTGGGGGCAGGGTCTGATTCAGATCCAGGCTGATCTGGAACCCAATTCAGAACAGAAATCTCAACCTCCCAGCTGACATGATTACGGGTGTAGTGCAACACACATCCTTAGGAACTGTGGCTTTAGAATGTTACTTATTTGTTTCAATCTCACACTTTCATACTCTGTGCTGGTTTTTATTGAATGTGTATATTGCTCAGTTGAATTTTAGAATTTGCCAGTAAATTATTTCACCCAGCACACAAGAATACTTGAATAGCAGGCAAACCCAACATCTAGGATTACTTCTCTGGTTGGATTGGAGTACAAGAGCTACACTTGGCACCTTAAGCTCCTACTCTGAAGGCACATAAAGTTAGATTTCCAAATCTAAAAGTACAATAGATTATTAGAAAACTCAAGCATCAAATCAACTCAGGATGCAAAAATCAAAACATTATAATATAAGAAACACAAAGAAGCAAGACAATACAATCCCACCAAAAATTATAAATCCATCAGAAATGATACCCAATGAGACTGTTTTAAATGCAATGCCTGACAGTGATTTAAGAAAAAAAAAAAAAAGATTTTATCCACATTCGAAGAAATCAGAAGAAAAATCAAAGGAATAAAAGAAGAAAACAAACTCCTGAAAGAATTCCAAGAGAACACAGGAAACCAGCTTAATGAAATAAGTAGGTCGTTACAAGACATGAGTAAGGAAATAGAAATACTGAAGAAAAACTAGGCAGAAATTCAAACACTGAAAAACATAGTCAGTCAAATGAAAAAAAAAATAAAGTTTGTGGTAAGTCTCACCAATAGAAAAGATAAAGGAGAGAACAGAATATTTAAACTAGAAGACCGGGTAACAGACCTAATACAGTCCAACAAAGAGAAAGGCAAGCTAATATGAAGGTATGAATGGGAATTTCAAGACATATGGGACACTGTGAAAAGATCAAACATAAGAATTCAGGGTATAGCAGAAAGAGAAGAATTTCAATCCAGAGGCTTAATAGGCATTTTCAACAAATCACAGAAGAAAAATTTCCCCAAGTAATGAAATAAATGCCAATGCAGATACAGAAAGCTTTTAGAACACCAAACAGTCAAAACCTGGAAAGGACCTCACCTCACCATGGTATAATGGAATGACTAAACACACAAACCAAAGGAGATATATTGAAACCAGTTAGAGAGAAAAAAAGAAGTCACCTACAAAGGCAAGCCAAAAAAAACAAACAAACAAAAAAAAAAAAACCAGCAGATTACTCAACACAAACTTTAAAAGCAAGAAGAGCTTGGAATGATGTATTCTATGTTCTGAAAGATAACAACTTTCAACCAAGGAACTCAGCTCCCAATAAAAGATAGACACTGTCTTGAGGTAAAAGGATAGAAAATGATATTTCACACAAATGGGAAACAAGAAGTCACTTTATGCTGATTAAAGGAACACTCCAAAAGGAGGACATTGCAGCCGTAAACATATATACACTTAACACGGGGGCACACAATTTCATTAAACAAACACTATTAGACTTAAGGTCACAGATAACACCAAACACAATTGTAGTGGGTGACGTAAATACCACACTCTCATCAATTTACAGGTCATCCTGACCAAAAAAAAAAGTAAACAGAGTCACATCTGGATTAAATGATGTCATAGAACAAATGGACCTAACAGATATCTACAGACCATTCCATCAAAATACAGCAGAATATACATTTTCCTCAGCATCACATGGAACATTCTCTAAAATAGATCATATATTAGGATACAAAGCAAATCTTAACAAATACAGGGAAATTGAAATAATCACTTGTACTCTATCTGAACACAATGGGATTGCACTACAAATCAGCAACAAGAAATATTACAGAGCATACAGAAATTCATGGAGACTAAACATTACTGGATGATGAATGTGTCATTGAAGAAATCAAAAAGGAAATCAATAAATTCATAGAATCAAATCATGACAAGAATACAACATACCAAAACTTTGGGACACAATATAGGCAGTTCTAAGAGGGAAATTATAGCTCTATGTGTGTATGTTAAGAAATTAGAGAGTTCACAAGTAAACAAGTTAATGCTTCACCTTACAGCCTTGGAAAAAGAAGAGCAAGGCAAACCAAAAATCAGTAGATGGGAAGAAATAATAAAGATTAGGGCAGAAATTCATGAAATAGAAACAAAAAAATCCAAAGAATCAATGAAACAAAGAGTTGGTTCTTAGAAAGGATAAACATGATTGATATACCCTTAGTAAACACAACCAGAAGAAAGAGAGAAGAGACAAAATTTAATAAAATTAGAGATGAAAAAGGCACCATGGCAACACATACCAAAGAAATTCAGAAAACCATAAGGACATACTTTAAGAATATATATGACTCTAAGTTTGCAAATCTGAAAGAAATTCGTGAATTCCTTGAATCATATGATCTACCAAAATTAAATAAAGATGAGATAAACCAATTAAATAGACCTATTACAAGTACAGAGATATAAGCAGTTACAAAAAGTCTTCCAACTAAACAAAGTCCAGACCCAGATGGATTCACCAGTGAATTTTATCAGACCTTCATTGAAGAACTAACACCACTGTTTCTCAAAATTTTCAATAAAATAGAAAAGGTAGGAATTCTACCAAACTCCTCCAATGAAGCCAGTATCACCCTGATACTAAAACCAAAGAAAGATATAACAAAACCAGAAAATTACAGACCAATCTCCATCATGAACATACATGCAAAAATTCTCAACAAAATATTGGCAAACAGAATACACGAATATATCAGAAAGATTATTCACCCCAACCAAGTAAACATTATCCCAGAGATGCAGGTATGATTCAACATGCATATATCGATAAATGTAATGCACTATATAAATGGACTGAATGACAAACATCACATGATCATCTCAATAGATGCAGAAAAGACATTTTACAAAATCCAACATCCATTCATGATAAAAGTTCTACAGAAACTGGGAATACAAGGAGCATATCTCTACATAATAAATGCTTTTAAGACAAACCTACAGCCACCATAATACTAAATGGGAAAAAAAAAAAAACTTGAAGATTTTCCACTAAATTCAGGAACAGGACAAGGGTGTCCACTGTCCACACTTTTATTTAATATAGTACTAGAACTCTAGAAATAAGGCAAGAGACACACATAAAATGGATACAAATTAGAAAGGAAGAGATCCAGTTATCATTATTTGCAGATAATATGATTCTATACATAAAGGACCCTAAAGACTATTGTCTTTATTTATTGTCAAATTGTCAGAGTTGATAAACACTTTTAGCAACATAGCGGAATACAAAATAAACACACAAAAATCAGTATCTTTCCTATATGCTAATAACAAACATGCAGAAGATGAAATCAGGGAATCTCTTCCATTCACAATAGCCTCTGAGAACTTTAAAACAGGCAAGTGAAAAATTGCAGAAGACACTAGGCAATGGAAAGACACCCTATGTCCTTGGATTGGAATAATCAATATAAAAATGTCAATCTTACCAAAAGCAATATACATATTTAATGCATTCCCCATTTAAATTCCAATGGAATTCTTCACAGAAATAAAAAAAAATCCTAATGTTCATTTGAAAGTACACAAAACCTCGAATAGCCAAAACAATTTTGAGCAACAAAAATAAGGCTGATGGTATCACCATACCCAATTTTAAGCTATATTACAAAGCCATACTAACAAAAACAGCATGGTACTGGCACAAAGACAGACATGTAGATCAATGTAAAAGAATAAATGACCCAGATGTTAATTCAGGCAGCTACAGCCATCTTACTTTTGACAAAATGACAAAAGTATTCATTGGAGAAAAGCCAGCCTCTTTTGCAAATGGTGCTGGGGAAACTGTATATCTATATCTATATATAGAAAGATGAAAATAGATCCTTTACCCTAAAAACTCCATGGCCAAATCCAGAGATGTTTGTTCAACCATGTTTATAGCTTCTCAATTCATAAACACTTTTAGCTAAGAACTGGAATCAACCCAGATGCCCATCTTTGGATGACTGGGTAACCAAGTTGAAGTATATCTTAATGATGGAATTCTATTCAGCAGTTAGAAGAAAATGACACAATGAAATTATGGGTGAACTTGGAATAGATCATTCTCAGCATACTCACCCAATCACCAAAGACAATCATTGCATGATCTCACTTATCTGTGGTTCCTAACCTGGACCTCCTCAAGTTGCTGTTATACTGATAGGCAACTCAAGGCCCAGAGAACAGGGATGGAAGGGTTTGGGGGATGGAAAGGAAGTGGAGGGGGGAAAGCAAACACTAAATTAAACCCAAAGTGAGCTGGTACCACAGAAACCTTTATCCTTGGAGATAGCCTAAAAGATATAGCCCTCAAAAGGAGTAAGGGGGAGTACCCCAAAAGTAGGGCTCTGGTGAGGATGAGATGAAGCCTAAGCTTAAAATAAGATTTTTTCTGTCTCTGACCTTTAACTCCCAGTACCAGAGATTGGTTTCTACCCACACTGAACTGTTGATAGGAGAGACTTACAAGGTCCCCAAATCAAGACAGATTTCTGTCCAAGCACTTGATTACCTGTCTGAGGCAAAAGCTAGGACACTATTGCTGAAAACACCATAGCCTGATAACACAGAGCATGGACAGACCTGGCTAGAATTCAGAAGAAAGCCAGTCCCCAGACAGTTACCCTCTCTAGTGCTGGAAAGTGCTACATGAGCTACTGGGGGAAAGTGGACAACAACAGTCTGAGCAACCAGAGGTCTAAGCTACTCAGAAGTAAACACCCTGACATGGTGTACACGCCAGTGCAACAGTGGCACACAGTCTCAGTGGGTAACCAATAGCTTTCTGATTGGCTAAGAGATCGGCTTAGTGTAAAGAAAACCATATCTGGAATTGGGAACCAGATTAGAATCCCATGGAGATAAATATTATGTTCTCCAGTGTCAAGCTCTCACTACTCTGGCTAAAAGAGGTGTTACATACATCAAATTCTTCCTAAATTAATAATGCTTATACCATTTAAACTATACTGACTTCACTCTCCCTTGGAAAATCTGTTCTTTTTCAAAAGGTTGCAAGACCAGAGGAGATTAAATTAACCTTTCACTTCAGCCAAGCTGTAGCTAAATCCACAGAGGAATTGGGGAGACAAACAACAGTGCTCCTTCCATTCTGTTCCTAATAATCAGTACCAGGTTGCAGGAGAAAGACCCTGACAATACTCAAAATCTACCAAAGTAGAGATCCAGAGGCTCCTAAGAGCTAATCAGTGAAGTTGACTTAATACTCACCCACCACAGCTCAGGGAATATTGCAAAAGAGGGGGCAGAAAGATTGTAAGAGTTCCAGGTTGAACATCATGCCCAGAGGCATTCCCTGCTCCCCCATAATTAACTGCTGCTCCCACAATGCATAAACTACAACCCTATGGGGAATACCTGCAACCCTACTGAGGAGCATCCCCATTGGAATGGGGGCAAGGATCAGGGAAAAGAGGGTGCCAACACATGATGCATCAATATGAAACATCTTGCTAATTAATAATAATAATAATAAACATTAAAATATAAAAAGTAAATCAAATTTTAAAATGTATTTCAGGTACATTATCTTAGCCAATTTAAAGATTAAGATGCAAAAAAATAAAGATTAAGATGCATTATTATTAGCTACAGTCACCATACTATAACTAGGTCTCTAAAGTCTATTAGTTCTATAATTGCAAGATTTTCCCTTTTGTTTAAAATATCCCCATTTCCCTTAACTCTCCATGCCTGGAAACTACCCCTACTCTGTCTGTTTCTTTTAGTTGAACATTTTTAAGTGCCATATATAAGTAAAATGCAGCTGTATTTTTTTAATCTATGGTATGGCTTATTTGTTTTAATGATATCATCTAGGTTCATCCACATTGTTGCAAATGGCAGAATTCCCTTCTTTCTAAATGGGTAAATATTCCCTTGTCATATTTTTGTTTCCTATTCATCTATCAATGGACACTTGGGTACAGATTCTTTCAATTTTTTTGACTATTGTCAATATAGGAATGAAGGTATGGGCAGGTTTTACAATTTAGTCTCTGGATCTATTATAAGGTTCCCATCATCTTTCTTCTCATTTAGATGTACAGCTTCTTTCTATATTGATTCTCATGCAAGCTGAGGAGGTAATGGATATGCCACACAGCAGCCCATTGTATGGCTGAGGGAGCCTCATGGTAATGCCTACATTCACACTTTCCCAGATGGAGAAATTGCAGGCAAAAACGGCTTTTCTTACCATTGTGCTGTATTGCCTTGGGAAAAGAGTTTTCAGGTAAAGCAAAACTGTTCCCCTTAACATTTTCAACACATGTATTCTCAAAGTTTTGCCAGGAGAGGAGCCAATGCAATAGCTAGTCTTTTTTGGACAAAAAAAAAACTTTATAACAAATTCTGTGTAATTTAGTACAGGGGTTCAGTGGGTCATCTGTTGGGGCACCAGCATGCAGTGGGCTCCACAGTTTGGGCATTGTTGAGTCTTGCCTTTGTGCAGGTAGAACCAGATGACAATAGAGTTATCCTCTTTAAAGATGCAGCTAACTACTCCCTTGTTGGTGATGGATGGAAATAAATTAGGATTTTCCTTGGTGCCTGAAATTGCCTTTGGGAGAAACTTATTGTATGGGTCCAGGCCATTCTATGAAGCTATAATGATCTCCCTCTCCAGCCCAGTAGCCTGCTCATCAATAAGAACACCACCTGCAGAAGCCATGGAGTGCACCAGGGCTATGCCATTGGCATGTGGGACCTTAGGGCTTTTCCAAGTAACATTGAAGCCATTTTGCTTTCAACAAGCAGTCACACTCTATTATCAGGTTTCATGATCCAGTGCTGTACTGCATATTTTTTGCGGTGCTATGAATTGAACCCAAGATCTGAGCATGTTTGACACATTGTCTATAACTAAGCTATATCCCAAGCCTATCTATTGCAACATTTTTGTGGGACTTCTACAAAGGTTATCTCATTTTGGGGTGTCTAAACCAGTGCTTATGTAGGGGAACCATGATACAAAGCTGCTATTTTTTTTAATTGTACAAAATAAAGAGTGTCATTATTTCCACACATACACATAATGTACTTTGACCTTATTCATTATATGTATTACTGTTATTCCTTAATAGCCTCCTTTTACTTTCCATGTCTTCTCCCTGCCACATTCTACATGTGAGTGAAAGCATGTGACACTTCTTTGAGACTGGCTTATTTAACATGATGATTTTGAGTTTTATTTATTTTCCTTCAAATGACATAATTTCCATTTTCTTTGTAATTGAATAATATTCCTTTATGTCTTTATGCCACAGTTTATTTATCCATTCATTCACTGATGGGCAACTGGACTGATTTGATAACCTATGTATTATGAATAAGTATCATGATAAACACAGCTATCAAAGCCGTTATCTTGCAATTTCGTTGGCATCCCCTCTTCCTGATGAAATATTACTGACATTTTTTTTAAAACGACATTGCCTATAGAAAATGCTTTTATTGTTTTAGCTAATATAAACACATCATACTGAGGCACATGTAGACTGTCTATAATACATTCACACATCACTCTCATAAATGTTTAATAAAATTTTGCCAAATGAAACTTGAAAACAAAATCATCCTAAAAGAAATCCTCAGATGTTAAAAATTATTAGGGATATCAAAAGTAGAGTGTCCAACCTATAATATGTGTTATATTGAGTCTTGGAGGCTTAAGTCCATAGTTTAAAAGTGGTCATGGATTGCCAGGAATGGTGGCACACGCCTTTAATCCCAGCACTTGGGAGGTGAGGTAGGAGGATCGCTGTGAGCTAGAGGCTAGCCTAAGAAGACAGTGAATTCCAGGTCAGCCTGAGCTAGCGTGAGACCCTACCTCAAAAAAAAAAAAAAAAAAGGTCATGGATTTGTATTAGCAACTGAAGCAGAAGTCATATGAATGAAGTTGAAACACTGAAGGAATACCATCATAAACAAGAAACTACAAAAACTGTATTCCATCATCTGGCATCAGTGAGGATGATATCATTTGCCAAAATTTTGAAAGAAAAGATTTCTATAAGAACTTAAATTCTGAGACTGTTTTATATGAATCATACTTAAATTAGTTTTATGGGTTTATTAATGTATATTAATTATATAGTAATGGGTTTATATTTCATATGTATATCAATCATGTTCATATTGATTACCCTTTATTGTCCCTATCCCATTTGCTAAAACTCTTCCTTTTTCCAACTTGACTCTCTTCTACTTTCACATCTTCTCTTATTTTTGGTGACCCAATGAGTTTTATTGGAGTTGCTTATAGGAACGAGTATACTTATAGGAGAATAGCACAAGTTACTGTTTTTGTTTTTTGTAGCAATTAGCTTCTCTTTTCTAGTTCAAAACACCTCACCATAAGCAGGTTATGAGATGAAATGATTTATTTCGAGCTTTAGGGATTTTTTAATATTTTATTTTTTAAAAATTTATTAAACATAGAAAGAAGATAAGAGAATGGACACACCAGGGACTCTAGCCACTGCAAATGAGCTCCAGATACACATGCCACTTTGGGAATGTGGCTTACATGGGTACTGGGGAATCAAACCTGGATCCTTAGGCTTCACAGGAAAGAACCTAAAGTTCTAAGCCATCTCTCCAGCCCCAAGTTTCAATTTTGAGTGGAAACTCCATTTTTGTAAAGTAGAGCTTGACAGCTGGCTCATAACTTGAACTATGTGAGACAGAGAGAGAGGGAGAAAGTGAGAAAGAGAGAGAGAGAGAGAGAGAGAGAGAGAGAGAGCCATCAGAGTGTGCTGGTTCTCAACAGTCAATGGGTTGGACTAAATCAACCCCAAGTTTCACCTCCTATAATATACCTTCTCTAGCAAGGTTCCACCTCCCAAAGACCCTCTCTGCTTGGTACTAAGTAGAAAGCCTAATCAAAAAGAATTGAGGCTACAGGGAATATTTTGCATTCAAATCACCACAGTTTTAGGTATCACAGTAAGGAAGTAAAATTAAAAAACTGACTTGGGCTATTGAATCCATTGTTATACTGGCAGTACTAAACACAGAAACATTCTGTTAATAATCTTGCCAATACAATACTAACTAGATATGTTTACAAAAAAAGATAATACACAAATATGTGTAAAATAAAAATACAAAATTAAATGTATAGGTAAACTATCCACATGGAGATAGCTTATGCACACACATATACACTAATACTGTGATACTACACTCCATTATGCCTCACTTTCTCCATCTTGCATTTTACATTCCTCCAAAATTAGGACCATATAGGTGGTGCTACAAAATTCTGCTGCCTCATCTGAGTGAAACCCAACCCCTCCTTTTAGGAATTCCTCTTTCAAAAGAATTTTCATTATTATAATCTTGAATTTTAATGGGTTTACTTTTACCTGAGTATCTCTCTTATTGTCTCCATGCAGAGATTTCCCTTTAATGATGGTAATTTCCAAAAACAATTACAGCTGAAATGGCTATACAGAACTTTCAGCTTACATTTCTTTCCATGCCAAACTTGACCTTGTTGTTATCTTTCTGTTCCTCATTTTGCTCTTTAACTTTATATTTCTCTTAGGGGGCTAAGAGAACCCATGCCACAGACTCATCAACGTTATTCTGCCTTAAAATTTCCTTGACCAAACACAGTAGTCCATTACCTTCAAATTCATCCGGCTGACATTAGGACAAAAGCAGAATGTAGCTGTGTCTATCCTATTTCCCAATAGAGTCCTTATTCTCCTCTGAAACCACACCAGTTAGGTCTCCAAGGTCCATATATTTCTTTGACTTCAGGTCTTTCAATCATACAACAGAATGGCCCATTATATCCTGCCAACAACATTGTAAGGCTTCCCTAATACAAAGTTCCAAATTCTTTCACATTCTCCATGCACACCAGTTCGATAACACTAAGAAACAAATGGTCAGGCTTATCACAGAAATGACCTCGCACACAGTACTAAATTTTGTATCAGTTATTTCCTCATTTTTATGAACAAATACACAAACAGATGCAGTTTAAGGAAGAAAAGAGTTTGTCAACCTAGATTTTCAAGGGGAAGTTCTTCTTGACAGGGTAGGCAAATGCAGGCCAGAGCAAGGATTCAATTCAGCATTACAATGCCTCAGCAATCAGGAAGCAGAGGAAGGACAACAAGTACAGCAGAGTTATAAAATTTCAACACTATCCTACAAGGAAACACTTCCTCCAGCAAGGCTCTACCGCCTAAATGTTCCACAACATTTACAAATAGCAACACCAGTAGGGGATTAACTATTTGAACACTGAAGCCTATGGAGATATCTTACATTCAAACCACCACATGGTGCTTCATGTGCAATTTTAATGGAAATTTGGAAGACAAGATTGCTAAGAAAATCATGGAGAATGAAGGATCAACTCTTGAGATTTTGCAGGGAAACAAGGACTCCATCTGGAAGTGCTTTAGAGGAAATCCATATGAAATTTTAGCAAAGAAACTGGCTGCATTTTGCCTGTGTCCTGCAAACGTAGGTGAGGTTGAAACTAAAAGTAATGGAGTGATGTGTCTGAAAGAGAAAACTTCAAGGCAAAATAGCATTAGGTTTGTGCAGTGATTTTATTAGGTGTTCTGATTCAGATCTATAGCGAAAGAGCAAAATATATGGCAGAAAGATTAAAAATGTGAAAGAAAGAAATTAGACCAAGTTTATAAAGTTACAGGCAAGGATATTACAGCTAAGCTGTCTTTAATTTTAAGGAATTGTGCAGCATTAAAGAGCAGCCTAAGGCTTTGCACTGTGTTAATAGCAAAGATGTTCTGAGGGAAAGACCCAACTGATAGAAGATTCTAGTTTTTAAGAATGTGAATTATTTTAATAGGATAATGTGTGAGGGGAGAATGCTAAAGGAGACCCTGTTCCCCACAGTAGCATACAGAGGGTGCTACAACTATGGTCAAAGGACAGACTTTTTCCTGAGCTGTCAGCAGAACTTTGCAGTGTTGTCCATGTGTTGCTAGTTTTTGACCATTGAAAAATGCAAGGTTTATAGAATCATCAAATATTTTGTCACAGTTCCAGTGAGCTGCTAAGGGTAGGCAATGTATTGAAGTTCATATTCCCTGCAAAAAGACCCACTCTGTGTAGCTGTGCAGGTGAACCCTGAGTTGCTTTGTAGAGCCTAAGATGTTGATGATGCCAGAAGCATATGACATCCATGAAAACTATGAACTCAGAGTGGATCTGGCCCAAGAGAGAGGCCATGTGTACTACAGTCAGCACAGATGGAGGGATAGAACTAGAACTACCAAAGTCTTTTATGAGAGGTTCCACATACAACACATGGAGCTAGAGGATTTATTTGTCTTGCTGGGTTTTGGTCCTGCTTTTGCTCAGTCTTTCCTTTCTATTCTCTCATTCTTTCCTTTTTGAATGGGAATGTTTATTCTATGCCAGTATATATTATAAATAGGCAACTTGCATTTTGACTTTATAGGTCTCATAGTTATGAGTCTGCCTTAAGTCTCAAATTAAATCTTGGACATTTTAGCAGTATTTAGATTATGAAGGAGTATAGGGGACTTTTTCAGTTGGACTGAATGAATTTCACATTATGCGATGGCCATGGAGCCTATATGAATCAATGACGGAATGTGGTAGCCTGGATGTATGATACATCACATAAGATTATGTGTTTGAATACTTGTATATCAGCTGGAGGCACTGTTTGGAAAGGTTGTGAAAACTTAGCAAATCAAGTCTTATTGAAGAAAATGGGTTGCTGGGGTCAGGGTTTCTGTTTTGGTAGCTCATTCTCACTTCCTTTTCTTCCTTTGTTTCTTGTCTGTCAAAATGATGATATGGCAATCAGGTGACTACTCTTGCTAGCATACCATTCCCACCATGAACTTTCTCCTTCAAAATGTGAGCTGAAAATAAACCCATCCCTTTCTCAAGTTGCTTCAGGTCAGGTACTTTTTCATACCAATGAGAAAGTAACAGATACAATGACACTTACCTAAGTTGATCATGTTGATTCCCTGACTTTAGATTTCTATCTTCTAAACCTATCAGAAATCTGTTATTTAAGCCAACAAGACTATGCCATTTAAAAAATGTATTTATTTTTAAATACAGATGACAGAGCCAATAAGAAGGTGTGTACTAGGTCTTCTTGGCACTGCAAACATACTCCAGATATTTGTGTCATTTTGTGCATGTGGCTTTACATGGGTACTGGAGAACCAAACCAAACTGGGCCATCAGACGTTGCAAACAAATGCCTTCAACCTCTGAGACAACTATCCATCCCTAAGAATATATTTGCTGTAGTAAACTTAGCATATCAATGCATATTAAATGTAAAGTGTTTAGAGAATAGAAAGAATCTTAAAGAAATTATTCTCCAAACCCAGAGAAAGACATGCATCTTTCTACTGAATAGTCACAATGATTTGTGAATAGAATACATAAAAATAAGTGTAAGTGTAGAGATACTGTAATGTACCTGCAGAATTATAAGACAAAAAAATAGTAAAACAATGGGAATAATTCAGTTATCTATAGATATTTATGTATAGATAAATAATTACATTGGTGGTATATTTGTCATTAGTAGCAAATAGCTGCAACAGGAGATTATTATTAAACATGAAAAAGGAAAATAATTACTAGAACAGAATTTTATAGCTAGCGATTTTATCAATCAAATGTGATGGTTACATAATTTTTTCCAATAGAAAATAATAAGGAATTTCCCATTTATTGACTTTTGCTGAAACATTCATTCAATGTTATCCATCAATAAGAAATGCTTTAAACAAGCATTTTATCTGTTTATTTGAGAGAAAGAAAGAGGGAGATAGAGATAGAATGGGTGCATGAGGGCTTCTAGCCACTGCAAACAAACTTCAGATGTATGCACCACCTTGTGCATCTGGCTTTATGTGGGTACTGGAGAATCGAACCTGAGTCCCTTGACTTTTCAGGCAAGCACCTTAACCAATAATCCTTTCCAGCCAAAGAAATACTTTAAGCCCAGAAAAAGTGCGATATAAGATTAAAGAGGAAGGAAAACTGGATATGCCTAAATAAGACTTAACATTTAACAAAATATGCATGCAATAGTTGGTACAGGTGGATCATAACATAGTGTAACTTTGTTTTAGTTATCATATATGTAAAATAAATTCAATGGAAATAATTGGGCTTTAAAAATTTTAAAGATATTTTATTTTTTAAAGAACTGTTTAGCAATACAAATTGATTTGTTATATTTTATCAGTCAAAAAAATTAAAAATACACACCTCCAGGCATAAAAAAACTTACTGAATTCAATGGGATATAAGAGTAAAAATAAAGAAACAAAGGAGAATAAAGTAAATAGAAAACACAAGATGATACAGCATAAATCAGTACAAATATGCCAGTAGTCACAATAAACATATTTTCACTTTGTTAACAAATAGATTGTAAATGGGAAAGAATATGATCACTATTATTATCTTAAATGTCTTATTATGTATGGGATATGGACTTTATGAAAAGAAGAAAAAGTTTGAATTCTAAATTGATGAAAAACTTATTAAAGAATCCCTGTTGCTCTAATATTTTCTTGTATTTATGAATTATTTCAGTAGGCAATGTTCTTATTACAAAGGGGAAAGTGATTTTTTTCAAAGCAGTATTATTTTAACTAGCATACAAAGTAGTAGGATTTATTATGACATTTTCATGCACATTTTTCTTTTGTTGATACTTTTCCACTACTCTCTTCCCCTGTCTCCTCCTCAGTCCCCTTGTACTGGTCACTGTCCTCTCCCTAGAAGCATCCATTTGGCATTCATATCATATGTATTCTATTACAAACCTTTTATCTTCTCCTTCCTTTAAGACTTCTTTTATCCAACTCATTGTTCACTTTCTAGTTTCTTTATCTTTACCCACACCCACCTTCTCAAAAATACACATATACAAAAATGTAGGCTATGCTACCATATGACCCAGCTACATCACTCCTGCTTATTGCTCAAAAGATTCCAGGTCCTACCACAGAGGTGCTTATAATCCAAGTTTAATTCTTTTTTACTTGGTATAGCTAGGAAGTAAATACCATCTAGATGTTTATCAACACATAAATAGAATACAAAATGGAATGTTATTTGGACATAAAGAAGTTAAATCATAACATCTTTTTTTGCAAATGGATAGAACTTGAAATTATTACACTAAGCAAAGTAACCCAGACTCACTAACATGATTCTTACATGCTTTTCTCTCATTGTAGTAATTTTAGTAAAAGAAATCTGGAGACAAAGCCAGTCTGTGAGTGGCTAAAGAATATATGATATAACCATAGTATAATATAACCATCTGTGGAATTCCTAATAGCAATGTAATGGGCCAAATCATTTAAATAGACAATAAAGGAAAGTTATATAATGACATGTATAGTGTGACACCAATTATTATAATATGCTAAAAAGTCATTTTATACATTTTATAAAATTTACACTAAAGACTATATTTTATGAGTAGTTATATAACTTTTAATTCACAGAAAAATTATGAAACACTATGCATCATATCAATAAAACAATTTTAAAAATTTGTATTTGAAATTTATTGTTATTTACTTTTAAATTAAAAAATCATATTCATTTACATGTATGTGTATGCACACATGCAGGGCAGGGTCTCTTGCTGCCTTAGATGAATGCCTACCCACCTGTACATATGTGGCTATGGAATTGAACCCAAGCAACCTGACTTTGTGAGCGAACACCTTCAACCCCTAAGCTAATTACCTAGTTCCTTTACCTTCTTTTTATTACATTTTCATGCAAGTATATAGTGTATTTTGATTTTAGCCCCATTACAAAGTTATCTTCAATGAAAAGAATAAGGATTGGATTTAAGAATCCCATTCAGTCAGAAGGGACTGTATACTTCACTTAATTTTTAAGTTTTTTATAAACAGAATATTTATATTAACATGTTGGTTCATAAGTATTTTTTTAGATATTGTTAATATTTAATGGGTGCTTATGATATATAATTCCTGTTGGGACAAAGACCTGATGTCATTATTTATCATTTTATTGATGAAAAGATCTCATGCCTATTTTGAACTAAGTCTATTCTATTTCCAGTGAACTCTAGCCTATCAATTGGAACTACAGACAACCCATTATCAAAGCCCAATAGAATTTTCCAGGTGAATAAAATTTTAAATAAAACTTATTGGACATAAGTCAAGTACTTGTTCTTTAATTTTTTAGCCTTTTCATATAGACTAGAAGAGTTTCATATTAGTGAAGAAAACAAGTTTTCAACAAGGCTTCATCTTCATAGTTTGAGAAAAATTCAGCATCCTTCCCAAATTGCTGCTGGAGTGAGAAGGAAGTGAACTGCAGAGTGAGCTGTCAGCAACTCCCCAGGATCTGAAGGAGTCCAACACATGCTCTCCACATTCTGACCTGGGCTGTCAATCACCATTCACCAATAGCCCATTCTTCTTATACAATTATCATCTGTTCCCCAGACATCAACATTTGGATATAATTTTTTCAGGCTGTCATTTATCATTATTTTTGGGGAAAAGAGACTGTAAAGCATTCTTTAGAGTGTGTATTTCCTCTAAGTTCCATGTATTCTTGGCTTGGAAAAAAAAGTTTCTTCCCTTTTGTACCTAAATACATTCAGCAATACAAACCCTGAACTGAAAGTCAGTTGTTATAGAAACCTCGGCTTCTACACCAAGGATGCTTTAACTTATACTAAGCCACACAAGGCACAACTTTTAATGTGTTAACCCAAGAAAACAGTGAAGAAGAACAAACACAAATACAACACTACCATTTTAGTAATTCGTTCATTTTTTTTTTGTTTCTTGCAAAAGAAAGGAGATTGTACAAAATTATAACCATTGACTTAATTCACATCAAGTTACCTGGCAAGCCTATAAACTATTTTCCCCCATTTTGAACACATCTGCTTTCTGATTTTCTTAATCACCTATGTGTCAAGAATGATCTTAATTTAGTACTCTAGCTAGGATTCAGAAATAATAGATTATTTCAAATAATTCAAAGATTTTGTATATAGCTATGCTGTAATCATAAAATGACCTTCCCTTACCTATTGGTACTTTTGTCCTTTTTCCTCAGCTCTATATAGTTATATTTATTTATACAGTATTTTGTATGTTAGAATGCATCCATTTTCCAAACATTAGCTCATACATGGAAGGCTTTACGGAAAGACAAGTGAAGGAAAACAAGGCATAAATATCATAGAGCATCATATATTAGATAAATAAGATAAGTTAGAAATTATTTCCACATTTTTTAGATTCAGCATCTGAACTTTAAAGATGAGCTGCTTAACGAGGAGCACACATGAATCAGTGGGAAGATTGAGACTGGAATGTGAATCTGTAATTTCTTCAGTACTTTATTTTCACTAGAATAAGGTAGGAAAATACTTACAGAGTAAAACCAAAGGAAAGGGTGATTAAACAATATGTTTTATACCACTTTAATATATAGCCTCAATAAGAACATCATAGTTGTTCAATTTGAGAAATACTTCATAGCTGACATGGCAATACATTCAGATATCATGGGAGCTATATCATGGAAGAAAGTGAAATAAATAGTTATCTGAGAAGTTCTAGTCACCACAAAATAAGCGAAGTTTAAACAAAAAAATGTCATAGTCAGGTATCCCATGATGCACAGTAACAGGAAACAATAATCTATACCTTGTGCCTTAGGTTTTTGATAATTTTCAGCAGCGTGAAATATTTTTAAGTGGCTATTTGCATAAAACTACTACCCTGTTGAGGGAAACTAGAAGGGAGAGAATCTTCCCTTCTGGCATGCTTCATGTTAGATGAGTGATGGAAAACTTCATGTTTTTCCTGGGTATCATGTAAGAATTTAGTCTTCATATCATATTTGGGGTACATGGAGGCATATGCACAGGCTAATTGTCCAAGAGCTGGACAATGGCTTCCTAACTGATGGAGCTACCTTACAAACTACTTATATTTGTAATTTTTGAACTATGTGATGAGATGAGAAATACAGGGGCATCACAACAAGCTCAAAGATGTGCCCCAACTTATCTTAAAATTTTAGGAAAACACAACAGTCAACATGTGTAACACACACATTAAGCTATTCCTCAGAGAAGTAGTTTTAAAATTATAACATTCTTTTGTAAAATTTTTATTGCTAAGATAGAGATAATATTTATGACCATAGTCCCCTCCCATTACCTTGTTTTCCCCATTTCATATGCCCTTCCACTGAGCCTCTTCTTTCCAGCTAGTCCTCTTCTAGTTTTGACAGCTTTTATGTATGTACAAAATGTACTTAGATCATAGATGCCTCACCTCTTTCTGTATTTCCCCACTCTCTTATCAGACTCCTTTCTCCCTCCAACATGTTCCTACACTATTTTTTAATTTTAATTTTATTTTTTTTCTTGGTTCTATTTCTTTTTTTTTAATATTTTTTTTTAAAATTTAATTTATTAGTTTTCTTTTCAGCAAATACAGGCAGTTTGGTACCATTGTTTACGCTCATCCATGATCTACCCCCTCCCATTGGACCCTCCTTGATGTAAATGGGTCGTGCATTGTTGAGTTAGCCCACAGTTATTGGTATGATAAATGTCTCTGCAAATCATGACCCAACATGTAACTCTGACATTCTTTCCACCCCCTCTTCCGCAAAATTTCCCTGAGCCATGTTGGGTTCATTTTTGGTCTGCTTCAGTGCTGAGGTGTTGGGGGCCTCTGAGGCTCTGGCTCTCTGACTTGGTAGGAGTTGATTTTTCTCTGTGTTGGTCTCCTTCCCCTTTGTGCTGGTATCCGGTTCACAGGAAAACATCACCCTTGCTTGTTTTGCCAATTGTCCTTAGTTCCAGTTGGGCCCCTTTTGAGGTATGTTGGGGCAGCTCTCTCCTTAGGATCTGCATCTATCTGAAAAAAAGAAGCAGATTCTCCAATGGAGAGTAAGTTAGCACCCGGAAAATTGAGATAACACTTACTTTTTTGATAGAGAGTTTGATAGGCGTAGGCCCTCTTGTACCCCATGATTGATGGTAGCTTGATATTGGAGAGTGGGCTTGTGTTTGGATATGGTTCTGACTTGTTTCCCAGCTCCAGCTATGGGTCTCCTAATACTGAGGGAATCAGTTAGCCAAATCAAGAGCAGTTGGTTCCCCACCATGGCTGTGTGCCACTATTGCACTTGTGTGGGCATCACAACCGGTTATTTGTTGCTAATTAGGTTAGACCATGAGTTGCTTGGACAGATATTGGTCATTTCCCCCAGTCGCCCATGTAGCACCTTCTGGCACTAGACACGCTGACTGTCTGGGGACTGCCTCTCTCCTGGCTTCCAGCCATGGCATTCCATTTTATGTGTCAGCTGCTTATGGAGTCTTCAGCAATAGGGTCTTACCACTGGCCTTTGGTGGGTCATCAAGTACTCTGACAGAAGTCTGTCATTGTTTTGGGAAACCTTGTAGGTTTCTCTGATCAAAAGCTCATTGTGGATGGTAGCCCCAAGTTGGAAGTGGGGGTTACAGGTCAGTGCCCACTAAGAAATTGAGGAAAAACATAACTAATATACAACAGTTAGAGAGGAGAGAGATAGAGGGGAGAGGGGGAGAGGGAGGGAGGGAAGATGTAGAAGATTTTAGGTTAGTCTTGATCCTACCCTCTCCAGTGTCTTGTGGTTCAGGTGTTTCCTGTAAGGGTCCAGTGAGGTTCAGCCATTTGCCTACACTATTTTTAATTGATTGTGAATTTTATGTATGACTCTATCAGGAGCTGGTCATATTCCCATTAGGTTATACTCTTATGTCCTTTCACCCTCACCTTCAACCCACTGAGAGCCCTCAATGGGGTTATCAGTGCTCCCTGTGGGTAATGAATACATCAGTCTGTCTTTCTGGGAAGGGATACAATGCCACAAGATACTCCTTTTCTCTGAATTTCTACTTTCAGGCATCTTGAGTGTCCCCAGTGTCTACTCACCATCTTGGTGGAGCTAGTTGTCAGGATGACAGTGAGAGAAGCATTCATATTTAGGTCAATACTTCCTCTGTAATATCTCATGGATCCTTGCAGATGTGATGGAGGTGAATCATCTAGTGACATGGGAAATGCCCCTCCAGAAATTGACCTGACACTAAATTGGGTGGAAAAGAGGAGATTTATTCACGTGCAATCCAGAATCAGGATAGTTCCTGAAAGTTTCTGGCCCCGTGCAATGAGTGTAAAAACTGGAAGCAAGCAGGTGGACATTCCAGAAGCGGATATACGGAAGTTAGCAGGTGCAGTTCACACAAGGAAGTGGGGAGTGGGTTTACAAGGGAGAAATTCCAAAACTGAGTATAGTACATGTAGTCCTTTTCTTTATCAAGCAGGACTGGCCCCCTCTCACATCCTTAGGAAGGAAGGGGATTTCCACAGCAATCTTATGCCTTCTTTCCTAGCAGCTTTGCATTTTTGCATCGTTTAACCTTTCTAATGCTAGGCAGTCAGCTATCTTTTCTTGTCATATTGATAAATCTTAGTTCTCCTTAGTGTTCACTGCCTTCTGCAAAAACAAACAAACAAACAAACAAACAAAATAACCCAGATTATCCAACCAAATGTAAAAGCAACATGGATTAAAAGGGATAAGCCTGGTCATTTAAGAGACTTTTAGATGGATATAGCCACTCTTCTTGAGCAAAGGCCAGTGAGAGATTCTTTCTGAAATCTATGGCATTCCTATTCATGGGATTCTGACTTGGTTCTCAGTACCAGGTATGAGTTCTCTCCCACCCAGAAGGACTCATACCCAGAGAGATTTTGATTTCCTGCATAGGTTATGTGTCATTATTGTCTGGCTGGTTGATTTCTTAGCTTCCAAGGTCCCCTGCTTGTTCACACTGTTGGTGACCACTATAACAGAAGCTCACATAACACTTTCCAGTACCACAAGAGCTACCTATCAGGGAGCTGGCTTAATACCAGGTTCCAGTGTGCTCTCTCAATGTCCTTTGTGTGTGTGTGTGTGTGTGCGTGTGTCCTGTGGTACCATCAGCTGTAGGGTCATACCATTTATCTCTGGTACTTTGACAATGCCTTCATTGTTTTGGGACCCTCATGGGCCTCCCTGACTAACAGCTTACTGTGGAGTGTAACCCAGATCTAGCACTGGGATTTACTTGTCAATATGCTATTAGGGTTAAGCTCTTTACCCTATATAGAATATGTTAATTTATTGTAAATTATTTCATAATTATTTGAGTATGATTTATTTTATACTTAGTTTAGATGAATATTTCTCAATAAAAGCTCATAGTGTAGCAAAAAGTAATAACTCATACTTTTGTTCATCTTTTCTGTTGTCTTTCTCATTCCTGTTTTATTCTTTCTCCAAAATTCTATTGTCTATTTTTAGTAAATTATGTTGTGTAGTTTAATTATCAGTTTTCTTCTTTCTTTTCATCCTTTTATTTTTCCCCTCCCTTAGCTATATGTTTTTCTAATGATATAACTGTGAAGTCATAAATTTCTTATTGTGTTTGAAAATCTTTGTGATGGATGCATTCTATTTTTTTCTTTTTCATTGTGATTTCCAGCTCCAAGATTACTGTTTAAGTTTTCTTGTGACTTTTATCTCCATGTTATATACACATATTTGGTCATTTAGTGCTTACATGATAGCAATGAATTGTTTCTTTGAATCTTATTGATACATGCTGATTTCCTTAAGCAGTTGTTTTGAATTTTTGCTATAAAGTTCATATGTGTCAATTTCAATTCTGGTATTCATTGGGAGATTATTTTATTCTTTTGGTGATATGATATCGCCTTAGTTTCTCATATTTTGTGGCTTTGCAACTATTTCTTTAAAATAAAAACATTGCCTCTAGGAGGGAGGAGAGTGGTTCATAAAATTCAGGAAGGTAAGAAACAAGGCTGAAGAAGACAAGAATGATATAAGATTCATAAGCTCTGCCTTGAGTTATAAAAGCAGTAAATAATTACCAGAGATAGAAAGCTGTCTAGTGGCACTACCTACAAGTTGGGTCAGGAGTTTCAGGAATGTAACTTTCATCAATTGGCACACATTCTGGTCTGGGCTTTCCATTGATGAAGCTTCCTTTGAATCACCTGCGATCCTGTAAGTAACTCTCACCCATGCTCTCATAAGTAACTTCAATAAACTTACTGATTCATTAAGCTAGACTTGAGCACAACTGTTACTTTGGTCTGCCATTGGTGCCCTATCTGGGGTGAACAGATGTGTGCTTGCATCTCCCTAGGAAAACTCACAACACTTGTCTTATGTGGATGTTTGTTCATCTGAAGAATTAGAGAAAATTCCAGACTGCACAGGCTGGCTCTATCTGAAAAGATTCTCTCAGTCCATCCAGAGATTTTAGGCAGGTTGTCTGACATGGTTGTACAGGTGGACTTGTTGCTTCAGTCTTTGACATTCTGGCCTAATTCCTGCCTGCTTTAATAGGTATGCTAGCCTAATGTCTGGGTCTGTGGAGTTGGGGTAATACCCGGGTCCACAATGATGGGCAGGGAACCTGTAATTATGAGGCTTAGCTTGAAGACTTAGTTTATCAGGACTTTTTTGGTAATGAAATGTTCTTGAATGTGAGTCTACAGCAGAGTGACAAATACTAGGATAGACTTGGTACCTGGTTTCAGTAAGACGTATATATGAGATCACTGGGGATGTCTGGGTAATGAAGTAGGACAGGAATCTTAAAATAATGGCATGCCTAGGTGTTCAGGGGTGGTCCTGGAAACTCAGTCTGTAGGGACTGGTATCAAACCAGGATTTACTAAAGAAGCTTTAAAACCTCGAGACTTCAGTGTCAGGATTGGATCCCTGGTTCTCTGATGCTTGGGGCCAAAGGAACTAACTATTCTGTAGCCCAGTGTCTGTCTGATCCTTGTGCAGTTTTAAGGGCAAAGTGAATTTTCTATGCAAATTTCCATCTTTCATGAGGAAGTATTTATCTGAGCATGGTTATGCATGGGGTGGGAGGAGGTGTGATAGAGCTAATGCAATACTATCTTTCTTAATTTTTAAGTGTGTTTTCTTATTTTTGTGTGGTATCCAGGACCCAACATTTTCCTGAACTTTATTAGTTCTTCTAAAGGTATATATAGTTTTTTGAGGTAGGGTTTCACTCTAGTTCAGGCTGACCTGGAATTCACTATGTAGTCTCAGGGTGGCCTCGAACTCATGACAATCCTCCTACCTCTGCCTCCTGAGTGCTAGGATTAAAGGCATGTTCCACAATACCCGGCTACAAACTATATTTTATGAGGGGTCTTCCTACTTAATACAAATGGTTGAAATAACTTAAAATACCACCAATAAGTGGACAAAGGTTCCTTTTTTTCTCATTATTGAAAATGTTTTTTTTTTCTTTTTCGTCATTTTGTTTATTTTTTGTTTTTTTGTTTGTTTTTCTTAGACACCATGTGTCATTGGTTTAAATCTTAGATATTCCTCATAGCTTCATGTGCTTGTGATTGAGCTTCATATTAATAATCCCCAGCTGGTGAAGGCTTTGGGAGATGGAGCCTTGCTGGAGGAGATATATTATTGGAGGCTGTCCTTGGGATTTTATATTCCAGCACTGTTCACCAGTGTTAGCTAGCTTTCTCTTATTTCCTCTTTGTTACTTGGAGATGTGATACTTCACTTTATGATTTTGCCATGCATCCCTCACCAAGATGAATATTCCCCTCAAAATTATAAACCATAAATAAACCAGTTCCTTCCAAACTCTTTTTCTGGTCAGGTATTTTGACCCAGCAATGAGAAGGTAACTTCTATAGAATGTCATAATGCAAGCTAGCCGCAAACCTGCTAGATAGCCAGGATGACCTTGTACTTCAGATCCTCCTGACTCTACCTCCCAAATGCCAGGATTGCAGGTAAGTGCAACCAGGCCTGGCCATAACATTTTTTTTTCATTTTTATTTATTTATAAGAGACAGAGAGGGGCAGGAAGAGAGGGAAAGAAAGAGAAAGAGAGAAAGAGGATGTGAATGCCAGAGCCTCTAGCCTCTGCAAATGAACTACAGACACATGAGCCACCATGTGCATCTGACTTATGTGGAACCTAGAGAATCAAACCTGGGTCCTTAGGCTTCACAGGAAAGTGCCTTAACCGCTAAGCCATCTCTCCAGTCCCATTTTTTAAAAAAAAGTTTGTGTTCAAGATCAAACCCAGAGTCTCTTAAATATAGCCCCTATCCTTATCCATTTGAAAGTAGTCAGTCTAACACATATGCAGTGCTATCTCATTATGGTTTTAGCTTGCATTCATTTAATGACTAGAGATGCTGGTATTTTTTTAACTTTTTATTGAATAATTTTAATGCCTGTACATAATGTACTCATAACTCCCTTGTAACACTTTCTTTTGACCTTTTCCTCATTATCACTTCCACTGAACCCCTTCTTTCCAACTAGTCCCTCTTCTGTTTTGAGGTGTTCTTTTTGCCTACCTATATTATACATGATTGCATGTTGAAAGGCCCAAAATTGTGCAAGTATCAAGACCTGGCATGAATTTATATCCACTGGCTTTTATATGTGATTTTTTGAGAAATAATTATTCAAGTACTATACCTACTATATACTAGAATTGTTTTATGTTTTATGTTGAGTAGTCAGGTCTATCCATATTTTAGATATTGACTTGTTTTCTAATATGTGCTTTGCAAATATTTTTCTCCAAATATATGGGCTATTTCTTCACTCTATTTTTTATTAGTTATGTATACAGTGTATACAGTCATGTTGATACTATTATTAGCCTCCTCCCTGCCCTTCCCTCTCTGTAGGGACCCTCATCATTGGGAATGTGTATCTGGAATTGTGCAGTTAGCAATCAATTATGGGTAAGAGGCAATGTCTCTGTACATAATTACCCAATGTGTGGCTCTAACATTCTTTCTTGCCCCTCTTCTGCAAGTTTCCCTGAGCCATTTTGGGTTCATTTCAGTTCTGCTTCAGCGATGATATCTTGGGAGCCTCTGTGTCTCTAGATATCTGGCTTGGTAGGGGTTGAGTGTTCTTTGTGTCTATCTCCCTCACCCTTGTTCTGGAATCAAGTTCACCAAGAAAGAAGCACTCTTGCTTATTTCCCCAATTACTCTTAGTTTCAGCTGGGGACCTTTTGAGGTGTGATTGACTGGTTCTCTCCTTAGGATCTGCAACCACCTGGAAAAGAGAAGCAAATGGAGAGTAAGGTTAGCACCAGATAAATGGATAAACATTGTTTTTTTAGAGAGAATTTAATAGGTGTAGGGTGTAGGCCCTCTTGTAGTCCTTGATTGGTGGGAGCTTGATAATGGAGTGGGCTCATTTTTAGATATGGTTCTGACTTGTTTCCCAGTTACAGCTATGGGTTCCATTCCACTGAGAATATCAGATAGCCAAATAAAGAGCAGTTGGTTTTCCACCATGGCTGTGTGCCACTATTGCACTTTTGTGAGCATCTTGTCAGGTTGTTTGCTGTTGAGAAGCTTAGGCCACGAGTTTCTTGGACTGATGTTGGTCATTTTCCCCCAGTTGCTCATGTAGCACCTTCTGGTACTAGACAAGCTAACTGTCTGGACTGACTCTCCCCCAGGTTCCAACCAGGTCACTCCATGTTCTGTACCATCAGCATATGGTGCTTTCATCAGTAGGGTTTTAACACTAACTTTTGGTGGGTCATCAAGTACTTTGACAGAACTCTGTCTTCTTATGAGAAACCTTATAGGTCTCTCTGATCAACAGCTCATTGTGGATGGTAGCCATATACTGGTACTGCAAGGTACAGGTCAGCACCAAAGAAAAGAAAGAAGAAAAAGATAGGTAATATGAAAGAAATGGAGAGAAGAGAGAGAAGAGTGGGAAGAGCAAGAGACAGGAACAGGAGAAAATTAAGTTCAGTCCTCATCATACACTGTTCAGGTCCTTGTGATTCACATGCTCCCCCAAAGGACCTGATGAAGGTTCAACCATTTAGTCTGTCTTTTCTGATGTAGAATTTTATGGTACCATTGCCATTTGCATCCAGTTTTGTGTTCCCCACCCCTGTCCTTACCCTCCCTTCCCACCCCCCCACCCCCAATTTTCTGGTCCTTGAGATGCTTATTAGGTATGTCAGCATCTTGGGTTCATTCAGGTTAGTAACCATAGATGAGTGAGACTATGTGATGATTATCTTTCTGTGATTGGGTGAATTCACTTAGAATGATCTGTTCCAGGTTTGACCATTTTTCTTCAAATTTCATTGTGTCATTTTTACATGCTGCTCTGTAGAATTCCATTGTGTACATATGCCACATCTTTGTTATCCGTTCATCTAATGATGGATAACTGGGTTGATTCCAGCTCTTAGCTATCATGAATTGAGCAGCTAGAAACATGGTTGAGCCAATCTCTCTGATCTGAGGTATGGACCTTTTAGGATAAATGCCCAGTAAGGGAATAACTGGGTCTGTTGATAACTCTGTTGTCAACCTTTACAGGAGTCTCCATATTGCTTTCTTCATTCTAATTTTAATTTGCTGTGTAGAATTCATTTTGCTTTGATGAAATCCTTTCCTTTTTATTTTGAGGTAGGGTCTCATACTAGCTCAGGCTAACATGGAATTCACTACTTAGCCTCAGAGTAGCTTTGAACTACCACTGCCTCCCAAGTGCTGGGATTAAGGGCTTATGTCACCATGCCCAACAATGAAATCCTATCTATCTATCTATCTATCTATCTATCTATCTATCTATCTATCTATCTATTTATTTTGATTTAATTGCCTGTTTTGGAACCATGTATAAGAAACAACTGCCTAGGCCTATGTAATAGAGCTTTTCTTTTGTTTTCTTATACTAGTTTTATAATGTTAGAACATATGATTCAGTTTTTAGTGCAGGTTGAGTTGTTTTGGGCATAAACAGTGAAATAAGGGTTATTGTTTTTCTTTTACAGTTGAATATAAAGCTTTCTCAACATTTACTGAATAAATTTCCTTTTGCATTGTGTATTAAGTATTTTTGTTGTAAATAATTTATGCAGACATATGTGGATTCATTTCTGAATTCGCTGTTATATTCCATTGGTCAATGTGTCTGTTAGTACATAATACAGATAAAAATTAGTATGTTATAACTTTTAATACAAATTTATCTTGTGATCAAATGTTATTTAAAAGCAGTGATAAATAAATGCATTTTTCAATTATTGAGACAATTGGATATTCATTTAGAGAAAATAAAGCTAAACTACATATAATTTACAAAATATTCCTCTGGAAGTAAGTAAAATATTAATTGACAATATATGATTCAAGGAGTGTATTTTGAAAGAAGAAAATAAAAAGTAACAAAAAGATAGAGTAACAACATTAGTTATGACTAGCAAATATACAAAATTTATGAATGATTATTTCAAGAAGAGGATATACATGCAACAGACAAGCACATGAGGAGATATTCAATATCTTTAGCCATTGAGGAAATAAAAAGTAAAAACAAAATATGTTGTCACTACATACCTATTGGACTGGACAAACTCAAAAACAACAATCCCAAATGCCATCAAGGATTTGGTGAAACTGAATTATCCATACAATTACTGGCATGACGAAATGTCACAGCCACTCTGGAAAGAATAATGGCAGTTTCATATAAAGTTAAACATATACTTGTGATCCAGCATCTTGTACTTTGGGGAATTCATCTCAGATTAATAAAATCTTAGGGGATGGGTAGATGGAACAGCAGTTAAGGCGCTTGCATGCAATGCCCAACAACTAAAGTTTAATTCCCCTGTACCCACATAAAGCCAGAAACACAAAATGGCACATCTGAAGTTCACATGTAGCAGCTAGAGGCCCTGGCATGTCCATTCTCTTCTCTCGCTCCTTAAAGATAAATAACGGCATTGGGCTGGAGGTATGGCTTAGTGATTAAGTCATTTGCCTGCAAAGGCACAAGACCCTGGTTTGATTCTCCAGGACCCACGTTGGCCAGATGCGCAAGGGGGTGCACATGTCTAGAGTTCGTTTGCAGTGGCTGGAGTCCCTGGAGCACCCATTCTCTCTCTCGCACGCACTCTCTGTCTTTCTCTGTCAAATACATAAGTAATATATTTAAAAAATCAAAAGCTTAGTTTAGTACCAAACACCTGTATGCACATGTTCATAGCAGACTTATTTGATATCTCCAAATCAGAAATATCCCAGATGCCAGTTAATATTTAAATAGACTGTTGGGTCTATACCATGTTGTTGGGTCTGTACCATGGATTATCAAGAAGAAAGAAAGGGGAACAGTTATTGATACATGCAACAATCTTAATAGATCTCCAGGATATTTCATTTAATAGAAATGTTACATCTACCTTGTTTCATTTTTATGATAATTTCAAAATGATAGAGATATAGATGTGGAAAACGGATGAGTAGTTCTCATGGTTTAGATGTGAGGTAGTGCAAAGGGACATCTTTTTGGCCATAAAATAGTTGTGTGTGATAATTGCAGTGGGGCACACATAGGAATCTACATAATTTAAAAAAATGGCACACAAGTTGACTCAGATACCTAAGTATAAAGGAAATAAAAATGAAAAATTGTAAATTTTGAAATAATCAAGATAAGAGCAGAAATTAGTGACTTGGAAATGAAAAAAAAATTAAAAATTGATGAAACAAAGAGCTGGTTCTTTGAAAAAAAAAAGAAGATTGACAAACACCAGGCCAATTTGATCAAGCAAAAAAAGAGACAAGTCTCAAATGAACTAAATAGGAAATGAAAAAGGAAAGTTCATAATACATATCAATGAAATTAGAAGAATCATCAGGACATAATTCCACAACCTCTACTCCACAAAATATAATCTGGAAGAAATGGATGAATTCCTACTCATATACCCCCTACCAAAACTAAACTCATAACAGATTAATCTCCTAAACAAAACTATCATATCCATTGAGATTGAAAATGTAATCAAAAACCATCCAGTCCTCATTGAATAACAAAAACCAATTTTTATCACTGTTTCACATAATCAGATACCAGGGAATCATTCCCAACTCCTTTTATGAAGCTAGCATCACCCTAATACCCAAATGAGATGGAGATACAAGGAAACTATAGGGATATATCCTTGATGAATTTATATGCAAAAATCCAGAATAAAATCCCTCCAAACTGAATTCAACAACATATCAAAAGCATTATCTACCTTGACTAAGCAGGCTTCATCCCAGGGATGCAGGGATGGTTCAACACATGAAAATTGGTCAACATAAAACACCACATAAATAAACTTAATCATAAGAACTACATGGTCATCTCAGTTTATGCAGAGAAAGTCTTTGACAAAATACACCACTTAATGATCAAAATGCTAGAGAGAATAGGCATGGATGGTTTATATCTCAACACAATAAAGGCTATATATAGAACACCCAAAGCCTAAATGATACTTAATAGGGAAAGACTCAAGGAGTTCCCACTGAGATTGGGAACAAGAGAGGGGTGCCCACTCTTACCACTTCTCTTCAACATAGTACTAGAAGTCCTAGCCCAAGCAATAAGACAGGATAGAAAAGAAATATAGGGATACAAACTGGAAAGGAAGAAGTCAAGTTAGCCCTATTTGCAGATGGCATGATTTTATACATAACTGACCCCAAAGACTCCATCTCACAACTTCTAAAGGTGACTAATTCCTTCAGTATAGTGTCAGGATACAAAATCAATGCACAAAAATTAGTAGCCTTTCTATATGCAAAGGACAAATATACATAGAAAGAAATCAGCAAGGTTGTCTCATTTTCAATCACAATAAAAAATTGAATGCCTTGGTATAACACTAACCAAGGATGTGAAAGACCTATATATTGGAAACATTAAAAAAAAAACCCTCAAGATAAAAATCAAGGAAGACTTGAGAAAATGGAAAGACCTCCCATGATCCTGGATAGGTATAATTAGTATTGTGAAAATGGAAATTGTGCCAATAGGAAATTTATTGCAATACCAATAAAATACCAGGATCATTCTTCACAGAGATAGAAATAAAAGTTCTCAAAATTCACATGGAATGGCATCAGGCCTCAGATATCCAAATATATCCTCAACAAAAGAAATACCTCTAGAGGTATCATTGTACCTGATCTAAATCTATATGATGAAGTCATAGTAACAAGAGCAGCATGGTACTGGCATAAAAACAAAAACATAGATCAATGGAACAGAATTGAAGACCCAGACCTTAGGTCAAGTAACTATATCTACTTGATCTTTGACAAAAGTGCCAATAAAATAGATAGGAGAAAAGACATCAACAAATGATGCTGGACATATTGAATAACAATATGGAGAAAAATGAAACTAGATCCACTCATGTCACCATACACAAAAATGAAGTCCAAATAGATTAAAGGCCTCAATATAAGACCAGAAACTCTGCTCCTACTGGAAGAAAAAATAGGAGGAACTCTCCATGATATAGGAGTGGGGAAAGACTTCCTGAACAAAACACAAGTTGCCAAGGAACTTAAACAATCATTCAACCAATGGGATATCATGAAGCTAAAAAGCTTTTGCACAAACATATTATAAGCAAAACCAAAAGATTACCCACTAAATGTGGGAAAATCCTCACCAGCTATATCACTGAAAGAAGCCTAATAACTAGAATCTACAAAGAACTCCAAAAACTAATCAGGTAAAAAAATCTAACAACCCACTCAGAAAATGGTGCAAAGAACTGAATAGGAAGTTCATAGAGGAATAAATACAAATGACTAACACACACTTAAGAAAATGTTCAACATCCCTAATCATTATGTAAATGCATCCATGAGATTCCATCTTACTCCAGTACAGATGACAATCATTAAAAAAATCTAACCACAAAAAATGTTGGTGAGGATGTGGGGAAAGAGGAACCTTCTTTCACTGTTGGTGGGAATGTAAACTTGTGCAATCACTATGGTAACCAATACAGAAAAGGATGAACATAAAGCTACCAACGGACCCAGTTATTCCCCTATTGGGCATTTATCCTAAATGCTCCATATGTCAGTACAGAGATATTGCTCAAACGTGTTTCTAGCTGCTAAATTCGTTATAGCTAAGAGCTGGAATCAACCCAGGTGACCATCATTGGATGAATGGATAACAAAGTCATGGTACATTTATACAATGGAATTCTACTCAGCCATAAGCAAATACAGTACAATGAAATTTGTAGAAAACTGGACAGACTTGGAAGAGATCATACTCAGTGAACTCACACAGTCACAGAAAGCAAATGACACATGGTCTTACTTATCTCTAGTTCCTAACATGGACCAGCTCCAGTTGCTGACATACTTGATAGGCAACTCAAGGCCCAGACAATAGGGATGGAAGGATATGGTCAGACAGGAAAGGGAGGGTGGGGAAAAACTAACACAAACTAAATCCAAAATGGACTGGTACCATAGAAACATATATCCTTGAAGGTAACTAAAAGATATAACCCTCAACAGGAATAAGAGGGGAGTACCTGAAAAGAAAGGTCCTGGAGAGGGTGGGATGAAGCCTAAGCTTAAAAATATATTTCTTGGTCTCTGACCTGTAATTCCCAGTACCAGAGATTGGTTGCTACCCACAATGATCTGTTCATCAGAGAGACCTACAAGTTCCCCAAAACGAGACAAGTTTCTGTCAAAACACTTGATTATTCACCTGAGTCAAAAGGTAACAAACTTTTTCTGAAGACACCATATGCTGCCAACACCAAGCATGGAGAGACCTGGCTGGAAACCAGAAGAGACCTAGCTGGAATCTGGAAGAAAGCCAGTGCCCAGAGAGTTAGTTGTCTAGTGCTGGAAAGTGCTACATGAGCTACTGGGGGAAAATGGCCAACAACAGTCTGAGCAACCAAAGGTCTAAGCTACTCAGAAGCAAACCCCCTGACAAGATGGGCATGTCAGTGCAATAGTGGCACACAGCATTATTGGGTTACCTGTAGCTTTCACCTTGCCTAAGATATCCACTCAATGTAAAGAAACTCCTATCTGGAAGAGGGAACCAGATCAGAAACCTATGGAGACACAGATTATGTTCTCCAGTGTCAAGCTGTCAGTAGTTTTTTTCCTAAAAGTGGGGTTACATACATCAAATTCTGCCTAAATTAATGTTTATCCTATTCAAATATGCTATCTTCATTCTGAATTGGAGAATCTGTTCTTTTTCAGAAGGTAGAGAGACGCAAGGAGATAAATTACCCCTCACACTTCAGCCAAGCCACAGCTGAATGAATCCACACAGGAATAGGGAGATGAACAAAGTGCCGCTTCCATGATGAAACTAATAATCAGTGCCAGGGTGAAGGAGATAGAGTCTGAGGATACTCAACACCTACCAAAGCAGAGATTCAGAGGCTCCTAAGAGCTCATCACTGAAGTAGACTTAAAACTCACCCGCCTCGGCTCAAGGAATTTTGTGGGAGAGGGGGTAGAAAGATTATAAGAGCCACAGGCTGAGAAACAATGTCCTCAGGCATTCCTTCCCCCTAAAAAATAACTGACTGCTTCTCCCACAACACATAAATCACAACCCCATAGGGAGTACCTGAAACTCTGAGGAGGGTCCCCAGTGGAATAGGGTCAGGGAGGAAGGAAAAGCGGGTAGCAATGTATGATGTATCCATACAAAATATGCTGTTAGTAATAATGATAATGATAATAATAATAATAAATAAACAAATGATAAAAATTGGCTGTATAGATATATATGTATATGTGTATATATATATATATATATATGTATGTATGTATGTATATATATATATGGATAGTTTTAAAAATGTTTAAAGTATTTTAGCAAGCCAATTATAAAAATGAAATCTTCAACTTAGAAAGTATCTATTTATGAACATTTTTAATGACAGAAAAATCCAAATGATAAATGCCTTGGTTATCAATAAAATATCTATCAAAACAATACAATCCTAAACAACTGACAAAAATAAAGGATATAGAGAAATAAAGACTCTTGAAAACTGCAGGTGAGTTTGACCATATCTATGGAAGTTTAAACTGTGTCTTCACAAACACATATAGCTACTTCTTGCAAAGAAACCATGCAAAGATATGGTAACTATGACAAATGTGTATGGCTGCGCACAAAGAAATATATACAAGAAGTTCACCATTGTTTATGATAGTGAAAGCTGGAAGTGTACTAAATGTCTATTATAAATGGGTTGATTGAGAAAAAATATATATATATATATATATAATGACTACTGTCCATGAATTAAAATGTTTAGTGACATGGAATAATTAACCTAGGTTGATAGGTAGCATATATACTTATCTGAATTAAAAGCAAGCCATAGGATATTATATTTATTATAGCAACATACAGCCACATTTCCATGGCTATACATGTGCATGGAAATGTATAGAGAGTTTGTAAGACACCAACCAAAAAGAAGAGCTAGGAATTTATAGTCTTAGTTTTAAATACTTTACTTTCTCTCTCTCTCTCTCTCCCTCTCTCTCTCTCTCTCTCTCTCTCTCTCTCTCTCTTTGTACCTTTAAGGTAGGATCTCAGTCAAACCCAGATAAACCTTGAACTTACTCTGTAGCCCTAGAGTTGCCTTGAACTCACAGAGATCCTCTTACCTCTGCCTCCCAGGTGCTCAGATTAAAGGTGTGTATCACCACATCCTGCTAAATACTTTAATTTCTAAAAAGAAAACAAATAATAACACTAAATGTGAAATTGAAACATAGGATGCCCATGAAACCAGTCATGTAGGGAGGCAATTAAATCACTCACCACTAAAGATCAACTTAACCTTTAGACCCCTTGTCATACTGGAGTTTGACTGACCTGTTAAGTCCCAATCCTTTAATCCTGCCTTGTTTCTTTCTTTTTCCTTCAGTAACCAACCTCCATCCTAAAGATAGCAAAGAACTGTTAGCTATCAGTCAACTCAATAGCATACAAAACTACACATTCATTTTTTAATTAAAAAAAATATATATATATATTTATTTATTTACCAGCAGAGACAGAGAGAAAGAGAGGGGGGAGAGAGAAAGAGAGAGAGGATAGGCTTGCCAGGGCCACTAGCTGCTGCAAAGTAACTCCAGTTGCATGTACCGCTTTGTGCATCTGGCTTTACATGGGTACTGGGTAACTAAACCCAGCTCGTTAGACTTTTCAGGGAAGTGCCTTAACCACTGAGCTAGCTCTCTAGCCTTCATTTTGAAAATTTAAGGAATTTAGGCATTGTATACTAATATTAAGTACATGTTTATATTAACACAAAATCAAAGGAAAATAATTATTTACAGTAATGATTTATGCACAGAAGAATAATATCATAACCATGAATAGCGTTTTAAAACTGATTAACCACTACTTACTTTTAACAAACTATAACTAATCATTCAAATGCTTTACAATGATTTTATTTAATAAGTATATCTTGGTGGTGAAAAATAATTGTCTAGAAATATTTTCTGTATTATTTTTTCCCTTACTAATACTGAACAAAGCCACAGTGCCCATTCACTCAGTGTGTTTTTAGTATTATAGTAGTGGTAAACTTAACGAATGAAAGTCTGGAGATTTTTTGCTTTATTGTTTTAAGGAGAGATATTGTTTTAGTATGCTTTATGATTCTCTAGAAGAACAGAACCAACAGAATGAATATTCATTATAAAGGAGATTTATTAGATTGATTTACATGGTATGGGCTGGGCAGTCCAACAATGGCTGTCTAAAGGCTGGAGAGTCTGAGAATCTGGGAGTTACTCAATTTACAAAGTCAGAATGTAGTGCTGAGAGCCTGGACAATTCCTAGAATTGTTGCCTAAGACTCTCAAGTGCCATGATTACAGGCCTATATTACCATGTTTGACTGACTTTATTTTTATTTACCCTTAAACTTCCTTCATCTCAGCCAGATTCATATTATTAAAATACTATCATTTTTATTAGAGGTATTCAAACTACCTGTACTATTTATTATGCCAATTTCTAAGCAGTTAAGTTGTATTGCCTTAGATTTGGTAGACTTGGTAACTTATTAGTGAACTTGGTATTTTTCTCTGTCTCTTTCTGTGTCAATCTACCTACCTACCTATCTGGTCTTTTAATCTTGAAAGCATGAGAATATGTTGCCTCACATAGCAAAAAAGGCTTATTTTGGTATGATAATGGTGTGGGCCTTCATTTAATGAGATTTTCCTAGATCATAGTCGTAGTTCCAATCAAATTGCCCTCAAGTACTCTGATCTCCTATCAGGAGGACAGGGATAATGGCTACCTCAAAATATTCTGGCTACACCAAAAGGAATATGGATTCATATTCTCAAAAAAAGGATGACCTTCCACCTTTTTCTCCCTTAGTCCAATTATTTCATCACATTAATGTACCATGGCCAGCCTATAAATTAGGGATTTTTCATGTTTGATTATCCTGTTGGAGACAGACTCTACCTATGTCTCCAAAGGCCAGTTTGAGTAGGATATCTCTTTTGTTATGCCTGCAGCCTCTATAATTTATTGGAAACATTTTGTTCTAGTTTTGCTTACTCTGGTAAGATTTTCAGTGAACTAGACACCCAGGGAGCAGAATACTTGAGATTTTTGTATTTCTTGGCACACAGAGTCAAAAGATCTGTATGTAGCAATATTCAAATACAGCTATGCCTCTTTAGTAAACCTTGGAAAATTCTTTCCTTTGGTATTTGCCTGGAGTCAATGCACATTTCTTTGGCACAAACAGCTGCAAATTTAACTACAGGAAAGATAGCTCAGATTTTTGTTTGTCTCAGGAGTGTGTTGAACTGCAGTATCTTCTCTTCTTTACTCTTCTCCCCTTCACTCACCATCTTTGTCCCTTTAGTATCTCTTGGGAAAGCTACCGTTGCCTAAGCAAAAGCTTATAATCGCCATCTACTGGTCATAGGGCTTAAGTGCAGGATGTGACCTTGCATGATGGTTTGTTCATCTCCAGGTGATCCTACCTTTTGATTGTTTAGTTCAAAGTGCTTCCTGATAAAGGTGAACTTGCTATTTATTACGAATACTTTTTCATAGTGCAACTGAGTGATTTTAAAATTACAATGACTAAATTGTACTTTACTAAGCCTCTCCAGATGCTTGTCCACAGGACGAATTTAATGAGTGCACTTGAGCAATTGTAGAATTGCTCCCTGATTCAGAAACAAAGATTCTTTTTTAGTTTTCATCAGTCAACTGGCCAGAGCAATAACTGCTTAATGAGATTCCCTATATCTAACTCATTTCTCTCCAATCCAACCAGCATTGGATGTTAGGTTAATTTTCCTGAAGCTGAGTTTCTTGTTGATACTAAAATACTTTTAAGTTTTCACTAACTCCTAGAATGAGGCTGAAAATATTTCCTTGACTTTCACATGTTCTCATAAATCTGTCCTCAACCGAATTTGTTCATTTCAACTTCATTTCTTATAGTCCTGCTTCACAAAATGAATTACTCTCAAAATACTCTGTTCATTTAACTCTCTGCACCTTCTATTCAAAATTTTACTTCCCAGACTGGAGAGATGGCTTGGTGGTTAAGCGCTTGCCTGTGAAGTCTAAGAACCCAGGTTGGAGGCTCAACTCCCCAGGACCTACGTTAGCCATATGCACAAGCGGGTGCACACGTCTGGAGTTCATTTGCAGTGGTTAGAGACCCTAGAGAGTCCATTCACTCTTTGCTTCTTTCTCTCTCTGTCGCTCTCAAATAACTCAAAATTTAAAAAATTAAAAAAAAATTACTCCCCTTCTTGTTCTGCACTTTGCAAACAATCCTCTTCAAGTTCGTGTTAATTCGCTTCCCTCTTAAATCTACCTTTTCAGCAGCAAGATAAACTGAAGTGTCCTCTCTTGCTTCACTGATTGAAGGGTAGTTTCTCATTGCTCTTTATTCTCAATATTTTTATTTATTTATTTGCAAGGAGAGAGAGAAAGAGAGAGGAGATGCAAGGAGAAGGGAAAGAGAGAATGGACACAGCAGGGCCTCCACTCATTGGAAAATAATTCCAGATTCATGTGCCAATTTGTGCATTTGCCTTTACTTGACTACTGAGGACGTGAACCTGGGCTGTCAGGCTATGCAAGCAAGTACATTTTTACAGCTGAACCATTTCTCCAGACCCTAGGTTTTTTTTTTTTTAATCTTGTAACAATGAATTTGTTTGGTCCCCTTGCAAAATATAAATGACAAATTTGCCAATAACTTTGTTTTCCCTTTCTTGGTCAGCATCAAGTATTTGAGTCACTGCATGCACAAAAGTCTCAGTGACACAGGACACCTACCTGCAAAGCCTCCTAGCCCAGGTCAATTCCTTAGCACTCAGAAAAATGCAGACTACGAAAGTGGCATATGTGTCAGGCATTGGCATCTGTCATTCATTTGCAGTGACAAGAGGCCCTAGTGAGCCCATACACACACCAACATGTGCAAATAAACAATTATAAAAAAAATTCTCCCAGGAAAGAGGGAAGAGTATATAAGATAATAGAAGGGCTTAATATAATCAAAATTTTATATCCAAATATAAAATTGATATGATGAAATTAGTTTATACAATTCATATACTCCAATAGAAGTCAAAGCATACTTCAGTAGTACGGAAATAGGAGGGCTGTCCAGGAAGAAATTAGCCTGTGTTCAGTAGGTAAAATTTAATAGAAAATAAGAAATAAGTGTTTGCCATTGTCTGATTGGTCTTGTACTTTATTTGCTCTTTTGCCTTATTCCATTTGATTTACTTTGTTCTTTTTCCCCTTTCCTGACTTGTCATTTAAAGCATAACCTCAAAGTTCTTCAATGCTATTCTCAGCATGATTCAGGGTATCCAGTTGTTCTATTAATAGCAGATGGGCCTCATTACATGCTTTTCTTTCCTGGCATGTGGGATCATATTGCAATGAAATGGAGGTCAAGACACAATCACTTATTATTTTTCATTTTCTTTAAAAATGTTGGGGGTGAAATTAAGGAGTGGTGATAAGTAATTCACATAGAAACCAGCCACCTAAAGAGAGAAAGCTTTCAAATGATCAATTATCCAGAGGGAATGAAATAGAAAACATGAGATAATTTTCTCCACATTACAGAATGGCAGCAAGCAGATTTGGACCTTCACAGGTCTGAGTTAGATAGATTTCATGACTGTCCTTCTATTTCTTCATGTCTTACTTTAATCTACAACCCAACATTAATCACTATTTGGAAGCATCCTATATCACTGCTGCAAAATCCAGCTCTGTGATTTAGTGTTTGATGCTTTCAGCTCCTGTTTTCCTCTTGTTTTTCTTTCACGTGGGGTAGCAGAGGTCAGTCACCCAAGGATCTGTAAGTAGTAGTCCCTTCATTTTCCATTTGTTGCTGTCAGTCCACACTGCTTCCTCTCCCAACAGACCTGCAAGATGTGTTTCCGCTCACCAACATCAACATGGTAATTAATTTGTAGAAGCCCTGTTTTCAGTTCCGTTTAGGTCACCTACCAGCTTTGCTGCTCACCGTCAAAGAAAATTCAATTAACACACCACAAGTGTGACAGACTCTCCAATGTTCAATATACCAGCTGTGTTGGGGTTTCTGGACCATCCTTAACTTGACTACCCAGGAGGCCCAAGAAAAGAGGAAAGTCTCTTCCATGTTGTTTTTCCTCCCCCCCCCCACCACTGTAAGGTTCAAGAGTGACCAAGACCACTGAGACCACTGTGAGGCAGAGATGGAAACTTTTATTCCAGAAAAACACAAGCTGCCAGAACTGACTCTGAAGAGTAGAACAGTCCACTTTGAGATTACAGATAGTAATATAGGTAGTATTATAGTAATGTATAGTAATATAGCGCTATATCAGGCTCTTCAGTTGGGGGAAGGTGAAGAAGGGAAGGAACTCCATTGTTTTTTACATTAGCCATAGGATGTGTAACCAGAAGTGACCAGGTGGGAGATAAGGGGGCAAGATAAGGGTTCAAGAAACCTAGACCTTGGGCATTGTTAGGCAAGGAAGGGATAATGGCTAGGCAATTTCTTGCTGAACGTGGATGACCCACTTCCTTGTGTCTGTCACCATCCGGCTGTTTTTAGTGACTCCATTTTGGGAAGCCCATCTTGAGCTAACATCCCCTTCTCTGATTTTCTTTTCATCACTTATCTGATGGAAAAATGATTTCATTGGTACACCAGAGGACTATACATTAATATGATCAAAGGGAGAAAATACTGAGTTATTTTTTATTTGAAGCAAAAGAAATATCTGGAAATGATGAATGCTACATTATTGTCAGTGGACTAAACTGTGTGTGTGAACATTGTTCCACACATTCCATGCTTTCTGGATGTTGCCAAAAGCATCTCATAAACCTGTATTCTCATTTCCAAGATTTTATATAAAAATCTAAGGTGATATGTATTTTACTGTGTCCAGTCAGATTTTCAAATAGTAGTGCATTTAGAAAACATTCCTAAATTTAATATTTACTGTCTATCCATGTCTGTGGATCTCAGTACTTTGACCTTGTTCAAACAACAGTCAATGCATTTTAATGAGAGGATGAATGTAATAATGATACTTTAAAAGAGAAAGGGGAAAAAATGAAACGACTAGTTATGATTCACTGAGTTCACTACTGCAAACACCATGTTTTGCCTGCTCATTTCTGCCAACATATGAGATCACACGTATCACCAAGAGGAGAATGATGCACTGTGAATGTCTTTAACCTAGAAATTACATTTGCTGGAGACATCTAGCAAGGTCTTTATCTGTGTTATTTTGCCAACAAAATTAGATTTTAAAGAGAAAGATACCAACAATATCTTCACTCCAGTTTTAAGCTTATCTATAGGTTATAAATCAAAAGCAATTTCTTAAGCTTAGATGCCATCATACCCATTTCTAAACAATAGAATTAGAAACAGGGACTACAGGTTGCTGTCATAGGCCTGTGAATTTCCAGCTCTATGGCCCTGGGGCAAGGAAATGTGACTTGTTGCTATAGCCAACCCCTAAAGTTGAAGATAGAAACCTGACACTTTTCTCTTTAAGATAAACTAAAAACTTAAAAATTTGATTATCTTTTTGTTTTTCTTTATAAACGATTGGAGGATAAATTGCAAAAATCATGACTCTTCACCTCTATGTTTCAGTGTGTATTTCCATAGAATAAGCACAAAATCATATAAAACAATGGTACAATTACCAAATGAATAAACAATCCTATCCTATGTACAATTCACTTTCAAGTGCTATAAGTTGTAGGCTGTAAGGATGCCTTTAAGAAATTATGTAAATAGAGGTAAAGAGGAATATGTCTAGGTTAGAGGAGGATATGATGTCATTGGAAGGACTGTGTGAGTTTCAGAAGCTTCACCTTCACTAAAAATACCCCGCACAGCATGCTGATCTAGACAGCTGTTCTGCTTTCTCTACCCCTCTGCTCTTGTTCCTTATCCTTGTCAACCCAAGTAAGATTCAATAAAAAGTAAGATTCTATAACTTTATAGCTCATAAAATAAAGATATCCAAATAAAACCATTATTGCTGAAAGCTTAAAATGCAAGTTGAGCAGGATGGTATTAAGAATTCAAAAATAACAAGTTAATCGGAAAGTTATGATCACATGAATAAAAGGATGCAGATTCCTTCTTGGATTAACAACAAGAAATGAATGCTTCAATCCAATTAAAAATAGTGCCCTTTCAATCTCTTCCACATTTTTCTCAAAGTTTCAGGCAGCATACAGTCTAGGTTCTGATGTTAGATAGAGCAGGCCACTGAACACCACAAGCATATCCAGAATATGTTAGCACAAACACTAGTATGCCAACAAAGGCTGACGTTTATCACTGCTTCATAAATGTGACTGACTAGAAATAGTAGGCACTAACCTAAATATTAAATATGCTTTCTAAAATATCAAAGCTTCAATGGTCAACACTGCCTAGATGCTAACTGCAAGAGTAGGATGGATGGGATTTTGGGGGACAGAGATTGCCAGATAGTCATGTATCTTTAACATCTAATTAGGTTGTGAGAGTCTCTGAGACAGCTCTAGGAATGCCTGAAACTCAAAGAATGAAAATGAGAACATATGATGGTAGTGTGTTTTTATCTGGAATTCAAGTTGTGGAGAAAAGATGCTCAGTCTCAGTACCTTCTTATGTACATGTTATCCATATCTACTGTGACCCAATATTGGTTGGGTACCAATCCCAACCCTACATATTACTTGCTGTTTAATGTTGAACAAATTACTTCATATCTCTGTATACCAATTTCTGGACCTACAATATGGAAACATATCCTTATTTTATAAGGTCATTATGATAATTAGATAAGCTAATAGCTTTAAAACAATCATTGACATATCCAACACTATGTAAATACTTCTTATTCAAATAACTGGTGATCTTGGGTCAGATAATTGTTAGCAATATGATGAGAAGATATTGGAGAACTCCTTGTGAAGTAGTGATTGGTGATACTTGTTTTATGTGATAGGTCCTTTGTCAATCATTCCTGTGGGTATTGCCTCTGAAAGAATGAACATTAAAATAAAAATCAGGGTAAAGAGGTACAGAAGAAATGCTAACAGGAGATTAGAAAGGAAATTGCATGAACAGAAAATTCATCAGCTAAGGGTCTGTAGTAGAGAACTTCAAGCAATTCAGGAAGCTTGGACTGAAAGCACCAAGCCAATTTTTGTTATTTCCTTTTTCTTCCCATAGAAAGCCAAGCTTATCTGAATTGGCTCTATGCCTTTATCCCTATCCCTCATGCTGCTTACTACCTGGGATATCTGCCCATTCCTCTAACTCCCATCCTCTGATGTCCATTCACAAAGCCTTCTGATTCCTTAAAGTCGCACTGTGATGAAGTTTTAGAAACATTGAAATGAGACTAGGAGATTATAATTTAATTTGCCATTTTCTAGCTGTATGATTTTAGAATAGGTACTTAATCTAAGCTTCCTCATCTGTTAAATATTAATACATACCTATCATCAGGCTTGTGTGGAGATTAGAGGAGAATATATATATGTTGAATATATACATCTTTCTGAAAACACACATTAACACAATTATGTAATAAAATTAATCTTTGTTATGGTTTGGATATAATGCATCCACCAAGGGCTCATCTGTTGTAGGCTTGAACCACAACTGGTGAATCCAATCGTTGAGAGGTGATCAGTTCATGAGGTTGCCGAAATAACCCATGGATTATTCCACTGATGGATTCCTAATTTGATTGCATTATTAATATGTGGGGAGAATACTTTCAGAAGTAGGGCATAGTTGAAAATAGTTGGCTGGAAGAAACTTGGGAACTATACTTTGTCTTGGGTCATTCTTTGTCTCTTTTAATTTTATAGTTGCCATGAATCTTCTCCAATGCATCCTCCCCAGCCTACAATATGACAAATATCCTAGGTTCCTGAAATTTGTATCATCCCCAAAGTGCACTTATATGATGAAAAAAACATCTTGCAAGGCCTTGAAGGGAACTATCTTGGAGCAGCTATCTTGAATATCAGACCACATTCAGCTCCCTCAACTTTTACTTATGGTCATAATGAAGTAGCACAGGCCAGACACACCCACTCTCTTGTCTAAAACAGTTAAAGCAACCAGATAAAAATACATAAAATATCAGTTCTTGCTAAGGTATCAGACAATAAAGGAAAGTGATCCCTAGAAATATGAAACAGATGCTGTGAACCATAGAATTGCCAGTTACTGTCTTAAAGACTTTCCAGGATACATAAGAGGGAACCAAGGCTAACCAAGCACTCCATAATAATATAAACAAGCTGCAAGTCCAAGGTGATCAAATTGGCTACAGTCTACAAGACAAAACACCAGAGAGGAGAGTAGGCTAGAAAGAATTTAGGACAGCACCTATCAGGACATGCTTATAAGGAAAGTACTGGGGCAAAATAACTATCCAGTAGCATTACAAAGGGCTAGGATTAGTGTCCAATACTCTCAGGCTGGAAAACCTCATAAATCACATTCAGTAACTCAGAATAGGCTTACTGAGAGATCGGGTATAATGAACATTGAACCTAGATTCGAGACTAAAACTGTTCTGTTTTTCCATATCAAACCCTTTCTAAGTAAGTTAATTTTAACATTGTTCATAGGACTAGCGTCTAGGAGATACTAATAAAATCAGCATTCATGCAAAGAAGAAAGTATATGCCATAGGGAGAAATAGTAAAATGTTTCAGCAGTGATACAAATGCTAGAAGGAACACAGAAATTACAACAGTTGTAACTGTATTCTGTATGTTTAAAGGACTAATTAGAATGGACATATAACAGCAAATCCAAGCCAAACTTCTGAAGATAAATACTTGAAATTTAAATATACTGACTGGATTAACAAGTTACAAAATTACATATCATAGAGGAAATTTGAAGACATAATAAAATATATTCAAGGGAAAATAAAGACAGAAAAACACATGGAAAAATGGAAAAGGCATAAGTAACCTTTGGGACAAAATTGAGAGGTCATGCTTTTGCATTTTTAGCTTAAATATTCAAAGAAAAACCAAAAAGTATTTGGAGACACAATGGATGAAAAATTTCTAAACTTGATGGAAATTATAAAGTGAGAACTCCATACAAGAAACTCAAGAATACAAACTAAAAGGAGCATGAAGAAAGTGAAATGACAATTCCTATTTTAAACATCAATGATAAAGAAAATTCTCAGGCTGGAGAGATTGGCTTAGCCATTAAGGTGCTTGCCCTGATATGCCCTTTCTCTCTATCTGCCTCTTTCTCTCTCTCTCTCAAAAAAAAAATAGAATTTTTTTTAAGAAAAGAAAAATCTTATAATAAGTCAGAGAAAAAAGGCACATAAAGAGGCCAGAAGATAAAGATGGCATATTTCACCTGGAGAAAAATGCAAACAGGAGAGTATAGCAACATCTTAAGCATACAGAATGCAAAACAAAATGCTACTAAGCTATAATATCAGACAAATTAATTTTTTTTCAAAAATAAAGATGTAAGCCTTTAAGTAGAGAAAAAAAGAATGAAAGACTGCATTATCACCACAGCAATGGGATAAGCAATATTAAAGGAAGTGCTCAAAGTAGAAGGAAAGCATTACCAAGAGGAAGTGTGACTGCAGAGTGGCAACAATGAAAATAATAGAAATATTGGTGACAACATTAAAGTATGGACATACATATATACACACATGTATAAACATCGTTAAAATATGTAGACGGATGACTACTGAAAATATGGTACATATACACAATAGAATTCTGTCCAGCAGTATGGAAAGATGAAATTATGAAATTTGTAGGAAAATGGATGGAGCTGGAACAAATTACATTAAGTGAAGTGACCAAGCTCAGAAAGACAAAAGCTGTATCTTCTCTCTTATATGCAGATACTAGCTTATAATATCTGTAAATATGTACATATAAGTGGATGGGGAGGTGGAGGAAGTTTTGGGAGAGGAGAGGTGATGAGAGTTAAGCAAAACAAATGTTATTTGAAAATGCCAGAATGAATGATACCTACATCTCTGTATGCCAACCTAAATAAAAATTATGCTATACATTTTAACTCTCAAAAAAATCCAATAAACTATGATCTACTTAAGCTTAAAAACATAATGAACCTTTTAAAAATAACTTCAATGTCATGTGGTACCTATAACATGTAATAAAAGGCAAGACAATAGTATAAAAGCTATGAGAAGAAAAATAGAAATCACACTATATTTTAAGTAATATGTATTTTAAGGTAGATTTTAACTCGTCATAGCTAATAAGTCAATAAAACAGCTAAAATGTCATTGCAAAAAATACTGATGTAATACAAATGAATGCAGACAAAAATGAAGGGGTCAATTAAGAGATGGGCCATACTGAAGCCAAGAGGGCATACTTAAGGCTAACCATGTGTTTAATCATGTTAAGTAGGAATAGTATAAATGCCCTAAGTTAAAAAGCAGAGACTGTCATGATACATAAAGAGAAGCAGACCAAAGTAGATATCACCTAAACGAAGTTCACTGCAATTGCAAAGTAATAAGTTAAAATGTAAAATAATGGAAACACGTGCACAAGAACTTCATTTAATAAATTAAAACTGGAGTGCTTAGTATCTTACAAGAATTTGACAACAGAAGTGCTGTTTTCACAATATTCTCTTGCATATGGCAATAAACAAGTGGCCAAAGCTGATAAAATTTTAAGAACTGACTTTCTGACAGAAAATTAAATGAAAAATTCCTGATACACTGTGATGTATGCTCTTTCCATGGCCAATTACAAGCTACTTGAAATCAACTAGGCCACAAATTTCCTGAAAACTTAAATAGGCTCTCTCATGAGTCAGTTCTGGACAGCTTTAGCATATAAGTAATTCCATGTGAATATATTCATCTTATTCTTGCTGAGTGTCCCTTTGAGACAAACATACTTAGAACTGTTATTTAGGACTCAAATCCCAAGGAATTATAGGACACACAAAGAATTCATGTTCTATAAATGGATATGCTCTAACTTTGAAAGAAGACTTCTGCCAGTATCCAGTAACTCCTTTTTTCCCTTTTAAATAATTTAGCTTTGGGTGTATTGATATAATAAATCCTGGAACTTATTGCACTAATCAATAGAAATTTGATAGGACATTAACATCTCATCATGGAACCTAGGTATGCCTGTAGAGGATGAGAAGACAAGCCTTTGGGGATGCTCAAACTGATTCTCTGTGATAAATTCTTGAAAGAGAAGTTACTGTAACTGTCATGGATTTTATCAATTTTCGGGTCATATCGATTCGTCTCAGTCTTTTCTAACAGACTGTAACTAATGTGTAACACTGATGGAGGGCAAATTAAGGTTCCTCATGATTTATGATAAAGGAAATCTTGATGGATGTTGACTTTTAAATTATTTATTTATTTGTAACTTTTCATTTCTTAGTGTGTGGGGCAGGAAGAATGGGGATATATATGGATAAGTTTTTGTCCCCTTTAACTTAATAGTATTTATGTATAAGATGAGGTAGTGACAATGAATCACTAATAATGGATTTCAAGAACTGTACCTTAAAAATAAGAGATTTTAGCTTGGTGTGGTGGCACACACCTTTAATCCCAGCACTCGGGAGGCAGAGGTAGTAGGATCACTGTGAGTTCGAGGCCACCCTGAGTCTACAGAGTGAATTCCAGGTCAGCCTGGGCTAGAGTGAGACTCTACCTTGAAAAACAAAACAAACAAAAAAGCAAACCAAAAAAAAATATTTCCCCTCATAAATGGAACATTTAAATGACCAAATACCTGCCCTGGCATAAGGGTAGCCTTAGTTCAGAAGCATATACACTATCCTTCCTTTATCTTATTCTTAACCCCCATATAATGAACCCTTCAAACTATCATCTAATTTTAACAAAGCAAATGGAATTTATGGAAGCTACATAAGCAAGATAGTAAGATTTTGGCTCAGCAAGGGATGGAATCCACACAGTGTGTACTAAATGAGGTCCGAAAGAACAAACTGTTAAGAAATGTGCCATCACCCATTCCTCAGATCAGAAGGATTCCTTGGTTCCTAACTTGTACAATCTGTACTTTACATTGCCTGTTATGGGAGATCTTAATTGATCACATGAACTCTATGGCCTGCTGTTTAATGGTTCGTGGCAGGTCAGCCTTCATGTTTATAATTTGGCACATGACCAGCTAGGGTAATGTGGAATACAATAACACAGGAACAAAGAAAGGTACAAAATGAAAAGTGGTGGCAAAAGCCAACATGAGTTCTCTCTGAATTACGCCACTATTCTCTGGGAGGCTGGGTATGTCTATTTCCCTATATGATTTCAATTTGCATCATATAATCAATGAATGCTAAAGGCATTTTAGTTCTAAAATTCAATAGTCCGAGGGATGCTTTTAGTCCTGACAATGACTCACTCTACCTTTATCTTCAGGAGAATAAGACTTCATGACCCTTTTCTTTTGATATGGAAGAATTGAATTTACAGTGTGCTCTCTGATTACATGTTATTTGATCCCTAAAATAGCTTTCTTAGGTAGAAGAATATCTATATTCTCAGCTGGCAGCTGAAAACAGCTGAGGAATAGAGTCTAACCTTCAATCAAAACATGTTACATGGATCATCCCTAATTTAGTCTTCAAAAACTGACCCTTTCAGGACTTTCATAGCTGCTAATGAAATTTAATACACACACACACACACACACACACACACTTAGGTTTATTGAGGTAGAGTCCCATTCTAGCCCACCTGGAACTCACCCTCTAGGGTGCTTGGCTGGCTAGCCTCAAACTCAGTAATTATCCTACCTCTGCCTCGCTAGTGTTGGAATTACAGGCCTGGACAACCTCACCCAGTTAATTTGTAATTTAGTAAATTCCTGTTTTTTTTTTTTTTTAAGACACTGAAAATAAAGAAATGCATGTATTTTCCCACCATAATCTGGATACAAATACCTAGGTTTTAGACCTCTGTACTTTTTTTTTTTTAGTGTAAACCTTTAAAATAAAATGTAATGTGTTTTTTTTTTTTTATTAGTTTTCTATTCAGCAAATACAGGCAGTTTGGTACTATTATTAGGCTCATCCTTGATCTGTCTCCTCCCCAATGGACCCTCCTTGTTGAGGTATATGGGTCGTACATTGTGGAGTTAGCCCACAGTTATTGGTACGATAAATGTCTCTGCATATCATGCCCCAACATGTGGCTCTGACATTCTTTCCGCCCCCTCTTCCACAAATTTCCCTGAGCCATGTTGGGTTCATTTTTGGTCTGCTTCAGTGCCTCTGAGGCTCTGGCTCTCTGATCTGGTAGGAGTTGATTTTTCTCTGTTTTGATCTCCTTCCCCCTTGTGCTGGTATCCGGTTCATCAGGAAAACAACACCCTTGGTTGTTTTGCAAATTTTCCTTAGTTTCAGTCAGGGCCCCTTTGAGGTATGATAGGGTGGCTCTCTCCTTAGGATCTGCATCTGCATTTATCTGAAAAAGAGAAGCAGATTCTCCAACGGAGAGTAAGTTAGCACCAGGTCAAATGAGATAACCCTTACTTTTTTTATAGAGAGTTTAATAGGTGTAGGCCCTCTCTTAGCCCATGATTGATGATAACTTGACATTGGAGAGTGGGCTTATGTTTGGATATGGTTCCGACTTGTTTCCCACCTCCAGCTATGGGTCCCATACCACTGAGGGGATCAGTTAGCCGCATCAAGAGCAGTTGGTTCCCCTCCATGGCTGTGTGCCACTATTGCACTTGTGTGGGCATCACAACAGGTTATTTGTTGCTAAGTAGGTTAGACCACAAGTTGCTTGGGCAGATATTGGTCATTTCCCCCAGTCACCCATGTAACACCTTCTGGCACTAGACATGCTGACTGTCTGGGGACTAACTCTGTCCTGGCTTCCAGCCATGCCATTCCATTTTCTATGTCAGCTGCATGTGGAGTCATTAGCAATATGGTCTTACCAATGACCTTTGGTGGGTCATCAAGTACTCTGAAAGAAATCTGTCATTCTTTTAGGAAACCTTGTAGGTTTCTCTGATCAAAAGCTCATTGTAGATGATACCCCATGCTGGTACTAGGAGTCACAGGTCAGTGCCCACTAAGAAAATGAGGGGAAAAAAGACTAATATACAAGAGTTAGAGAGGAGAGAGAGAGAGAGAGAGAGAGAGAGAGAGAGAGAGAGAGAGAGAAAGAGAGAGAGGGAGGGAGGGAGAGAAGGAGGGGGAGAGGGAGGGAGGGAAGATGTAGGAGATTTGGGTTAGATTTGATCCAACCCTCTCCAGTGTCTTGTGGTTCAGGTGTTTCCTGTAAGGGTCTGGTGAAGGTTCAGCCATTTGGTCTGCCTTTTAGGAAGTAGAATTTTATGGTACCATTGTCGTTTGGGTCTAGATTAGTGTTTTCCACCCCTTTGATGCCCTTCACTCCCTCCCCATCCCTCCTAGTGTCTAGTCCATGAGATGCTTGCTGTGTATTTAAGGTATCTTGGGTAGATTCAGGTTAGGTGCTGTAGATGAGTGAGACTATGTGGCGATTTTTTTTTTTTTCTGTGATTGGGTAAGTTCACTGAGAATGATCTGTTCCAGGCTCAACCATTTTTTCTCAAATTTCTTTGTGTCATTTTTTCTTACTGCTGTATAGAATTCCATCGTGTAGATATACCACATCTTTGTTATCCATTCTTCTAGTGATGGACATCTGGGTTGATTCCAGCTCTTAGCTATTACGAATTGAGCTGCTACAAACATGGTTGAGCAAATCTCTCTGGCCTGTGGTTTGAAGGTTTTAGGGTAGATGCCCAGTAAGAGTATAACTGAGTGTGTTGGTATCTCTATAGTCTACATTCCCACCAACAGTGGATGAGTATTCCTGCTTCTCCACATCCTTGCCAGCATGTATTTTCATTTTTTGATGTTTGCTATCCTTATTATATATTCAGGAAGTCTTTTTCCATTCCTATATCATGGAAAGTGCTTCCTAAATTTTCTTCCAGTAGTATTCGAGTTTCTGGTCTTATATTAAGGTCTTTGATCCATTTGGATTTGAGTGTAGTGCATGGTGAAATGCGTGGATCAAGTTTCAGTTTCCTGCATGTGGTTATCCAGTTTGTCCAGCACCATTTGTTGAAGATGCTGTCTTTTTTTTCCAGCCTATATTGTTTGGGCCTTTGTCGAATATCAAGTAGCTGTAGTTGCTTGACCCAAACTCCGGGCCCTCAAGTCTATTCCATTGGTCTATAGTCCTGCTTTTATGCCAGTACCATGCTGTTTTTATTACTATGGCTTTGTAAATAGCTTTAGATCAGGTATGGTGATGCCACCAAAGGTATTTCTTTTGCTGAGGATATGTTTGGATATGCGAGGCCTTCTGCCTTTCCATATGAAATTTGAGATCATTTTTTCTATCTCTGTGAAGAACACTGCAGAGATTATAATTGGAATTGTGTTAAATCTATATATTGCCTTTGGTAGGATTGTCATCTTCACAATGTTAATCCTTTGTATCCAGGATCATGGGAGGTCTTTCCATTTTCTCAAGTCCTCCTCAATTTCTTTTTTGAGTGTTTCTATGTTTTCATTCTATAGATCTTTCACTTCCTTGGTTAACGTTATTCCAAGGTATTTTATTTTTTTGTTGATATTGAAAATGGGACTCTGTCCCTTATTTCTTTCTCTGTATCTTTGCCATTTGTATATAAAAACACTACTTATTTTTGTGCATTGATTTTGTATCCTGCTACTTTTCTATAGGAGATAATCAGCTTCAGGAGTTTTGGGATGGATTCTCTCGGGTCTCTTACATATACAATCATGTCATCAGCGAATAGAGGTAACTTAACTTCTTCCTTTCCAAGTTGTATCCCATTTATTTCCTTCTCCTGTCTTATTGCTTGAACTAGGACTTCCAGTACTATGTTGAGAAGCAGATGTGAGAGAGGACATCCTTGTCTTGTATCTGATCTTAATGGGAATTCCTCCAGTCTCTTTCCATTAAGTATTATTTGGGCCTTCGGAGATTTGCATATTGCCTTTATTAAGATATGAACCAACCGTGCCAATTCTCTCCAATGTTTTGATTATAAAGTGATGTTGCATCTTGTCAAAGGCCTTTTCTGCATCTATCAAAATGATCTTGTGGTTTTTATGTTTAACTTTGTTTATGTGTTGTATTACGTTGACAGATTTCCGGATATAGAACCACCCTTGTGTTCCTGGGATGAATCCCACTTGGTCAAGGTGGATAATGTTTTTGATGTGTTTTTGGATTCGGTTTGCGAGTATTTTGTTCAGGATTTTTGCATCTAAGTTCATTAGGGAAATAGGCTGGTAGTTTTCTTGTGGCATCTCTGCCTGGTTTTGGAATTAGGGTGATACTAGCTTCTTAAAAGGAGTTGGGTAGCTTTCCCTGTTCTTCAATTGTGTGGCACAGTTTTAGGAAGATTGGTTTGAGTTCTTCCATGAAGGTTTGATAGAATTTGGCTGAGAACCCATCTGGTCCTGGACTCTTCTTTTTGGTGAGGTTTTTTATTACTTTTTCAATCACCATGAGTGTGATGGGTTCATTGAGGTGATTAATCTGCTCTGAGGTTATCTTTAATAGATGGTATGCATCCAGGAATTTATCCATCTCCTCTACATTTCCCAGGTTTGTGGAGTAGAGGTTTTTGAAATAAGTCCTGATGATTCTTCCAATTTCACTTATGTCTGTTGTGATCTCTCTTTTTCATTTTGAATTTTGTTAAATTGGAGTCTCTCCTTTTTTTGCTTGATCAAATTGGCCAGGGGTTTGTCAATCTTGTTTATTTTTTCAAAGAACCAGCTCTTTGTCAATTGTCTTAATTGTTTCCAGTTCATTAATTTCTGCTCGGATTTTAATTATTTCTTTCCTTCTGGAGCTCTTTGGATTGGATTTTTCTTGTTTTTCCAGTGCCTTTAGGTAGATGTTTAGGTTCTTGATTTGGGATCTTTCTGTCTTTTTTTTTAACTATTTATTTATTTGAGAGCGACAGACACAGAGAAAGACAGATAGAGGGAGAGAGAGAGAATGGGCGCGCCAGGGCTTCCAGCCACTGCAAACGAACTCCAGACGCATGCGCCCTCTTGTGCCTCTGGCTAACGTGGGACCTGGGGAACCGAGCCTCGAACCGGGGTCGTTAGGCTTCACAGGCAAGCGCTTAACCACTAAGCCATCTCTCCAGCCCATCTTTCTGTCTTTTTTATGAAGGCATTGAGTGCTATGTATTTCCCCCTGAGGACTGCCTTCATTGTGTCCCATAAGTTTTGGTATGATGCGTTCTCATTTTCATTCAATTCCAGGAATTTTGCAATTTCCTTTTTTATTTCTTCCACTATCCATTTATTGTTTAAAAGTGTCCTGTTCAGTTTCCAGGTGCCATTGGGATTCTTGGTGGGTCTTTTGTTGTTGATTTATAGCAATATAGCATTATGATCTGATATCATGCAGGGAATTATGTCAATTTTCCTAAATATGTGGAGGCAGTCTTTGTGACCCAGTAGATGGTCTATTTTAGAGAATGTTCCATGGGCTGCTGAGAAGAACGTGTAGTCTGTGGATTTGGAATGGAAAGTTCTGTAGATGTCTGTTATCGACCTCTGTACTTTTTAAATAAAAATATTTGCAAGAAGAGAGAGATAGGGAGAAGAGACAGGCAGATAGAATGGGTGTGCCAGGGCCTCTAGCTGTTGCAAGCAAACTCCAGATGCATTTGCTACTTTGCTTATAGCTTTACATGGGTGCTGCAGAATTGAACCCAGGTCGTTAAGCTTTTTAGGCAAGCACCTTAAGCTGTATCTTCAACCAAGAGCTTTGCACTTTAGATAAGCCAGACACTGCTTCTCTTATAAGAACAAGGATGGAGCTGCAGAGGTCAAATCTTAGAGGAGGTTCTAAGACAGACTGAGTACAATGGAAAGACTGGGAAACATCTCTGCAGCATACACCCCTACCTCTTTTCCAAGTCTCTGCTAGACACTGCCCTCACCTTACCTAGCACTGGACTCCAAATTTCAATCTACACTATTTATGGGCAATATGCCTGATGAATACTACTCTTCACCACAGTCAACATTATTTTCTCTGGCTAGGAAAAGGCATTTGAGTTGCTGTTAGATGTTTTTAGGAAGGAAAGTAGCAACAGAAGAAGACAACTGTTCAAGTGGCCTCCTTTCCAACTCAGAAGGGATAGCACAAAGGCCAGAGAAGAAACAGTGGTTCTTTTTGGAAGTTGCATTTTGGAATTTGGAATTTTCTTGACTTGCTCCTTCCCAACGAGCTTCCAGTGGAATATTCACAAGTTGTAGAGACCCTCAAGCACAGTGCCACATTGGACTATAACCACTCTTGCCAGTAGTAGGAAATGACTGCTTGGTCCATAGTAACTATTCCAAAGACTCTGATCCAGGATGACTCCTTTTTAAGTCCTGCTGGTGAGGAACTGCTCACTCAGATCAGTCTTTCTTAATTGGCCCTCATGGTACCCTGATATTTATAGCCCTCAGCACCTACCTTGCAATACTGAAATAAATGAATAAAGCCTGCTCAAAGCCTTCTCTATGAAACTTTGTGTTCAATTCCCTCAAATCTTAACAAAATGCTATTCTCAGGTTTCTTTTCAATTTGGAAATTACAATACCTCTATGTTTAAGGTCATTCCTCTCTGAAGTGTCTCTTTATTCAGTGGAAAAAAATATTTTAGAATTGTTCTCTGTTACCTACCACTGCTATCCCATTCCCTAAATCAATATAACAATGGAATGACTTGAAGCCACTTTATGCAGGGATGGTCATCTGCTCATTGTAGCATTTGCTCTGTTCCTGATGCAAGTTGTACTGTGTAACCTGGGTCATAGAGTCTGCTCAGCTTACAGTCATGCATTTGTGAGGACAGCAGGCTAGGAAAGTTCTCTATTACTGAGCTTTGTGCCTGCTCCACAATACTTCTTTTTAACTTACCAAGAAGTCATTGATCTATGAGAAAACCTTCCTCCTCCTACAAGTGTCCAAGTAGATCTACACCTGAGCCATTTTTTTCTGAGGCTGGACATAAGGGTAGGAAGTAGCTAGAATCAAAATGGCAATACTCATTAAAGTAAGAATTTTTTCATGAATTATTTATTTAACATCACAATACACAAAGCCCAGATCAACATTTCACAATGCAGAATATTTAAAGATTTTCTAAGGGTAAGAAAGTGATAGCCAACATACATTAAATATCAAATATATAGTTGTGTATGTACTTTATTAGTTACTTCATTTAATACTCCCAGTAATTTTATGAGGCAAACATAAACCCAATTTACAAATAGAAAGAAAACTTGAGAAGCTGTTACTTATCCAAACTAGTGAAAGGATAGTTAACTGTTTAGTCACTTATATGTGCCAAGCACTATCCTAACCATTCTGCATGTACATGCTCTTAATTCTCATGAATCTTATTTTACAGAGCAGATACAAGTGGTAGGGCAGAAATTCATACCAAAATATTTCTTAGTTCTTATGGATCTAGATATACACAGATTTACCCCTGATTGGTACAGAAGAACAGAGGGCAACACACAATTTGAATATTTTCAAAATTATATTTCATAAATGACTGTATTTTTATGTATTTAAGATATAACAGTACCACAACAATCTAACAAAAGATGTAGTGCCAATTCTAATTGTTCACTGAAGCTGATGTCTGCTGCTCCTGCCTCTAGTGTGGGAATAGTACAATAATTACCATTGGAAACCTATCCTATTTCTACTGCACCTGTCAACATTCATTATCTACATAATCAGTCCTTATTTTCTATGCCCCAATCCCATTCCTTCATGACAAATTTCAGATTGTTTTTTTTTTTTTTTTTTTAATTTTTTAAACATTTTTTTTTATTTATTGGTTTGAGAAAGACAGACACAGAGAGAAAGACAGATAGAGGGAGAGAGAGAGGATGAGCGCGCCAGGGCTTCCAGCCTCTGCAAACGAACTCCAGACGCGTGCGCCCCCTGTGCATCTGGCTAACGTGGGACCTGGGGAACCGAGCCTCGAACCGGGGTCCTTAGGCTTCACAGGCAAGCGCTTAACCGCTAAGCCATCTCTCCAGCCCTGTTTTTTGATGGAGAAATGATGAACTTAGCTAGTCATCCCCTGGGCTCTGTATGTTTTCCTGTGACACTACCCCATAGCCATTTTTTTAAAAAGGCCATTATATGTCAGTAGGTGTGGGATGGTCACCCAAAGATAAGGATGCCTTCAGCAGGGCCTTCAGAAGCCCTCAGTGAGCAAAGAAAACACCCATCAAAACTAGGGCCAGAACATATACGAATTGCTTTAAGTCTGATTCTGGCCTTTTGCTTTTACAGTCTACAGTAAAGCCATTCTGCATTTGAAAGACTTTGTCATTGACAACCTTCATTAATCCATAGAAAAATGTACTGAGCATGCTTATGGTATTCTATCAGTCACTTGTCTTTGCTCATCGTCAGATGCTCCTTCCTCATAACTTTCTAAACTACAAATCAAATTAACCTCAGCAGTATTTCCCTCTTTTATCTCCTAGTTATGTTTCTTTATGTGGTAGTCTTCAGAAATAAGTTAACCAGGTAAAATAACTGAGCCTGCATTTACTTACAAAGGTTCATGAAAAAGTGAATAGTTTTATACATCCAGATACCTGAATATGGGAAGAATTACTGTCAGCCTCCTGCTCTAATGGACAAAAATGCAAACAATGTATTTAAAAATATATATGAACTTATATGTTCAACCCAAAGATATTATCACTTAATCAAAACATTAGTTTTCTATTTTTTTGTGACAGTAGAAGTTTACATGTTACATTCCAAATTGCTGAAGCAATTATCAAATTAGAAGTAAAATTATATTTTTAAAAGCCAGGAGGTTATTAGTTTAAGAATAAATTATTAGAAATAATTTTAATGACATTTATAAAGCAATGAATAGATGACTATATAAGTGTAAAACTTGGAATCTAAAATGTTTCTGAAATGCAAATTTGACTTGGTTATAACATAAGTGAATGAGTACTCATGTAATTTCTAGATTTAAGTGATATTCCCAATCTAATAATTTTCATTTAAAAGAACAAAAGCTATATAATCCCACCAATGGAATATAAATTCCATACATCATAGATTTTATAGTCCATAAGTCTCTTCTATGGATTTCTAGGTTATCCCAATGCAAAAACTTACATTTTACATGGAAAGTCAAAACATCATTTATAATAAAATAGAAAACTCATACATTAATGTAACAACCATATAGCTTAATATAATGGAAGTTAAACAGGTTTACCCCAAATTAGCAAGATAGCAATTCTTCATCTATGAGCCAGCAAATATAGACTTCATTTATATACATCCTCATACATGGTAGTACATATCATATATAAATAGTTAACACTTAGTTTAAAAGTGTCTCCACAATTGCATTTTAAATATGTTTACGACTTCTAATGGAAATACTTTTTTTTTGTCCTTCTGTGGTGCTGTGGATGCAACCTAGAGTCTTACACTTAAACAAAGGTTCATGAACAGTTATAATTCATGAAAGTCTTTCAGTTAGTAAGGAAAAACAGATGGTTAACCTAAATTAGCAGTATACTTGGTAAAAGATAATTTGGTCATTTGTCTAAAATCAAAACTATAATACTAATAAAACTGTAGGCACATGATAATTTGTTCATTTTTGCTTGGTAAAAGAGAAAAATTCCTGAGGATATTACAAGTAGTACAGCTGCTCATCACATGCTTTTACAAGGGTTATAGTCTAGCAGATCTGCTCTTTTTATAAGGCTATGACTTTGGTGGCTGCCCAACTCCATGTTGTTCTCCCAATTCCCACTGGAATGGAAGTCACTTGTATTATTGAAGAAAACATCTTAACGCATTTCAAGATTGCTTTTAATTACTAAAATGCTATTTTTTTGAGGTAGGGTCTCACTCTAGCTCAGGCTGACCTGGATTTCACTATGTAGTCTCAGGTTGGCCTTGAACTCACAGAGATTCTCTTACCTCTGCAAATCAAAGTTCTGGGATTAAAGGGGTGTGCCACCATGTCCAGGAAGAGTTATTGGTTTAAGAGAAAAGTCTAAACACATTTAACTAGGACTTCTATTAGTTATAAAACTTGGGTTGATTCATTCTAGCTTTGTTATTGCTGTGGTTATTGTTATTTTGTTGGCTGAGTTAAAAATCACATACTAGGGGCTGGGAAGATGGATCATGGGCTGAAGGTACTTACTTGCAAAGCCCAAAGCCTAATGGCTTATTAAGGCCAGGGTTCAATTCCTAGACTTGATATAAAAATCATGGCACATGCATCTGGTGTTTTTCCATAGTGACAAGGGGGTCTGATCTGCCCATACATATGCACATGCATGCACAAATAAATAAATTTAAAAATTAGAAAGAAAACACACACCCCTTAACTGTATTCACTGAGTACAAAACTAATAAATAAAAAAGAGATGCATCTAGATTATATAAGGTTATAGAACAAATGGACCTAACAGATATCTACAAGACATTTCATCCAAAGGCTGCAGAATATACATTCTTTTCAGCAGCACATGGAACATTCTCTAAAATAGATGATTTATTAGACTATAATATGAACATCCCAAGGCCTTCAGCCACTGAAAACCTACTCCAGATACATGTGCCACTTTGTGCATATGGCTTTATGTAGGTACTGGGGAATCTAAGCTTTGCAGACAAGTACCTTAACCATTGAACCATCTCTTCAGCCCCTACTCTCACTTTTGGTTAGAGAAGCTTCTCTTTTCAGATGGTGCTCACCACTGGGATGATTCAAAAGGCACCATAGTGCTGGGAAGTGACAGTGGAGTGTTCAGCACTGAGAAATGTCTGTAAAAATTTCCAAGACTCAAGGTCAATTGTGGAAGAAGTAAGAGAAAGAATGTAACAGCCAAAGGAAGAGAAGGACTACTTACAATGCAATCTTCCAGACACAAAATGGCCTGGGTATCCATGACCTTGCAGTCCTGAGTACTATCTAGATAAGACCACCATAGTAGGAGGAAAAGGTGATGAGAAGACTCATTACCTTGAAAAGGTGAAGAAAGACTAATTGAGAGAGGGAGGAGATATGATGCAAAATGGATTTGTGAAGGGGAAGAAATTATCATGGTTTATTGTCTATAATTATGTCAATAAAATTATGTCTCTAATTATTGTCAAAAAATAACAAAATAGGAAATTTAAGTGCTACTAATACCACATAAATTAGCTTCTTTTAAAACAAAGAATAATGGTTGAGTATAAATAGATTAATCATTAAAATGTGCTTTTGAATTTCACTTCAAAATATGAAAAGTAATATTATTCTAAGACTTTTAACAACTATATTTAGCAAAGAAAAACATTAATAATAGGAAGTCTTATCTTCTTTGAATTCATCTTGTAGAATTTTTCTAGTTATATAATAAAATTATCAATGATTTCTTTTTGTGTGTGTGTGATGCTGGACCTTGAACCCAGGGCCATGCCCATGGTTGGCAAGTACTGGACATTATCAACCCTCAATAAAATAGTTTTTAAAACTTAAGAAACAAAAGCATCAATTATTAAATTCCTAGGTATAATAATGACTAAAATTTAAATTTAACAGCTGATAAACACAGATTAAGCATCTATCGCATTTCTGCTTTTAGAACAAAAACAAATATAAATTATAGAAAAAGAGCTGGGAGTAGAGGCACACACCCAGAGACTAAAACAGGTGGATCACTGATTTTGAGGCCAGCCTACACTACTCTGCATCAAAAGTATACAAACCAACAAAAGCAACCCAGAAAAACTCAGAACAAAACAAACAAAAGGATCACAGAAATTGATATTACTGATTGTGTGACACTAAATGAGGTGATTTGGGCTATGTAAACATATTAAGAAAACACACTTTTCCTGTTTTTATTATAAACCCTATTTCACCACAGACAGTAAACAAAACCTTTATTCTACACTTTATTCTGTAAAAAGTACTTCACTCAGTAGTACTTTGGTGCTAGATTCTTTAACATTTGTGGAAGATGTGTAATATACAGCAAACTAATACTAGGTTTGTCAAAGAAATCTACAAAAATATGTTCCTCACACTTTCACACATAATATACAGAACTATAAAATCTGTCAGAGTAGAAACTCCTTGGAATTTCTTAATGCACTGGAAAGTACGCAAGTCAAAAGAAAGCATTTTACATAGATGATTTTTAAGCATTCTGGCATAAATAGTGTTTTGGGTTACTAGATTGCAACATATCTATCTACACACAAAGGGTGTATAAGAACAAATGAAGGAAACAGTAGCACCAGTTCTTTACATTACACTTGATCCCGAAGACGAGCAAGCCTCTGTGATAGTTCATCCTGGAGGAAGCAAATTTTAGAAGTCACCAAGGTTGTAACAAGTTGAAATCACTACTATTTTAAAATGTTGACATTTTAAGTAAGAGTTAATATTTTGTCTCTAAAATTTACATAAAACATTAAGAGTTTAGTGTCTGAAACACCTCCAAAAAATTGAGGACTTATAGCAATAGGTATCAAGGGTAGCAAACCCATATTCATGCAAATTGAAAATGTCCATCAACCTGGAGCTAACAGCTCAGTGCATGTTAGCACAATTTATAATGATGTGTCAGAGTAGAAAAATGCTTTATGAACAGGTAAATATATGCTTACTTATATAAAAATACATATGTTTAACTCATAGAGCATATAGATTTCATGAAGTAAATATACATCAAATATATATGAATCAAAACAAAACCCAACCTCTACCTGCTCCACAGAAGCAATACTTGTGCCAACAGAACCTGTCTGACCCTGTGGTAGTTCCATGTTGAGATCAAGGCTAAAAAGAAATTTTAAAATAATTAGCATAACAATAAATAGCAATATAATTCTAATGAATATGCAAAGTTAATTTGAATACTGTACCCTTTCTAACCTGAAATAAAAATAAATTGGGTTTTATGTATGTAATTAGAACTTAAACATCTTCTAAATGATCGCCATACAATGAATTTTCTAATCATAAAGTATTTTCCTTGATCCCAAATGTGATCCCTAAGCTAATTAAAGATTAAGAAATCGGGCTGGGGCAGCTCTCTTCTTAGGATCTGCATCTATATAGAAAAGAGAAGCAGATTCTCCAACGGAGAGTAAGTTAGCACCCGGAAAATTGAGATAACACTTACTTTTTTGATAGACAGTATGGTAGGTTTAGGCCCTCTTATATCCCGTGATTGATGGTAGCTTGATATTGTAGAGTGGGCTTGTGTTTGGGTATGGTTCTGACTTGTTTCCCAGCTGCAGCTATGGGTCTAGTACCACTGAGTGGATCAGTTAGCCAAATCAAGAGCAATTGATTCCTCACCATGGCTGTGTACCACTATTGCACTTGTGTGGGTATCACATCCGGTTATTTGTTGCTAATTAGGTTAAACAATGTGTTGCTTGGACAGATTTTGGTCATTTTCCCCAGTCGCCCATGTAGCACCTTCTGGCACTAGACACGCTGACTGTCTGGGGACTGACTCTCTCCTGGATTCCAGCCATGTCATTCCATTTTACGCATCAGCTGCATATGGAGTCTTCAGCAATAGGGTCTTACCACTGGCCTTTGGTGGGTCATCAAGTACTCTGACAGAAGTCTGTCATTGTTTTGGGAAACCTTGTAGGTTTCTCTGATCAAAAGCTCATTGTGGATGGTAGGCCCAAGCTGGAAGTGGGGGTTACAGGTCAGTGTCCACTAAGAAATTGAGGAAAAAGATAACTAATATACAAGAGTTAGAGAGGAAAGAGATAGAGGGGAAAGGGGGAGAGGGAGGGAGGGAAGATGTAGGAGATTTAGGTCAGTTTTGATCCTCAAAAGGGGCCCAACTGAAACTAAGGACAACTGGTGAAATAAGCAAGGGTGATGTTTTCCTGTGAATTGGATATCAGCACAAAGGGGAAGGAGATCAACGCAGAGAAAAATCAACTCCTACCAAATCAGAGAGCCAGAGCCTCAGAGGCCCCCAACACCTCATCACTGAAGCAGACCAAAAATGAACCCAACATGGCTCAGGGAAATTTTGCGGAAGAGGGGGCGGAAAGAATGTCAGAGTCACATGTTGGGTCATGATTTGCAGAGACATTTATCATACCAATAACTGGGGGCTAACTCCACAATGCACGACCCATTTTCATTAACAAGGAGGGTCTAATGGGAGGGGGTAGAACACAGATGAGCCTAAATAATGGTACCAAACTGCCTGTATTTACTGAAAAGAAAACTAATAAATTATATTAAAAAAAAAGAAACGGGGCTGGAGAGATGGCTTAGTGGTTAAAGAATTTGCCTGCAAAGCCTGAGGACCCAGGTTTGATTCCCCAGAACTCATGCAAGCCAGATGCACAAGGTGGTTTCATGTATCTGGATTTAGTTTGCAGCAGCTGGAGGCCCTGGAGTACCTATTCTTTCCCCCTCTCTCTTCTTTCTCTCTCTCCTTGCAAATAAATAAATAACATATTTTTAAAAATTTAATAAAGAATGAGAAATGATTTTCTAGGCAAAAGACCAAAATAATAGTTATCTGATATACTATAGTACTAGAGATTATTTTCTTTTAGAGTTAAAATTTGTAAGTTGGAAAAACTGCAAAACAGGCTAGACAACTATAGCCTCAGGATCTTTCTATAATTTGAGTTAATTTCTATTTAGTATTTAGCTTCTGGTTCTTCTTAGTATGAAGAATGATTGGCATCCAGCCACACAACTAAAAAGTTATTTCAGCTGTCAGAACCATCCTAGTGATAGAGAAACAGTGGAAAGACTCTAGATAACTGTTATAAAGCCTTTGAAGCATAACTACAGAGTTTGAACCCAGGACCTAACTAACATATGCTAGATGAGCACTGAGACCACACCTCTAGCCCAATATTAAAAGTTTTGTAACCTCTACAGATAAAATCATGATTACTGCACAGCCCCTGAATAACATCTTACCCAGCTTCATCTGCCATTTCCTGAAGCAGCATATCCACTTGGTTCTGCAATAAGAAAATATTAATTCATATTTTGATAGCATAAGCTTTTGATTTGGACTTAGTTTTCAAAAGGGGAAACTGATCTCCAACTTTAGAATAAACCTCTAAAATACTTTTCTGGACACTAGAGGGCGGAGCACTATTCAGAACATGACATGTTAAATTCTAATCTAAACCCTAATACCTATAAGGTTATTTGAAAAATATTAACAGAGAAATTCACTCATAATTCACATCTCTGAGTAATATAGCAGTCTTATCAACCCAACCTATATAATCCACTATAAACCATTTTGCTTTTTTTATTGTTATTTTTCAGGGTAGGGTCTCACTCTGGCTCAGGCTGACGTGGAATTAACTATGTAGTCTCAGGGTGGCCTCAAACTCATGGTGATCCTCCTACATCTGCCTCCCCAGCGCTAGGATTAAAGGCGTGTGCCACCATGCCTGGGCATTTTTTATTTCAAGTGGAATAAATTTAAATTTTAGATTATAATAACTGTTAAAAGTTCCCTCTGCTGGGGCTAGAAAGATGCTTAGTGGTTAAGGCACTTACCTGCAAAGCCTAAGGCCCCAGGTTCGAGTACCCAGTACCCACATAAGCCAGATGCGCAAGGTGGCACATGTGTCTGGAGTTCGTTTTCAGTGGCTAGAGGCCCCGATGCACCCATTTTCTCTTTCTCTCTGCTTTTTTCTCTCTGTCTCAAATAATTAAATAAATAAAATATTTTTTAAATGTTCCCAGGCTGTAGAGATTGCTTAATGGTTAAGGTGCTTGCCTGTGAAGCCTAAGGACCCAGATTTGATTCCCCAGTACCTATGTAACCACATGTGCAAGGTGGCTCATGCATCTTGAGTTTGTTTGCAGTGGCTAGAAGCCCTGGAGCTCCCATCCTCTCTCTTTCTCTAACAAATAAATAATATTTATAAAAAGTTCCCTCTGTGAATTGATACAAATCTGACATTAAATGATTATTTTAATAAATATCTATAGATAAATAAAATATAACTGAGTTTTGTATTGCAGACCTAACCATTTTTTTTTATCAAAACCATCTCTAAAAGAAACTGTGCTGTACAGACTCCCATGTCATTATTCTCTCAACAATGGAGCAAATCAAATATTGATATAGACTTTACATTGTATTAGGCATTATATGTAGTTCAGAAGTGATCTGCATTACATAAGAGAATATACAAGCTATAGGCAAATACTATGACTTTATGGAAGAGGATTGAAAATCCTTAAATTTTGGTGTTTATGAAGATAATGGAACCAATTCCATATGCATATGTTTTGGATATTTTTTGTTGTCTTGAGATAAGGTCTCACTATACGGTAAGTTAGACTGATCTGGAACTCCTGAAACATAAAGTCCATTATCTCCATGTACTAAGTGCTGGGCTTATAGAGTCCTATAGATTTTAGGAAATAACGTCTCCTTAATCAAAACATCCTTTCACTTTAATAGTTACTTGAAATAGTTTGAGCAAACAAGAGAAAGTTCTAAAATGTGGTCACAGTACTATCAGCAGCAAGATACATGATTTAAAGCAAATCACTAGCCTTAATTTTAGGACTTTTACTTTCTCTTGTTCTTTCATGCACTTCAAAAATGTTTCCACAAGGCAGAAAAAGTTCAGAAAATAATAGACCATGTAGGTGCTGAGGAGATGGTTCAGTGACTAACGTGCTTATTGAAGAATAATGAAGACCAGAGTTCAGATCCCCAACACCCACATAAAAGCCAGACAGGTTCAGTAAGAGATTCTCAGCCAAACTACAAGGTAAAGAATTTTTAAGAAAGGTACCCTATATAAACCTTCTGAATTGCACACATGGACACATATGTGTCCCTGCACCTGTACACACATGTGCACACACAGACATGTGAACATATGGACACATATACACATACAAAAATGAAAGTTTAGAGCAAAGCTGGAAGGATAACAATATCTGATTTTAAGGAACATCACCGAACCTTAGTTCCAAAGGAAGTATAAATAAATAACACACAGATGAATGAAACAGAATAGACATCCCAGAAATACAGCAAACAGATTCTTGACAAGGACCCAAAAACATACAGTGGAAAAATAACAGCCTCTTCAATACATGATGCTAGGAAAACTGATTTGCGTATTAAAAAAAAAAAAAACTGAAACCAGACCTCCTGCCTTTCATACTTTATAAAAATCAACTCAAATTTAAGAAAAAAATATAAATATAAGATATGAAAATATTAGAAGGAAACATAAGGGTAATATTTCAATGATTTGTTTGGATATGACCCCAAAGCCACAGTAAACAAACCAAAGATAGACATGTAACATGACATCAAACTAAAAACTGTACAGTAAAGGGAACAATCAGCAATGTGATGGGCCAATGGAGAGAAGAAGAAGAAAAAGAAAAAAAAAAAAACTTGTCAGCTGCTGGTTTAACAAAAGTATCTAGAATATATTAAAAAATCCCAAAATCTATAGTAAAAACCAAATAAGCCACTTTAAAATGAACAATATTTCTAAAGTAGTTATTTCTCAAAAGAAGATATGCAAATAGCCAATAGGCATATGAAAATATGCTCAAAATCACTAACTAGGGAAATGCATATCAAAAGAGGAATGAAGGTTCACCAAAATCTAGTGATAATGGTTTTTACCCATATGCTGGTGAAGCCATGGACAAAAAGGAAACCTTAAATACAATTGGTGGGAATGTAAATTACTATAGGCATTATGAAGAATAATGTGGAGACATCCAAAAAGCACTTAGAAACAGACAAGAGCTTATTACTTGAGACTGATGTAGTCTGGGGACCTAAACAGAAGGAACAACTGCAATGCAGGGAATCTGGGAACAACTTATCACACTGCCTTAGTGGGTGACAGTCATGAAAGGCAGGCATGGGAGGACAAAGTGTTAGGTAGACACAGGCACTAAAAACTTTAGGCAGCAGGAGACTTCTATGAAGGCCATGGTGGTATGTGTCCCCCACACCCCACTCTCCCTGATATGAGAAAACACCATCATGTGAAGAAGACAGTGGAGACTAACACCCTTGAGCCTACAGCCAGTGAGTTCTGTAGCTGCTTCCCTTCAGTGTTCTTTGTTATCTGCTGGGCACAGCTCAGTGCTCTGAGCCCAAGTCTAGTGGATCACTTAATTTCTAGTCTCCTGAGAGAGTCACAGGGTGGCTTAATGCTGCTGCATGTAATCAGAAAGCAATGACATATTGCCAGGGTCCCTTGGCTCTCCTCATCCAGTACAGATTTCAACACAGCTTGCTTAACTCAAATTGCAGGACTAGGAGGGCAAACTTCAGCTTTGCCATTAACAAGCCTATGACGAATAATCTGGAGGATGCCTCAGTGAATGAGATTCTGCTCAGCCCACAGGCCACAAAAATAAATGTGGCCACTGGTAAATTTATGAAATTAAAAAATATCAAAAATATAATCTACAATGAAGCTCATTCCATTCAAGGCATGAAAGGAAGATACAAAAAATTCAAATCAACAAATATAGCACATACATTAAGGGACAAAAATCATATTACCACCTCATAGATGCAGAAAAATCCTTAACAGAGTGCAATATCTTTTCATGATTAAAGCCCTGATGAAACAAAGAGTAAAAGAAACATATACACCAAAAAAAAAAAAAAAAAAAAAAAACCTACCTTTGGTCAACCTATACTAAACATCTGGAAGCGATTCTACTAACATCAGACACAAGGCAAGGATTCTCACTCATTCTATTCTTATTCAATATTGAACTTAAATTCTTAAAAGCAATAGGACAAAAGAAATAAAAGGGATATAAATAGAGAAGGAGAAAGTTAAACACTCTTATTTTCTGATGAAGTGATTCAGTCCTTTATTTAACATATACTAAAAGCTCTCTCAGAAAATTTTTAGATCTGATAAACACATTTAGCAAAAAAGAAGGACACAAAAGCAGCACACAAAAATCAGTAGCTTAGCTGGAGAAATAGCTTAACAGTTAAGGTGCTTTCCTGTAAAGCCTGAGGACCTAGGCTCAATACTTCAGTACCCATGTAAGTCAGACGCAGAAGGTAGCACATGTATTTATAGTTAGGATGCAGGGGCTAGAGTCCCTGGAGCACCCATTCTTTCTCTTGCTCTCTCACATATACAAAAAAATAAATAAAATATTTAAAAAAAATAGAGTAAACTCATCCTAGTCAGGGTCACAAGAATGATACAAAAGAATCCTCTACGGCCAGGAATAAACAAGTTGACTGATAAATAAGAGGTGAGTACTACAACTCAGCCTCAACAGAAAAGCAAAAAAAAAAAAAAAAAAAAAAAAATCACAGTGAAAGCCTGAACAGCCACTCACAGAAGAGAAAACAAACCACCAAGTAGAACAGAAATGGCGGTGATAGAGAGATGGCTTAGCAGTTAAGTTGCCTGCTGGCAAAGTCAAAGGACCCAGGTTCTATTCCCCACAGTACCCATGCAAAGTGGCACATGCACCTGGAGTTCTTTTACAATGGCATGCCCATTCTCTCTCTCTTTCTCTCTATGCTTCCTTCACTCTCTCAAACAAATAACATAAAATAAAACTAAAAGGGGGAAGTTAAATCTAAATCAAATGCAAAAAAAATCACCCACAACAAAGAAATATAAACTTCATGAGAAATCAACCTACCTCCACACATTCTCAGTCTCCCAACCCCCTTATAATGGAACCCATAACCAGTGAGTTATGGGAAATCCCAAGGAATACAGAATCCTATATCTAAGTGACCATATAGAAGGCTCAAAAAAATCAAATGACTAAACTAAGAAAATCCATTTAAGACCACAACAAGATAGCTTCCAAAGTGAACAATAATGTAAGCAAATTGAAGGTAAAAGTCCAAATCATGGAAGATACATTCAGCAAGGAAATTTCAACACTGAAAAAGTACCAAACAGTAATATTAGAAATGGTAGAAACAGGGGACTGGAGAGATGGCTTAGCAGTTAAGTGCTTGCCTATGAAGCCTAAGGACCCCAGTTCAAGGCTCAATTCCTCAGGACCCACGTAAGCCAGATGCACAAGAAAGTACATGCATTTGGAGTTTGTTTGCAGTGGCTGGAGGCCCTGGTGCACCCATTCTCTCTCTCTCTCTCTCTGCCTCTTTCTATGTCTGTCACTCTCAAATAAATAAATAAACATAAACAAAAATATTTTAAAAAATGGGAGAAATAATCAGCCAAAAAAAAATCACATCAGAGAACATTACTGACAGACAAGTCCCCACAGAATATGGAACTTTAGAGATGAATGACAAAGTTGAGACAATAATTCAGATAATATAAAGAAAACAAGTCAAAGAACATGAATGATATTTCTAAAAATCTGGGATATATGTAACAGATCAAACCTTACAGAAGTAGTTGAAAACATGAACTGAACTGAAGATTCATTTGATGAAACCATAGCAGAAAAACAGCCAAACACAGAGAAGTTAATATGCAAAGCCCAGAGGAATTTAGAACCCCAATTAAACAGGACCAGAGAAGAACTCCTCCACAATACATTATAGTCCAGATGTCAAAAATCCAAAATAAAGAACCAATACTTGCCATATTCAGGTACATAGTGAATTCTAGGTCAGCCTGGGCTAGACTGAGACCCTACCTTGAAAAATAAAAAAAAATATCAATATTAAAAAGGGCAAGTATGGGATGGAGAGATGGCTTAGTGGTTATGCACTTGCCTGTGAAGCCTTAGGACCCTGGTTCGAGGCTCGATTCCCCAGGACCCACATTAGCCATACACACACACACACACACACACACACACACACACACACACACACACCACTTTCTTTGTTGCTTTCAAATAAATAAATAAAAATAAACAAGACAAAATTTAAAGTGCAATGGAAAACATCAACTCAAATACAAAGGGCAGAAACATCAGAATAACTTCAGATTTTGCCTCAGCTATCCTAAGAAAGCATGGAATATATTTCAAGCCTGAAAATTAAACAATTTCCAACCCACAGTGTTATACCCACAAAATTATCTCTTGAAATTGAAGGAGAAATAAGGATATTTAAGATGTCAAGTTAACACAAATCATGACAACCAAACCAGGACTGCAGAAAAATTCTCAAAAGAATATTATACAAATAAGAGGAAGAGAAAGTTACATCCACAGTACACATGTAAAAATACCGACTCAACAAGAAAGGGACAGGTCAGTAAAGAAGAAACACCAACAAATTAATCCTTTCAAACACAGAAATCCAGTAAAATATCAAATCTAACAGGAGAGGGGATAAAAGAAAAAAAAATACATTAACATGAATAACCAGAACCTTACCCAATACAATCATAGATAAAAAGGCTCAATAATAATTTAAGCTGAGTGTGGTGATGTATGCCTTTGATCTAAGCACTTGGAAGGCAGAGGTAGGAAGATCACTGGGAGTTGGCAACCAGCCTGGGGCTACAGAATGAGTTCCCTATCAGGCTGGGCTAGAGTGAGACCCTACCTCAAAAAAAGGAAAAAAAAAAAAACAAAAAAAAAAAAACAAAACTTTAATCAATCATGGGCTACAAGACAGCCTACACCTATTAAACTCTCTCTCTATATATATATAAAAAAAAGTAAAGATTATTTCATTTGTCCTGGTGCTAACTTACTCTCTGTTGGAGAATCTGCTTCTCTTTTTCAGATAGCTATAGAACCTAAGGAGAGAGCCACCCATCATACCTCAAAAGGGCCCCAGCTGAAACTAAGAAAAATTGTTGAAACAAGCAAGGGTGCTGTTTTCCTGATGAACCGGATACCAGCACAAGGGGGAAGGAGACCAACACAGAGAAAAATGAACTTCTACCAAATCAGAGAGCCAGAACCCTAGAGGTCCCCAAAACCTCATCACTGAAGCAGACCAAAAATGAACCCAACATGGCCCAGGGAAATTTTGCAGAAGAGGGGGCAGAAAGAATGTCAGAGCCACATGTTGGGTCATGATATGCAGAGACATTTATCGAACCAATAACTGTGGGCTAATTCCACAATGTACGATCCATATACCTCAACAAGGAGGGGCCAATGGGGAGGGGGTAGGTCACGGATGAGCCTAATAATGGTACCAAACTGCTTGTATTTGCTGAATAGAAAACTAATAAAAAATTTTAAAAAACTTTAAATATTAGTGATCTCAACACATCACTAAAAAGATGCAAACCAACAGACTAGACTGAAAAACAAGATATAACAAACACATGTAGCTAACAAAGACATTCCCAGAAATGAGTATCAAATGATGGAATGCAAACTGTAAAGCAATTAGAAATACTAAACAAATAAGCATGGGTATTCTTGTATCTGATAAACTTTACTTCAAATCAAAAGAGACAAAGAGGGACATTACATATTAATAAAGAGAAAAATTCATCAAGAAGACATAACAATTATAAGCATTAATACACCATATACTGGGTCACCCAATTTCATAAAAGAAATGTTAAAAAGCATAATAGTTCACATAAGGGCTGGAGAGTTGGCTTAGCAGTTAAGCGCTCGCCTTTAAGCCTAAGGACTCTGGATCAAGGCTTGATTCCCCAGGACCCACTTTAGCCAGATGCACAAGGGGGCACATGCGTCTGGAGTTCGTTTGCAGTGGCTGGAAGCCCTGGCCCGCCCATTCTCTCTCTCTCTCTCTCTCACTCTTTCTCTCTCTGTCGCTTTCAAATAAATAAAGAAAAAAATTAAAAAAAAATAGTTCACATAGATCTAGACACAATAATATTGGGAGATTTTACTACTCTACTCACATATTTAGATGGGCCATTCAAACTAAAAGTTAGCAATGATACTTCAGATATAAATTACACCACAGACCAGCTAGATTTTCTATTTACAAACATAACACCCAAGGGATATGGAATAAACTTTCATTTTAGTAGTACATGGAAGTTTTTCTAAAACTGACCACTTTATAGGCCATAAATCAATCCATAAGAAAAGAAAAATTGAGATTATCTCCATATTCTATCAGATCACAGGAATAAAACTAGAAATAAATAACAACATAAACCTCAGTAACTGCACAAACACATGGAGACTAAACAATGCAATTTTGAAAGACCAGAAACAATAGGTCACTGAAGAAATTAGGAATGAAATTATTTGTTTTCTAGAAATTAATGAAAATGGTAACACAATGAACCAAATCCTAAGGGACATAATAAATGAAGTCCTAAGATGAAAGTTTATAGTCATAAATGCTTAAAGTTCCTGAGAGATCACAAATAATCTAATAATTCAATGTAAGAGGCTAGAAAAATAGCATGATACAAATCCCAAACCTAGAATAAGAAAAAATATTAGGGAATACATCAATGAAAGAGAAACCAAAAGAATAATACTCAACATCAACCAAAGGGTTGGTTCTTTGAAAGTTATCAATATTGATAAACCCATAGCCAAAAAGAAAGAAAAAAAAAAAGATAACCAGAGAGAAGATCCAAATAAATGAAATTAAAGACAAAAAGGAAGCAGTAACAAAAGACCACATCTATTCCCATATTATTTGAAAACCACAATGAATCAGTTAAATTTTAATTGCATATGACCCATCAAAATTTAAATCAAAAGATATAATTTAATCTGAGCCTGTAGTGGATAATATGTGTTGCCTCACAGTCTCAGGCTTGAATCATGAGTCCCTAGTAGGCATACCCTTACTGTAGAAGAGGTAGGTCACTGAAGATGGATCTTGGAGTCCTGCTATAAGGTGTGTTAGGGAGCAGGTCTTAAACCCAGCCCCAATGTTTGTAGAACAGTTTGAGTTCTAAATGTTTCTTTGGGATGATTGCTGGTGGTGTTTGCTTCCTATTTGATGGTGTCTTTCTGCTACAATCTATAGACAGGAGCCAGAATTTTCTGCCAATAATGGTGAATCCCTGAAATTTTTAAGCCTCCAATAAACTATGTTTGGTTGGGTGTTGTTCCAGCAATGAGGAACTGACTAAAATAGTAATTTGTTACCAGAAGTGTAGAGTTGTTAATACAATGATTCTGAAAATGGGATTTTGGTTTTGAAGGGTTAACAGACTTCCCTGAAAACTAGAAGGTACTGAAGAGTCAATAACTCTCCCTAAGACAAACAGGCAATAAAGAAGCCCCAGAAATGTGCGGCCTTGACAGACTACTCTTCTCCCAATTGATAAACTTCCCTTAGGTGAGAAAAACTTGAGGGAACAGAAACTATCTGGTGGGTTATCCTTTGTAGTCAATTTTTCTAAATAAATAAATAAATAAATAAATAAATAAATAAAAGCTGATTCTGAATAAAGACACAAATAACTATAGTTGCTTATCTACTTCCTTGGACCTGCAGCTGATCCAGGTTGTTTTCTTAGGATTCTCCTTATAAGCTTGCACCACAGCCTGGTTCAGTGCTTCAGACTTTATCCCATGGGAAGGTTGCTGCCCCTCACTGTTTCTATCAATGAAAAATCTGTCTGTAAAGATCTGCAGGTGTTCCCTTTTGCTTTTCTCTTACACTTTTCTTAAATTTGGTGCTGTGACTCAGATCGGAGCCCTCTAGGGCTTTTGACCCGTACCCTCTCCCCTTCTCTTCCCCACCTCCCTGCCAGTGTTTCATTCCCTTGGGAGCATAGACTCTCGCTGAACTCACTACTCTGGATTAAGCCTGGGAGATGTCCCTGGTGGTGGGATTGGCCAATCTAGTCCTTGTCCTCCAAAATGGACTCCAAATTATCTGTTCCAAAAGATACTCCATTGGCATGTCTCAAGGCTAATTTAAAGGAGCTCGAAATTCCTGAGCTCCTGCCTGCCAAATTACTCAGGCTCTCTGTTCAAATCTGGGCACAGTATTTCGTAATGCCCACCACTGGCCTGAATTTGGTACTTTTGGTTTTAGTATTCTTATTGATCTTGATAACTTCCTCAGAAAACATGGCAAGTGGTCTGAGGGACCTTACCTTGAGGGCTTCTTTGCCCTCCATTCCTACCCTTCCCTTTGTACTTTTTGTTATACCTATCAAATTCTCCTGTCACCAAAAACCCTCTAAAATCCTCCTCAAGAGAAAGTCCTCACAAGACTACCTTCTTTTGACCCAGCAGATGACCTCTCCCATACCATTCCCCCAATCCCCCTTCTGCCGCTCCTGCTCTTCTACATCAATCTCCTGAAACTCCCACTACCTCACCCCTTCAAACCCCAAGCAATTCCCTTTGTGCACCTGCTGCTTCTCCTCAATCCCTCGCTGCTCTTCCCTTTCTGTCCTCTCACCTCAGCCCCCTGAAACACCTAAACAGGATGATCGTGCTAATACCATATACTCCCCTCCCCATTCCACAATAGGTTGTTGGGGGGGAACCAACATGGAGCTTTGGATGTTTAACTTATGCGATGAAGCAGGGACAGACAGACATACTCATGTCCACATCCCTTTAACTCTCAATGAAATGGACTCCACTGAACAAAATTTGGGATATTTCTCAGAAAATCCTCTCCATTATAAAATTTATTTCACTAGACTCACCCAAATCTATTCTCTCACCTGGAGAGATGTTTTTCACATTTAAACTCAACCCTTACCCCTGATGAAAGGGAATGTATTTGTAAGGCATCCCAGAGCCATGCTGATAGACTGAGTCAGCCGGACCCTCAATACCCTCCTGGAGTTGAGGCTGTCCCCTTACAAGAACCAAACTGGGACTACTAAGCAACAGGTTCAGGCTCAAAGCACCTCCAGCATATGGTAACCTGTCTCATTGAAGGGATGCACCAGAATGCCTGTGACAGAATTAATTTTAACAAACTGAAAGAAATTACCCAGGGCCCCACTAAAAACCTAGCCCTTTTCATCAACCACCTATCTGAGGCTATAAGTAAGTTCTTCATTAATGTAGATATAAACTCCCATGAAAGCACCTTGGTTCTTCACATTTAGTTTGTAGGATAGTCTGCCCCCAATATCAGATGTAAACTCCAAAGACTTTAAAAGGGACCTATGACCCTCCAAAATGAATTACTTGACCTGGCTTTCAAAGTCTTTAATGGTAGAGAGGAGGAGGCCAGAAAAGAGAGAAAAAGAGATTAGGAACAGACGAGGGAAGAGTGCCAGGCAGATTTAAAATTCCTGGCTGCCATCTTACACTGTTCCCAGCCACAGGCTTTACCTTCTATCTTTGGGAAGTGGGGGGTCAGTCCTCCCCTTCCTGTTTCCACTGTGGGCAGCCTGGCTGTTGGGCAAAAAACTGCCCCAACCCTCAGCACCCTTACAGGGATTGTCCAGTGTATGTCAAGGGGTACAATGGAAGATGGATTGTACACCTAGCTGCCCAGGTGGCTCTTTTGGCAATCATGATAAATCCCCTTCTCATGCTCTTCTCTTGCTGGCCCCCAGCGGAATTAACACCTGGCTCACCAGAACTCAGGGTAAAAGGCATAGAGGCTGAAGAGACCTCTATCATCTCAGATAGTAGGACTTCTTATTCTTTACTCAATTCCTGATGGGGACACACACTTAACCACCATAATCATCATAACACAGGTTTCAGGGACCCCCTCATATCCCCCACAGCACCCTACCTGTTCTTTGCCAATTTGGGGACCTAACTTTAACTAAACAGTTCATTGTCATGCCTCAATGTCCACTCCTTCTCTTTGGCATGGACCTCCTATATAAATTTAAGGTTTCCATCTCCATATCCCCTATAAAAGCAACCAGCATTTTCCTCCTACATATTGATCCATGTCTACCTAGTCTGCTCTCAAATCACTACTTCTCCCCCCCATGACTCTCAGTCAATCCTTTAATATGGGACACTTCCCTTCATGACATCACATCTTACAACCCCCTATCCTCATAAAATTTAAAGAACCTTCTACCTACATCTCCCAAGAACAATACCCCCTAGCCCTTACCATTGACCGAGGACTAAAACCCATATTTCAACATTTATTCTCAGCCTTTCTACTTATACTTACCCCCATCCATTCACCCCATAACACCCTCATCCTGCACATAAGAAAACCCAATGGATCCTATGGTTTAGTACAGGACTTCTGAAAAATAAATTGTGCTATCATCCCAACCTTTCCAATTGTCACTAACCCATATACTTTCCTCTCCTCTATCTTACCTTCTTGAAAATATTTTTCTGTTTTTGATCTCAAAGATACCTTCTTTATTATCTACCTACACCCTAAGTCAAGATCACTTTTTTGCCTTCACCTGGGAAGGCCCTGTCACCCTGCTAGCCCAACAACTAAGATGGACAGTCCTACCCCAAGGTTTGAGGGATAGTCTCCATCCACTTTTTGGCTAGGACTCACAATGAAACCTGGCCACTTTTGAGCACAGACCTAGCTTTCTCCTCCAATATGTAGATGATCTCCTATTATGCAGGCCTTCCAGGGATCTCAATTTAACACACACTACTGTGCTTCTCAACTCCTTGGCTTCTTGGGGATATAGATCTTCTAAAGATAAGGCTCTAATATGTAAAAACTCTGTCCCCTATCCCAGTCTTTCACTGTCACAGGAAGGAAAAACTATTCCTGCCTCCAGAATTAGAGATCTCATTAATTATCCCTTACCCCATGCAAATGGGAACTCCTTCCATTTCTTGGTCTGTTTAGTTTTTTTTCCATATTTGGATACCAAATTTCTCTCTCATAACCCATACTCTATATGAGGGCACCAAGGGGTCCCTTGATAAGACACTCCTATTCACCATGTCCCTTTAGGCTCCCATATACCTTCCCAAACAATCTTTATCCACTGTCACCTCTCTCTCCCTACCTGACATTAACATGCCTCTGTCTTTTCTTACAGGTCAGTCAGGGACAAGCCTTAGCCATTCTCTGCCAAAAAGGAGGTGACACTTTTTGCCCCCTAACTTATGTTTCCAAACAATTGGATATGGTAACATGGGGTTGGCCCTCTTACCTCCAAACCCTTGTATCAACTGCACTACTTGTCCCTAAGGCTAATAAAATATCCCTCCATAGTCCTCTCTATATTCTCACCTCTCACTCTCTAAAGAACCTCCTGAGTCACCGAGCCTCTCTCTCTCTCCCCTTCCCAGGTCCAGATTCTCCATGTCCACCTTTTGATACCAATCTCATTTTTGAACAATCACCCCTTCTGAATCCTGCTACTCTCTTATGTGCCACATTGCTCTATACCATATGAAAGCCCCATTCATATCTGCACAGATATTCTAGACTTCTTTCTGAAACCATTCTTACATATTCACAACTCCCCCTTACCTGATGGTCCTGACTGGTTTATTTATGGTAATGCCCTCAAAAGGAACCCTTTACAGGAGGCTATGCTATCCTCCATGGTGATCTTCAACATCCCCAACACCCACAAATCATAGACCTAATGTTTCTACCTCAATATACTACACAACAAGCTGAACTTATTGCTTTAGTCAGAGCTCTCACCAGGGCAACCACTTGCAATGTGAACATCTACACAGATTCCAAATATGCATATGATATCATACATTCAAATATTCTAATCTGGAAAGAGAAAGAGGCTTTCTTATACAGAAAGGGTCCCCCATCATCAACTCAGCTCTTATCCAAGAACTCTTAGACTCAGCTCTATTAACCACCCAAGCTGTTATCATTCATTGCAAAAGTCACCAGCAAGATAAACAGTACTTTTCTATTCTCAATCACCATGCAGACATTCTTGCTGGCCAAATGGCTTTTGCTTACCCATAGCACTCTTTGAAATAGGCTAACACTTTCCTCCACTCTCACAGAACTACATCTTTATTCCTAGCCCATAATACCACTCATAGCACTTTTATCCCACCTACTAAGGAGATGATTTCCTACCTACACTTCTTGTTCCATCCAGCTGACAACAGTTTGCTTTCCTTCCTTCAGGACTCATACAACTTTACTCCTGAAGACAGTTTCTCCAAAACAAAACAAAAACAGATTCTTGCTTTATTGGTTAGAAAACTAATCCTAATTCTAATATACATTCCCCCCCAATTCCCAACCCATCAATGAGGGGAATCTGTCCTGCAATGGACTGGCAGACAGACTTTACACACATGTCCTCTGTCAAATGCTACTGATATCTTTTGGTCTTTGTTGATAACTTTTCAGGATGGATAGCAGCTTTCCTCATGATGAACAAATGGGCCTCAACAGTTGCTAGATTCCTCCTTACTGAACTGATTCCTGATTTGGTTTACCCTCTTCTCTGCAATCTGACAATGGGTCAGAATTTATTTCTGCTGTTACCCAACATGTGGCCACAGCCCTTCATATACCTTGGAAATTTCATACTCCCTAGGGCCCCCAATCCTCTGGGAAAGATGAAAGGGAAATTGCTCTCTCAAAGGAATCTTAACTAAACTAACTCTGAAACTAAAATTTCACTGTACCAAACTCCTACACTTAGCTCTCCTTTATTTCTGTGCCCTTACCCATAAACCAACTAACATCAGCCCTTTTGAATTAATATATGGCAGACCCATCATCCCTCCCGGACTTTACCCCACAAATTTTAATCTGACCTCTGCTTTTGCCAAAGATTTTCTTTCTTTCCTCAGAGCAGAACTGTGGAAGCCTGCTGATTAAAACCTCCCCAAGCCTATCCCTAATGTTCCTCGTCCCTCTCTTCAAGTTGGAGACAAGGTTCGGCAAGGACCTCATAAAGTTATACTCCTTACCCTCATAGTTGCCAAACTCCAAAATACTGCTCCTTGGTTTCATCTTTCATGCCTCAATAAAGCACCTCCCTCCCACTCTACCATCCTAAATTCCACCAAACTCAAACTTTCTCGTCTCTCATCTATTCCTGAAGAGACAACCGAGACCACTATTAACCTATGCTTCCTTTTCCAGATCCACTGAATGACCCTGAGCCTTCATCAGTTTCACCTTTTCCTGACTGCCCTGCTAGTGGGCATCTGGTTAAGGCCATGGCTCATTTACACCTTTAATCAGCTACTCGAGGCTACTGAAATCCTTTGGTTACAGGGCACTTTTATGTCTTTTCAGCCCCATCAGATTGAATTTTTCACTCTTACCCTTCATTTTGCCCTTCACTAGGATTGCTCATGTTCTGCCCCATCCTTCCCTTTGTCCTCACTCTCATCACAGCTGCAATCTTTACCACTGGACTAATCAAAGCCATACCATCTAGCTGGTCCCACACTGAAAAGGCAGCTCTCACTCTCCTACCATGATCATATTTCATTATCTTTATAATCATAAAATGTCACCCAAAATTCTATTCACATTACTCTTTCTATCACACTTTACTCATTTCCAACTCCTCCCAAAGATTATAATTTCTGCTTATATCTTAGCTGACACATTTACCCCTCTGTATCCTTAATAGGACCTGCCAATGCAGGATATCCCTTACTGCTAAACAGTACTTTTTCATGTTCTAACACCATAATTGGTCCTATTAGATGGTATATGGATGATTAAGAAATATTTCATCAAAAAATCATGCAGGGACCATGGAAAAATCTCATAGATCAATCTAAAAGAGATAACATAAATCATGGTATCAAACTCTTGCTAACCCTCAAGACTCAGGCATATATTCTTGTATTAAACTTAAAAAGGGATTTCCCACAGATACAGTTTACTCAAAAGCTACCTTGAAGATAAGTATCTCCATGAGCTCCCAGAGTCCTTGAATACTCAAAACTTCTGGGTATAATTGGATGTTGACACAGTAAGCAAATATTCCTTTTGCTACAGGAAGAAAACATAGTCCATCAACTATTAACTAATAACCTCATGGGTCTGTACATCAGATATAATGTTACTGGGGACAAAATTACAACGCAAGACTATCCTATCCTCCATTCTGAGTCAACACTCCCAATCTAACTATCCAACAACACTGTTTATGAATCAAATGTGCCCTCCTCCTAACTTCTCATAAATCATTAACTCCTGTTTTTTTTTTTTTAAAGGAATATTTCTTTGCCTTCTGGCAAACATTTACCTAAGGGATGGGCCTTCTTCTGCAACCAAACAACCTACCAAGTTCCTCCTGGAAAATTTTCTGGAATCTCTTTCATTGGACATATCCTTCCCTTACTACCTCCCCTAACCCCTTTCTGATGAATTATCAGATCCTTTCCCTCCAACTGTGATGATAATTTACTCATATTAGATACAAAGCAGGTACCCATTGCATCAGCTTTTGTCCTGCCTGTTCCAGGCCTTGTGACAGGAATATAAAAGGAAGTCTAAAAATTGGCCTATGTTTTCAGTAAGACTGCTAATCTCACTGCATGAGTTCTGGCAGGAATTAGCCAAAAAATGAAAGATCTCTGAACTTCAATATTACAAAATAGGCTAGTATTGATTTCCTATTATTAAAACATCATATTGTATGCCAGTAATACTCTGGAGTATGCTGCTTCAACATTACAGATATATGTTATTCAACAAAAGATAAAAAAAAAAAGTCAAACAAGGGCTGGAGAGATGGCTTAGCGGTTAAGCGCTTGCCTGTGAAGCCTAAGGACCCCGGTTCGAGGCTCGGTTCCCCAGGTCCCACGTTAGCCAGATGCACAAGGGGGCGTACGCGTCTGGAGTTCGTTTGCAGAGGCTGGAAGCCCTGGCGCGCCCATTCTCTCTCTCTCTCTCTATCAGTCTTTCTCTCCATGTCTGTCACTCTCAAATAAAAAATAAAAAAAAAAGTCAAACAAGAAATTAACAAAATCCATGAGAGTAACTTTTGGTTAGATTTAGGGCAACAACTTCCATGGTTAAGCTCTTTACTGGGCCCCATTATTATGATACTCCTAACTCTCCTTTTTGGTCCTTGCATACTCAGTGCCTTACTGAACTCCTCCAAGACAGAATACATGTCTTCACTTCACAATGGGTCACTGAGTTCCTCATCATGGCCACTGAATATCAACCCGAGAACATTCAACTTCCACTGGACTGTGTGGGACATCCTAAGAGATCTATTGCCCCTCCAGCAGGAAGTAGTTGGAGAAGATGTCATCACCTCTGTTCTGGCCCACAAATGTCCCACTCATCCCCAGTTCTCCCCAATATTTTTTTATCTTTCCAGAGTCTGGACTGAAGGGTTAATAGCCTTGCCTGAAAACAAGAGAGAACCGAAGAGTTAATAACTCTCCCAAAGACCAGCAGGCAATAAAGAAGCCTCAGGAACATGTTGCCTTGACAGGCTCCCCTACTGCCCATTGTAAAACTTCCCTTAGCTCAGAAAATCCTGAGGGAACAGAAACTGTCTGGTGGGATATCCTCCCTAAAAAATTTTGCTATATTGTCTATATTTATGAAAGTTGTCAATAAAAAGTTTAAATAAAACCAGAGGTTACTAACAGCCTCAAAAAATAAACAAAAAATAAATAAGTTATTCTAAGTTATTGTATAGAAATTTCCTCTGAACTGAAACATTTCATTCTGGAGGGAGGCTCATTAGGAAACTCTAATTTGAAATACTCTCCTTAAGTCTCAGGAGACAATAAGGCTCAGGACCTCACAAGTCTTAAAAAGCTCTTGAAACTTATGATTCACAAGCCCCTCTCCAATATTATACAGGAAGGAAGAACTACTTGGGAAAGGAAACTCCTACCAGCCAAGCAGGTTCTGTAAGTCTCACCTATGTTGGGATGGACCTTTTGGTAAGATAAACTGCAATCAAGTGGAATGTGCTCCTCTAAGTAATACCAGTAAACTCGATGACTGGACAACTTAGACTTTGATATAATCATAACTTTGGTATACTGTGTATGCTCAGAGTGTAAATAGGCCTTTATTTATGTCTCTTCAGGAAAAGTTAATACAGTATAAGCATAAAATTTATTCTTACTTGTGGGGTTGTTAGGGTTGTTGTGCTACTCATTGTATCTTCCATTTGTTGTGTCTGAACATCCAGTGTTTCAAACTGATGTTCAAATTTGTCCATCAAAGCAGAAATCTGTAAAATTATGGTTATAATAAAAATATAAGGTGAGATGCTATTTGAATACCAAATAATAATTATGAGTATTCATTTATTTTACCTTCTCAAGATTCATACTCCTCAATGTAGCATCCATAGATTTAACTACACCTGCCATGGACTTTGTTACCTATATGAAATAACAAACAGATTTAGCAGCATAGAAGGTGTGTAATTTTTTAAGTGTATTGCTTATATATCCACCTTTTCCATAATAGTAAAAATTCACTATGTGCTTTGGCTCAGGACAAGTCATTATCTAGTTTATATCTTTGCCACGTTACTTAATTATACCTCAGTTTAAAAGTCTATTGACAAAATCATTTTCCTCATCAAGCTTCATTTTCCATGAAAGCTTTTAGCAGCACCCTGCAACACCTTGCAACACATTCAGATTTCTATTTGAAAATTTCTTACTTTCATTAAACTTCAATCATGCCTTCTCATTGTTAACAGAGGCTCAATGTTACCTTTCCCATCGTTACTGCAGTTTGGACTCTGGCTGCCACAGCATCAACCCTAGCACTCATTCTCAAGAAATTGATTGCTTGATTTTTCTGGCGGATTGCATTTTCAGCATGTATTCTCGCAACTTCTGTATTTCCTTTCTGAATAGCCTGTTTTAAACAAAGTAAAAGTAAAGTGACTAATGTTGAAATGAGAACAAAAGAAGAGATTGGTGAAGCCAAAGCGTAAAAGTAAAAATATTTTAAACAGTAAAAGACCCTAAATTTAACTAATCTGTAAGAGATTTTATAATAGCAATGAGAAAATAATTATGATTAAAGTATTAAAAGGATAATTTATAATTCTTCAAATTTATAGTCTCATTAGAAAATGCATGTGTATTAATAGATTAAGAAATTAGAATGTAGGGAAAATAAAGTTGTCCATAATCATATAACTGAGCCATTTCACTCTTAATGATTTAGTATACAATATAATATTTTAATAAGATATATAGTATAAATATATTTGTTACAAAAGTACATATGAACAGCATATTATTTTAAATCCCTTTTTCTCAGATATTAAAAATAACACTTTAAGCTGGGTGTGGTGGCACATACATTTAATCCCAGCACTTGGGAGGCAGAGATAGGAGGATTGCTGTGAGTTTGAGGCCACCCTGAGACTGCATAGTGAATACCAGGTTAGCCTGGGCTAGAGTGAAACCCTACCTTTAAAAACCCATATATGTATATGTTGAAAGTATGTAACCATATCATCATATCAAAGGGCTGTATAATACAAGTGCACCATTAATCAGGCTTTTCACATTTGGTAAAAAGACTATTGATAGGGCATGAAATGATTCTATATGTTACACATACATAAGTGGTTTCTGTACACATTTACTAATTATATGTATGAAAGGATGTAACTAGCACAAATGTATACTTTTCTGTTAAAATATGTTAGATCAGGAATAACGGTAAAAGAAAAATTATTAAACAGGTCAGACAAACCTCTAATATAGCAATGTGAAGAAAGCAGTACAGAAATAACTGAAATTTAAAACTAAGATCCAAATTATTCAATGATATAAGAACATTTTTATAATTCTCCTACTATGTGCAACCTTGCATCCATTCCAAGTATTTTGATGAGATAAATTTCTGGATATAATATTGCTGGACACAGAGGTATATTCAATTTTAATTGTATTCCTTACAATGCTGGTAACAATTTTCATCATGCCTTAGAAGGTTCCTGTTTTATTTTCCACAAGTATACTTATAAACATAAGATTATGATATTATTATTATTATCATCATATTTTGTCATTTACTAAGAGGTAAAAACTGGTACTTCATTGTATTTCTTTAATATATGCTGGTGAAAATGCAGGAAAAAGAAACCCAACATACTGATGGTAAAATCATGAATTCCTATGGGAATTAATATGGAGCTTCTAAAAAAGGAGATAGAAATAACATGTGATTTTGTTTCACCGCTCCTGGGTATACATGTTTTTATTCACAACTTCCATAAATAAAGACATGTTACCATACTAACCTTTCCTAGCTACCCTCGAAAATTTCAAAAACCACAGTCCTAATTTTTCATATTGTCATATTCTGCTTTATTTTTCTTCTCAATGTCTAGTTTAATTATCTTGGTTATTTTCAGAAACTCTGATCAGAAGGTATGTTGTATAAGATAAACAAATCAGTTATGGAATTTCCAATTCACAACTGAATCCCAATTGCCTAAAATATAGTCTTCCATGTGCTGGACACTCAATGTTTTTTTAAATTTATACATATACATACATACACACACACACACACACACACACACACACATTCATACACACACATACATACATATATGAAAGAAAGTTACCTGTATATATATATATAAAGAAAGTTACCTGTAGGATCTTAAGGCAGATTGACTAAGGTTGAAGAAAGGCATCTTAATTATATAGACTTTACTATTTGAACACTATACTCATGTGAAGGATTTTTTGTAGTTTTTTTAATAACTTATTTGTTTGCAAAGACAGAGAAAGGAAGACAGGAAACATAGGGATTCTAGATACTACAAATGAACTCCAGATGCTTGAGTCACCTTAGCTTTAAGTAGGTACTGGGAAATGGAACTGAGGTCATTAGGCTTTGCAGGCAAGCACCTTAACCACTGAGATCTCTCTCCAGCACCTTTTGTACTATTTTCAAATTCATTAAAATGAGGGAAGGTAATTAGGCATGAAACAAAATCCTTAAATATATTGAAAAGTAATTCTTCAATGAGTAAAGCACTAACTGTTGGAAAACATTGAATGACACAGTGTTGCACTCAGGTTTGTATTGCTGGCAGAAATAACATGACCAAAAGCAGCTTGTGGGAAAGAGAGGCTTATTTTGGCTTATAGGCTTTCAGGGGAAGCTCCATGATGGCAGAAAAATCTATGGAATAAGCAGAGGGTGGACATCATCCCCTGGCCAACATCAGGTGTAAAACAGGGACAGGAGAGTATGCCAAACACCAACAAAGGGACACTGGCTACAATACCCATAAGCCTGCCCCCCAACAATACACTGCATATAGGAGGCATTAATTCCTAAATCTCCATCAGCTAGGAACCTAGCATTCAGAACACCTAAGTTTAAGGGACACCTGAACCAAACTGCCACATTCCCCCCCTGACCCTCATAAACAGACAACCACATATGATGTAAAATGCACAACATTCATCCAACTTTGAAAGTCTGCTTAGTTTTTACCAGTTCCAATGATGTTCATACATTCCCATAGTCCAAGATTGTCTCACTGAGCCACAATACGAAAAAATGGCCCCCAAAACCATAATGACACAGAAAAAACAATCACACTGTAAAATATGGCATTGCGTAAAGCAAGGATACATTCAACCAGTACAAGAATTTAACAGGGTAGACACCAAACTCTAACTCCAGTTCCAGCAACTATAGCCATTGACAAATCTCCAAGTCCAATAATTCAAACCATCAACAAGTCTCTGAAATGCTAGTTCCACCCATAGAGCTGGGCTACTCACAATCCTGGAAAACTTCACTGGGGCCCTGCAGCTCTCCTTGGCAGCCATCTTGTGGTCCCAGCATCTCCACTGCAACCCATGGTTCATCCTCATGGTCCCATAGGTTCTCCAAGCAGGCACCCAGCAAACCTGATTGGGGACACCTGAATCAAACTTCCACATATAGGATGTTCAGGCATAACATATGGAAAAGACATTGTTGGGATGGGAGAAGGGTCAAAACAAAGAGAACTGGAAGCTTACTGCAATAAATGAGGTAAGAATGATGACTATGACAGAGGTAGGAACATTGAAATTGGTAAGAAAGGATGGAATTCTGATTGTTAATGTTTTTGAAAACCTTTCAAAAATTTGCTGAGATATGATCTGTAAGGTATGAAATAAATGAGAGGCTAAGTACCAACTGATTCTAAGGCTGCTATTTTTTTTTTCCTCTGAACGTCAGAATTGAATCCTGTATTTGAGGATGGGAAAAGTTTTGTCCCCTCCCCTTCCCTTCAGACAGCCTAGTGGAAACTAAACAGTTAGATGCTGGAGTGTGCCATTAAGGCATAAAGACTAGGCTACATTTGCACACTCATTATCCAAAGAGCATAAAAATATTATATAAAATATAAGTCTAGATGAACTCACTTGTAGAGTCACTATAGATTGAGAAATTTAAAAAATATCACAAGTGCGGGGTGTGGTGGTACATGCCTTTAATCCCAGCCTTTGGGAATCAGAGGTACAAGTATTGCTGTCAGTTACACCAGCCAGGATCTACACATTTCCAGATCTCCCTGGGCTAGAGTAAGATCCTATCTCAAGAAAAAAAAAAAAAAAGATTAAAATAAAACAGAATTACAGCCTAAGCACTGGTGGGTATGTTTTCCTGGAAGCCAAAGTGAGAAAATGTTTGAAGGAGGAAGGAGTAATGAACTATGACAAATGGTATTAGTAGAGATAGAGTTAAGAGAAAACTTTGAAAAGTTTAAGGATTTGTATGTGCCCACAGAATTTATAAAGTACACAGGGGAAAATAGTAATGTAAGAGAGAAATAGCTGGGTATGGTGAAGCATGTCTTTAATCCCAGCACTTGGGAGGCAGAGGTAGGAGGATCCTTGTGAATTCAAGCCTACTCTGAGACTACATAATGAATTGCAGGTCAGCCTGTGCCAGAGTGAGACCCTACTGCAAAAAAACAAAAACAACAACAAAAAAAGAGCATGTAACGACCTGGGACATAAGAGATGACCTTTATTAGAGACAAGGTCAGTTCTTAAAGGATAGTTTATGGCAAAGAAGCAGACAGGTAGTCAATGATTTCTCAGGAAATAGAAAGCAACATCATCAGATGAATTTGAAAATGAGAAAAGGGCATCTTGAAATTGAAAAAGAGAAGTTGTCAGTTGTGAATGTTGGAATAAATGATTAAGAAAGTAAGATACGACTTCCGGTTAAGATGGCGGCGTAGGTACCACGCCAAAACAGCCTGGGGGGAAAAAAGACCAAAAAAAACTCAGCAAAATACACACTTTTACTAAAAAGTGAGGTGTATAGGAAATTGAAGCAGCAGCGGAGAAGTAGGAGAGATCCAGAGCATCCAGAGCCCGCACAGGCCAGCAAAAGCGGCCCTGGCAGCTCAACCAACTGTGGCGGCGGGCGCACCAGAAAGCCACCAGGCTCGGCTCCAGCCACAGGAAAAGCCAGGTCCGGGAGCTTCCCCTCAAACCGTGTTCTCCACAACTCAGGAAACATGAAGGGAGAGCAGCAGTGAGCAACGGAGGAGCAGATGGCAAAGTAGAAGAACACGTGGAACAGCGAGAGAACCAGAGCAGCTGCGGCTCCCTCCCCTCCCCCACCGTCTGAGCCCAGCTCCAGCGAACAGAGCAGCATCCCGGGACCAGCCACGCAAACTTGAGCCTACAGCGGGACCCAAGCAGGAGCAGAGTTTGGCAGCAACATCAGCAGCTCCGGAACCGGTACCACCGGCCCCAGCAGCAGCAGACCCAGGAGCGGCAGCAGCAGACCCAGCAGCAGCAGCAGCTTCCAGCAAAAGCAGTGGCTGCAGAAGTGGCAGCTACAGCAGCAGCAGCAGCAGAGGCAACAGCAGCAGTGGGCCCAGCAGCACCAGCTTGAGCTGCAGACAGACCCAGCAGAGGCAGCTTTCGCAGCAGCAGTTCTAGCAGTGGGGGTGCTGATCTGCAGGGCCACAGTTGCCAGGCTTTGTTTGCCCCACAGGAAAAGCCAGTGCCCAGCTCCAGAAATCAGAACAGCAGCCCGACGACCCAGGGAGCAACTTGACTGAGACCAAACTCATCCAAGGTAACTGGGTTTGCAACAGGGAAGGGTCTCACATGGTCACAAGCTGACTGGGATCCCTCAACAGACCAGAAATCTTAACGTCTATGTTGATAGAGGATCTGATTGTAATAATAGCTACGCTGGCATACATACTTGGGGCTGTTTTTGACTGAAAGGGTACAGTGTTTAGTTAACTTTTAGAATCTACCTGTGTTTTATTCCACTCAGCCTACTTGAATACTCCCATAGCAGGGAAACTTAACCCCTAGGAGCACCTTTGTAGATACTCTCAGAGTCTTAGGAGCCACATCCAACACCTTAAGCTCCTACCCTGAAAATATATAACATCAAATCAACTGATACAGCTAAGAATACCCACCTAGCTAGAAAATCCAAACATTAACTTAATTCAAGATGCAAAAATATATACATTATAACACAAGAAACACTAAAAAGCAAGACGATATAAATCCACCTAAAAGTATTAATGCATCAGAAATGACCTCCAGTGAGAACGAGTTAGAGGAAATGCCTGAAAAAGATTTCAAAAGAATGATTGTAAATATGTTCAAAGAAGTCAGAGAACAAATCAAAGGAGTCAAAGAGGAACTTAAACAGGAAATCAAAGGAATCAAAGAAGATGCAGTACACCAATTTCATGAAATAAAGAAGGCAATACAAGTCATAAATAAGGAAATAGAAATAATAAAGAAAAAACAGTCAGAATTACTACCAATGAAGAACACAGTTAATGAAATAAAAAAAAACTCTGTAGAAAATCTCACCAGTAGAATGGATGAAGGAAAGGACAGAATATCTAAGCTAGAAGACCAGGTTGCAGATCTCATACAGGCCAACCAAGAGAAAGACAAACTTATAGAAAAGTATGAGTGGGAATTTCAAGGTATTTGGGACACTATGAAAAGATCCAATATAAGAATTCAGGGCATAGTAGAAGGAGAAGAATTCCACTCCAAAGGCATAATAGGTGTCTCCAACAAAATCATAGAAGAAAATTTCCCCCAAATTGGGAAAGAGGTGCCAATACAGATACAGGAAGCCTTTAGAACCCCAGCCAGACAAAACACGGAAAGAACCTCTCCTCGCCATATTATAATCAAACTTCCAAACACACACACCAAAGAAAAAATATTGAAAGCAGTTAGAGAGAAAAATCAAGTTACCTACTAAAGCAAACCCATCAGGATTACAGCAGATTATTCAACACAAACTTTTAAAGCCAGAAGGGCTTGGAGTGATATATTCCAAGTTCTGAAAGATAGCAACTGTCAACGAAGGTTACTTTATCCTGCAAAGTTATCCATTCAAATAGACAGAGAAATGAGGACATTCCATGACAAAAGCAGGTTAAAGGAGTATTTGAAGACAAAACCAGCTCTACAGAAAATACTTGATAGAATCCTCCATGCTGAAGAAAAGGAAAAGCACACATATAAGGAACCTAGAAAAAACAAGCAATACTCAAATACTTCTTAAGAGAGCATAGGTAGAACCAGAACCACACACACACACACACAAAAAAAAGGCAAATATAAATACACACCTTTCAATAATATCTCTTAATATCAATGACCTCAATGCCCCAAAGAAAAGACAGATTTGCAGACTGGGTTAAAAAGCAGGATCCTACAATTTGTTATCTCCATGAAACTCACCTTTCTACAAAGGATAGACATTTTCTTAAGGTGAAAGGTTGTTAGACGGTGTTTTAAGCAAATGGGCCTATAAAACAAGCAGGGGTGGCTATCCTAATATCGGACAGGGTAGACTTTAGTCCAACGTTAGTCATGACAGATAAGGAAGGTCACTTTATATTGATTAAGGGCACACTCCAACAGGATATTACAATTCTAAACATATATGCACCTAACATGGGGGCTCCCAAATTCGTCAAACACTATTAGAACTAAGGTCACAGATAACACCAAACACACTGGTGGTGGGTGACTTTAACACCCCACTCTCATGAAGTGACAGGTCATCCCGGAAAAAAAATAAACAGAGAGGCAGCTGGACTAAATGAGGTCATAGAAGGAATGGACCTAACAGATATATACAGGACATTTCATCCAAAGGCTGCAGAATATATATTCTTTTCAGCAGCACATGGAACATTCTCTAAAATAGACCATATATTAGGACACCAAGCAAATCTTAACAAATTCAGGAAAACTGAAATAATTCCTTGCATTCTATCTGACCACAATGGAATTAAACTACAAATCAGTAGCAAGAAAGGCTATAGAGCATACACAAAATTATGGAAACTAAACAATACATTACTAAATGATGAATGGGTCAATGAAGAAATCAAAAAGGAAATCAAAAAAAATATAGAGTCAAATGATAATGAGAACATACCATACCAAAATCTCTGGGACACAATGAAGGCAGTTCTAAGAGGTAAATTTATAGCCTTAAGTGCCTATATTAAGAAATTAGAAAGGTCGCAAGTAAACGACCTAATGCTTCGCCTTAAAGCCGTGGAGAAAGAAGAACAAGGCAAACCAAAAATCAGCAGACGGGAAGAAATAATAAAGTTTAGGACAGAAATTAATGAAATAGAAACAAAAAGAACAATCCAAAGAATTAATGAAACCAAGACTTTGTTCTTTGAAAGGATAAACAAGATTGATAAACCCTTAGCAAATCTGACCAAAAGAGAGAAGAGACACAAATTAATAAAATCAGAGATGAACAAGGTAACATCACAACAGATTCCAGAGAAATTCAAAAAATCATAGGGACCTACTATAAAAGCATATACTCCACAAAGTATGAAAATCTGAAAGAAATGGATGATTTCCTTGATCTATATGACCTACCTAAATTAAACCAAAATGAGATTAATCACTCAAATAGACCTATAACAAACATGGAGATCCGAATGGTTATCAATAATCTCCCAACTAAAAAAAGCCCAGGCCCGGATGGATTCACTGCTGAATTTTACCAGACTTTTAAGGAAGAGCTAACACCATTGCTTCTTAAGCTGTTCCAGGAAATAGAAAAAGAAGGAATTCTACCAAACTCCTTCTATGAGGCCAGCATTACCTTGATACCAAAACCAGGCAAAGATAGAACAAAAAAAGAAAATTACAGACCAATCTCCCTCATGAACATAGATGCAAAAATTCTCAACAAAATATTGGCAAACAGAATACAAGAGTATATCAAAAAGATCATTCACCCTGACCAAGTAGGCTTTATCCCAGTGATACAGGGATGGTTCAACATATGCAAATCTATAAATGTAATACATTATATAAACGGGTTGAAGGACAAAAATCACATGATCATCTCATTAGGCGCAGAGAAAGCATTTGACAAAATCCAACGTCCCTTCATGATAAAAGTCCTACAGAGACTGGGAATAGAAGGAACATATCTCAATATAATAAAGGCTATTTATGACAAGCCTACAGCCAACATATTACTAAATGGGGAAAAACTGGAAGCTTTTCCACTAAAATCAGGAACAAGACAAGGGTGTCCTCTGTCCCCACTTTTATTTAATATAGTTTTGGAAGTCTTAGCCATAGCAATAAGGCAAGAGACACACATAAAAGGGATACAAATTGGAAAGGAAGAGATCAAGTTATCATTATTTGCAGATGACATGATTCTATACATAAAGGACCCTAAAGACTCTACTAGCAAACTGTTAGCGCTGATTAAAACCTACAGCAATGTAGCAGGATACAAAATAAATACACAGAAATCAGTAGCCTTCATATATGCTAACAACAAACACACAGAGGATGAAATCAGAGAATCACTCCCATTCACAATTGCATCAAAAAAAATAATAAAGTACCTTGGAATAAACCTAACGAAGGAAGTAAAGAATCTATACAATGAGAACTTTAAAACACTCAAGTGAGAAATTGCAGAAGACACTAGAAAGTGGAGAAACATCCCTTGTTCCTGGATTGGAAGAATCAATATTGTGAAAATGGCAATCTTACCTAAAGCAATCTACACATTTAATGCAATCCCTATCAAAATTCCAAAGGCTTTCTTCATGGAAATAGAAAAAACAATCCAAAAATTCATTTGGAATCACAAAAAACCTCGAATATCTAAAATAATACTGAGCAACAAAAATAAGGCTGGTGGTATCACCATACCTGATTTTAACCTATACTACAAAGCCATAGTAACAAAAACAGCATGGAACTGGCACAAAAAACAGACATGTAGATCAGTGGAACAGAATAGAGGACCCAGATCTAAGCCCAAGTAGCTATAGCCACCTGATATTCGATAAAATGCCAAAAATACTCATTGGAGAAGAGACAGCCTCTTCAGCAAATGGTGTTTTGAAAACTGGATATATATCTGCAGAAGGATAAAAATAGATTCTTCTCTCTCTCCATGCACAAGAATTAAGTCCAAATGGATTAAAGACCTTAGCATCAGACCGGAAACTCTGAAACTGCTAGAGGAAAAAGTAGGGGAAACCCTTCAACATATTGGTCTTGGCAAAGACTTTCTGAATACAACCCCAATTGCTCAGGCAATAAAACCCCAGATTAATCACTGGGACCTCATGAAATTACAAAGATTTTGCACTGCAAAGGACACAGTGAAAAAAGCAAAGAGGCAACTTACAGAATGGGAAAAAAATCTTTGCCAGCTATATATCTGATAGAGGATTAATATCTAGGATATACAAAGAACTCAAAAAGTTAAATAATAAGGAATCAAACAAGCCAATCAAAAAATGGGCCATGGAGCTAAATAGAGAGTTCTCAAAGGAAGAAATATGAATGGCATATAAGCATCTAAAAAAATGTTCCACGTCACTTGTCATCAGGGAAATGCAGATTAAAACTACATTGAGATTCCATCTCACTCCTGTCAGATTGACCACCATCATGAAAACAAATGATCATAAATGTTGGCGGGGATGTGGAAAAAAAGGAACCCTTCTACACTGCTGGTGGGAATGCAATCTGGTCCAGCCATTGTGGAAATCAGTGTGGAGGTTCCTAAAACAGCTAAAGATTGATCTACCATATGACGCAGCTATAGCACTCCTAGGCATATATCCAAAGGACTCATCTCATTTCCTTAGAAGTACGTGCTCAACCATGTTTATTGCTGCTTAATTTATAATAGCTGGAAAATGGAACCAGCCTAGATATCCCTCAACAGATGAGTGGATAATGAAGATGTGGCACATTTATACAATGGAGTTCTACTCAGCAGTAAAGAAAAATGAAGTTATGAAATTTGCAGAAAAATGGATGGACTTGGAAAGTATTATACTAAGTGAGGTAACCCAGGCCCAGAAAGCCAAGCGCCACATGTTCTCTCTCATATGTGGATCCTAGCTACAGATGACTGGGCTTCTGCGTGAGAATGAAAATACTTAGTAGCAGAGGCCAGTAAGGTAAAAAGGAGACATAAAGGGTAGAGAAAGGAAGGGAGGAGGATACTTAATAGGTTGATATTGTATATATGTAATTACAATGATTGTAATGGGGAGGTAATATGATGGAGAATGGACTTTGGAATGGGAAAGTGTGGGGGTGGGGAGGGAGGGTATTACCATGGGATATATTTTATAATCATGGAAAATGTTAATAATTTTTTAAATATTTTTGTTCATTATTTATTTATTTATTTGAGAGCGACAGACACAGGGAGAAAGACAGATAGAGGGAGAGAGTTAGAATGGGCGCGCCAGGGCTTCCAGCCACTGCAAACGAACTCCAGACGCGTGTGCCCCCTTGTGCATCGGCTAACGTGGGACCTGGGGAACCGAGCCTTGAACCAGGGTCCTTAGGCTTCACAGGCAAGCGCTTAACCGCTAAGCCATCTCTCCAGCCCAATAATTTTTTTTTTAAAAAAAAAGAAAGTAAGATACAATCCATCACCAAGTCATTTTGATGAAATTAATTCTAAGGACAGAATAAGAGATTCCTTATAGGTAAATATAAGAATATGATATTAAAATACCCAAAGCTTGTCATTATATAGATACCCTCAAAATAGTGTAATGTTTGGAATTATAATGCATTCATATTATAAAATAATATTTTATTAATACATTAACTGTTTCAGAAAATTAGCTAGTTACATGGTGGAGAATGATCATATAATAACAACAGGAGTACACAGGTCATTTCTTCATGCATTTTTCTATTTACCAACAAGGAATACTTACTATGTAGCAGGTACTAGTTTTATAGCACTAAGAAGGAGTGCTCTGCTGGAAGGCAACTACCATCTATAACAAGTTATTTAATAAAAATAAAGCAGGACAATGTCATAAGGTAATAGAATGGGTGGACCTGCTGAGTAGTTAGGGACAGTCACTTGAAAGAAATGACATTTAATCACCGATTTACTAGACACTACATTTCTGAATTTTTACCTTGAGGATTTTGTATTAGTTATGTTCTTTGCCTGGATAGATTTTTTCTCCCATGTATTTATAAGGCTGGTTCATTCTGGTCACTAAGTTTTAACCTTAAATTATATTTCTTTCAAGTGACTGTTCTTAATGGCTATAGAGATCAATGAGGGACACAGATTAGACCAAATGAATGTTATGACAATAGGACAGGCAAGAAATGGTGTGTTCTGACTTAAGAGTACAGGCAGTGTTAAGTGGTGAGATCTAGAAAAGTTCAGGATATATCATGAAAATAGTCTTAACTGTGGACAAAATGTGAGCTAAAGACACCTAGCTTGTAAAAATGGCAGGTATAGAGTTTCCATTTATTGAAATAAAAATAATGGATCAGAATCAGGTAATGTTTTAGTTTGTACAGGAAGTAGAATCACATATGTGGCTTTGGAAAATATTAAGTTTGAGAAGCTTTGTAGAAACCCAAGAAGATATGACACTATGAATGTCAGATTCATAAGCCAAGCGTAGAAGACAGAATAGAAGACAACAAAGATAACTATCTGCTTATGCTTTCCTGTCATTCACATCCCAACTTGATGTAACCAGTACTTTACCTCTACTTCACTGGAATTTCTCTTGCTAAAAATAACTGTTTTGCTGGATATCTCCAATACAGTTTTTAATCTTCTTGCCCTGCCAAACATTTTTTCCATGACTCTATTTTACTCTAGTTTTTTCTAATTTTGTGGTTGTTCCTTTTTCTTTTTGTTGATTACTCTTTCCCTACCTCCTCTCTCCAATCCCACTGGATGCTGTTTCTTATATAAGGTTTGTCAACCTGGTATGGTCCTTATTTCTTATCCTTCTCCTGGATGAGTCCCATGTATATGTGGGTAATTATAAACTGTAAAATATATTATATCTAGATGAAATGTGCCTCTTGAATTCCCATAAAAAAAAGACTTCCTTTCTCATTAGGCCACTTAATCAGGACAAGAATCTCCCATTTAGAATACCCAAAATTCAGAATCTCCCACTTAGAATACCCAAAATTAAACATTCTTCCTCAAACAAATCTATTACTTTAAAGTATTTATCCACTAAAACAAAAGCTAACACCATCCAAAGAACTGTACAAGCTGTAATTCAGAGTTTTTGTCATCTACACATCTGTATCAATTACTCTCTCGTTGCTGAGATAAAAATACCTTAGCATGGCTGGGCGTGGTGGCGCATGCCTTTAATCCCAGCACTCGGGAGGCAGAGGCAAGGCCACCCTGAGACTACAGAGTTAATTCCAGGTCAACCTGGACCAGAGTGAGACCCTACCTCGAAAAACCAAAAAAAAAAAAACCTTAGCACAAAAATCTTATGGAAGGAAACGGTTTACTTTGCCTTCCAGTTTTGAGGGGAAGTTTCATCATGGTGAGGGAAAGACAGCATAAACAGGAAGCCTAAATTCCATCAACAGGGTGGAAGTAGAGAGCAAGTGGGGCTGAACTATCAAATCCCAAGGTCTTTCCCAATGACACACTTTATCCAACAATGATCCACTTTATAAAGGCTCCACAACTTTCCTGACGATACCATCTAGGGATTAAGTATTAAAACACAGGAGTCTTAGGAGGTCAAATTACATTCAAACCATCTCATATCCGATGAGGCATGCTATCTAGAATAGACAAAGAACTCAAAAAATTAAACACTAAGAAAATGAACAAATGAATCACCTGGGCTATAGAGCCAAATGGAGTGCTCAATAAAATAAATAAAAATGATCAATAGATAGTTTTAAAAAGTGTTCAACACCCTTAGCAATCATGGAACTACAAATTCAATCTACTTTGAAATTTTATCTCACCTCATCAGAATGGCATATCACCAAGAAAATAAATGACAACAAATCATGGTAAGGATATGAGGGAAAGGAATCTCTTATTCACTGCTGTTTGGAGTATAAACTGAAGCAGCTATTATGGAAATCAGTGTGGAGGTTCCTCAAAAAGTTAAAAATAGACCAACTGTATGACCCAGTTATACCACTCCTGGTCATATACACAAAGAACTCCACATCCTACAAAAGGACATGAATCCAACAGAAGAGGATTCAGCCCTATGACCTATCACCAAGAGTAGCCCTTCTCCCCACTGATACCATCACATTAATGATCACATTTTGGCTTATAAGTTGTAGGGACAGAGGCACAACCATTCAGTCCTCTATAGTTCATCTGCTTTTTTTCTTCCGACAAATCTCTAACTGAACTCAGAGCTCCTGTTTGTTTGTTTGTTTTTCAGCCAGACTGACCATCAATTCTCTGGTCTCCATAAATGAAGCTACAAGCTGTGTGTGGCCACAACCAGATGTTTATCTCAGAGCTGGAAAATTGAACTGAGTGCATCAGGACCCTCAAGCCCTCATACTTGTATGGCAAGTATTCTACATTCTGAGCCATTGTGGTGGTTTAATTCCCCCATAAACTTAGGTGTTCTGGATGCTAGGTTCCCCAGTTGATGACAAGTGGAAATTAAAGCCTCCTGGAGGTGGTGTACTATTGGGGGCTGGATTATGGGTGTTATAGCCAGTTTCCCAATGCCAGTGTTTGGCACACTCTCCTGTTGCCATTGTCTACCTTATGTTGCCCAGAGGGTGATGTCCACCCTGTGCTCATGCCACAGTTGACCTCTGCCGTCACAGAACTTCCCTTAAACTAAAAGACTTTTTTCCCAAAAGCTGCTCTTGGTCAGGTGATTTCTGCCAGTAATGCGAACTTGACTACAATAGTAATATTGGTACCAGGGGTGGGATTACTGATAGACGCCTGACTGTGTGGCTTTGGCTTTTTGGAGCTAATTTTCAAGAGGAATGTGAAAAGATTTGAAACCCTGGCCATAAAGATACCTTGCAGTGCTGTAAGAACAGCCTTATGGATTCTTGTAGTAAGAGTTGAAAGACCTAAATGCAGTAAGAATTATGGACTGTGAGGTTTGACTTATGAAGGTGAAAAGGAGCTTTACTTGGACTAGGCTAGATGCAATTTGTGTGAGAGGCTTGCTGTCTATCTGTGTCCTGAGAAGTTGTGCAGGGTTGCAGTGCGTAGAAACAGACTGGTGTGAGCAGAGGGATATGGCACAGAAATGGATTTGGGGGGCCCAAACTACTGCCTATTTAGCTTCAATTGAATGATTAAACCTTTAAGATTGGGTCAGCTGACCTGCACTCGTGCAACAGGAAGAATGTAGACTCTTTTGAAGGGGCCTGAGTGCTCAAGAAGTGTCCTGTTCTTCAAAGTCTGCTTTATTCCTGCTAGATTAACAAACTGGCACTCTACCTTGTTTTATGGAGTATAAGAAATGCAGGAGAGGGTCACTGAGCTTGCAACACAGTCTTGTGTTTTGGGAATGGCCATGGGCACTGTGAAGCAGGTTTGCTGGATGCCTGCATGGAGACCCCATAGAGCCATGAGGATTGACACTGGGTTGCAGCAGCGGCACAGTGGAGATTCCAGGACCACAACATGGCTGCCAAGGAGAGCTGCTGGCCCCGGATGAAGTTTTCAAGGACTGTGAGTAGCATACCTGGAGGGACAGAATTATAACTCCAGAGATTTGTTACTGGCTAGGATTATCGGTTTTAGAGACTTGCCACTGGCTAGAGTTGTTGGTGTTGGAGTTACAGAGTTTGATGTTTGTCCTGGTTGTTTTAGATCTTGTGTTGGTTGAGTATTTCTTTGCTTTGCCCAGTACCATCTTGTACAGTGTGAATGTCTATTCTTTGCCATTATGAGTTTTGGGGAATTTTTTGGTATTATGCTTCAGTTAAAAGATCTTGGGCTATGGGGCTATATGAACATCATTGGAATTGATAAAAACTATGGAAACTGTGGTGGTTTGATTCAGGTGTCCCCCATACACTTAGGTGTCCTGAATGCTAGGTTCCCAGTTGATGGAGATTTGGGAATTAACACCTACTGGAGGCTATCTGTGTATTGCTGGGGACAGGCTTATGGGTTTCATACCCAGTTTTCCCATGGCAGTGTTTGCCACACCCTCATGCTGCTACTGTCTACCTCATTCTGGCCAGGGGGTGACGTTCACCCTCTGCTCATGCCATCATATGCCCCTGCCTTTGTGGAGCTTTCATTGAGTGTGGGGGAAAAAAAAAAAAAAAAACTTCCTTTTCCCAAAATCTGCTTTCGGTTGGGTGATTTCTGCCAGCAATATGAACCTGACTGTGTAATGTTGGTACCAAGAGTGGGGTCATTTGCTGCTAGACACCTGACTGTGTGGCCTTAACCTTTTGGAGGTGATTTTCAAGAAGAACATGTAAGGATTTGAAACCTTGGCCTAAGAATGCTTTGCAGTGTTTTAAGTACAGCTTGATGGATTATTCTGTCAGAGTTGAAAGACTTGAATGCAGTAAGAATTATGGACTATGAGTTTTGGCTTATGAGGGTGAGAAAGATCTTTGCTTTGACTGGGCTGGAAGCAGTTTGTGTGAGGCTTGCTGTTATACCCATGTCCTGAGAACATGTGCAGGATTGCAGTGCATAGAAACAGACTGGTGTGAGCAGAGGGATATGGCACAGGAAAAGAAAAAAAAGAAAAAAAAGAAAATTTTTGGGTGAACTACTGCCTGTTTAGCTGCAATAAGAAATTGCAACCTTTGAGATTGGGTCAGCTGACCTCCACTGCGGCAACAGGAAGAATGTAGGCTCTTTTGAATGGGCCTGAGTGCTCAAGGAGTGTCCTGTTCTTCAAAGTCTGCTTTATTCCCTCTTGGGTTAACGACTTGGCACCCTACCTGGTATTGTGGAGTATAAGAAATGTAGGAAAGAGAGAGTCACTGAGTTTGCAATACAGACTTGTGTTTTGGAAATGGCTATGGGCAGTGTGAAGCAGGTTTGCTGGATGCCTACATGGATACCCCATGGGGCCATGAGGATGAACTATGGATTGCAGTAGAAACCCAGTGGAGATGCAGGAACCATGAGATGGCTGCCAAGGAGAACTGCCAGCCTGGGATGACGTTTTTCAGGACTGTGAGTAGCCTAGCCAGTGGGGTAGGATTGGAACTCCAAAGACTTGTTACTAGTTAGAATGATCAGACTTGGAGACTTTTCACTGGCTAGATGTACTGGACTTGGAACTATAGAGTTTGCTGTTTTCCCTGTTTAATTTGGTTGAACATTTCTTGGCTATGCCCAATTCCATCTTTTTCAGTGTGAATGTTTATTCTGTGCCATTATGGATTTGGGGGGATTTTTTTTCCCTTTGGTATTATGGCTTAGTTAAAAGACCTTGAATTATGGGGATGTTTGACAAAAACTCTGGGAACTTTTAAAGTTGTACTGAATGTATTGTATTTGCTGTCATGTATGATTATCAGTTTATGGGGGCCAGGTGTCCTCCGTAAACTCAAGGTGTTCTGAATGCTAAATTCCCAGCTGATGTAGATTTGGGAATGTCTCCTGGTGGCAGGGTATTGTTGGGGGCAGGTTTATGGGTGTTATAACCAGTTTCCCCATGACAGTGTTTAGCACACTCTCCTGTTGCTATTGTCCACTTTATGTTGGCCAGTGGGTGATATCCACTCTGCTCATGCCAACATTTTCCTCTGCTATCATGGAGCTTCCCCTTGAATCTGTAAGCCAAAGTAAATCTTTTTTCCAACAAGCTGCTCTTGGTCGGGTGATTTCTTCCAGAAATGTTAACCTGACTGCAAAAGCCATCTCCCTCACTCACATGAATGACTTTTCTATTAACTACTCTGTATCGTTTGCCTCTTTTAATAAATTTTTAGCATTTTCTTTAACAATTCCATATTTACTATGTAATAGTTTTTTTTTTTAATTTTTAACATGTGAATGTGTGCTATGTACATGTGTGTATGCATGTTCATGTGTATGGGTACAGATGTATAACATGACATCTGAAGGCTAGAGGTTGACAACAGGTTATTTTCCTTTTTATGCACTAAGGCAGTGTGTCTCACTCAAATCTAGAGTTCATAGATTTGGCTACTCTAACTAGTCAGTTTGACCTAGGGATACCTCCTCTCCTCCTCTTAAGTGCTGGAATTAAAGTCAGCCTGGCAAGTCCACATGACATTCACTAGGGTATTGGGGAATTGGACTCAGGTACTCACACTTCTAGGACAAGCACATTATCCACTGAGTCATCACTCTAACCCCTATAAATAATTTTAAAAGCACTTTATACACAGTAGACCATCTGTTACACTGCTATAAATGTTCTTTCCTGTACATTTTTCCTATTGACATTTTATGGAATTTGTACATTTAAAGATTTTTTTCAACACAGTTATCAGTCTTCCTTATATGGTTTTTACTCTTTGTATGGTTCAGGTTACAATCCAAGGTTATAAAAAAATATAACTCCTGTCTCTTCTAGTATGTATGTGGTTTATTTTATGCAATTCTACTTTTAATCAACATAAAATATTTTTGGCATATAGATTTTCATTGAAATTTAATATAACACATTCTAATTAAGAAATAAAAAGTTGTGGTAAGCAATGTGTTGGAATATATTCAGAACACAATAAAGGGTGAAGAATAAAAAGCTATGGGGGAGTAGAAAATAGAAGAAAATAAAAATAAACAACATTTTTTAAAAAAAGAAGAAAAAATTAATTGTAATGAAATTTACATGAGGAAGAGGATAACCAAGGTACACTAAATACAAGGTCAAGAAGCACTTCTCCCTGCCTACAAATGGCTTGCATAAGAAAAGGAATGTATGGAAAAAAAGAAAAAACAAAAAGAAAAGGAATATATATTACTTAATAACTTATAAAAATGAATAGTTGCCCTTGCCTGAAATTTTATAATTTAAGAAAAACATTTCTGATTATTTCTAAATTCTTCAGTATGTAAAACTACTAGATCAAAAATTTTTGAAGGTTTCTCTTTTCTTGCTATACTTAGATATATGTTCTAAGAAAAGTAAAATCCTGACATCAATTTTAAGTTTACTGTTTCTTTTAACTCCACGTAAGAACTTCCATGTCTTTTTCTAAGTTTTCTACTTGTATAGTTTTCTTAAGTAAAAAGTAAAGATTAGTTATCTATAGTGATTCAAGTTGAGAATCAGATGTGTTATTACAAAGTATCTGAATATGAAAAATAATATAATTTGATTAATATAATATTTAATAGTATATTAAAACAGATTTTAACTCACTTGTACAAAAACTAACATAGTAAGTATGAGCCTTTTGTCCTTTGAATTTTCCACTTGAAAGTCTGGTTCTTGGCTGACAACTAGTAACTTGTATTTGGGGAGAAAGCCCAGAACTGTGAGTGGCTCACTACCAAGAAATCAATGATCCAAACAATAAATGACCTAATGACATGAGCTTAACGTATTCAAAGATGGAGGAAAACTGGCCTATAAATACACAAAAAAGGTGGTCAACATCCTTAGGTAACTGGGAAGTGCAAATTTAAAGTAACATCAAGATTCTATCTCATCCCAGTGAGAATCTTTATATATAATATATATATAAAATCATACGTGCATTAGACATAGAAGTATAAGAGATAATGTCTGGTGCAATGAATGGAAAGGGGTAAGGAGAGGGTGGAAGTGTCTAAATATGTTCAAAATACACATTTCACAATGTCTTTACAAAATCCATCATTGTGTACAATGTATATACAACAATAGAAAAATCATGTCTCAGGCTGGAGAGATGGCTTAGCAGTTAAGGTGCTTGACTGTAAAGCCTAAGGACCTAGGTTCAATTCCCTAGTACTCAAGTAAGCCAGATGTGTCATTATCCCTGAACTGTTTGTGCAAATAATGGTGTTTGAGTCAAACAAATGGTTTCCTTCCAGAATTTTGGTATATTATAGGCAGAAGTACCAGCATGACTAGCAAGCAATAAAAACTCCAGACCAGTCCAGATCTTCCTTGATAGACAACAGTTCACATGTGCTATCAGAACTAGCTGGAGATTTGACTGGGAAAGGACTGATAAGTGTGGGCCTGAGTTCAGTCTGACCCATATACTTTTTTCCTTTACTGGTTCTGCTTTGAATCCTACCCCTGAGTGTAACTGCCTACTTAGGTGAATCCTGCTAGTAAAAAGTCAAAATATGTATCTACTAAGCATACACAATGCTTATAAATGAAACTTTAAAAAGTAGAAAGACATTAAGGTTAGCCAAACTGTAAGGAAACAATTTTATAAGCCATATTTGCATATAAAAATAATTAACAAACACTAAAGCATAGTTGAAAAGCCATTACTATTTATGACAATAATTCATTTACATAGACACTTTGTTTAGTATGTTGTAAAAACAATTATTTTCCCCCAAAATATATTATATACAGTTCACCATGCTTTCATTATTTATTGTGCTTATTTTATAAATAAAACAGTAAAAATATTAAAAGTAGTCTACCTTTTTAATTTTTGCCTTTTCAGCCTTTTCTTCTTTATCACATTTCTTGGCATTCCTATTAAGTTCTTTGGCAGCAAACTTCAAATTAAATAAGTGTTCTGAAAATATAGGTTAAGGCTATTCAAAAATCATTTTTCCAAGATAAGTGCCTGTAAGCATGTTAAAATTATTTAAAAATAGACCTGATTTGATTTTAACCAACTAATCCCAAAGCTTTTGTAAAGCTACAACAAATTCTATCTGTTCTATATTTTCCTACTTTTCATTTTTTGACAATCAAAAAGTAAAATATAGCGTTTATTAATTACAAGGGGAAAATAAGTACCATGATGAAGTTAGGAGAAAAAAAAAAAACTTAAAGCAAGGTTAATGCTATCATTAATAAAGCATGTCAATGTAGTTTCCCTTCAAAGTGACGGCTTGAGGAAAATCCATCCTGCATCCCTTCCATGGTGGTACTGCTAAAAGCTTCAAAGTACTCAAAACAAAACACTGAAAAATCCTGATCTAAAAGACATTTGTTATAAATGACTGGCACAGTCTTGAAGTATCAAATTAAAGAAAATCAAGGAAAGACTGAATTGTCAAACTTCTGAAAACTACAAAGACAGGGTGACTAAATGCAGCATAGAATCCTGGACTAGATCCTTATGCACACACACACACACAATAATTATGTCAATGATGAAATCCAAATGAGTTTAGCTAATAACAATATAATGATACTATTTTTCTTTCTGTTCACAGATATACTATGTTTATATCAGACAGCTAGGTAAAGATTAGTAAAGAGTATATAGTGATTTTACTATTTTTGTAAATTTTCTTCAACTCTAAAATATTTTAAGAATAAATTTTTAATAAAATGTCATTAAAAACAAAAAATAAAAATTAAATGCAAATAAACAAAAAGAAAGACAAGACACAAAATGGAAAGAAAAACACTACCTTTAATAACACTTCAATAAGCAGTATTACTCACATTCCTTACTGTTGGACTGAATGTGACCAGCTTCTGCAACCTAGTATATCCTGTCATGATAGACTCAAAACTCCCTGCACAATCAAAAGAACCTGAAGGAGAGAACAAGTGGGGATCAGACAAGGTGCTCTGGAACACCTCTAGGTGGCAATTCACAGCTTTGTCTCCATCATATGCAGGCACCAGGAATACAACCCTTGATTGCCAGAAGTCAAGGAATCTCATTTACCTATCCTACACACAGCATCCAGAGTAGCTGACATATCTAGCCAGCTGAGACAAGCCCATCATGTACCAAAGAGGGAACCTACTTAACCTCAATGAGATAGAAACTCACTTGAAAAGCCTTGCTCATTTGCTCCCCAAAACTTTTGAAGTCAGTAGACCACTATTGCTAATTTACTAGCAGGACATTCCCATAGGAGACACTTCTACCAGCTTTGCTTTCTCCTACTGTTAGTATTCTTCTTTGAGAATAATACAGAGCCCACACCTGACACTGAGCTCTGGCCCTGACATGTAACTTCTGACCTACATGTCTAAGAATACAGCTAATACAACAAAAAGAAAATCCAAACAAAGAAATAACTTGAAATGTGAAGATCCCAACTCAGTAAGAAACACAAACACCCTACCTCAAGGCAACAAAACTGCTAAAAAGCATGAATCCCAATACTAATGACCTCCAGTGAGACTGATACAGATAAAATGCCAGACAGGGAATTCAAAAGAATGACTGAATGATTATAAGTATATTCAAATAAACAAAGAAATGAAATAAGAAAACAAATTCCTGAAGGAACACCAAGAAAACACAGGAAGGCAGCTAATGGAAATAAGGAGATCAATAGAAGATATGAGCAAGAAAATAAAAATACTGAAGAAAAAGTAATCAGAAATAGTGGAAATGAAAAACACAGTAAGGCAAATTAAAAAAAAAAAAAACCTCTATAAAATGCCTCAGAAACAGAAGGGAACAAGGAGAGGATAGAATATCTGAGCTTGCAGACAAAGAAGATTTTGAACATTCCAACAAGGAGAAATTAAGTTAATAAGTGTGGGTCTAGAAGGAGGAGAATTTTCAACAAAATCATAGAGGAAAACTTCCCAAAATTAGGGAAAAAGATGACATGACAGATACAGGAGATATTTAGAACACTAAACCTACAAGAACAGAAAAGAATCTCTCTCATTATATTATAATTAAACTACTACATAACTACATAGACCAAATAACATATTGAAAGCAGCAAAAGATAAGTACCTATAAAGGCAAGCCCATCAGAATAACCATATATTTTTCAACAGAAAATTTAAAAGCCAGAAGAGTTTGGAGTGATGTATCTCTAGTTCTGAAAGGTAACAATTGCCAAGCCAGACTATAATAACCAGCAAATCTACTTCTCATAGTTGAAGGGGAAAGAATGACATCCCATGATAAAATCAAAACAAACGAAGAGAAAACAAAACCAGAAGAAAGTAATAGATGACGAGTAAGCTAGCTATACAGAAAATACTAGAAGGAACCATTCAGACTAAAGAGGATGAAAAGCACAAACATAAAGCCACAGAATAAACCATACCAGAATACTAGTTAGCACAAGAGAGAAGCAGAGGAACACTAAGCAATACAGAAACAACAAGAATGATAGGCATTAATACATACCTTTCAATAATAACTGAATACTAATGGTTTAAATTCCCAAAAAAAAATAACACAGACTAGCAGGGTGAAATAAAAGGCAGGATCCTTCTGTTTTCTGCCACTGACAAACTCATTACTCCATAAAAGATACATGATACTTTAGAGTAAAATGTTAGAAAATGGAGTTTCAAGCAAGTGGGCCTAGGAAACAAACAGTTCTTGCTACTCTAATATCTCACAGGGCACAATTCAAACTGACATTAGTCAGAGACATAAACAATGTTAGTTCAGGGCTGGAAAGATGTCTCCATTTGCCCATAAAGCTTAAGGACCTGAGTTTGATTTCCCAGTACCCACATAAAGCCAGATAAACAACGTAACACTTGTGTCTGGAGTTCATTTGCAGTGACTAGAGGCCCTGATGTGTCCATTCTCTCTCTTTGCCAGGAGGGTTGATGCACACCTTTAATACCAGTGCTCAGGAGGCCAAGGTAGGAGGATCTCTGTGAGTTTAAGGCCAGCCTGACACTAAATGAATTCCAGGTCAGCCTGGGCTAATGTAGGTTCCTATGTCAAAAAAAAAAAAAAGCCACAGAATAAAAGAATGCCACTTCATGCTGATTAAGGAACAATCCAACAAGAGGACATTACAACTGTAAACACACAAGCACATAACATGGGTACACTCAATTTCATTAAGCAAACACTACAAGCCATAAATTCATAGATTAACCCCAGAACAATAGTAGTGGGCAACTTCAATACCGTACTCTCACCAATTGACCAGTAAAGTCACCCTCCCAAAATAAACAGAGAAGCATCTGAATTAAATGACATATAACATATAGAGCTAAAAAGACAACTTTTATACAGCACAAGGCACTGTTAAACAGAGGCAGCATACAGAATAGAGAAAATCTTTGCCTACTATATATCTAACAAAGGATTAACACAGTATATACAAAGAACACAAAAACCTAAGTAACAATAAACCAAACAACCCCATCAAAATTAACACAATTCTCAAAGAAATATAAGTGACCAATAAATATTTTTTTCAATGATATATATCTGTATTTTATCTGGGAAATGCAAATTAACACTATTCTGAGATTCTACTTCACTCTGGCCAGAAAGGCTATCCTCAAGGAAGCAAATGACAACAGATGCCTGTAAAGGTGTGCAGAGTAAAAAGGGACAATTATTCACTGTTTTTGGGAATGTAAACAAGTGGAACCATTATATAAAATGGTGTGGAGGTTTCTAAAACAATCTAAAAACAGATGTAGCACATGACCTCGCTATACCACTCTAGGTCATAGGAATATACACTTTACCATACAGATACTTGATATCCACATCCATTACTGTTCTACTAACAAGAGATAGGAAATGGCAGCCTAGATGCTCTTCATTAATTACTGGATAATGAAGATGTGGTATGTACACATGATTTAGCTCTCTTCACTGCAAAGAAACATAAAATTATGAATTTTGCAAGAACATGGATGAATCTACAAAAGATTAATCTAAGGGAAGTAACCTGGGCTCACAAAGTCAAACCGTTTTCTCCCATTTACAGTTCAAGATTCAATTTTTAAAGACTTGTTTGTGAGCTAAAGAAATAGTAGAGGCCAGGGAGCTAAAAAGTGGGAATGATAGAAGAGAGAGGAAGGCTCCAGGGATGGGGATAACATAGGGGTAGAATTCTAGGAGAGAAATAGTCTTGGTCAAAGTGGTGTCATAGGAAGGAATGGAAGAAAATAAGGTGTGGAAAAAGGTTTAATCAAAACTAAAGATGCTATGAATATGTAAGCCTACTTCATGTTGGCTAATTAAAATGTGTATTTTTTTAAAAGTGAGAGCTGGGCAGAATATTGTGCCCAGAAGCGATAGGTTATTACAAAAAAAATCCCATATATGACAAAGAATGGGGTAGTGAAGTTAAATATGTGAAAATCTTACTGGAGTTGAGAAGAATTGTGTCTCATTAACTTTAATATTAACAATACATGTTAAAATGTCAAGAGTACTGCTAAACTAGCATGTTACATCCAAAGTAATAAAGGGAAAATGTGGTAATTATTTAAAGATCTAAAAGGGCAGCAAAGGAATCATGAATCCAGAAATAAAAGGCCATACAGAAATTATACAATAAATGAACAGAGATATTTCCATGTCATAATGGATTAAAAAATAACAAAAGTTAGCTAGGTGCTTAAAACAGGATGTCAAGATATAAAGACAGAATAATATATGTCAAAAAGCAGAAAAAAGTATCCTAAAATAAATAGGTCTAAGTTTATTAGTACCAATCAAAATGATATATAAAAGTATAGTATTATGAATTAAAACCAGGGTCACAATATAATAGTAAAACTTCACAAATTAATTTAACAATTAAAATTTTCATATTCCTCTAACATAGTATCAAACTATATATATGTATACATAAACATACATACATCTGAAAAATAAACTAATAGATCTTAACTGGGATAAAAAATCTGAAAAAATCAAATAAAAAAGAGACTATTACCAATCTTAACTTAAAAAATTCATTGTGTTAAATAAAATAACCACTTTTTCATGTGGACTCTAAATATACATATACACACACACCACATATGCATACACATATATACATGACATGAACATTGAAAGGCAATTATTTATAGTGGGAAGAAGGGAATTAAAAAGAAAGGAACTGAAAAGGTAGTTGGGAAAGAGACAAATGGCACTTTCTCTTATTTGTCAAAAAATGGATTTAAATATATAAATTGATACATACAGAAGACATGAAAATAGAAAGGAGAATGTTTGGGGGTATAAAGAATATATAGATTGTGATGCTAAAGGGAGGCTAATGGGATGTAGTAATTAAATCAATGTACAGTGATATAATTGTATGAAAATACATACTAGTAAAGTAAAAAAAAAAAAAAAGAATTATAGCCAGTACTGCTCCAACCACTTGAGACTACACATCATCAAGCATATTATACCTAAGAAAACATCACTTATTGGGCCATCAAAAAAATCTGAAATAAACATCTGAAAAACTTGCTGTCTAACCATGATACAATAATTGTTTATTGTTTTCAAGTTTTTCTGCACACATCAATAGTTAAAATGAAAATTATTGAAGATATTCAAAAACTTAAAAGATGTCCATATGGTTAAAGAAAAGGAGAATATAGCCTATATTTAGAATCGCATGGCAATGAAATGTCTTATGACAGTTTTTGTTAGGCATTAAACTCAATTATATTGAGACATACCTTTCAATGAAAGAAAATTATTAACAGGGCTGGGAGATTTTTCAGCAGGTAAGAGTGCTTGTTATTTAAACATAAAGATCTAGCACACATGGAAAATCCAGGCATAGCCATGCATACCTATAACCCCAGTATGACCAGAGCAGACAAAGGAGAAATACTGGAGCTTGCTGGTTAGCCAGCCAGACCAAAAAATGGCATCTCCAGGTTCAGTAAAAGACCCTGTCTCAAGGAAATTAGTTGGGGCTGGAGAGATGGCTTAGCGGTTAAGCACTTCCCTGTGAAGCCTGAGGCTTCATTCCCCAGGACCCACGTTAGCCAGATGCACAAGGGGGTGCACACATCTGGAATTCATTTGCAGTGGCTGGAGGCCCTGGTGTGTCCATTCTCTCCCCCCCCCACCTCTTTCTCTCGCTGTCTGTCGCTCTCAAATAAATAAATATAACTTATTTTTTTTTAAAAAAAAAGAAAATTAGTTGGAAAACCAATAGAGTAGGGCCCCTGACCTTCTCTGGCCTTTGCATATGAGGTATGTGCACCATACATACACAAGTGACAAAAAAAAAAAAAAAAAAAAAAAACTAGAATAACCAGTTGGGTTGTTGTTTTCCAGGTAGGGTCTTACTCTAGCCCAGGCTGACCTGGAATTCATTCTGTAGCTCAGGGTGGCTTCAAACCAACAGTGATCATCCTCCCAGCTGTTAGTATTAAAGTGTACCACTACACCCAGTTCAGTTGTTTCGTTACTGGAAATAAAACAGGGCATGTTATATAGAGCAAAAGCAACATATCTTATTATAATAGGAAACCACACTACTTTCAGCACTATTACCCCAAATCCTTCCAAATGATCTTGGAAAAGAGCAATTTTTAAACTATTTGCTCATATTTGGGTAAGTTCAGGACTACAATTTGTTAGACACTACCATTTCCTTTTACCTTCAGAAATACTTTTATAAAGTCGGACGGCCAGGTAGTATGCCTTACAGACAAGTCAATGTTAGATGAGGAGAGTATATGTAACTTGCCCTAACCCCCAGGCTTCTTAAAAGGAAATGTAAATAATAATTTATATTCACTTATAGGTCAGCGCTCTTCTCTTTATATACCAAGCAAAACTACACTTCTTTTAGTCTTTAACGGACAGTGACAACTGGGCATTTCTTAGTTATCTATTCTGTTCATAAGATGACCTCCAATATTTATTTTTTGTCTATGTTGATCAATCCAGCAAATAGGGTTTTAGCACCATTTTCATTTTGTCATAAAATACCTCCATTGTCTGTCTTTCAGGCTTATAAATTAATGAAGACAAAAGTGCTTTAACATGAGCTACCAAATAATTACCATTACCCATATTTTATCATTTTGCCAAACTGCACTGGGAATATAACAACTTATTCTATTTTTTTTTTAATGCCAACTCCTGCAAAAGGCAAGCATTACAGCAGCATGGAGTTCCTGTGATGGAATTTTAGTAGTGAAAAACAATTTCATATTTCTCCAGCTTAGCTTGTCACACGGCTTGGTTCTCAGTTCCCAAGTAATTTCTTAAACAGCACGGGTTTGGAGAATGGATTTCCTAGCTTTAGGAAGAAAAGGGGGTTTCTTTATGTTTTAAATCAACAAGCACTGTCATTAGGAAGCAAGCACTCATCTGAATTTGGAGGGCTGGTAATAAACCCTCCCATTATCAGTCACCTCCATTCACAAGAGGGGAGCAGTTCGCCAAAAGGTATTTGTGCACCTCCACCTCCACCTTTACCTCAAACCATTGGCAAATCCTGGCCGCCTCTGGTCCCGCACCACTCCCTAGCCATTTCAAAGAGGTCACAATTTACAGCTATGACAGGTGACAGAAGTCCTCAATGAGAGGGTTCGGACTCCTTAAGCTCACATCAAGTCCAGAGACTCTCCAGCCGAACCACTTTCTCCGATTCTAGGATGACGGCGGCAGCTGCTGCTAGAAAAAGAAATAATAAATAAATGGCAAAACCCGGGCCGTGGGAGCCTAGCCCACAGCGCCAGAGCCCTCGCTCCACACAAGGACCAAAAAGGTCACGGCCACCGGGCTCGCACTGCGACCGCGAGCTCGGGCCCTTCTCCCGCTCCCCTGGCGCGGGCGGCAAGCGCCTGGACACACTGAAAGGATACTCTCCATATTAGACATGGCTCCACGAGACCGCGGGGCGCAGGGAGGCAGCGCCTGGGTCAGGGGTACCAGCTGTTCGCGGGAACGCACCCAATCCCGAGACGGAGCCAACCTGGCCGGCTCGCCGTAGAGGTGGCAACCCCACTTCCTGTTTCGGTGCTCGGAGTGGGCGGAGGCCGGAGGGCCCGAGGGGCGGTACTGGGGCTTCGCCAAAATGGCTGCGGCTAGGAGCGCTGGTAAGGCTCCGGTCGCTAGGGGGCGGTGGAGGCCCGAGAGCTGCGGTTGAAGTCCCTCCCCGTCAGATGCTTCACGTGCGCTTGAGAAAACCGCCTCACCTTAAGGGTCCGGCAACCAACCAACATTCTAGTTCTTTCCTCTGACCTCTCGGATTCTTCTTACCTTTCTGCCCAACTTTTTCCCTCAGATTTTACACTATCCATCCTTGACCCCTCCCCTCTTTCCCAGCTTTAGTCTAAAAGGATGAAGACAAAGGTATAGGACTTTTAAAGTACTTTTTGAAAATTATAGTAGTTTAAAATACGGGTTTATGGGTTGTCGTGGTTGGCAGTGTGGAAGCTTTAGGCTACAAGGAGCAGAAAAGTAAGTTCGAGACGATGTTTCTGTGAAGAACATTCATACTAAGTACTTTTCTGTACCATAGAAAACTATAATTTGGTAAAGTGATTTACTATAAGTAGGTGATAGTGCTAGACATTTTGTTTGTAACTTACTAAAATGCCCAAAGGTTAGTATAGTAGACGCCGAGTCTTGGTTTAGCATAAGGAAGGGCTGGTTGGCTTTGGGGTGGTGGTGTTCCAAACTAAATATCATAGAAATTTCAACGATGTACTAAGATGTTATTTTGTCGTCTTTAAAATGTCACTAAATGAAAATCAATATGTCATTGGGAAAGCTTTTTTTATCCTTAGGATTACTTCCACTTTAAATGAAATACTCTAAAAGCTAATGTTTTGTTATGCTATATTGATAATGATTGGACATACACTTCATACTTCTGTAATTGTAAATTCAGCATGTTGCTTTAAAAGAAAAAAATACACCTTTAAAATACACGTTTCCGGAAAAGTACAGCCTGTAAATCACTTTCATAGGTAAAACTGCAGTAAAATTAGTTTTGGTTTTATACCTCATAATTGAGTTGCAAGGCTTATGGAAACATAAAATTTTGCAGATTTCATCAGTTTCTGTGCAAAATCAACAATTATGTTTCATTGATGAGAAACTTAAGTTTTTTGGGGTGTGAAGGTAATTTTTTAAAAAAACGTTCTTTCTTAAGCACTTAATATTCTTAATAGTTATTTCAGTAAAACCATACATATTAGGACAATACATTATACTTGATCATTTCCAAGTTTTATAAAGTGGTTAAGTTTTATATGTATACAATGCATAATTTTTAAATGTGTTTGAAGATTGTATGATTTTTTTAAGATGCATCCTTAGGATAGATAAGGTCATTTTAAATCAGATATGAAATTGTTCAATTAGAGAAAATTGTTGTTGATGGGCACCATACTAACACTGAACTACTCTAGATGCTAAGTAAGTTTTTATTTGCCCTCATATTTTTGTGAGCCTCTGATTTCTTAAAGCCAGATTTAGAAAAATCAGTATTTTAAGTGCATACATGTTGACTTATAACTGTTGTTGAAAAATTCATATCTTTAAAAATCATAAATCTCACAACAAAATATTGGAAAATAATATAATTTTAAATGATTTTAATAATTAAATACTTCTAAAGTATTGTACAATAATTTCGTGCACAAAAAAGAAAACAATCACTTGTGACTAGTCAACCAATTTAAGAAAAAAGAACTTATAATTTTCTACAAATTAACTTATGTACACTTTTCTAACCATATTCCTTCTGACCCTCGTGGCAGCCTCTGTCTTGAATTCATGCCTATTCTCCATTTTTCTTATTTTTCTATAATGTTTGCATATATAAATAATATATTACTTAGGTTTACATGCTTTTGAACATTTTTGTATAAATGAAATCATACTGCTTTTCTACTCTGTCTTGTTTTGAGCTCATCATAAAGTTATTCAATTCTGTTAAAGTATATAGCTATGATGCATTTACGTTTCTCTGCTTAAAAATACCCCACTAGTATCTTTTATCTAATGATGAATATAGGAAAATATAGTTTCTAAGAATATGTTTATTTTTACCATTTAACATATATTTTGATGTAGGGTAAAAAGTTAAAAACCAAATAATATCTTTAAAAATATAAGTATAACATTAGACTCATTCATTTATTGTTTATTATATTCTTATTTCCAAATGTTTTGGATTATTTTTATCCTAGCCTTTTTTTCTTCCTGTTTGATGTACCAAATCTACTACCCTTTCTCACCTAAATAAACAGACACCTGTTTTATGCTTTAGCCTACAAGTTCTCTTAGCCAATTTAACTTTTTCTATGAAGGTTGAAATAAAGCACTATTAACCACCTGTTGTTGAGCTAGTTTTCTGGTTAATTTCATCTGCTTATGTCAGAAAGTATGCATTTTATGTACAGTGAATTCTAACTTGGATAATGGGGATAAAAGAGTACAATATCTTAGGGATATATTAGTAATTGTATGTGCTACAATTTGTCATAAACATAGCTATATGAGAAACTATAATCATTCCCTGGGAAATTATGTTGTTTTAATGATTAATCTTGGTTGGGTCAGGAATCCAGTGTGCTCTAAAGATTTTTTTTAATTAAATGCATTTATAAAATCATTTTACCTAGGAATGAAATTACTTAAATTTTAATATTTTATAAGACTTTTATGTTACTTTGTCTTTGTAATTTTTAGTAAATGATTTTGAAGTAGTTAGAAAATTTAATGGTACGTCATAGCTAAACTCCACTGAAGTGAAAAGAAGTGAATTACCAGAAATGAGAATGGCATACTTTCATAGTATTTCTCAAACATTGTTTTCCCTTTAAAATTATAGATGGATAACCCTTGCCTCCATAGATTATGATAGAATAAATTTATAGTCTATACAAGTGCCTGTATTTCAACTCTATTTACAGAGTGAAAATGAATATTTTAATATAGAATATATAAATCCATATCTGGCTGATATAGCTTAGTTTATGGGGAATTTAGTTTACAAAAAGTGCCTCATATATTATTTGATTTGATATGTAATATTCTGTGGTCACAAGGGTGGGCATTATCATCCTGTTTATTAGCAAGGGAACAGTGACAAACAATAGCAATAAAAAACCTTAAAAAGGATGTTTTGTCTAAGCAAACTGATAATATAGAGTTGGTGTTACCAAGGTTTCCTTAGTTTCCATTCTAGTATTTTAAATAAAAATAGCAGACTGGCAAGGAAGAAACACAAATAAGGCCACACTTGTTGCTGCTTTTTGTATCTCAGATAACTATTTAGTATATGAGTGAAATGAATTGTTTTAGCTAGCTTGCAGTTTTCTGCAGTTTCTATAAGGAGATACAAAGTTATTTTTTTAAATAAATTTTAGAGAAATGTAAAATGAATGTCTTTCTTGCTCATGTTAGGAAAACTTTTCCCCTTAGACAAAGATCACCTTACTGGTCTCTCTGTTCTGCCATTTCAGATTTGATTGGCAAATTGTACTAGTAAAGAGTTGTTCAAGTGACCGATGAAAGAGATTAGAGGTACAAAAGAGGATAAAGCTCTATCTGCCAAGGCAAATAGGAGACTAGGTAGGGAATAATTAATAATAATAATAATAATAATAATAATAATAATAATAATAATAAAAACAGAAAATATCTAGGTAATGGCACATGCCTATAATCTGAGCAATCAGATAGCAGAAGCTGGAGGATTGTTGCAAGTTAGTAAGCCAGGGCTATGTACATAGACTTTGTCTCAGAAAACACTCTACCCCAAAAGAAAGAAAGAGAAGAAAAGAAAAGAAAATAATACATACATACATACATGCATGCATTCATACCAAGAGGAATGGGTTTCAGTAGTTGACAGAGGGTACCAGAAAAAAATATTCAGTTTATGATTAGGAATTAAGAAACACAGAATGGGAAGTTGAAAGCAAGATTCAAGTTAATAGGAAAAGTACATTATTATAAATCTTAGAAGATTGAAGGAAACATATTTACATATTTACTGTGTTGTTATTTAAGTAATAAGTGGTAATATTTAATAATTACAATATTTAGTTATCAGAAACAATATTGATATAGCAACTTTTTTGTTGTTTTCTTTTGAAGTAGGGTCTCACTGGAGTCCAGGCTGACTGGGAATTCACTATGTAGTCTCTGGGTGGCCTAGAACTCACATTGACCCTCCTACTTCTGCCTTCTGTGTGCTGAGACTAAACGCATGTGCTACCATACCCAACTGATATAGCAAATTTTGATTTCTATTGAGCACACATGACTTTAAAATTTACCTTTGTCAGGAAATATTCAATTCTCAAATAATCAATGTAAAATCACATTTTATCATTAAGATATTGGATTGATTCTGAAAGGATTATATAGTAAAACATTAGAAAGGCTTTATGATTATTAGAGATATTCTAGGTAGATTCCACATTAACTTTGGAAATTGTATCATTCAGAAACTTTTTTTTTTTTTTTGAGATAGGGTGTCACTCTAGCCCAGGCTGACCTGGAATTCATTCTGCAGTCTCAGAGCAACCTTGAACTAAGGTGATACTCATACCTCTGCCTCCCAAGTGCTGGTATTAAAGGTGTGCACCACCATGCCTGGCTTAGGAAACTTTTTAATTCATGCATAAATGCTTGAAGGAGTTGATGTTTAAATAAATGTTTTCTTTATCTTTATTGTTAATTTTTATCATGCAGAAGCTGCTTGAAAGAAACTGGAAGAAAAATCAAAAATAAGACACTTTGATCAAAAGCATAGATGAAGAAAGGTATGGAAAAAATAGCTGTCTCAAAAAAAAAAAAGAAACATGTTGCATGCCTATATCCCATTTTGCTGACCACCAAACCTGTACATTTACTTACAGACAGTGAATTTATTTACTACTTACCACCATACTATTTACTTTTCACCTTAAATTGGTTCTGGAGTCTCCAGTTAGAACTCTAAAATCATTATCATGTCATTTTATAGTTTCATTTAATAAATTGGTTAGAATAAAGCCTACCAGGCTCTCCAAAACTTTGAGTTATCTGCGTTGTTATACACAATCTGTGGTTTTGGATATCATTTTTCTTTCTTTTTATTCACAAATTTTACTTCTTTATCAAAGTTTCTCAAATTGTGTTGTAATTTCCTGTGTAGGATATTTCATACCTTCTTAGACCTCAGCCTGTGCAAGCAAGTAAATAATAGCCTCTCCAATTTAGGATAACCAAATAGGTCTTCAGATAATACCAAACATTCTGCAAAGGACAAAATCACTCCCAGTTAAGAACTACTGAATATCACTTTAGAATCATGTATCATGGATGCTGTAGTAAACCAGCAAGACTGACAACAATAGCAACAGAAATATTTTAAGACTATTCTCTTACAGACTTTATCATAGCAATAACTAAGCAATTGTACCATTCCTGACTTTTGAACTAGCATACCAAGGTTGGTAAAATGAGAATCCTTGAAAGAGATTTTGAAGTCACCTGACCTTTTTATATGTACTATAGAGGCCATGAAAAGAACTGAGTATTGGGTGTCATTCAGACCTAGGTTTAAATATCTGTTCTTAATACTTACTCATCTTTAATATTAATCATCTTTGAAAACATGAATAATAGCTATTTGATAGGTTTGTTGTGAAGATTAAATGTGATTATAACATAATATTACAGTGGTCAAACTAGAAGACCTGAGTATTAGCAATAGCAATGGTCTCTGTTGCCAAAAATCTAAGAGTTCGTGATCGTTGACAATGATGCTTGAAAGAGTGAGGAGAAAAAAGTACTAATTGAAAAACATGGTGGGTCTAGGGAGATAGTTTGGTGGTTAAATGCACTTGCGTGCAGACTGCCAAGCCTGCTGGCCTAGGTTCAAGTCCTGTGCAATTCATGTAAAGTCAGGCGGGTATTCATCTATAGTGGGAAGAGATCCAGGTGTGCTCATACATACATACAAACACACTCATACACGTGCAAGTAAATCATTAAAAGCATAAGACCTTAGTACTTACAAAAGATGGACATTTGTGTTTATAATTCTACAAGAAACAACTCACGTCTAAAGAGAATTAGAAAAAAGCAAGCTAAAATGGCTGTCACAAAGGCTTTGATGTGGTAGATTGATTAATATATATGAAAAGAACAGATAAAGGTTGAATCAAAAAGTGTAAAGTGAATGGATATGAGAAGACTATTTGATTTTGTTCCTAAGATCTTTAGTGACTAAGAGTAGGTATTCATTTTTTATTAGCATATTCTCTCGGTATTCTGTGAGATTTTTGTGGTTCTAAGAGGGTTTTAATAAACCATTCAACTTTGCACAGAAAAGTTACAGGCATTTACATCACAAGGATATTATACATTATGATTTCTGTTACTTCTCTTATCACGATTCTTTTTACTTTCTTGAGTATTTAATTTTCTTTCTTGGTTAATTCTTATAGTTATTTTCAGTATAAATTTGAGGTAAATTTATTTTATTTTATGGGATTTTTATTTATTCACAAATAGAAAGATACAGAGAGAGAGGGTAAAAGAATGAGAATGGTCATGCCTGGGTCTCTACAAATGAATTCTAGATTTATATGCCATTTTGTACATCTGGCTTTACATGAGCACTGGGGAATTGAATCCAGGTCATCAGACTTTGAAACAAGCATCTGTAAACACTGAGCCATCTCCTCAGCCCTTGGGGTACTTTAAAAACTCAATTGCACAAAATAAACTAAAGCTAATGTGTGGTATCCCCTAGAATGCAACTATAGTTGTTCCATAAATCATTAACATTAATTTTGTGCCTTTTCTATTAGTTACATAATAATACATAATACATAATAATAAATATTATTTGTAATTTTAAAATATGAACATATTGTACATTGGTTGTATTCTCACTGGTTGTCCTTTTATGTCCCATCTCCCCTGCCTGTATTCCATGCTGAGCCCTATTCAGTTGAAGTATTCATAATTACAATGGGGTTATGAATACAGCAGCCAGTTCCATTGGGAGGGATAATATCACAAAGTAAAACATCCCACCCTATTTTTCTTAAAATTCTAGCCACTGCAAACGAACACACCAGACATATGCGCTACCCTGTGTATGGGCTTATGCGATCATTGGAGAATTGAACCTGCATCCTTAAACTTATCAGGCAAGCTCCTTAGCTGCTAAGCTAAGCCATCTCTGCATTCCACATTGTTTTTCTTTTCTTTTCTTTGTTTTCTTTTTCTTTTCTTTTTTTTTTTTTTTTGGTGTTTTAAGGTAGGGTCTGGCTGTGGCTCAGGCTGACCTGGAATTAACTATGAAGTCTCAGGGTGACCTCGAACTCACAGTGATCCTCCTGAGTGCTGGGATTAAAGACATGTGCCACCATGCCCAGCTTTCTTTCTTTTTTTATATCATTTTTTCTTATATTGTTTATGTCTCCTTTTCTGCAATATTCCATGAGCCTTGGGTGGCATGTTATTATTAATATTTTTTAGTGTTGTGCTCTCAGCAGTCTCTGATTATCTGCTTTGGTAAGTGTTGAGTCTCCTCAGTGTTTGCTACCATCTCCCTGGATAAGCTTCTCTAGCTAGACTTAACAGTAGCACTCTAATTTAATCAGGCATTTGTTCTGTAATGTTTTCTGGACCCTGGTGAATGTGATAGAGATAACTTGCTTGGTGCAAGTCACATGACTTTCTCTTCTCATCATTCTAATGGTCTTGGGTTACTCCAGAATTCACCACCATCTGTAAAAGGCAAGTTCTTTGACCAAAATAGAGGCAGCATTGACCAAAGGAGATAAACACACATTTAGAATACGTGGTGGACATAACCTCTCAGTTTATTCAAAGAACTAAAAACTAAAGCAGAAGCTTCTCTCTATAGTCTATGACCTTCTAAGCCATAGGCTTTTGACTTGGTTCTCAGTATTAGCCACAAATTCCCTCCCCCTGAATGTGTCTAATTTCCAATCAGAGAACAGTTTATAACCCCCATAACTTATATACCATTATTGTACTGGTGGGTTCATTTGTCTAGATGGTAGTTTTTGTAGTTTGAGCATCTACTGCTTATTGATATTACTGGTGACTTTAAAAAATATTTATTTATTTATTTGAGAGAGAGAAAGAGGGAGATAGAAAGAGAGAATTTGTATAACAGGGCCTCCAGCCACAGCAAACGAGTTCTAGATGCATGTGACACCTTGTACATCTGGCTTTAAGTGGTTACTTTTATCCCCAGCAGGTGACAGTACTTTCCAGCATTATGAAAGTTAGCCAACATGGAGCTGGCTTCCATCTCAATTCCAGCTTGATTTCTCAGTGTTGTTTAAGCATGTCTTTAGGATCAAATCATTTTATGTCTTAAATGACTTTCAATGCCTGAAACTATTTCTTGTCAGTAAGTGAGCCTTAGCAACTTATAATATTAGTAAGGCATTATCATGTTTTAATTCAGGCTATCAAAAGATAGATCTGGGGCTGGAGAGATGGGTTAGCAGTTAGGCACTTGCCTGTGAAGCCTAAGGACCCCAGTTCGAGGCTTGATTCCTTAGGGCCCACAGCCAGATGCACAAGGTGGCACATACATCTGGAGTTCATTTGCAGCGGCTGGAGGTGCTGGCGTGCCCATTCATCCCCCCCCCCGCCTCTTTCTTTGTCTGTCTGTCACTCTCAAATAAATAAATAAAAATAAACAAAAATTTTAAAGTTAGATCTATCTCATTTAGAGCGCTGTTTCCATATGCAGTTTTGTTTTTTTTTTAATTTTTTTTAAATTTTATTTATTTGAGAGTGACAGACACAGAGAGAAAGACAGATAGAGGGAGAGAGAGAGAATGGGCGCGCCAGGGCTTCCAGCCTCTGCAAACAAACTCCAGACGCGTGCGCCCCCTTGTGCATCTGGCTAACGTGGGACCTGGGGAACCGAGCCTCGAACCGGGGTCCTTAGGCTTCACAGGCAAGCGCTTAACCACTAAGCCATCTCTCCAGCCCTGCAGTTTTGTTTTTATAATTGAGAGATATATGCAAAAGTTTAAGAAATCTAGAAGTGATAAATAATGAAATGTGAGGAACTCTTAGTTTATATTTAGTAGCAAAAATTGTATCTTTAAATCATATTTCTTCTGAAGTAACTTATTCAAAACAGACAACATTGTCTATATTTAAATATAATATATTGCCGGGCGTGGCGGCGTATGCCTTTAATCCCAGCACTCGGGAGGCAGAGGTAGGAGGATCGCCAAGAGTTCAAGGCCACCCTGAGACTACATAGTGAATTCCAGTTCAGCCTGATCCAGAGTGAGACCCTACCTCGAAAAACCAAAAAAATAAATAAATAAAAAAAATATATATATATATATATATATTATAAAGTTTTGATAACTATAACTGAACATAAATGTGCTTCCAACAAAATTAACAGCATAAAATACTCATATTAATTTCAAATGTCTGGGTTAATAATAATAAAAATTAATCAATTTCATGCTAGCAAAACTCTTAATTTTATGATTGTAATATCTTTATGAATGGGATAACTACAATTTACTTGATTAATGATCCTATACTTTCACAGCTACTAAATATATATTAGAGTGCCTTTCTCATTTGCTTCTTTGGTTGGGGCAAAATTTGGCCCCAACAAAAAGGAACACTTGCACTATGAATACCTCAAAGGACCTCACCATACCATCTTGGTGTTACTGTAAATATGTTTTATTTTATTATTTTAACTATATGAAGTATTTTAGTTATGGAAATGTAGAAAGAACATGAAAAATTATTGTCTTCTATAAGATGGAATAGGAAAAATACTTTGAAGTTTATAATCATAAGAAAATGAAATCACAGATCAGAAAATACACATTTTATAACAACCAGTTATTTACCTAGCTGCATATAGTTGAATTATGGGTTCAGTTTTTATTTGAGAAACTTTCTTCAGATGAAACATCTCCATATAATATTTTTGTATTAATATCATAATAGCTCTTTAATTAAATTACTATACCTTTTATATACCTTTTGTGAGTTGAAGAATCTTTTCATAGTTTGTATCACTGATTCTAGAATTTAACAGTAAAAATTTCTGTGCAAAATTACTAACTAAATGTGATTTAAATAAAAATTATGAAATAAAATAACTTAAGTTTGAATTGATCTAAACTTAAATTAGAAAATAGGACAGTAGTGGTAGACACTGTGGTCACTCAAAACTCATCAAAGCAGAAATCCAGTGCCTACAAAGAGCTGAACACTAAATCAGACTCCTAACATGTATACCGAGGGTCAGGGAACATTGAGGAAGAGAGGAAGTAAAGACTGTAAAAGCCACAGCGTGGGTAGGAATACCCTTAGGTATGCCCCCCCACACACACAGAGAGAGCCTGAGACTCATGACCTCACAGTGAATATAAATGACCCCAGTGAAGAGGGCCTATAGTGGAATGGGGGCTGAGGAGAGAGGATATAAGAGTATGACCTATAAAAGTAATTTAAAAATAGAACATATTTTATTAGTAAATTATGAGTTTTTCTTAAAGTCATGCAATTAAAGAAGTTTCTAGGAATGCTTCAGACTGTTGTTAGCTATATGAGATATGAGAGAACAATGGTGTGTTGTATTGAATAACATGTTTTCAAAGAGTTCATAAAACAGTAGCTCAGCTTCTCTGCATATTTGAGATAAAGGTATAAAAAATCAAGGACTGTCTGGTTTGGGACAATCTTGGTGGCAGCTAGTCTGGAGCAAAGGAAGGTGATTCTATACACAGAAATGTATAACAATTTATGAACAATTTTATAAAGCTATTCATGGCTTAATACAAAAGACACTACTCAAAAGGTAAAATTTTGAATTCTGCATTTGTAGTAGCTGCTTGCTTTTACAAACTTGTAATTTTAATTTATATTATATATAAATATATACTAGTGTTTCATAGGAATGAACTCTTTGTGACTTTTGCTATAAATCCCTTTGATATTTGAAATTTACCTTTATTTATTATAAAAAGATTAGAATATTTTCAAAATCAAGAGAATTAGTTTATGGAGACTGCATACTTTAGTTCCTAAAGGTGCAACACAAAACTAATGTGCAAACCAAGTATTAAAGAAATGAAAAAAGCTATGTACTACATAGAGAAAAATACAATAAAGAAAAAATACAGAATTTTAATTGTTTGTACTATGTTGGGTCTCAGTTATGCTATTTTTATTTATTGAGAAAGATGTATATCTAGGTTTAAGCAATACATTCTCTAGCTTGAGTATACTATACTGTATTTTACTCATGTGAGTCATTACATATAGTGACTCATATAAGTATAAAATATTTGAGATCTGTAGCTGGATAGTATGAGTTACATGCTGTAATCTTTAACTGGAATGATATGAACTAATTTGATGAGTGACAGAAAATGAAGACTTATTCTGGAGATGCAAATATATGTGTGTGTGTGTGTGTGTGTGTGTGTGTGTGTGTGTAAATGTTTAAGGTGGTACTATTTTTTTTTCTTTTTTACTAATTTTTAAATGTTCCTACTAAATAATGGATTACATTATGGCATTTTCATAAATATATGACATATATGTCAATACTTTCTGTATATAACATATAAGAAAAAGAGGAACTTCGAGACGGAAATTAAAGAAAAAAAAAAAACACCTGGGCTGGAGGGAATGCTTAGCAGCTAAGCACTTGCCTATGAAGCCTAAGGACCATGATTCGAGGCTCGATTCCCCAGGACATACGTAAGCGCATGCATCTAGAGTTTGTTTGCAGTGGCTGGAAGCCCTGGTGGGTCCGTTCTCTATCTGCATCTCTCTCTCTCTCTCTGTCACTCTCAAATAAATAAATTGATTAATTAAAAAACCAAAAAAACCTAAAAAGAAGGTGGTTGTTACATTTGCCCCTTTGTTTTTAAATAAGTGCAGAAAATACATTTTGTCAGAACATGTAATTATACACACACACACACACACACATATATATATACATACATGTATATGTACATATATACAGACACATATATGTTTGCATATATATTCAAAATTCTATGTCATTTTATAAAATTAACATCTTTTTAATATTATAATTTTGAATTAATTTGTGAAATAATTGACCAATGGGAAATGTAGCCTTACCTAGTATGTCTTTTTGTTTGTTTTAAAGCAGGGTCTCACTCTAGACCAGGCTGGATTCAAACTAACAGCAGTCCCCCTACCTCAGTCTCCCAAGTGCTGTGACTTAGGCATGAGCCACAATGACTGGCTAGTATGTCTTTTATATTAATAAAAATACTGATAAGTAGCTGCATTTATAGTGTGTGCTCTCTATAAGACTTTAAATGATAGGTTGGCATTTTGTACATTTACAGTTAAGTTGGTTTAGGATGTATGTAAAACCTTGTCTACAAAACTATTACTATCCTTCTATATTCCAGTTATAGTTATTATATATATATGGCCTACATATCTTGAGTGTTACTAGGATTATGACATAAAGATACTGTAGATCCTCAATTTTCTTGGGGTACATATTTAAGAATTTGTCTTCTCACTAAAATCTAATTTTAGCCCCCAAATTTTAAGGTATTTTAAAAGTATTCTTTTGACAACATGTGGAGCAATTTAAACAAACCAAGTTACACAATTTTCAACTTTAGTAAATGAGATCAAGCAAATTTATGCTGTAGTGTCAGGCACTGCCAGGCACAAGCTGGAGCCTTCAGGAGTGGGGCCTGAGCTTCCAAGGCATGGCTATGGACCCCCAGGCTACAGGAGGCCACTTCCTCTCTAAGCCTGTCACACCTGAACTTAGGCTCTGCCCATAGCCCTGTAACCTTTGGCCAGTTGCCTAGGAAACTCCATATCAGCAGTCACACAGCCCATCCTCCTGGGACCCTAGATCACTTGACCTCCGCTGCCATTGTCTAAGTGCTAGAATGAATGTCCCTGTATGCTAATTCGGTATCAGAAACAAACTTGGTACGTCCAATCGCCTTAGGACCCTTTCTTCTACCCTCAGATGCTTATAAATCTATTTCACTGACAATAAACTGAGAGATTCAACTTTTTCCCGAGAGTGTTTCTCCTGTCATACAATCACCCACCCTCGGTTGCCTGGATGCCTTGGGGGGGAGGTCACTGGCTACCCCCTGGAGCAAAAATCCTGGAACCCACACTATAGGTACCAAATTTCTCAAGCTTTATGCCATTTGGGGCAATTTCAATGTTGAAATGGCTCCCAAACACATTGCTGAAATGGTGTCTAGTGTTTCTAAGCTAATGACTGTGAGGAATCTTACAGAAGAAATATGTGTATTAACTAATCTTCATTCAGCCATGGGTTTATAATGCTGTTGGCTGTAAGCTCAGTGTTAATGAAAAGACAATATATACATGAAGATACCTTAAAACAGAAATAGTCTTTGTAATAAATGTTATAACCAGAAATTAGAAGAAATTTAATCTCATATTTATCTCAGGAGAAAGGCTTAGTATTTTCCAGTTTATTTATAGGGCCATGAAACATATTTACTGTAAAAAATTAGTATCTGTCACATATAGTTACAGTGTTTTCACTGCTTGCTTAATCTCATGGGAAGTGAATCTGTGTATTTCTTTAGTCACTTCTTTCTGGACAAGTAAGGCTGCATAACTGCTCTACATCTTCATTGATTTTGTGGAATTATCTCTGCTTTCCATATAGTTTGAGTTCATAGGCTGAATTTTGTTTTATATTATTTGTGTACTGTGTGTATGTGTGTGCATGCATACATGCATGCATGTGTGTTTGTGTATATGTGTGGGTATTCATGTATGCATGGGCATGTCATTGGCTCTTGCTATTGAAGACAAGCACTTGTCTGACTTTATTTAGGTGGCTGAGGAATTGACCCTGGACAGGCAGGCTTTGTAGGCAAGTGCCTTTAATCACTGAGCCATCTCTCTAGTCCCTGAAATTCATTATAATGATCACTTAATCCAGTATATTTTGTTTTATAGTTAAAATGTATTATTAAAATTAATTATAAAATTTGGGTATAGTGGCACACACCTTTAATCTCATCATTTTGGAGGCAGACATAGGAGGATTGCTGTGAGTTTGAGGCCAGCCTGGAACTACAATGAATTCCATGTCATCCTGGGATAGACCCTACCTCGAAAAAGAAACAAGAAATTAATTATTAGTAGAAGTATAATGATATATATCACATGAACATTTTTAATATTTTAACATTTGATTGCTATCTAACATCGACACAAGGACAAATGTCTGAAGCAAACATCTTAAACATTTTCCACTCATGATTTCTTTTTACCTGAGAAATTTTTCCATGACCCTGGCTGTTTAGATATATAAAATAAGTTTGCAAATAAATAATTTACTGACAATGAAGCATAAAGTAATTTATTCATAAATTTCTTTGGTGCACATGTGATTTTACCATTTATTACATTTTAAAGCAAACTGCTGACTAATAAAGTAAATGTGCTTATTTATTTTTGCCTAAAGAATTAAATCCGAGCTAAGTATTTGATACTTCAGGACAGTCTCAGCTTTTCTCAGAGTTGATTCGTCAATGCTGCGAACACCATTTTGCAATCATATAGTGCAAAAAGGCAGAAATACACTGAGAACAATTCAAAAATTGTTGACAATTCTGCTACAGTCCCACATCAAAATTCAATTAACATTTTTCTTTTCTTTTCTTTTTTTCTTTTTCTTTTTCTTTTCTTTTTTTCTTTTTTTTTTGTGGTAGAGTTTTGCTCTACCCTAGACTGACCTGAAATTCACTATATAGGATCAGGCTGGCTTTGAACTAATGGTGATCCTCCTACCTCTGCCTTTCAAGTGCTGGGATTAAAGGCGTGCACCACCACACTGGGCTTCAGTTAACATTTTTATGAAATTCAGGTTAGCAATTCAAATAGCAACACTTTTTTGTTTGTTTGTTTTTGTTTTTCAAGGCAGGGTTTCTCTGTAGACCAGGTTGACCTGTAATTCACTGTGTAGTCTCAGGGTGGCCTCTAACTCATGGCAATCCATTTACCTCTGCCTCCTGAGTGCTGGGATTAAAGGCATGCACCACCACGCCTGGCTCAAATAGCAACACTTTTAAATTAATCATTATATCACATTTCAATCTGAAGGTATACTAATTTGATACTTTTATGTGGAAGAATTATAGTAGGAAAATATTAGAAGTCTTAGTTTTTGATGATTAAACCCTTATGTTTTTGTAAAAAGAAAATATGGTGTGCTAAAAGTAGAATACTGAAATTCATAACATGCATTAATTTCTTTTTAAATTAAGAACATACTTATTATGGGTACAGCATGTGTTGGTACCACCTTTTCCTTCATCCCTACCCTCATTCCACTGGGGCCCTCCTCAGTGGGGTTGATGGTATTCCTCATGGGGATGCGTGTTATGTGTTTTTGGAGTAGCAGGCTGGGTATTCCAAACCTGTGGCTCTTACAATCTTTCTGCTCCCTCTTCTGCACTGTTCACTGAGCTGTGTTGGGTGTGTTTTAAGTCTACTTCAGTGATGAGCTCCTGGGAGCCTCTGGATTTCTGCGTTGGTAGGTGTTGAATATCCTCAGTGTCTGTCTGCTTCACCCTGGAACTGATTGCCAGACACACCATAGAGGTGGTATTCTTGCTTGTCTCCCCACTTCTGTGCTTTCAACTGGGCCTTGGCTGAAATGTGAGAGATGGTTTATCTCTTCTGGTCTTGCTACCTTCTGAAATAGACAGATTCTCCCACAGGTAGTAAGTCAGCTTTGGTTAAATAGGATAAATGTTATTAATTTAGGAAAAATTGATGGAATTAGCCCCTGTTTAAGCCAAAGAATAGCGGGAACTTGACATTAGAGAGCATAATTTTTGTCTCCATAGGAATCCGACCTGGTTTCCACTTCCAAATATGGGTTCCTTTCTACTGAGCAGATCTCTTAGCCAATCTGAAAGCCATTAGTTATCCACCAAGGCTGTGTCCCACCATTACACTGATGTAAACATATTGTCAGGCTGGTTACTTCTCACACCATTGTTGGCCAGTTTCCCCCAGTAGCTTATGCAGTGCTTTCCAGAGGTAGATGGGCAAACTATCTGGGGACTGGCTCCTCTATATTCCAGCTGGGTCTCTCTGTGTTCTGTATCAGCAGCATATGGTGTTATTAGCAATATGGTCTTACCTTATGCAGGTAAGCACTTGCTTTGACAGAAGCCTGTCTTGTTTCGGGGGACCTCGTAGGTCACTCTGATTAACAGCTCAATTTGGTTAGCAATACATTTCTGGTAATGGGAGTTACAGGACAGAGCTGAATTATTTTTTAAAGTTAAGTTTCATCCCACTCTCTCCAAGATCCTTCTTTTTAGAAGCTTTCCCTATGCTCCTGTTCAGGGTTAAATCTTTTAGTCTACCATTAAGGAGAAACATTTCTCTGGTAACAGTTCATTTGGGGTTTAGTTTTGTGCTTATTTCCTCCCAATTTCCTCTTCACCTCCCCAGAAGCCCTTCTATACCTATTGTCTGTGCCTCAATTTGCCTATCATGTATGCCAGAATCTCAATCTGATTCAGGTTAGGAACTGCAGATGAGTGAGAACTTGTGTCATTTCTCTTTCTGTGATTGTGTATGTTTACTGAATATGATCTGTACTAAGTCCATCCATTTTCCTATGAATTTCAATGTACCATTTTTTCTTATTGCTGAGTATTCCATTGTGTAAATGTGCCATAGCTTTGGTATCTGTTCATCCAAAGATGAGCACCTAGGTTGGTTCCATATCATAGCTACTATTAATTGAATAGCTATAAACATGGTTGAGCCAATATCTCTGTAGTGAAGCATGGAGTGTTCAGGGTAAATGCCCAGTATGGGAATAACTGGGTCTTTTGGCAGTTCTATATTCATCTTTTTCAGGAATCTCCATATTGATTTCCATAGTGGTTGTACAAGTTTGCATTCTCACCAACAATGAATTAGGGTTCCTCTTTCCCCTCATCCTTGCAAATTTTTTTTTTGTTTGAGTTTTTAATGACTATCATCTTTTCTGGAGTAAGGTTGAATCCCATGGTTGGTTTAATTTGCATTTCCGAGATGGTTAGGGATGTTGAATGTTTTCTTAAGTGTGTGTTAGCCATATGTACTTATTCCTCTTGAGAACTCCCTATTTAGTTCTCTGCCCCAATTTATTGAATGTGTTGTTTGATTTTTGAGTTCTTTGTAAGTTCTACATATTAGTTCTCTGTCAGTAGTATAGCTGAAAAAAAAATTTCTCCCATTTTATGGGTCATCTATTGGCTCTACTTATGGTATGTTTGTCTGTGCAAAAGCTTTTAGGATTCATGAGATCTCATTGGTTGAGTGATTGTTTAATTTCCTGGGCTACTGGAGTATTATTCAGGAAGTTTTCCCCCATCCTTATATAATGGAGCATTCCTCTTTTTTTTTTTTTTTTTTATTCCAGTAGTTTAAGAGTTTCAGGTCTTATATTAAGGTCTGTAATCCACTTAGAGTTGTTTTTTTTTTTTTTTCAGAGTGTGATGAGTGGGTCTAGTTTCATTTTTCTACATATGGTTACTCAATTTTTCCAACTCCATTTGTTGAAGATGTTGTCTTTTCTCCAGTCTATGTTATTGATACCTTTGTCAAAGATCAAGTAGCTATAGTTACTTGACTTAAGGTCTGGGTCTTCAGTTCTGTTCCACTGGACTATTATGCCAGAACCATGCTGTTTTTGTTACTATGGCTTTGTATTATAGCTTTAGATTGAGTATGGTGATACCTCCAGAGGTGTTTCTTTTGCTAAAGATATGTTTGCATATCCAAGGCCTGCTGCCATTCCATATGAATTTTGAGATAATTTTTTCTATCTTTGTGAAGAATGATGCTGGAATTTTTATTGATATTGCATTAAATCTGTATATAACTTTTGGTACAATTGCCATTTTCACAATATTAATTTTACCTATCGAAGAGCATGGGAGGTCTTTCCATCTTCTCAAGTCCTCCTCAATTTCTTTGTTGAGTTTTTCTTATGTTTTCATTATATAGATCTTTCACATACCTTGTTAGTGTTATGCCAAGGTTTTTTTTTTTTTTTTGTGTGTGTGTGTGTGTGTATAGAAAATGGGACAGCCTTGCTAATTTCTTTCTCTGTATATTTTCCCTTTGCATATAGAAAGGCTACTGTTTTTTGTGTATTGATTTTGTATTCCACCACTTTGCTGAAGTAATTAATCACCTTTAAAAGTTTTGAGGTGGAGATTTTTGACACACTTATGTATAGGATCATGTCATCTACAAATAGGGCTAATTTGACTTCTTCCTTTCCATTTTGTATCACTTTTATTTCTTTCTTCTATCATATTTCTCGGGCTAAGAGTTCTAGTACTTTGTTGAAGAGCAGTGGTGAGAGTGGGCACCCTTGTATTGTTCCTAATCTCAATGAGAACTCCTTGAGTCTTTCCCCATTATTATTTGGGTTTGGGAGTGCTTTATATATTGCCTTTATTATGTTAATATATAAACCCTTTATGGCTATGCACTCTAGTTTTTTGATCATGAAGTGATGCTTTATTTTGTTGTAGGCCTTCTCTTCATCAATTGGGATTATCATGTGTTTCTTGTTAAGTTTATTTCTGTAGTATATTATGTTGACCAATTTCCGTATGTTGAAACTTCCCTGCATCCCTGGGATGAATCCTGCTTGATCAAGGTGGATAACAATTTTGATGTGTTGTTGAATTCAGTTTGGAAGGTTTTTGTTCAGGATTTTTGTTCATCAGGGTAATAGGCTTATAGTTTCCTTATCTTCTTATATGTCTATCTGGGTTTGGTATTAGGGTGAGGTGTTGGGAAACTTTCCCTGTTCTCCAATTATGAGAAACATTTTGAGAAAAATTAGTTTCAGTTTTACAGTGAATGTTTGAAAGAAATTGGCTGAGAAGCCATCTGGTGCCAGACTTTTCTTTTGGGGGAAATTTTTTATTACCTTTTTAATCTTGATGGATATGGTAGTTTTGTTTAGGATATTAATCTGCTCTGAGTTTAGTTTTGGTAGGTGATATGTGTCTAGAAATTCATCCATTTCTTCCAGATTGACAAATTTTGTGGACTAGAGGCTTTGAAATATGCCCTGATGATTTTTCCAAGTTCATTTTATGCTTTCTTTTTTCATTAAACATAATAAGTAGGTTATGGAGCTCCTGCACTTGTTGATTCACCTTAATTTATTTATCTATTTATTTATTTATATTATGTTAAGCCAACTGACAAAAGTTGTGTGCTCTCAGAGACAATTATGCTCAATTTCATTTAGGGGATTGTTGGTTTTTTGATGATTTATTTCTAGTTCAGCTATTGGCCTGGTCAAGATCACATATCTTTTCATTTTGGGATTCAATTTCTCTTGTTTTCTGTTTTCATTGGAGGCTTCCATTATGGGTCTAGCAGCCTTGGAGTTGATCTCTGTCTTCTGACTTTTTTTTTTCATTTTGTTCTACCCATCTCAGGGTAAAAGTCTTGTTTTATTAAGGAGGAAGCAAGTGTTTGTCCTTCTAGGATTCAGTGGGTGTTTGGGAGCTCTGGTCTACTCACTCCGGGGTCACCTTCCAGTGTAGGAGATCCCAGAGTTTGGGACCCAGGGACCAGTCAGTCAGGAATTGAGAGGCAAAAAGCAATATGCAGTAATTTCTAATGTGAGCTTAAGTGTTTTATCAGCTGATATTGTGTGGACTGATGATGTAAAAAGTATAAAGGCTGTATGTACAGACACAAGGCTATGCAAAATCTTGCAATGCAACATGGACAGACACTTTCCAAAGCACCTCAAATTAATCACATATTTTATTTTGAATTAAATTTTGGTCATAAACATTCAGAAACATTTTATTGTTCCCAAATTTTTCCCTATACCCATATTCAGTTATACAACTTTGTATGAAGTTGCAACCCACTGTTTAAGAAGCTGTTGTTTAAAGCACTAATAAATTTCAGACTATTTAGTTAGTTGTGAGCAGAGGGAGGGGGAGAAATTGAAACTAGGCACATCAGGGCCTCTTACCACATGCATCTACCGCTTTGTATATCTACCTTTACATGGATACTGGGGAGTTAAAAATGAGACAGCTGGTTCTGTAAGCAAGTGCATTAACCACTGAGTATTCTCCCTAGCCCTCACACCTACTTTTTAAAGTAAGCATTTAAATTCTCCTCTTCCCTTTCCCTAGTAGCTGAAATACCAGCATTTCTGGGGTTTGGCCTTGGCTTGTATCTTTCTCTATCTATGGATTTTCTTGCCCATTTTCCCCACCAACCTAGTACCTTGTCATTTGATCATGCATTTAATGAATGAAGATTCTCTATTCTACATACTTAAGATATTGCTATAGCTCTTCCTTTTTTGTCACAAACCCCCTTGTTTTAGTGGGATCCCTTTTCATTTAGTCAAGAAACCATCAGTGACATATGTTATGAATTGTTATGAAATTAAGTGTAGAATCAGCCAAATCCATTAAACAAGTCTTACATGTAATTAATTGCTGACAGTATACTCTTATGTTAATTATGCCCATTGTCTAGAAGAAATGGTGCTTGTAAATAGAAGTAACTTTTATTTTTATTTTTTTTTAATTTTATTTATTTATTTATTTGAGAGTGACAGACACAGAGAGAAAGACAGATAGAGGGAGAGAGAGAATGGGCGCGCCAGGGCTACCAGCCTCTACAAACGAACTCCAGATGCGTGCGCCCCCTTGTGCATCTGGCTAACGTGGGACCTGGGGAACCGAGCCTCGAACCGGGGTCCTTAGGCTTCACAGACAAGCGCTTAACCACTAAGCCATCTCTCCAGCCCAAGAAGTAACTTTTAAAACAACAAAAAAAGATTCACTGAGCTGCTTCTCTAACATGTTTTGAGATAAATTAACATATAAAAAATTGGTATATTGCTATACAATCCAATTGAGTCATACAATATGCATCTTACTTGGTTTGTAGTATTAGTAATTAAATAAAAATCATGGAATTATAATCATAAATTTTGAAGGTATTAAAAAGTGCCAAATCCCTGGTAATCAGAAGGAAAAAATGTACCTTTATGATGCTGACTTATTTTAACTAGCTATAACTTTATTTTTGTATGTTCTTGATAGGAATACAGTTTTGTAAGTTTTTTGTTAATACAACATATTAAAATATCATGACATTTTGACATATAATTATTGATATTATTATATATCAAATGCTACACTTCTTAACTTATAACCAATTTTATAATAAAGCAAAGTTTCATGATACATTTATAATCTAAATACCAGTTAAGGCACAGTCAATTTTTTTTGAAAGAATCCATGTTAAAACATAATTTGACATACATACATACATACATACATACATACATATATATATATGGAGCATGAATTATTTCAAAGATAATAATTTTTTAAAGCCTTCAGTAAAGTGACTTAAGTTCATAAATTTAAATTTCTCCTATACACAATTATAGAAGACTATTTTAATGTTTTATGTGATGAACCATTTGTCCAGTTTTTTGTATATACCATACTATTAAGTACATGCTTCTTTATAAAACATTTCATGTCTTTCTATGATAGCAGACTGTAGTTTGCTCCTGCCTCTCTGCCCACTTTCCATTGGCTCTTCCTTGTCTATCTGCCTGACTGCTGTCTAAATTAGCCATACATAAATCATTTGTTCTCACTAATTAACTCTTCTTATACTTTTTCTTCTTAGATAGATTCCTACAGTTTCAGAACTGAATTTTTGGAGGGATAGCTGGCCTAAAATTTAAGATTCTTTTGCTTCAGCCTCCCAAGTACTTGTATTAGAGGTACCACCACACCTGACTCTGATCTTTAACAAAGAGAAATTGTATATATTTAAAGTATACAGTATGATATTTTGATATAGGTTGTACCATGTGCAATGATTAGTTTTATTAGCATTCTTATCAACTTACTTAGCCAATTTCATGAGGCAACAGCACATAAAACCTACTCGCAAAAAAATTACAAGTAATGATTGATTATTACCTATGGTTCACCATGTTGTATATAACTTCTATAGAATGTATCCATCTTAATGAAAAATTGTACCATTTTTATTGTTTTCCTAACTTTTAGTGCCATTTATGTAAAGACTTATTCTAATTTTGACTTCTAGGCTAAATATTTCACCTGAACTGTATCCTCAAAAATCTCACTGCCTACATTAAAAGCTAATGCCTTTCATGAATTTTAAAATCAACTTGTATGTAAACAAACTAATTATTCCTTTTACAAACATACACAGAGTACACTTAGAACGTATACCTGTCTTTATCTTCTTTGCTCTAATTGAGTGAAAAATATAAAGATTTGCCCACATTACTTAAGCCAGAAGCAAGAATTATTTTTCCCTCCTTAGACTTACAGTGAGTCCTGTGAATAATATCTTACAAACATAGTGTTAATCTATCTCCATGTGAAGTCAAATATACTTGAACACTGCTCCTTAATTTTCTCAAAATATAGTGCCTATTTGTACTTCCCTATTTGTACATCTCAGTATAGTCAGTATGGGTGAGAAATGTTGGTGGAAAAAGTTAGCTTTGTACTGCTAGCATGGTGGCTTAGGCCTACGCTGTCAGCACTTAAGAGGAAGAGTTCAAGGCCAGGTTGGACTATATAGTGAGTTCCAGTCTAGTCAGCAACACAGTGTGAAGCTTTATCTTAAACACAACAATTTACTCATTTAGGATTAAAGGTGAGAATATGGAGACTGATCAGAGGAACATAGGTCAAAAATCGGGGCACTATTCTTTTTGAATGGGTTCAAAATCTACCTATCTATCTATATGTATGCATATATACATACATATGATTTAAATATAACTACATGTAACATCTTAATATATATTTGTGAGACTTTTATTTTTTAGTTATGAAAGGAACGTAAGTTTTGAAGTGTTTTATATGTATGTATGTATGTATATATGTATATGTTTAATATATCTGTGCTGAGGATCAAATGCATAGCCTTGTACAAGCTAGGCAGTGTTCTACTCTTGAGCCCAAAATTCCAAGCCCATCTAAGGAGGTCTTTTAAAGAATATGAGGTTTGAAATTAGACCTGGATTTTATATTCTGCCTCTGCCACCTATAAGTTTTGGGAAATCAAATGTCCCAACTATAAAATTAAAGTAGGAATATCTTGTCCATAGAGACCTTATAAGGATGAAATAATATCATTTACTTGAGATACTTAACCAGCTATAAGAAATACAGTTAATGTTCATTAAAAGTTAGGGGAGGCAATTTATCAATAAGAGCAGAGACAGCAGTAGAATAATTGTAATAGGAGTATCTTCTCATACTTTGTTGTGCCATTGCCTGTGAACTTTTTCTTGGTTGAGTTTTAGTTAATCTGACTGACTTTTAAGACTCACGTATGGGGGCCTGGGGAGGTGGCTCAGAAGTTAAAGTTTTTTTTTTTATTGCAAAGAAATTCCCTAGTACCCAGACAAAGCCAGATGTACAAAGTGGCACATGCATTTGAGTTTGCAGCAGCAAGATGTTCTTGCATACCTATTCAATCTCAGTCTCTCACTTTCTCATTGAAAATAAATAAAAATGTTTTAAAATTTTTAAAAAATACTCTGTCATGGTTGTGAACTCCTTTAATCCTAACACTTTGGGGAGGAAGAGGTAGGACTGCTGAGTTCAAGGCCAGTCTGGAATACAGAATTAGTTCCATGGCTGCCTGGGTTAGAGTGAGACCGGACCTCAGAATCTTCCCCCCTGCAAAAAAGACTAACTTATGCTTTTTAGTAAGTTTTCATAATATGCCAAGAGAAGTTGAAAGTATCCTGTCAGCATTTATAACACTAAATAGACTGCTCCAGTGGTGATTGTGAGTTACGTGTATGCATATATTGTTTATGAAACTCATTACACAAAGACTATAAAGCCTTACTTTTACAACAAATCAAATAATGAAATGCTATTATTAAAAGAATGTGAACATTATTTCCTTAGCATTTTGACTTTAATATATATTTTAATATTCATTATATAAGCTGCATTTAGGATTATACAGTTTTATCACAGTATACATAAATTTACATTCAATATAATACATTCCAAAAAGTTGAAAAATATGCTTTCGGCTATAGTTCAGTATTTTTGTAAGGACCATCAATGCTATTCTTTGTGTTACAACAAGAACAAAAGTTAAATGTTTCTTCTTTGATATTTGTATTTTATTTGTTTAGGTTTTTACAAATTATATATATATATATATATATATATATATATATATATATATATATATATATATATATATATATATATTTGAAAGAGAGAATGGGTGTGCCAGGGACTCTAGCCACTGTACATGATCTATAGAGACATGCTACCTTGTGCATCTGGCTTATGTAGGTCCTGTGAATTGAACTTCTGTCCTAAGGAATTGAACCAAAGTCCTTTCGCTTTGCAGGCAAGAGCCTTAACCTCTAAGCCATCACTCCAGCCCTGATTAGTTCTTAAGATAAGATTGTACCTTCTTTTCCAGGCTGGCCTTGATTTTGTAATAGCCCTCCTGCTTCAGCTTCACAAATCTGGGATTACAGATGTGAGTTATCATATCTAGCTCTAATTTTTTAAACTTTTTATTGAAAGCTTTCATAAGTGAAAAAGAATAAACCATAATTCCCTCCCACCACTCCTATTGTCCCCCTCAAAACCCATCCACCATTGAATCTCTCTTCTTTCTAATTATTATTTCTTCTATTATCACGTCATTATTGATTTCTCCTATTATGAAGGTCTTGTGTTGGTAGTGTCAGGCACCGTGAGGTCATGAATATCAAAGTCACTTTGTGTTTGTAAGATACAACTGTAAATAGTTCTCCCCTTCCTTTGGCTCTTACACCTCTTCCTCAGGGTCCTTGAGCCTTGGAGGGTGTGATAGAGATGTTTCAATGCTGAACATGCCACCCACTGTCACTTATTCTCAGCACTCTGATGAGTTTTGAGTCACCCCAGTGGTCACCACCATCTCCAAAGAAAAGCTTCTCTAATCAAAAGTGAAAGTAGCATTAATATATGGCCATAAACATTAAGAAGTATCTAGATGGAAGTTTGGTGGGCCTAATATATGCATTTATCCAGGCACAAAAGTCATTACTCCCCTAGGGTTCATGACCTTTCCAGCCATAGGCTTTTGATTAGGTTTTAAGTACCAGGTATGAATTCCCTCCCATGGAGTGGATCTTCAATCCAGTTAGAGAGCAGTTGGGGGCTGGAGAAATGGCTTAGCAGTTAAGGTTCTTGCCTGCAAAGCCCATGAGCCTATGTTCAACTTTCCAGATCCAGATAAGCCAGACACACAAAGGTGAGGCATGTGCAAGGTCACACATACCCACTAGATGGCACAAGTTTCTGGAGTTTGATTGCAGTGGCTGAGCCCCTGGCATGCCAATTCTCTCTCTCTCTCTCTGTCTAAAATTGAAAAGTGCAGTTGCTTTCCTCCATATTAGACATGCCACTATAGTACCAGTTGGCACAGTTGGCCTGTCTGACCAGCTTTAAGGCTTGCAGGGTAGGTTTGGTTTTACTTTTTCTGGAAATATGGTCACTAATTGAGATTGCCTGGGAACATACGTAGCCCAAGCCTTCCTTGAATTCATGGCAATCCTGTCTCAGCTTGTAAAAATTTGTAAAATTAACACTTCTTTGAAAAACATTCATATGTTCTCTTTCATTTATAAGGAAGGAATAAGTGTTGAAGTTTTGTTGAAGATTTATCATTATTCTTATTTAATCACATTATGATCATATGAAGAAAATAGTTATTACTCCCATTTCCAGATGATAAAACTAAGACGTATGTGTTTGTGTATATATGTGTGTTGGTAACCATGGAAACATCATTTTAAAATTATAGTTATTCAGATAATATCCCAAATATATTAGTATTCTGAGGCTATAGTTCCTTTTGTACTATATAATGGTACTTTATTTATTAACAAGTATTCATTGTTTAAGATACTAAGCTGGACACTTTACCTAATACACTAATTTTACGTTCTATAACATCCATATGATATACGAATTATGCTCATTTTATAAGTGAAAGATGTAAAGTTTTAGTAATTTAAATATTTAACCCATGATTGCACAGTGATAGACAACCAAACTGGAATTTGAATCTAATATTATAATAATTCTAGTCTAGTACCTATTATACTTTTAAATCAAGATTATAAATGACAAGTGACAAAACTCCAGCAGTTCTTTTTTGGTTCTAATTGTAATGCAATATAGCTTTCACTATACATTTTGAAATTTGTCTAAAAATTAACATTTCAGTTCTAAATATAACTCTGACTTTTTACATGTTACAAAGTACATTGGCTAATAATGAAAATAGCTCCAGAATGATTTTTTAAGTATATTAAGCATTTCCTTTCATTTAAAAATACTTTATTACGGAAAGGTATGTTGTTACATACCTGTAATCCCAACACTAAGGAGTCAAAGACAGGTGGATCACCACAACTTCAAAGAGAGCTTCATTTACATAGCTCCAGACCTCATGGTACTATTTATTGAGACCTTTTCTCAAAAAAGCAATAGCATCAAAAAGTTATTAATAGTATTGTTTGCTTTAAATATATTTATTTATTATTATTTTTATTTTTTGAGGGCTAGAGAGATGGCTTAGTGGTTAAGCGCTTGCCTGTGAAGCCTAAAGACCCCGGTTTGAGGCTCGGTTCCCCAGGTCCCACGTTAGCCAGATGCACAGGGGGGCACACGCGTCTGGAGTTCGTTTGCAGAGGCTGGAAGCCCTGGTGCGCCCATTCTCTCTTTCTCCCTCTATCTGTCTTTCTCTCTGTGTCTGTTGCTCTCAAATAAATTAATTAATTAATTAATATATATATATATATATTTATTATTATTTTTATTTTTTGAGAGTAAGTGTGAGTATTGGTACACTAGGAACTCTTGCCACCGTAAATTAACTCCAGATGCATGTACCACTTTGTGCATCTGGCTTTATTTGGGTACCCCTTGATCGAATCTGGGCTGGCAGGTTTTGCAAGTAAGTGTATCTAACAGCTGAGCCATCTTCTCCAAACCCCAAGTCATGAATTTAAAAAATATGTTTCTGATTTAGTTCCTTTTTCTTTTTAATTTTTTTATATCAGGGTCTTGCTATGTAGCCCTTATTGGCCGAACACTCACTGTGTAACCCAGGCTGTCCTCAAATGATGGCAATCCTCTTGCTTCAGTCTTCTAAATGCTGAGTTTAGCTCTGTGTAAATATACCTAATTATAGAAGTCACTTAGCATTTTCCAGAGTTGTAGAATTTGTTATGTATAGTATTCTAAATATCTCTGTCTAGTATGTTATATCTGTTCAAGTACCCATTAAGTAAAGTTTGTATAAAGGTATGTTACCACAGTATGTATGTAGGGGAGAGGGAGATACATAAGTATTTCCCATTTTCCAAGGCTACAAAATGTAGCTCAGGTGGTGCAGGACATGACTAACATGCATAAAGCCCTGGATGCAATCCTCAGCATCACATAATATGCATAATATACATAATTAAAGATGTGATGACACACTGGGGAAGGTGGAGGCAGGAGGGTCAGAATTTTAAGGTAATACTCAGCTACATAAGAAGTTGTAAGCCAGCTTGGAATGCATGAAATCTTTTTACATACAAAATAATAGAAGACTAAAAGCCCATCAAGTAAGTGATACAAATTCTTTAACATTATTTTTATCATTAAAGATTTTGAAGACAGTAGAATCTTCTGAGCAGTCTCTATAAATACCAAAATTCATGCTGTGCTGTGGTACATTTTTAGTATGTTATGTTTTCTGGCCTTTTGATATACTTGTGATTGTATTGCACTAGCATTTTCTGATTAAGTGATTTACGTTTGAAGTATAACAACTGCTTAAAGTTAGATAGTTATTGAATATGCACTAATTATCTGACATCCTGTATTTTTGGATTAATGAAAAATTTTTATTTAAAAACAATATATTTGCAAACATAAAAATATCAACTCATAAATAAGCAATGAAAACAGGATTCACAGATTAAATGTAAACTGTAGCTATATTTTGTTAGTTATAATTATCTCTTATTGTGAATTGTTTCTAGTTGATGGCAATGAAGGTTTGATAATAACAAGACTAAATAAAGTCCATGTTCAATAAAATATTATTATACTTAATTTACAAATGAAAAAAGAATTGGAGTAGTATTTTATTCACTTTTTTGGTGATTATAGTTGTCAAAGACTATTTTCAAGGTGACAAGAAATGGTTTGATAATTGATGTCTGGAAAGATCAAGTTATTTAAAACTTTCAAACAGTGGAGCTGGAGAGATGGCTTAGCAGTTAAGGTGCTTGCCTTCAAAACATAATGATGACGGTTTGGTACCCCAGTCCCCACGTCAAGCCAGATACACAAAGTGGCACATGCATCTGGAGTTCACTTGCAGTGGCTGGAAGCCCAGGCATGCCCATTCATATTCTCTTTCTCTGCTTGCAAATAAATAAATAATTTACTTACTACAAATATTACAGTAGAAGTAACAATCATGTTAGGTTATCAATAGGACAACTCTTTACTGTGGCTTTTGGTGATATTTGCATTTTCTTCTTATGTGGACTATTTTGTACTTTATGATCTATTACCTATGATGAAGTAGATAAAAGCTATAAGTGCATTCTATATTTTTTTTTCTCTTTGAGCTCCATAAGTCCATTCCAAAGTTTTCTTTCTTGAGCTCCACAGTGTATTTTGTAACTATTGGAAGTCTTCTGTCCCAGAAAGTACTTTCAGTATCTCAAAAATTGAACACATCATTTTCCCCTCAAAAAGAGTTTGTTTTTCAGTGCATGCTAGGAGATAGTACAAATCCTCTCATTACTGGCATTAGTATTCCACTGCTTCTCATTTTTTTATTATTAAGAACTTACATCATGTGTTGGTACCAGTTTTCCCTCCTCCCTGCCCCATTCCACAGGGGCCCTCCTCAGTGGGTTTACCTGTATTCCCCATGAGGTTGTGGCTTATGGGTTGTGGGAGCAACAGTCAGTTATTGGGGGGGAGGGAATGCTTCTGGGAATGAATTTCCAGCCTGTGGCACCTGCAATCTTTCCACCCCCTCTTCTGCAAAATCCTCTGGGCCTTGGTGGGTGTGTTTTAAGTCTACTTCAGTGATGAGCTCTCAGGAACCTCTGGATTTCTGCTTTGGTATGTGTTGAGGATCCTCAGGATCTGTTCCCTTTACGTTGGTGCTAATTGTCAGGCTCACAATGGAAGCAGCACTCTTTCTCATCTCCCCAGTTCCTCTGTGGTTTCACCGGGGCCTTGGCTGAGATGTGAGTGGTGGTTTATCTCCTCAGGTCTTGCGACCTTCTGAATAAAAACAAGCAAACAAACAAACAAAAAAAGAAAACATTCTCCAGCAGAGAATGAAGTTAGCATAAGTTAAATTGGATAAACATCATTAATTGAGGGGGAATTTGATGGATGTAGCCCTTCTTTTACCCAAACACTTGTGGGAGCTCGATATTGGTGAGCAAAATCTTTGCCTTCATAGGATTCAGACCTGTTTTCCAGTTCCAGATATGGGGTCTCTTTCCACTGAGTGGATCTTAGCCAATCAGAGAGCCATTGGTTACTCACCAAGCAAGGGTCTAAGCTATTCAGAAGTGACTAGCCTGACAAGAAGTACTTCTTTTAATTTTCTTTCATACACTAATTTGATTTGAATATTTCTTAGAGCTATTCCTTTCTACTCCTCCCGTAACTTTTCTAGTTGAAACTCTCTTTAAAAAAAAAAAATTTTTTTCTTATTTGTGAGGAGAGGTAGAAACAAAGAGGAAGAGAGAGAAAAGAGGAGAGAGGAGATGAGAGTGAGGAGTTGTTGTTATTAATGGACAGGCAGGGCTTCTTTCTACTGCAAACAAACTCCATATGCATGCACCACCTTGTGCATCTGGCTTTACATCAGTACTGGAGAATTGAACCTGGGCTAACCCAGCATAGCATGTATTGCCAACAAACACCTTTAACCACTGAGCAATCTCCCTGCCCCACTTTACACTCTAATCATCACATGTATTGCATATAACAACTTCATCCCTGTAATACTATGTAACTTTATCAAAATATTTTATCAATATTCTTCCCTCCTTCCAACTCATCTACTACGTCGCTACCAGAAAGCTTGATCTAAAACATAGTTTGACAGTATCATACATCAGTATAAAGGCTGCACTGGTTCTTCATCATTTGTAGTATAAAATTCACCATTCTTACCATCTTAAGACTTTCTATAATCAGAACTCTTTCTAATTCATAGAACTGTATTTACTTAATGCTTTATAGCAGCAATGCAGAAGTTTTCTTTTTTTTTTTTCAATTCCATATAATACTTTTTATCATCTCTGTCTCTTACCTTTAGACTGTCATTCAGCCTTGGGTTCTTTCTTTTTTTAAACCCTAGGAATTCTAGTTCTTCATTTAAGTCTTGGATCATATGCTAATCATAGAAACTTTTTTTGGCCACTCTTACCACCTTGCATTACTATATAATTCTCTATAATGACAGATTATATTTATTTTTGGCTAATGTTTCCCATATGCTGAAATATTTGAAGGCAGAGAGTCCATTCTTTATTGTCTAGGGCCTGTCATCATGCTTTGAGTCTACTAGGCACTGTGAAAGTGAGTATTGTCACAATGGATTTAAAATTTATGTGTATCTGTCCCAGGAAACTTATGTATGACTCATATAATAGCCCTATGAATTGGAGATAATAGTCTCTAAATTTTGCAGACTGAAGCTTATTTAACCCAGTCTTACTCAGAGAGCTAGCAAGCACTAGGAACTAGAAGCAAATTTAAATATGCTTCAGGGCCTCATCCATTTTAGAATTATTTTTATTACTTCTTTTATATACTGTTTATTACTTTTTAAAAACAAATTTGTTAATTTTACATTTATTATTTGCTAAGTGATTCTCCTTTATCCTTCACATCCCCTTGCTCTTTCTACTACTGTTTCATTTACAGAACTTGCTCTTTTTCTTTTCTCTTGCATCTGTAATACCATCCCTCTCCTCTCATTTGTTTTGTGTTCATTTCATAAAACATTGACTCCAAATTCTCACTTTCTATAAAATATTTCCTCATGAGCAGCATCATATTCTAATCACTCCTGAATAAGTAATGTACCTTTATAGCAATTTATTGCTTTGTACATTTCTGTTGCTTTTTAATTGAATTTACATCATTGTCAGGTATAATTTTTTTCTCATTTTTAGTGCATATGTTTTGCCTATACAAATGTAAAAAAGCATTTAGTTAAATTATAATTGAAGTTGACTAGGGAAATAACTAAAGAAAATCAGTAGGAAAACATTTTCTAATATAATCACATAGTAACTCATTTTACTGATATTTTGTTTGCTTAAGGAATATTTACATGATATATTTATTTAACCTACATTCTCTTATGTTATGTAAAGAGTATTTGGTTTTGATCCATGCTATGTTCCTATATTATGGGTCGCACTTTTAGTTTTATCTCATATGTTTCAATATATTTTAAGAGAAAAGGATAATAGTCCACTTTTCTTAAATTTTTGGTCCTAGAAAATAAGATGAGCATATAGAGAATTGTTTCTCACTATTGCTTGGACAGTAGAATCATTTAGGGTCTTCTAGCACTCTCAGTAACCAGGGCAATTCTATTAGACCCTTTTAGGTAAAATCCAAAATTTAGCATATCGTTAAAATCATCATGACACTTGTAAAAGGTGATCAAGAGAAACTGCTGGGAAAAGATAATGGTTACAATAATAGATGATTGTAATTAAAGAGCATGGATACTTGTGTTTCCTCCTACCTGGATTAAATATCTGATCTATAACTAGTGAGGATTATTTTAGCTATTTGACCTGATTCCTGGTCTGTGCATTATAAATTAGAAAATATACTCGTGGAGTTGTTGGGCAATAAATGTGACAATGTATGCAAAGTTTGTCTGTGCTAAGGGGTACTAGTATCCCTTTAAATATATACATATCCACTTCATTTTAAATTAGTTTGCTAATTCTGTCCCAATGATGCCTTGAATAATCTTATTTTGATATGTTGCAATACGCAACCTGGGAGCAATCTAAGGACAAGATGCCTCCTTAAGTCAGGGTTGAATCAAAAAATCTGGATGAATTACTAACCAATAAATTTGTTTGGTAAAGGACTTTATATATCTGTCAGTGCATCACCTTTTACACACAGGATAAATTCATTGTTTTTAAAATAGAAAATGTTTTATTAAATCTAAATCCAGCCTCTTTCTGTTTCTTTAGTATGTAATAAAAGTAGATAATTTTGTTTATGTTGCTCAGTACTTGATGGAGTCATACCTTCTCAGTTGTCTTCAATTTAAGCTGAAGTTAATAACCATGCAAGATAAAACAAAACACCCTGGAAAAATTAACATATAAAGGTGTTTCTTTCAAAATCAAATTCTTTCCACAATGATAATAGGATACCTGCACAAACAACTTTAAATAAATACAGGCTATGTGAGAAGTGAACCCTGAAAGCTGAATAACTTTTGTGTTTAACAAGTGGCCTCCACTATGTTCCTGTCTTACACTGCTAATTTATGAGCTCCTTATGTTACACCAAAGATGAACATGTGATATACAAAGTCACAGTTATCCACATAGTGACACCCCTGTCAGATAAATTGATCTGTTTCCTCTTAGCTCATATCATTTAGAGCTGCAAATTTTATATTTAAAATATTTTATTTTTATTTATTTATTTGACAGAGAAAGAGGGAGGGTGTGGGGGTGGGGAATGGGTATGCCAGGGCCTCCAGCCACTGCAAACAAACTCCAGATGCATGTGCCCCCTTGTTCATCTGGCTAATGTGGGTCCTGGCTAACCTGGGTCCTTTGGCTTTGCAAGCAAATGCCTTAACTGCTAAGCCATCCCTCAAGCCCCAAATTTTCTATTTATTAGTATCCATTTTAATCCAAACATTATTTTCCAGATATTCTGATGTTTGGTGTTTTTATTCCTTCTCTGATAGTGACTTTGTAATAGCTATTCATCACATAGGTAAATGAGTACAGTAAGTATTTTGGTTATGACCAAATAAATTGCAAGTGTAAATTTTTTAAAGAATTTATTTATTTGTAAGAAGGATAGGTAGAGATAGAGAGGAGACAAAGAATGAGTATGCCAGGATCTCCAGCTGCTACAAATGAACTCCAGATGCATTTACTTTGTATATCTGGAATTGAGTACTGGGGAACCAAAACTGGGTCTTTGGCTTTGCAGGTGAGCGTCTTAACTGCAGAGCCATTTCTCTAGTCTGAGACTATAATTACTTTTGTTTAAATATTTTATTTTTATTTATTTATTAGAGAGAATGGCCCATTCTCCCTCTATCTGCCTAATCTGGAAGAAAACAGCCAATGAGAAGCAGATTATGGAAGGAAAGGTTTCATTTACATCTTATAGATTCAAGAAGTTTCATCATGGGGAAAACATGGCAGGAGCAGGCAGCCTGGCATCACATCTTCACATCAATAAGTCCCACTTGTTACACTCAGTTCACTGCATTCAGTGACATACATCCTTCAGAAAGGCTCCAAAACCTTACCAAACAGGTCCACCAGCTGGGAATTAGATATTAGGTATGAAACTTAATCACAAACACATGAGTCCATGGGAGTTATTTTACATTTGAACCACTAAACTGTACCTCCAATCCTGAAAGATGCATGACCATCTCATGAGGCAAAATGCCTTCAGTACAACTTTAAAGGTCCCCATATTTTTTATTCAGGATATAAGAAGGATTTTATTTTACGTTTTTATTAATTAGTTTTGTATTCAGCAAATACAGTCAGTTTGGTACCATTATCAGGCTCATCTGTGATGTACCCCCTCCATAGTGGCCCCTCCGTGTTGAGGTACATGGGTCATGCATTGTGGAGTTAGCCCACAATTATAGGTAATATAAATGTCTCTGCATATCATGATCCAACATGTGGCTCTGACATTCATTCTGCCCCCTCTTCTGCAAAATTTCCCTGGGCCATGTTGGGTTCATTTTTGGTCTGCTTCAGTGATGAGGTTTTGGGGGACTCTGGGTCTCTGGCTCTCTGATTTGATAGGAGTTGATTTTTCTCTGTGTTGATGGCCTTCCCCCTTGTGCTGGTACCTGGTTCACCAGGAAACCAGCACCCTGGAGTAATTGAGACCACCTCCCTTTTGAAGTGGCAGAAAAGAATTTACTGATAAATAAGGCAGGGTATAATTCTATTTTTTTTATTAGTTTTCTATTCAGCAAATACAGGCAGTTTGGTACCATTATTAGGCTCATCCATGTCCTACCTCCTCCCCAATGGTTCCTCCTTGTTGATGTATATGGGTCGTGCATTGTGGAGTTAGCCCACAGTTATTGGTACAATAAATGTCTCTGCATATCATGACCCAACACGTGGCTCTGACATTCCTTCCACCCCCTCTTCCACAAAATTTCCCTGAGCCATGTTGGGTTCATTTTTGGTCTGCTTCAGTGATGAGGTGTTGGGGGCCTCTGAGGCTCAATCTCTCTGATTTGGTAGGAGTTGATTTTTCTCTGTATTTGTCTCCTTCCCCTTGTGCTGGTATCCGGTTCATTAGGCAAACAGCACCCTTACTAGTTTCGCCAATTTTCCTTAGTTTCAGCTGGGGCCCTTTTGAGGTATGATGGAGTGGCTCTCTCCTAAGGATCTGCATTGATCTGAAAAAGAGAAGCAGATTCTCCAACGGAGAGTAAGTTAGCACCAGGACAAATGAGATAACCCTGACCCCTTCAATGCCTTCCCCTAGTTCCCCATATTTTTTACCAGGCCCAGCACTGTTCAAAAGTCCAAAGTTCACAGTTTTGTCTGTGACTCAAGACTGCCACTTAACTGTATACCCTATAAATTCAAAACACAATGCACATACTTCCAACACATAAAGGCACATAGTAGCCATTTCCATTCCAAAAGGGAGGAATGGAAGCATAGCAAGGAAATATTGGACCAACGCAAGATCAAAACCTGAAGTTCCGTATCCAGCACTTGGGACACATGCTGAAATATCCCCAGCTCCAAAAGGTTTGTGTAGTTCTGCCTCTCTCCCCATGGACTTTTGTCTTTCTCATTAGCTTGATCTTAATCACAAATGCATGAGGCTATGGGGGATATTTTACATTCAATTTCTACAAATATCAATCCCTATTTTAAACATTTAATCAAAGCTATTAGGAAAGTACAATTTCTAGAAATATTCCAGAACATTATTTGAACCTAGGGTACAGTGAAAAGGCTATTTGTTGTAACAAATTGTACTCTTTTTAATAATCTATTTATTTTTTGTTAATTAGTTTTGTACTCAGTAAATACTTCAAGTTGGCACCATTGTTAGGCTCATCCATGTCCTACCCCTTCCCCCGGTCCCACATTGTTGAGGTATATGGGTCATGCATTGTGGAGTTAGCCCACAGTTATGGGCAGGAGAAATGTCTCTGTGTATCACGACCCAATATGTGGCTCTGACATTCTTTCTGCCCGCTCTACCATAAAATTTCCCTAAGCCATGTTGGGTTCATTTTTGGTTTGCTTCAGTGATGATGTGTTGGGAGCCTCTGTGTCTCTGAATATCTGATTTGGTAGGAGTTGATTGTTCTCTGTGTTGATGTCCTTCACCCTTGTGCTGGTACCTGGTTCACCAAGAAAATAGCACCCTTTCTTGTTTTGCCAATTATTCTTAGTTTCAGCTGGGGCCTGTTTGAGGTATGATTTTTATTTTTTTATGCAGAATTTAATAGTAGCCACAATTGATGATAGTTTGATATTGGCGAGTGGGCTCATGTTTGGATATGGTTCTGACTTGTTTACCAGATCCAGCTATGGGTCCTGTTCCACTGAGCGGATCAGTTAGCCAAATCAAGAACAGTTGATTTCCTAACATGGCTGTTCGCCACTATTGCACTTGTGTGAGCACCATGACAGGTTATTTGCTGCTAAGTAGGTTAGACCATGAATTGCTTGGACAGATATTGGTCATTTTCCCCCAGTCGCCCATGTAACACCTTCTGGCAGTAAACACACTGACTATTTGGGGACTCTTATAGTCACATTTCTATTTTTAATTTCCTTGTCTATATATCTATCATTGATTATGTATTATGCATTTTTATTATTATATACTATATTTCATGTGCTTACTATTATCTTGAAGTAGTCTAATTTTTAATCAAAGGTGAATAACCAGGACTCCTGCAATCAAGGAATATTGAGGATGTTTCACTTCTATAATTTAAGATGTTATAATTAATATAATATGAAATGTAAACAGTTAGTAATCTCACTTTAAGTATGTACCCTCTTCTAAGAAATGAAGTTCTTAAAAGAAAATACTAGTCTTTCTTTCATCTTTGAATCTTCAGTGACTGACAATGTGCCTGGCCAATAGGAAACTTCCTACATTAACTCAAGAATTATTTGTAGAATACTATCTACACGTCATTATTTTATTTGCTTAGCAAGTTCAGTGAACAGAAACACTCCTATTACTATAGTAGGAAATAAAAAAGATAAATAAAAATAAAATAAAATAAAAATATGAGTCATGCTAAGAAGAATTTCAAGTAAAAGAGAAAGGATAAATATCCAGGCATGGGGAAAGGAAAGTAAGATGTTTTATAAAAAGTAGCCAATGAAAGTCTTGTCAAGAAGGCAACATTGTTTAAGTTCTCCTGTTTGTTTATTTTATGAAATAACATCCTAAAACTATTTCAAGCAATAAATCATTTCCAACATTTGTCATAATATGCTCCACCTGGTGTAAAGCCTCTGCAGTCGAGAAAAAATGTTGCACTGAGACCCTGGAATCTTTTGATCTCAGATGAGAAACAAAGATGGCACCTCAAGTAGTTTCCTCTCTAGCAGCACCTTCTGTACTTGATGAAAGTATCTATCCAAGGCAGAGCACATCACTTAGGCCCTAAGACACACAATAATTCACTCTACAGAGTAGAGAAGTAGCCTAGGCTCAAATTCACTGCAATGCATGTAGATACCCAGCTGCTGGTAGTGAAAGAAGACAAATTTTAAAAATATTTTTTTCATTTATTTATTTACAAGCAGAGACAGAGAAAGAGGAAGGGAGAGAGAATTTGCACACCAGGGCCTGTAGCTGCTTCACCCGAACTCCAGACACATGTGCCACTTTGTATATCTGGTCTTACTGGGGAATCAAAACAGGGTCCACGGTTGTCAGGCTTTGCAGGTATGTGCCTTAAGCTCTGAGCCATCTGTCCATACTGCAAGAAGGCAACTTTTAAGACCGGAAGGAAGTGAGAGAAACCAACATTTGGATACATGGTAGAAATATATTCCAGAATAGATAATTCTTTGTGACATTAGTGAGTTAAGCATGTGTAAGAAACACAAATTAGGCAAACAGAGCTAGAGTGTATGCAGAAAGAGTGGGTGATACAGGTCTGATAAATAATAGATAAAGCCCTTATGGTCATATTCAAAATTGCTTTTTATTTTATCTGATGTGGCTTACTATTATGATGATTGTTAGTCTAGAAAATTTGAGCAGAATGGTCATATATTAAGAATTCAGTTTTTAAAGACTTAATCAGGATTTTTATTTTTCAAAGCTGGAGAGACATAAAGTATAAGCAGGGGGTCCAACTTGGAAAATATTACAGCAGTCTAAGTGACATTATATGGCCTGTATTACAGTGGAAGTTGTATAGTGGCAAAAAGTTATTGCTGCTCTATTCACAATAGCTAGGAAATGTAAGTTCCTCAGTAGATGAATGGATAATAAAGATGTGGTACATTTATACAATGGAGTTTTATTCAGCAGTAACGAAAAATAGAATTATGAAATTTTCCGGGAAATGGATGGATCTGGAAAGGATTATACTAAGTGAGGTAACCCAGGCTTAGGCCAAACGTCACATGTTCTCTCTCATATGTGGATCCTGGCTACAAATGTTTAGACTTGTGTGAACTGGAACCAAAAATTGGTAGCAGAGGCCAGTAAGCTGGAAAAAGGCTATAAGGGAGGGAGGAGAATGAAGGATTTTAGGGGATGATATTGTATATATGTAAGTAGAAGGACAGATACAGGGAGTAAGGCCAGGGGAAGAGATGTAAGAGAAGGGTGGGGGAAGGTTCAGTCAAAATTGAAGATATTCGGAACAAGACATATGAAGGCCTACTTCTTTGGGTAATGGCACATCCAGAAGCCATAGATTGATACTAGAAAATTTTCACTGCCAGGGATGGGATACCTACCAGTGAGCTGTTGGCCAGGGAGGTCATTACAGGATGTTGCCAAGGTCCTTGCTTTCCCATGAGTAACAGATGGTAAGACCATATTGCTGAAGACTTCACATGCATGGGCAGCAAGATCACTGAAAAATCAAATTGGTGCTGAGCTTCTCCCTGTAGACCAGCTGACTGAAAGCTGGAGAAAGCTGCACTGCATGCAGCCAGCCCTATAGGAGACAGAAGTCATCATCAGTGAAAACAGTGAACATTGGAAGCCTCAAGTTTGGCTCTGCTCTGGGGGAAACCAACTGCTCTCTAATTGGACTGGATGCCTGCTCTGTGGGAGGGAATACATGCCTGGTACTGAAAACCTAATTAAAAGCCTATGGCAGGGCAGGTCATGTGCCTTAGGGTTGTAAAGTCTGCTCTTTTTTTTTAATTTTATTTATTTATTTATTTGAGAGCGACAGACACAGAGAGAAAGACAGATAGAGGGAGAGAGAGAGAATGGGCGCGCCAGGGCTTCCAGCCTCTGCAAACGAACTCCAGACGCGTGCGCCCTCTTATGCATCTGGCTAACGTGGGACCTGGGGAACTGAGCCTCGAGCCGGGGTCCTTAGGCTTCACAGGCAAGCGCTTAACCGCTAAGCCATCTCTCCAGCCCTAAAGTCTGCTCTTGTCTGGCTAAATGCATATATTTTTTTTTTCTCAACAAACTGCCATGAAAGCACAACACTTAATGATCATATCCATGTATTAATGCTACTCTCACTTTGGTTAGAGAAGTTTCTCTTTTCAGATGGCACTGACCACTGGGATGAGAAGAAGTGACAGGAGTGCTCAGCACTGAAACATCTCTATCACAGCCTCCAAGGCTCAGGGTCCATTGCGGATGAGGTGGCGGAAAGAATGTAAGAGCTAAAGGAAGGGTATCACCCCTTACAATACAACTGTCCAGGCAGAAATTGGCCTCGATATCCATGACCTCTCAGTGCCTAGCAATACTTTCACAAGATCCTCATAATAGGAGAAAAGGATGATGACATCAACATAAAAAAGAGACTAACAAAGAGGGAGTTGATATGATGGAGAGTGGAGTTGTGAAGGGGAAAATGAGGGAGGGGAAGGAAATATCATGGTATATTGTCTGTAAGTATAGAAGTTGTCAATAAAAAAATGACTTAATACCTAATTATATTTTAAAAGGGGAACTCAACACATTTTGATACTTTTGAATATTTTTCAGAAGTTATAGTGTTGAGTCAAGTAAAAATTCTATCGTTGGGCTGGAGAGATGCCTTAGCAGTCAAGGTGCTTGTCTGCAAATCCAAAGTACCTAGCTTCAACTCCCCAGAACTCAAGTAAGCCAGATGCACAAGGTGGAACCTGTGTCTGGGGTTGGTTTACAGTAGCTAGAGGCCCTGCCCTGATGTGCCAATTCTCTCGGTAGTAAATAAATAAATATGATAAAAAGTTTTTTATTCTATTTTTTTCCATTTTTTGATATAGTGTTTCACTCTAGCCCAAGCTGACCTGGAATTCACTATGTAGCCTCAGGGTGGCCTTAAACTCACATTGATCCTTCTACCTCTTTTTTGATAGTGTTGGAATCAAAGGCATGTGCCACCACACCTAGCTTATTATTAATTTTTTGAAGATACTATGTACTGATTTTCATAGACTGTAATAATTTACATTGCCACCATCAGTATATAAAAATTTCCCCACTTTCTTATCAGTATTTTTTTTTTTTTTTTTTTTTTTAGTTTTTCAATGTAAGGTCTCGCTCTAGCCCAGGCTGACCTGGAATTCACTATGTGGTGGTCTCAGGGTGGCCTCGAACTCATGGTGATCCTCCTACCTCTGCTTTCCAAGTGCTGGGATTAAAGGCATGTGCTACCACACCTGGCTGTTGTTTGTTTTCTTGATAGTAGCTATTCTGACTAGGGAGATGTGAAGTAACAGTATAATTTTGATTTATATTTCTCTAATAGCTATGCACGTTGAAAGTTTTCACGTTTATTGAGCATTTAAGTTCATTTGAAGTCTTTGAAGTTCTTTATACATTCTAGATATTAACCCCCTTTTATGGAGGAAGGGGTTTATTTCAGACTTACAGAATCTTGAGGAAGCATCATTGTTGAGGAAGAAGCTGGCTCACTTCCAATGCCCTTTTATCTGGATGTTTATTAAAAACAAATTCTCTTGCTGGGCATGGTGGCACACACCTTTAGTCCCAGCACTTGGGAGGCAGAGGTAGAAGGATCGCCATGAGTTCGAGGCCACCCTGAGGCTACATAGTGACTTCCAGGTCAGCCTGGGCTAGAGTGAGACCCTACCTCGAAAAACAAAAAAAAATTTTTTTTTTTCTCTCCTTCTGTGGAGTATCACTTTGTTGTCTCTTTGGCTTTGCAGAAGCCTTTTAGTTTTATATAGCCCAATTTGTTCATGTTTGCTTTAATTTCCTGAAGTGCTAGAGAAATCATAGCAAAATAAAATATCATTTGCTTTTGTTTTATTAGTCATATTCTCTATTTTTAGTGCTGCCAGATAGAGAACATTTTTCCATCAAATACATCATGGTGTTTTAGTTCAGGGGTATAGGTATTAATTTTCTGGAAGTTTTATTAGTATAGTAAATATTTAGAAAAACAATGATATGAGTGAAAAGGAACCCTTATCAATAGCTTTCTTTATGTTATAAAATAATTGAATAAAATGTTACCTTTTGTGATATTTTATGCTCTTTGACTTTCTATTAACATCTTTTATTTATTTTTTTTTTGTTTTTTTAATTTTATTTATTTATTTGAGAGCGACAGACACAGAGAGAAAGACAGATAGAGGGAGAGAGAATGGGCGCACTAGGGCTTCCAGCCTCTGCAAACGAACTCCAGATGTGTGCGCCCCCTTGTGCATCTGGCTAACGTGGGACCTGGGGAACCGAGCCTCGAACTGGGGTCCTTAGGCTTCACAGGCAAGCACTTAACCGCTAGGTCATCTCTCCAGCCCACATCTTTTATTTTAAATGATGATCCTAAAGAATATACTGTAAGTTATGATTAATAAAATTTCCTCTTAATATTTCCATTGTAAGAATTTTTTACTGAATCTAACTAAAATTAGAAGTTATGTGGCTGTCACATGTAGAAGATTAGGGAGTAGAAATTAATCATAAGATTGTAGTCCACCTTTCTAAGTAGGACCAAAAAAATCTTTGTATTCAACAAAATATATTCATTTATAAGTTTAATAAAGCATAATCTTACTAAAGTAAATTTGAAGTACTAATAGAAATAAATGGAAAACTTATGCTGTTACATTTAATCCTATTACAGTGCTCCTGAAAGCATAGTTCAAGGAAGCACCTAGAAGTCTCTGAAATATTTCTAGGAGTCCACAGGGATGAGAGCCCTTTTCATAGTAGTATAAAATATTTTCCTCATTTATTGGTTCGCATTTTATACAATATTCACAATTGTACATAAAAGTAATAATGCCCTAGCACGAATCTTAGGGCTGGTAGTAAGCTATTTAATTCCTGAATTCTTTACTAACTTAAACTAATGGAAAAAAGAAATCTCTACTTCAGAATATTCTTGAAGCAGTAAAAATATTTTTATTGTATCTAGACCCTTGGTTATTAAATGTATTCTTTTACTAATCTTTGCAACAAGGTGTAAAGTAGGTAAAATCATTTCTGACCAATATCATGCATTTATATGATTGTTTGCATTGTGAGAGTTTCCTACTTGCTTCTTCCATTTCCCTAAATGCACTACTAATAGACACTGTATGATTGTTCTATCTTGGTATTTGGCACACATTGTTTTTCCAAAATGAGTAATATAGTTTTCTTACTTCAAAGAATGCTACTGACATTATTCATCCATCACATATGATATCATGTAAGCTTCAAATTGAGAATTATAATTTTGAAATATATTTTTAATTCTGAGTTTTCATTTCTGATAGATAAATCTAGATTATTTAGATCTGTCATCTGCAAAAACAAAAGCACTTGGGAGTCCCTGTTCTTAAGAGTACAAAGAAGTCCAGAGACCATAGTCTTTAAGGATTACTAATCTCATGTACTAGTAACCTTGATTGCTACCTTATTAAGAAGCAGTTGATATGTTTTCATAATTGCTTGTTTATGTTCTACCTACCAGCTTTAACTTTATACTGATCCTGAACTGGTCATTGAGTACAACTCAGCCACCTTACCAGGATGGCAAATTTATATGTCCTAGTTTCTTTATAGTTGTTATGTGATATTTCTCTTTTCAAATGTGTGTTTTGGAGGAGGATCTCCATTAATTCTAGGGTCATCTTGGGACTACATAGTGAATTCCATATCAACATGGGCTAGAGTAAGACCCTATCTCAAAAACCAAACCAATAAACAAAAAGGAATTTGCCGGGTATGGTGGTGCAGTCCTTTAATCCCAGCACTTGGGAGGCAGGCAGAGGTAAGAGGAGACTAATTACAGGTCACCCTGGGTTAGAAAAACATTCTACCTCAATAAACAAAAAAAATGTTTTTTGTTGTCAACACCAGTTTGAAACTTATTTTTTTTTCTTTACAAAATATGTTGTTCAATTTTATTCAGATTTCTGCCTATTAAGCTATTTAGGCTGCTTACCTCATATATTTTAATATCTGTATTGATTTGTAACATTATCTAGATCACTTTCCTGCAGTTACATTTTAACTTTTTAGCAGTTAAGAGCTTGTAGCATTAAAATTACATTTCCATTTTTATTGTACATACACGATAGTCTTTGCAAAACCACATACAAATTTGTGTCTTTAAGTGGAAGAAGGTGCTTCTGAGATACTATAGACAGGCCTCAAAACACTGAGGAGATATATAAATATCCCCTAACTATCCTGCCCAACAGTTTAACTCTTTGGCTTTCATTTCACACACATTGTCCTCCACATTAACTGCTTATGTTGGTGCAGCTCTACAAAAGGCGCTGATGAATTAGTAGATAGCAATCATTTCTCTTACTTGTCTCTCATCCATGAAATAAGGTGATAACTTTTCATACTTTTTAATCATGTATATGTTAAAAAAGTTGCAAAATATATCTATTACTGTTAAGTTAGCTTGAGTGATTAATTGTGAATCCTCAAGATAAAAATAGAACCTTTAAATTTTAACTGTGTATGGTTTCCATTATTCTAATAGGATTATAAATATTAAAATAAGTATTAATCTACCTGTGGGCATTTATAGGTTTAATTGTATAAGTATCCTAAGCAACATTCTGAGTTTGCATAATAAGCATACATAGTAGGGCTTTCTTAAATATTTTTTCTTTAGCCAGTGAGATTTTTAATCTAATGGTATTGTTACCTTTGCACAAACCACTTGACCAAAAGCAGCTTTGGGGAGGAAAGCATATATTTGGTTTAATGTTTTGAGGGGAAGCTTCATCATGGCAGGGAAAGGATGGTATACCAAGGCTGGATATCCTACCTTGCCGCAGCAACTGATAGGAAGCAGCAAGAGAGTAATCTGAGCTACTACTGGCAAGAGGAAGTAATGAAGCTCAAGGTTTGCCTCCAGTGACATACCTCCTCTATCAAAACTCCATTTTCAGTGATTCAAAATACAAGAGGTTACGAGGGACATTTTACATTCAAACTCTCACATCTAAAATTAGTAATTATGTACAAATCAAGAGTACTTTATCCACAATTGAGAAATGAAAATAAAACTTTTAAAATTTAAATTGTTATCATATTCAATTTCATTGATAAAGCCTGACCTATCAGGAATCAGTTTGTTACCAAATCTTAGGAATATAAGATGAAAATTATGTTTATTTGTCACGCTGAATAAGAATATTAATGATTAACTACAGAAATATGAATGTGGTTTATTATATGATGCTTCCATTCCCAATTAAGGTGTTGCACAATAACAATATGTGAAGACAGAGTGTATTATGCATGACATTTTCTAAAACTTGAAATATCTGAAATTTGAAAAGATATATATTTCCTCCTCTTAAATATTACACATGTGTGAATGTGGTAACATTTACAGTCTCCACTTTCCTTTGCACTGCAAGTACATACTTAACTGACTTAAAATCAGTAAAGACTAGAGAGAAGGATACAGCTTTATACTGTTTATCACAAAGTTTACATTGTTTCCAAGGATCTAATTTCTTTTTTTTTTCTTTTTAATTATTTTTGTAGTCAGCGTATACAGTCAAGTTAGTACCATTGTTAGCCTCCTCCCTGTTCTCTCCCCTCCACAGGGTCCCTCCTTGTTGGGGTATATGGGTTGTGAATTGTGGGGTTAGCCTTTAGTTTTGTAGGAGGAAATGTCTCTGCATGTCATGACCCAATGTATGGTTCTGGCATTCTTTCTGCCCCCTCTTCTGCAAATTTCCCTGAGCCATGTTGGGTTCATTTTAGGTATACTTCAGTGATGAGATCTTGGGAGCCTCTGTGTCTCTAGATATCTGGTTTGGTAGGGGTTGATTGTTCTCTGTATCTATCTCCTTTATCATTGTGCTGGTCCCTGGTTTGCCAAGAAAACAGCATTCTTGCATGTTTCCCCAATTATTCTTAGTTTCAGCTGGGGCCCTTTTGAGGTATGATGGGGTGGTTCTCTCCTTAGGATCTGCTTCTATCTGAAAAAGAGAAGCTGATTCTCCAACAGAGAGTAAAGTTAGCACCAAATAAATGTGATAACCGTTATTTTTTAGAGAGAGTTTAATGGCAAGCAGGCTCATTTTTGGACATGGTTCTGACTTGTTTCCCAGCTCCAGCTATGGTTTCCATTCCACTGAGCAGATCAGTTAGCCAAATCTAGAGCAGTTGTTTTCCCACCATGGCTGTGTGCCACTATTGCACTTTTATGAGCATCACATGGGGTTGTTTGCTGCTAAGTAGGTTAGACCATGTGTGACTTGGACAGATATTTTCCCCCAGACGTTCATGTAGTACCTTATGGCACTAGACACACTGGGGACCAAGGATATGATTTTATATTAAAGATATTTGAGGACCTTCAACTAGTTATCTTTTCTCTTGAAAAAGTGATGGAAGCCCAGCCTTGTGGTGCATGTCTTTAATTCTAGCACTTGGGAGGCAGAGGTAGGAAGATCACTGTGAATCAAGGCCAGCCTGAGACTACAGAGTTAGTTCCAGGTCAGACTGGGCTAGAGTGAGACTCTACCTCACCAAAAACAAACAAAAAAATGATGGTAAATGGATATTGATATTTGAATTTTTAGTGAAAAATGTAGATTAAATGTAATTTTTCATTGCCATGTTATCTGTTCTGAAGAACCAATCAATCTGAACCAATAAAACAGACTGGCAAATGTGAAAGCTATATTTACCACCTCAAAATACAGTGTAACATATTAAAAATAATAGAAAGATTTTTGAGACTTCTGGTTAAAGTCAGATTTATAAAGCAAACAAATATACAATATTATATAAACTCTATATAAAATGACTATAAAATGATATAACACAGATATTTTATTTATAATTCTTACAAATCTAATCATGATATTTTGGGATGTCTTCACAATACTTCTTGCTTGTATATTAGATGACTCAAGACACTTGACCTTTTATTATATTTAAAACCTCTTTTCACTTGGTTTTTACCTATGTAACTTTTAGTTCACCTATAGCCATTTCCTCTATTACTCTATTCATGAAATATAATTTATTCTTAATTTTTATCTGGATATTTGTATCTTCTGATTTTTTTGCATTCTTTTGAGTGAATCTTAAATGACCTAACTTAAGTACATAGAGCTCATTACATTATAAGCATTATATAATATTTAGTCATTGTTACATTTACTTATGCTTAAAGTTCTACACTGAAAATGTTTAAAATCTGTATTCAGTTTTGGATAAAATAAAATGCTATGTATATTCCATATTTTCCTTTAAAAACCACATAGAAATATTTCTTTAAAATTAACCTCGTATTTAACTAACACATACTCTTTATATACAGCATTTGTAGTTTTATAAACTATTCAGAAAATATTTGTTTTCTTTAACATGTACCACAGTGACAAAAATTAAGCAGATGTATTGGTTCACCTTTAGGGCTTACAAAATCCTCTTAGACCTTCTTATATTTTACTGAAAGAAATGCCTTAGATAGGCTATATAAAGTGTATTCCATGGATAATTGACTCTACAAAATAATTTGCTTCTTATTAATATTTGCTGATTCTCTTCTTAATATCAGCATTTCTATTAAAATTATAGAATCATAGTCACAAGATAAGATATTCCACTGGGACAATCTCTCTCTCTGCCTTGTAAAGTTACTCTTTAGGGTTGGAGAGTTATTAAATTCAATTTCAACAACATATGTTATCAATAACTTGGCAACATCTTGTTTAAAAGAATTTTATTTTTCATTTTGGAACCTAACACAAGTTATTAAATGTTTGTAAGAATGCATTTTGATGTTTAAGGGTATTTTAAACAATTTAATTTGTGGATTAAAAATTGAATACACATTACTTATCCAAAATTTGTATTTCAAAAATTACCATTTAATTTGAGTTCATCAAAAGACATTACAAAACATATAGAACACTATTAATTATTCAGCTATTTGAATATATACACACATACATCTATGTGTATTTACCAATTTATCATTTTTAATTCATGTCTATTTTTGATCTTTAATCTACACTATATTGCTTTTCTTTAGACTTAGAAATCAGAATTGCCTCATTTACATTTCTCATTTGAAAATGCTTCTAACTATAAGAACATTTATGATGCAATAGTAATATTCTTTGTCTCCTAGCAACAGTATCCATGGGATTGTGTCAGTTGAGGTTCAGAGAGTGTGGGGCCGACATCAGTTCATGGGGAACTCTAGAGAAGAAAGTCTTCAAAGTCAGAGCCACTATTAAATAAAATTCAACAGAGTGTGTAATCAAAACATGTGGTGAGATCCTGTTGAAAGAGAGTTTCATTACTGTTTCTTTTAGTTTCTGCTATCTGTGGACATTGAAATTGACATTTAGTCTGCTTTATTCAGAAACTTACTCTACTAACCTTAAATTCTATAGTGAATGCCATAGGAAATATATCAATAATTATGCCAGTAACTATAACTGGTAAAATTGAGTCATTAGTTTGCTGAAAAAGTTGATCAGTTAAAAAACAATACATATTTTTGAGTATAAGAGGAAGAGAAGAAATGCATAATCAATAAATAGATGTAATGTCCAGAATATCATCTATTCATAGTTCTAAGTTAAAGGCACTATAAAATTCCCCTGATTGACTGTGAAAGAATGATTTTGCTAATTTATCTAAAGATATTTCTGAGCTAAACTATAAAGTAATAGTCTATGGCATGGTCTCTCTTTGAAATATCAAATGTCCTTAATTTCAGTGAAAAAATATGATAAGCATGTTTACATATTTATGTATTTTTTATATTCATAAACTTTCGATGTACATCATTTTTCCTACGGAGTATTCCTAAGTTTTCTTTATAGTCGTTAAATAACTTAAAAGTGAATTAACATTATTTTCCTGTAGCAGAACAATTTAAAGCAAGTAAGTATCTGAAACAATAATCAAATTAATAATGCATTTAGTGGATTTAATTTAAGCAATTCTATTTCAAATGTGTATCGATTGAATTTTGAAATTATGTCTTTAAGAATACTTTTGTACCACTGTGTAAATGATTGCAGATATTGGAGAAAACATGAAAGAAACGAATATTTCTAGCCAAACCAAAAGCAAATAGTGTTGAAGGGAGGGAAATTTGCCACAGTAATGGAAGTTAAGGAAAAATCTTCTAGGAACAACAACAAAAACAAATGGCACTTATTTTAGACAACCTGCCTCTGAGCATAAACTTATTGCACTTATGTTGCAAATGATTTAGGAAGCTCTGGCAAAATGAGGAATGTGTGTATGTGTACGCATGTGAGTGCTTACACACATGCATTCATACCCAGGAGAGTGCATGTGTGTGTGTGTCTGTGTGTATGCACACATTGTGAGCGGGAGATGAAAAAGCCCGTGAGACTAGGCAACGGTTGTGAGGAAAGGAGACACTGATTTTCAGAATGGGGAGGAGAAAGGGTAGTAATATTGCACCAGAGAAAGTTCAGCACTAAAGGAGAATTGGAAGTAGTAGAGAGATCATCCTTCCTGGGGTATGAAAAACTCACATGACTCGATAGTCCGGACCACCTTAAATTGTGTGACGACAGGTTGCCATGGAAATGGTTTTACGCTACAAGAGGGGGATGAGCCTGGGAGGAAGGGAAGTCTGTGGAGTGGGTGAGTGGGACTAGAGGGGTGTGTTGAGGAAGTCATTTCAGCACCTTGTAGCCCTTGGACAGCAGCGTTTTTGCAGCCCTGACAGCTGTTGCAGGATCTTGCTTTCTGTGCTCTTATTTCTTCTTTAATCTCATTCTTTCCTTCTCCCATTTTGCATTCTTTTCTTATTCCTCTCCATCTTTCACATCTTTTTAAAAATTTCTTTCAGTTTCTCTCTTTAACTCCATTCTCCTGCGTGCTTAGCAGCAGGCTTCTTCAGGAGCCTCGCTCTAATACCCCTTCCCCTCCTCCAGTTGCTCCTTGACTGGTCGGATTTGAAGAGAGCAGCAGTTGGTAAAGTGAGTTCTTATGACTGAGAGGGTAGGGTGAGGGGCTGGGAAGAGCTGTGAACAGAGGTTTTTGTTGTTGCTGTTTGTTGAAAAGGTTGTTGTTTGGTTTCCTTTTCCTGAAGCATTGTGGTGAGCTCCTACTTTTTTGCTTCTTTGGATAGTATTTGTGAGCCATGTGTGTACGGTGTTGACTATAATACTAGAGTTTCCTTCTGTCTCTGTATAGCTCTTACTGCTTAGAGTCATGACAGACATATCCACAAGAGGGATTAGAGAACTTGGATGATTTGGTAAACGCTGATGAAGCTAATGGGTTTATTGTGTGGGTCATTTGAGTTGAACAGCGTTGTGTGGAAAGGGGGTGGCATTTTGGACTTTCTAGGGAGCTTTAGCTTCTGGCTTAGGAAGCACTTCTCAGTGATGTCCCCAGTAATTTGCTCCATTCAAATGCAAGTGGAGTTGCCTCTGACCAGTTCATCTCTGAGTTTTTGGAATCAGTTTTGGAAGCAGTTCCCAGAGGCAGAAACTGTGAATCACATAGCATAAGGAGCAAAAGAAGCCCAATACATGGCTATTTAATTTTCACAATGATCACTGTCTTTCAGGAGGAGCAGAAGAAGGCTGTCATGCCTCCTGCTTACATTCCCCTCTTTAAGGATTGGTGCTAAACATTTAGAGGGACAGGAAACGATTTCATAGAAGAGTATACCCCTAAACCCCTTCAATACAACAGAGAAGAGCCACATAACAAAAACCAATAAAAAAACACAAAAAGTGATGTATGTCTGTTAGACAAGAAGAGAAAGTGTTAGGATTTTCCTGTAATTAAAGCATAGGATGGACCTGAAGGTATACATTTCTTTTAAGTTTATGAGCACCATGATTTTAAATCCAGATTTTTTTTTTCTTTTGGGGGCCTATTTGATAAATTTTAGGTAACTAGATGCCTAGCATATTTCTCAACTATTATAATGCACACTTCACTAAGCCTTCTAGTTTTGGTATGATTCAAATTATATAGAATTTTGAGCCATTTCTTCTGTATAATGCATGGACAGGATATTGGAAAGCTGTGTAAATTCTCAGTCAATAACAATTCTTTGACTCTTTAAATTTGAAGTGGATTTAAGCATAATACTTGAAGGATATGATCATAAAATAAAGAGAATAGCAGACCAACATGTAAATAATATTAAACTATAAAGTGCCACAGTGTTATTGCTTGTACATATAGAATGAAAACATTTAACAATGGCATCATCTTTTAGTATAAGAGATATACCAAAGAAATTGGCATTGTCCCTCTTCTAGCAAGGAGCCCAAGCATAATGATAATAGGCCTATTTATCTTCCTGAGAACTGTGATATTTCTAGTAGTTAAAATAGGTATAGTAGGTTCGTTTGTAATGTAATTAAATATATTGATTCTTAAAATTGGGGAAAATTAATAAATCATTACCCTTCTTAAAAACTTCAGAGCTATTTTAAGGTCCATTTGTGAGTGGCTGTAAAATTTTTGAAGTGAATCCATTTATCTCATTAATACTATCCAGACAAATGGATCATTGCAAATATTTTAGAATATGAACCATATTGAAACTCAAATGAGTTTTGAATTGGTCTAAATTGTAACTGTTTTAGCAACAATAGTGGTGTGATTCACTTTTCAGAACCAGATTTGAAAGTGACTAATTCCAAATGTGAGCACTACTGAGAATGCTTTAGTGAATCTTTAAACTAGACACATAATATCAATAGTGCGTTATGGTATAAGTGACATAGCACTTTGTAATATAATTATTTTTCTAGAACTTCATGATATAAAATTATATGCACACAATAGTAAATAAAGCTTCAATTAGCTTAACAATACTATAGTTCCTCTGATTGATTTGAGCTGTTGTATTTGGCTGCTAAAATACCACATATCTACATTATAATTTTAAATTCAACCATGCAAAGAAATAAACATTTGGACATATAAGGTAGTTGTCCATTTAAAAACTTACACATCTTTAATCGAATACTTTCATCTTTTGCTATACCTTAACTGAAATATGTTTTAGGATTGCTTTTAATTAAATATTTTAATTCAGTGAACTAACAAATCTCCAAAAGGCATAAAATAATACTTTATTATAATTTTTAAAAAGCTGCTCAAAATATTTGCTTGAACACATTATAAAATAGGCACCTGTATAGAACAACTATTAACACTTTGTAATTATGGTGTTATAATAAGTCCTTTATAGATTTTCAGCTAAGTTTTTAAAATATATTTTATTTATTTATTTATTTGAGAGAAAGAAAGAGGCAGAGAGATGTATTGGGGGAGAGGGAGAAAATGGGTGTGCCAGGGTCTCCAGCCACTGAGAACAAACTCCAGTTGCATGTGTCCCCTTATGCATCTAGTTTATATGGCACCTGGAGAATCAAACCAGGATCCTTTGGCTTTGCAGGCAAATGCCTTAACAACTAAGCCATCCCTTCAACTCAACAAAGTTTAATGTCAGTATTACTTCTTGTTAGAGTGATAAAGTTCTTTACATATCTTACATTTATGTTTGGCCTATAAACAGACATTTATGTATTTCATTTGTGAGGAAAACCTAGATTGAGGAAGCAAGGTGATAATTGATTGGAAGGTTAAAACTAGATCTCTAGAATATTTTAATTTCCATTTTATTTTATACATATTTTAAAAACTCTAGCCATCACCGGACCAACTTAGCGAAACATCCTTAGAAAACCAGTCTTCCTCATGGTGTTCCAACTAAGAAGATTTTCTTTTATATTCGTTTATTTATTTGACAGAAAGAGAGGGATAAGGAGAGGGATGGGGACTGGGATTGAGTGTGAGCATACCAGGGCCTCTTACCACGGCACATGAACTCCGTATACATGTGATATTTTGTGCATCTGCCTTTATGTGGCTACTGGGGAGTCTAACTCAAGCCATCAGACTTTTCAAGCAAATACCTTTAACTGCTGAGCTATATCTCCATAGAGTTCACAACTAATAATCTTCATTGAAATAGGGGTTTGTATATAATGTAACTATTCTATAAAGTCATTTCTGTCTCTTTGAAGAAGCATATATTCTGACTTGTTGACTGTTCTTGGTATCACTTTAGGATTGTATAAGTAGATGTAGTTGGTAATCAAAAGAACATGTATAATTAATTTGGATACCATTTAGAGATAACTATAAAATATCCATGACTTACTCAAAGCAAAATATTTTATATGTCGTTATTGTCATTCCCCTTAATAATTAAGAAAATGTAGACTGCTTTTAGTTAATTTGTTTGCTCCATAATCATACAACTAAAGCCCTGTAATTTTCTTTTGTTACTGAGATTATATTTTCACATTTAAAGAAAGTCACTTTCTTTTATTCTTACTACTTTTACTAATTTCACTATCCTTGTTTACAGTGTTGAAGAATGAAGAAAATCAAGCCTATTTATTACTACATAGTTTTTGTAACTTATTTTCTTTCTTTCTTTTTTTTTTTTTTTTTTTTTTTTTTTTTTTTTTTTTTTGGTTTTCCGAAGTAGGGTCTCACTCTGGTCCAGGCTGACCTGGAATTCACTATGTAGTCTCAGGCTGACCTCGAACTCATGGTGATCCTCCTACCTCTGCCTCCTGAGTGCTGAGATTAAAGGTGTGTGCTACAACGCCCAGCTGTAACTTATTTTCTTTTATAAATTTTCCTGACCTACACAGTTATTACACCAAAGAATATGTTTTGAGCAAGCAACTACTTAATTGACATGCCAACCTTATTTTGAATGACAAAAAGTAGTCATCTTAGATTTTCCATTATTGATCCAGACACAAAGAAGTAATTATGACTACATAGGCTTCTTATTTTTTAATCTTTTTCTCTTTTGGTAAGTCAGAAGTAACACAATTTGTGTTCTGTTCAGTATTCTTGTTTTAGATTTATGTAACTCAAATATGCATCAGAGTTTTCTCTTCGATTTTTCCATAGCTGGGAATTGAACCTAGAGATTTGCATATGTACTATAGCACTGATCTATACCCCTCATATCTTAGCATTTTTAATAGTTATGTATATAGTTCATACAGTCATGTTGGTACCATCGTTAGCCTCTACCCTGCCCTTTCCCATCTGCAAGGACCCTCCTTATTGGGAAATATGGGTCATGTATTGTGGGGTTAGCCATCAGTTATGGGTAAGAGGCAATGTCTCTGCAAAATGACCCAACGTGTGCCTCTAACATTCTTTCTGTCCCCTGTTCTGCAAATTTCCCTGAGCCATGTTGGGTTCATTTTAGGTCTACTTCAGTGATGAGGTCTTGGGAGCCTCTGTGTCTCTGGATATCTGGTTTGGTAGGAGTTGAGTGTTCTCTGTGTTGATCTCCTTCACCCTTGTGCTGGTGCCAGGTTCACCAAGAAAGCAGCACTCTTTTTTATTTCCCCAATTACTCTTAGTTCCAGCTGGGGCCCTTTTGAGGTGTGACAGGCTGGTTCTCTCCTTAGGATCTCTGATATCTGAAAAAGAGAAGCAAATTTTCCAATGGAGAGTAAAGTTAGCACCAGATAAATGGGATAGCCTTTGTTTTTTTTAGAGAAAATTTAATAGGTGTAGGCCCTCTTGTAGCCCACAATTGGTGGGAGCTTGATAATGGAGAGTGAACTCATCTTTGGATATGGTTCTGACTTGTTTCCCATCTCCAGCTATGGGTTCCATCCCACTGACCCTATCAGTTAGCCAAATTAAGAGCAATGGGTTTCCCACCATGGCTGTGTGCCACTATTGCACTTGTGTGAATATCACTTCAGGTTGTTGCTGCTGAGTAGCTTAGACCACAAGTTGCTGGGACAGATGTTGCTCATTTTCCCCCAGTTTCTCATGTAGCACTTTCTGGGACTAGATGAGCTAACTATCTGGGAACTGACTATCTTCCAGGTTCCAGCCAGGACACTCCACGTTCTTTACCATCAGCATATGGTGTCTTCAGTGGTAGGGTCTTACCACTAACCATCATCAAGAACTCTAACAGAAATCTTTCTTTTGGGAAACCTTGTAGGTCTCTCATCAACAGCTCATCGTGGATGTTAGCCACATGCTGGTACTGGGAGGTACAGGTCAGCGCCCAAGAAGAGAGGCAAGAAAAAGATAGGTAATATGGAAGAGATAGAAAGAAGAGAGAGAAGAGAGAAAGCGATAGAGAGACAGAAACAGGAAAAGATTAAGGTCTTCTTCATCAAACCCTGTCGAGAGCCTTGTGAATCAGCTGTTCTCTCTAAGGGCCTGATGAAGGTTCAAACATTTAGTCTGTCTTTATAGATTTTCAGAAAAGTTTTAAGAATATATTTAATGAATTTATTTATTTGAGAGAGAAAAAAGAGGCAGAGACAGGGAGATTGGGAGAGAGGGAGAGAATGAGTATCCAGCCACTGTGAACACTGGGGAGGTAGAGGTAAGAGGATCACCATGAGTTCAAGGCCACCCTGAAACTGCATAGTGAATTCCAGATCAGCCTGGACTAGAGTGAAACCCTACCTCAAAAAAATAATATTTTTATTAAATGGAATTAGACAATTTATTATGTATTTATTCTTATTGATTACTGTCTCTTCACCATTCTTTCTTAGTTTCCTTTAGTGTAATGATTTTTAAACTGCCCTCCCCTCACCAGCAAAATGAGCATCATCTGGGACATTGTTGAAAATACAAATGTGCAGGCTTCATCTCTGACCTGCTAAGTCAGGGCTTGCTCTCTGCATAACTGTGATACATTCTGAAATTGGAAAACTTATATTTTTTGTATGTCCCTCTGTGTGAATATATACATGTATATAATTTGTAGGTATGTGATCAAGAATATCGGATTACTCACATATAACAGCCATCAAAATATTGTGTTGGTTTTTCTTCTTTAGACTGGTTGCTTCATGACTTTATTCAGTGATAAGATGAAGATTGTCTTCTTTGGAAGAAACACTGACTCACCATAATTGACTGCACTGAATCTTTGAAAGTTATCTTTACAATGTAAGTCTTAAATCCTTTCTCATTTTCTTTTAAAATATACTGCTAATATAAATGTAATTAGAAAACTGTGATTGACTTTCACTTTTATTCCCATGATCAGATTGCTAAGAAGGTGTATAATATGGAGAATTGCTGCAGTGTATTATGCAAATAGTCATAATCCTATGTGAGATCCTAACAACTCAGTTTACTTGCATTCCTAGGTGAATTTAACCAATCAAATAAAAATAATTTTGCTCAATTTCAATGTTTACTACAGCCATATATAGCATAGGCATACTCTGATATTTCATTATTCTTCATGCACAAAAAAAATACTTTTAGGAATTGAAGCTCCATTTACACAGCATAATACAGAATGCTATTTGGATGTTCTTCTTGGAGATTTTCTAAAAACTTTTTATTGTTTTTATCTACTCACTACTTCCATAATTATAGACAATAATACTAAAACCATGATAATTTCATCCCTCTCATTTTTCCCTTCACAACCCCATTCTCCATATATAATTTTTTACCTTTATTATGACAAACAACTAAAGTTGATGTTGTATAGTGCTTCTTAAAAATTTCAGGCTTTACTGATGAGGTCTTGGTAACCTCTGTGTCTCTGGGTCATTATGCACAGAGACATTGCCTTTTACCCGTAACTGATAGCTAACCCCATAATGCACGACCCATATTCCCAACAAGGAAGGTCCCTGTGGAGGGGGGAGGACAGGGATGAGGCTAACGATGGTATCAACACGACTGTATACACACTGTGTATATAACTAATAAATAAAAAAAAACAGTCTGGGCTTGGTGGTGCATGCCTTTAATCCCAGCATTTGGGAGGCAGAGGTAGTAGGATTGCTGTGAGTTTGATGCCATATTGAGAGTACATAGTGAATTCCAGGTCAGCCTGAGCTAGAGTGAGATCCTACCTAAAAAAAAAAAATTAGTATGGGCTGGAGAGATAGATTAGTGATTAAGACACTTGCCTTCCAAGCCTAAGGGCCAAGGTTTCATTCCCCAGTACACACATAAGCCAGATGTACAAGGTGGCACATGTGTCTGGAGTTCATATGCAGTGGTTAAAATCCCTAGAGTGCCTATTCTTTCACCCTCAAATAAATAAATATATTTTAAATATCATCAAATTCAAATTATTTTTATAAAATTTTCCAATATCCTTTTTGCTTGATATATGGGGGACTGATTATGTCTTATGACTTGTAAGTTCTGATCTATAATTTACACATGAAGGTAATATACTGATATTGTATGTCAGATAAAATGGGCAATAACTATGTGAGTATAGCTTAAAATTAGGATAAAATCTTAATTATCCATGTTTATATATATTTGAGCAATCATGTGAACACATATTAGACTCCAAATTAATAAAAATTACTTACATTTATTCAGCCATGATATATTTTATTACATTTAGTATGCTTATATATTTATATGTGTATGCATTCTATGTGCATTGTATATTATTATAATTATTTTTAATTTAAAATATTTTATTTATTGTTCATATTCAAGAAGACAGAGAGAGAGGGAGAATATGGGCAGGACTGGGCTTCCTGCCTGGGAAACCACCTCCAGATTCATGTGCCACTTTGTACATCTGCCTTTATTTGGTTACTGAGGAGCTGAACCCAGGCAGTAGGCTTTGCAAGCAAGTGCCTTTAACAACTGAGACATCCTTCCAGCCATAATTACTAATTTTACATTTTTGTAATTTGCATTTCCTGAGGATGTAGCAGTAGACATGATTAAAAAATTAGTAGTCCAGGAATCTTCTCTTAATAATGGCATGGTAATATAATTAAAAAGTAGTCTGTTTAAAAAATATTAGCTTTGGGGAGGTAATATGATGGAGAGTGGAATTTCAAAGGGGAAAGTACAGGGGGTATGGTATTACCATGGGATATTTTTTATAATCATGTAAAATGTTAATAAAAATTGTGAAAGGAAAAAATAAAAAGAATTAGCTTATTTATCTGTAGCAAGGGAAAGGTGAAAAAGTTTAACTATTAAAAATCTTATTTTGATAATTGAAATACATGTTGGTCAACCTGTTAAACCATTTCCAATATTCTAGCAATTAAAATTCACATTTTTTTATTAAATTAACATGCTAATAGTACAAGTATATATATATATATATATATATATATATATATATATATATATATATATATATATATATGTAATTCTATAAGCTAGAATATGTGGAATCATTAGGTTATCAAATGAAAAATGGAATGTTGTACATTGCTGGTATACAGCAAAATTAAATGTGAAACTTCTTTGCTTTGAAAAATTTTACTATGATTCTGTCTGGGAAACAAAATTTTGTCCCTTGCCTTTGTCCTCTAATATCAGTGAGTAGAGCCAACTAGTAAGTGAAGTTTTTTTTTTTTATGAGATGTCTTCAGGATTAATCACTTTTTTATTATTCATTTATGCATAGGTTTGGAACATGTTTTTACCATGCCATGTATCATAGCTTCACCCTGTTGGGATGAACCTCTAATCCAGACACAGTTTATGGGAGGAAGGGATTTATTTTAGGCTTTCAGATCCAGGGGAAGTTTCATAATGGTGAAAGAAGCTGGCCCCTTTTACCAAATCCACACAAGAAAAAGACCAACCACCACCACCACAAGCAAGCACACTCTGGGAACCCCAGTATTAACTCAAGCACTCTGCATACCTTTAGGCTAGAATTCAGATCTGCCCCCAGTAGCACCTTAGGGCTGGACCACAGGATCCATCCCTATTGACACCTTCTCCAGGCAGGTGGCTGGAGATCTAAGTTACAAGCATTAATAAACTCCTGAATTTATTGTAGGACATCAATTTAAAGTACTACTCCATGTGTGGATGTCAGATATTTTGAGGAGTCTTTTTTGCTGTACCTTCTTTGGAACAGGGTCTCTTGCAGTTGCAAATAAGCTATCAGACTGCAAGCAAACATTAAATTAGCCAGCCCACAAGTTTCAGATTCTCCTGGTTCTTCCTGCCATTGTTCTAGGTGCACTGGACTCACAGATGGATGTTGACATGTTGCATTGGACTTTATGTGAACAGTGAGGAATTGATCCTGGTCCATCAGGCTTTTCAAGCAAGTGTTTTTAACCGTTAAGCTCTCTCCCCAGACCTCAATCACTTATTTATTCTGGCAATTATATACTTTAATCATGTCTGGATGATTTTATTTTTGATTTCCACAAAATATTCTGTAAAATTCTGTATTAAAATAATGCAATTTAAGAAAATACCTATAACAGCATAAATATTCTATCATAGACAATTTGTATAGTGATTACAGGCCTAGGATTATGCTATTTTTAAGTTTTTTTTCATTAATATTAGAAAATGAGATTACCATACAGGAAATAGAAATTTCTATTCACAGAAAAAATTGAAAATTAAGGAATATTAAACATTACTCAATTTAGATTGTAAAATTTATGTGATGATTCTAGAATATTTATCAAGCAAATTGTAGCTCATATTCATGAAATGATTACAATGAATGACTCCAGATATGGTTATTAACTTTTTATTTTTCATACTGAGAATTTGATTATAACTTACTGTGTTAGCTTATAATAATTTGGTGATGATTTCAGGAAAATAATTCTAAAATAGGATTATCAGTTTTTATTGCACATCTTATTAGTACTTGTAAAATCTTGTACTTTTCAAAGTCCACAAGGTGGTGGGAAGAACTTTCAGTAGTAGATGGGTGAATTCTTAAAGTCTAATAACCTGAGGAATCGTGGTCCATTCATCCTCTCCATCTTTTAGGGTTGATTTGGGTATTGACATAGCTGGCCAAACTGAACAAATAATTGTAATTAAGGTGGCTTAAAATAACTCATTACATAAACCATTTTATCATATATTAAAATAAATATATAGCCTTTAATTTATATTCATAAAGATAAAATTGGTTAATTTTCTCCCTCATGCAGGCCTATTGTTGCTTAAGTGGAATTTTGAAAATTTAAAAATGATTGAAATACCCAAGTCTGTCTTACAAATATCAAGATAATCCTATTGATGTAGTCCTACCGGGGACATATCTAGTGCTAATTTCTAAAGATCTCTATTGCTGTGCAAGCTCCCTATATAAGAAGATATAACTGCCTTCTACATACATCTATCTTAAGCATAAAGTTTTATTCCTGGAATTTGGGAAGGATACTTATTTCCAAAACTGTATCCATAGTGAACTTTATTGAATTTACTAGATATATTGGCTTAAATAGCTTAATGATGTGTTTGAAGATCAATATAATCAGTGAAGTACCTATTTATATAACTATATGTAATTGCATTTACAGCATTAATTTTCTTTTTAAAATATGATATTTATTATTTAGTTATTTATTTGTGAGAAAAAGAGGCAGATAGAGAAAGACAGACAGAGAAAGGGGGGGCTGGACTAGGCATGCCCAGGCCTTCAGACTCTGCAAACAAACTCCAGATACTTGTGCCACCTTGTGCATCTGGCTTACATGGGTCCTGGGGAATCAAACCTGGGTCCTTTTGCTTTTCAGGCAAGCACCTTAACCATCAAGCCACCTCTCCAGTGCACAGTGTTAATTTTCTAATGCTTCCCAGTTGTAAAAATGTTTTAGCAGGGCTGGAGAGATGGCTTAGCAGTTAAGCGCTTGCCTGTGAAGCCTAAGGACCCCGGTTCAAGGCTTGGTTCCCCAGGTCCCACGTTAGCCAGATGCACAAGGGGGCGCACGCATCTGGAGTTCGTTTGCAGAGGCTGGAAGCTCTGGCGCGCCCATTCTCTCTCTCTTCCTCTATCTGTCTTTCTCTCTGTGTCTGTCGCTCTCAAATAAATAAATAATTAAAAAATGTTTTAGCATATGATATTATAGATTTGTATTAAATATGTTTAAAGCCTAGGAATTGAATGCTTGTGGATATACTTATTTTCATTTTAGGGTTCAAATTTAGTAGTTTCACTTATTTTATTTTGAAGCAACATTCATTACTACTTTTGAGTTATATTTCTTAAGTTATTTCTAGGTATATTGGAGAGGTTATGAATTATGTACTGTCCTTATTCTCAAGTAATCCAAGGATTTAATAATCCAATAAAAGCCTTAAATAATATTCTTTAAAATGAAAGCAATAAAATATATGCAACCAAATAATATATTTGAAAATGCCTTTATGCTTTTGAAATAAGGTATTTAACAATGGTTTAAACACTATGGAATTCCTTTCATTTGGGTCTAACACAGAGACAGGCTGTCTAACCACAATTTAAGTAATTGACAATTGAGTTCAGTGATATGATTATGCCATAAATGATATTTATAACACTAAATGATATTATTATACTATTACATTAAGAATGAATGAAAAAATACCACCACATTTGTCAATGATACAGCTCCAATTAAACCTGAGAAATTACACTCACCAATGAATTAACAAACTTAATGTAATTACTGTGACTTCTATTTCACCAGACTGAAACATGATTGTATACAATAATAAAATTCTCCTTAGTTTTACTTTGTTTATGTTAAAGGTAAGTTTAATTTGAACTTTTTCATATTCTTTATGTATAACAAACATTATTTTAAAATGCTAACATTTTTTTCAATATTTTGCTTTGCCCCTTAGTTGATCTGTTGACTTCACAATGTCGGAGATCAGATTCAGCAATCTTACTTGGGATCACATTGTAACACTAGATCGTGTGTTAGATGAAGTGATTCCAGTTCATGGAAAGGGAAATTTTCCTACATTGGAGGTAAAACCAAAAGATATAGTTCATATTGTGAAAATTCAACTCATAAAACAAGGGATAATTGTTAAAGATACCCGATTGAATGGTTCTACAGCAAGTTATATTCTCGCAAGCCATAATGGAATCAGCTATAAAGATCTGGACATTATTTTTGGTGTTGAACTACCAACTGATCAAGAATTTCAAGTTGTTAAGGATGTAGTTTTAGGTTGTCTACTTGATTTCTTACCAAAAGGTGTCAAAAAAGAAAAGATTACCCTAAGGATCATGAAAGATGCTTATGTGCAAAAAATGGTCAAAATTTGCAATAACAGTGATCGTTGGAGTCTCATCTCTCTTTCAAATAACACTGGGAAGAATGTAGAACTAAAATTCGTGAATTCACTCCGACGACAGTTTGAGTTTAGTGTAGATTCTTTTCAAATTCTTTTGGATTCCATGCTAGACTTCTATAGTGCCCCCAATGCTAAGTTAACCAAAGAATCTTGTCCTATTGTGGTAGCTGAAAGCATGTATGGGGACTTCCAAGAAGCAATGATACATTTAAAATACAAGCTTATATCTACCAGAAAACCTGAAGAGATCAGAGGTGGTGGCCTTTTGAAGTATAGCAATTTGTTGATTCGTGACTTCAAACCAGCTTGTGAAGCAGAAATTAAGACCCTAGAACGTTATATGTGTTCTAGATTTTTCATTGATTTCCCTGATGTAGCAGAACAGCAAAAGAAAATTGAGTCATACCTTCGCAACCATTTCATAGGTGAAGAAAAGAACAAGTATGATTATCTAATGACTTTACATGGAGTTGTAAACCAAAGCACTGTCTGCCTCATGGGATATGAAAGAAGGCAGACTCTTAATATGATCGTGCTTTTGGCTTTAAAAGTACTTGGAGAACAGAACATTCTACCCTGTACAGACAATGTAACTTGCTTTTATCAACCTGCTCCATACTTAGTTCTAGAGGGTGGTTACCCCAGTTACTATGTATCATCTGGGCCACCATTTATTTTCTTCCAACCATATAATATAGCACACTATACTGTGCCAAATGGTATGATGTAAGAAACTTACCCATCAAAAAGCTTGCTTAAACAACCTCTTACAAGTAATTTTCCAGATTCTATGAAAGTCAAGATATATTTTTAGTGCTGTTGTCAACTATTTTTCACCAATTACAAATTAAACCATCATAAAAATAGTCAATAGCATATCACCTGTAAACTTTAATTTTTAAAAACGATTTCAGATGTTACAACAATATAACTTTCAAATGTTGTGCCATACTTGAATTGACTTTCAGATCTTACTCATAATTAGGACTTAATATTTTGTGACCAGTATGTCTGAGATGTCTGTATTTTTGACTAATGTATAAAACAACAACTCTCATGTTTGAAATCATGAGATATAGTGAAGGCAAGTATCAATATTTCTTATATTTATTCAATTCCTTAGTTATACTCATTTTTTCTAATGAATAGTGCCATGTATTTTTCAGTGCTCAATTAAAAGTCCATGCTCTCAAAGATAACAAATTCAAAAGAATTAAAATCATGGACTTCATAAGCCGTTTTCCCAACTAAATTATTTTTTGTTTCAAATATGAGAAAAATTTACTAAACACTAACAAAAGAGTTCTGGAAAACACTAGACATTAGTAATTTATCCTCCATATAGTAAGACATGTATGGTAATTTGTTGATCTGAAAAATAGCATCCAGCTGAACAACCAGTGCAATTGCCAGTTATGCAGAGATCTCTTTTGCATCTATATATGTTGGAAAGAAAGAAATGACCAGTTGTGAGTATAAGAGCATTTTATCATCACCTGTTAAGAAGAAACGAAATGGAAAAAGTAAAATAGCAACAATAAGTTAGAAATTTTTAGCCATGGCATTTACTATTTTTGTGAGGTATTTGACTATATCTGGAAATTTGCAGTATTAGTAAATGAAAGTGATTCATTGCCAGTAAATGAAGCTCTTCTTCATTTTCCCATTACCAACGATTAGTTTCTAACATGCTTCCTCAATGTTAGATTTTTTTCATAGCACTGGTTTTTTTTCAGTAACTGCACATATTTACTATTATTAAGAGTATATACTCACTATATCAGTATATCACAGCAAATCTACAAGTTGGATTTAAAAGCTGTTCTGAATGAGGATCAATAAGGCCATCAGAAAACTTGAACATTTTTCTATCACAGCATGGCCCAACAGTCATGATCTGCAAGTGTGGTACTTACTAACTGTGTTTAGTCTGTCTTCTTTGTATTACAGTGCTGAACACAAGTATACCTTATATGGTATTTTCAAATAACCAATTATTTCTAACATGTTTTATACCATTACAACACTGACCATCTATATATTTTTAAGTAATTATCACATAACTTTACAATATTTGTACTTATTCCCTTTTGGGGGAGTGGAATAAAGACTTTATAAATACTCCCTAAAAAACATGAAATTTTCTGTATATTGTATTAGTTAATGCTGAATGATCCTTCAGTCTGTCCTAAATATTGTCTTTAAGTTTTAGTGAGTGGGAGTGCACATACATAAAATTAAAGGTATTTGTGAATGACAAAAATAATTCCAAAAGATGCAGCAAAATAATTATATTAGTGATGCTAATGTTAATGGTTCAGTATTTCCCATAGTAGAACTTTATACGGAAGTTGTTTGGAAGTATCATATCCTCTTTGTGATCCCATACTAACTTTGAGCTTACTGAGATTCAATTTCCTTCTCTTTTTTGGCAGTTGTTCAGGCATTATCTCATAACTTGAAGTTGTAATAGAATAATGACTTAAAACATACATGTTTCTTTCTAATGTTTCAAGCATATGATCTCTTCTGAACAAGTTCATCATTTGGGTCTATATTTTCTCAGGATAGAGAATCTAAAAGTGTGGAAGTGGAATCATATCAGAAAAAAAGCCATATTATATTCTTCAAGATTTTTTTTTTCTGTAAATGGCATCAAGCTGAATATTCCATTATTTCCAGCTACACAGAAAAATTATTTACATTAAATATCATAGTGTTATCTGTCCAGGATTAGACTAAGTGGTACTATCTCATTATGTCCATTGGCTTAATGAATGTGAAGCTTTGTTCTAGAAATAAGTGGGTGCTAACCTTTTTACTTAAAGTAGTTAATGAAAATTATTTAGTTATTTTAATCCCCATTCATGCATACATCCTTTCATTACCACAGAGGTCCCATACTGCCTTCAACAACTTTAATCTATGGTACAAATCCAAGAGCAAGCTTGGTTCTTGAAGTTGTTTTTCGTTTGTTTGTTTGTTTGACCCCCCCCCTACAGCAATCTACACAAATGAAAAAAACCAAAAAGTTCTAACATACATATCTATGAGATAAATTATATGTGATCAACAGACATACACTCTTTTAAGCCACACCATTTTAAAATTATGTTTTTTAAATTAATACTCCAAGTATTAGATCTCATATGTGACATTTTCAGACAAAATTGTTCTCCTTACTCTTTTTATTCTCAATCCCCTTTTCAACCCTAGCCTCCTTTCTGCTTTCCTATTGCAGAAAAAGACAAAACATTCCTATGTTTCACAAATTTCCACATATCTAATATTTACTAATATGGAATTGAGAACATTTAAATACAGAAATGTTCTTCTGATGGCAACTGATGTCCACCTTAGTCAAATGAAGATGAAAAAGTAGGATTATTTTGCTATCTTGTTTTGGGAGGTAGCATAACAATTAGAGTATATGTTATTGGGAACTAATTTAACACAATCATTCATATATACATACATACATACATACATACATACATACATATATATATATATATATATATATATATATATATATATATAGAGAGAGAGAGAGAGAGAGAGAGAGAGAGAGAGAGAGAGAGAGAGAGAGGAGGGAGGGAGTGTCTTGGAGATTAACACCTTACACTTTTTGTTTTGTTTTGCTTTATTATGGGAGACTATGGATTTATTCACAAAATGCATATTTTGCCATAATGGTTCATGTATTTTATTAATGTTTGAAGAAAATAAGAACAAAATTACTTTTATAGATATATTCCTTGAAGGAGCAGCACATGATTTATACATGGTTTTGTGCCCATACATTTTATGAGTATTCCAACAGACAAAATTTCTTATCCTATAAAAGTAGTGTCATGTAAACATACATACAGTAAAAAATTATTAATCCCTGTATGCACATAATTTCCCTTAGGTCTTGAACAATCCTGGAATTTTAGGCAAAATAAGTGAAGAAATCACTTAATTGTCTTCTATCATTTAGAGTTCAGTTCAGCATAAATTTATAAAGTAACTATTTTCCTAGTAAAGTTTCAATGTCATTATATGGATTATGTGAACTTACATAATTCTTGGTATTTTCTTTTTTTCTATTTTCTAAAAGATGGTTAAGTCATATTTCAATTTAAATTCTAATACATATTATTATCAAACAAAATACTAAGTTTTTAAAATCAAAACACATCAAGTTTGATTTAGTACATAAATGTATAATTGCATACAAACTTTCACGTTTTAAAATTACTGTATAGTATTACATTAAAATATAATATGATTGATAGAAAATTCTCCTTTATAAATTATACTGAAATACCATAATTACTGAATTATTAAATTTAGTATATTTTATTCATCAACCCTAACTCTTTTATAGTAAAAATTGAGAATAACCTGTTTAGTTATCTAAATATTTCAGTACTAAGTCCATCATAATTGTATAATTTTGTTATATGTATGTTTTCACTTTGCCTTGAAATGACTTAGCAGGGCTTAGTTTCCCATTGTACAGCTGACTGATATTCAACCATAAAATGGCATTGCAAACTCAGACTTGATCTTTAAGCCTTTCTCCTATTACAGAAAAAAAAGCTTATGCATCTTAAAATTTTCTTCCACTTTATTTCTACACATTGCCCTGGGATTTTTGTAGTCTTTTCTTTGGCAGCTAGCATAATTGTAAATCCTTACTTAGCATTGCTTACATTGAGTAAGATGAGGGTTAATAGCTTTTTCTTCTATTTCAAAAAGTATTAATAAGTATAATTTTTTTTTGTTCTTAAAGATGTTAAGTAAATGTCTTGGTCTATAAAACATGAAGGGCAATTACTGAAATAATTATACCATGCCCCTAAGTGGTGTACAAAGAAAAATGAGTCTAAATTGTTTATGATCACATCATTGAATTGTGTTTTTACCCATTAAAACACAAAAAAATATTAGATGTGTGGAAACACAATGTCATTTCAGTAGACAAAACAATTGATGTGATAAAAGGAAGGTATACATCAAAGTGAAGCAAACTGGATCTGTAATATTTTTCTTCATGACATTTTTCAAAATTTCAGTTAAGTCAAACTAAAATGTTTAGCGTTAAAGAAAAAAATCACTGAGTACAAAACTAATAAAAAATAAAATAAAATAAAATATCACTGATTATGATCAGAGTGGGAAAATAATATAACTATCTAAATTTAGTTGTCTAGGTCCAAGTAAAATGGCTATGAGTATTTACTGTAGTGCTACATAAAGAAGAAAGTTTTACATTTTATCATTAAACAGTTTCAAAATTTTTAGGAAAGCAAGAGTTAATAAATATAGCTTTATAATGTTTGAGGTGCCTTTCTATTTTTATAGCTTACATCACCACTTTTAGTCTTTTAGTGCAGACATTTTGAAATGTTCTAAAACCTACCATGTTTCTGTAAATGAAAATTTTCAGGAATTTTTCAGGAGTGGTATATTTAAAGAGATGTCTGAAATGTCTAAAGTAGAGTGAAATGTACATGTTTGTATTAATGTTGAATGTATATTAAATAAGAAGAGATTTTTTACTATGTTATACAATGTTGAGATTTGTATGTACTATTTTGGAAAGATAAAATTTAATATAGGAATATTAAAGTATCTTTTGGTGGAAACTATTTTTGAAATTGATAATATTATAATTGTGTACTTTATTATTCATTTAGCAACCCTCATACATGCTTCATTTGGTTTGTTTTTGCTTTTGTGTACTTTATGAAAAAAAATCAGTGTAGATATTGTTATGATTATATTTTTGAAATAAAATCACTTTGAAACATGCAACAGTACACCAACTGTAAGATGGGTAAATTGTCTATTATTTTAAACACTAACAAATCAATATTTAAAATATTTTAAAACAATTCCTAAAGATTTTTCCCATGATTTTTATAGAATGGCCCACACATTGCATTAGTTTATACATATGGCAAATGGGAAAGAGCTTAAGTATACCTTAAGTATAGTTGACTCTCATGATTTATGACAATTTAACCAGAAAACACCATTCAAGAATCCTAATTATAAATAAATATATGTATTATATAAATATATAATAAATCCTAATTATAAAAATGGTTTGTATTCATTCATTTCCTTCAACTTCATTCCATACTTTCATTGGCAAAACTTATCGTCTTCAGCATTCAAATTAGTGTTGCCAACAATACATTCAAAACATAATTGATGGTAGAATAAATAAAATGGAAAAATCATTCAAAAATTTGGTCAAAATTATATTACAAATATTAAATGTAAACTTGTACACATATACATCATACCTTTAGCAGAGCTAATGCTTACTGTGTTTCAGGTCTTTGCATGCTGACCACCTATCCAAATAAGGACCATGAGGGATTACATCATGAAAAGTTAGTTATAAGTATAGCCTTTATTAGAAGAATAAGCACCAATAAAAGTAATTGGAAAGATAATACAACACTAATATAGTTGTCTTAAAGTTTAAACAGCCTTAGCATCAGCCTAGTTACTCTGTAGAAGTTTATATTATTGGGAACAAGAAGTAATAACCTTAGTAAAATCATAATTTTCTCTACATAATGTAAATGATTAGATAGCTGCAGCTTGAAATGAAATAGATGATTGTAATGAAAAGCCAAAATGTTTCACCAACACAATCAAGATAATATTTCAACCATTTAATATTCAAGGATGAATTTTGTCTTACCTAGCTAGCCTTGAATCATTGCCAGAAATCCTAGAAACTGTCCTCACTGATAAAATACACAGCCTTAAATTTAGCAGTAAGTTGAGTAAATAAAAAGTCCCAATGTATCCCTGTATCTATCTCATGGTATTTTGTTTGTAACATTCTAATTGAATAAAGGGTGATAAAGACATGTCACCAGCCGGTTGTGGTGACACACACTGGTAGGATATTAGGGCATGGTGTCACACATCTTTATTCCCAGCACTCAGGAGGCCAAGGTAGGAGGATCGCCACCTAGAGACCATTCTAGGACTACATAGTGAATTCCAGGTCAGCCTGGACTAGAGTAAGACCCTACCTCAAAAAATAGGAAAAAAAAAAAAAAGTCACTATATTCATTGGTATATTTTATCAAGCATAGTAATGCTATTTCATTATTGAACATTTAGCAAAAGCCATATTTGTCAAATTGGTGACCCTGACAATGATGCCACTAAGTTACTTGCATAAAGTCTAATTTCAGTTTATACTGAGTGATTACTATACATGGTTTCTTTCCCCATTATTTTCAGCAATATATATATATATATATATATATATATATATATATATATATATATATATAGTTGTGATGAAGTACTTGTGAGTGTGTATGTGTGTATGTGCGCTTTCATTCTCTCTTCATACCTGTCCAAAGTACATATGGTTTCTAGCAAGATTATCTAAAATTATTTAGTATATGATTTAAGGTTTTGCTTTATCTTAAAATGGAACAGATTTTCCACTTCCCTAATGTTTTATGAAGTTAAGCATCTTTTCAGATGCTTATTTTTCAGCTTGATATCTTCTTTGATGAGATATCTTTTCACTTATTTCACTAATTTTAAAAATGTTTGTTCTTTTATTATTGTTTCGGAGTGTTCCTTCCTTACAGCTGATAGCAATGTTTTCTCAGATGTACAGTTATTACTTACTAATATAGCAGTTGATTCTAGGACCCTTCATGGATACCAACCATTTGGCAACTGTATATGTCCTCCTATTCGTATATACTTTTAATTACCTAGTGATTATTTATAATACCTGCTATATAAATATGTATTATAATGTATTGTTTAAGAAATAATAAGAAAAATCTTTCCAATTTCAGTATAATCTTTAAAATGTTTTAATTCATGGTTAGCTCTTTTTCCATGGATATAGAACACATGCATATTGAAATGTAATTGTATATACTCCAAGTCTATGGCTTTCCTCTCTTTCTCTTGACGTTGTTGTTTTCACAACAGTTTTTGGGTTTAATGATGTCCAGCTTGCCAATTATTTTCTTTATGGATTTTGCCTTTGAAGATAGTGTTAGATTGACAAGCACAGTGCTATCTAGATTTTCTCTCATTTTATTTTCTAAGAGCTTTTTTTATTTTTATTTTTATTTTTTAGTTTTGAACTTTACATTTAAGTCTGTGGTCCATTTTGTATTACCTTTACGATGTCTGTAAGGCCTATGACTAGACTTGTTTGGAGTTGTTAAGTACTATTTGTTGCAAAGACCATTTTCTCTTCATCATATTGACTGAACTTTATTTTCAAAAGACCAGTTCACTACATTTATCTGGATCTGTTTCTAGGCTCTTTATTCTGTCCCACTGATCTATTTGTCTGTTCTTTTCCAAATACTAGACTGCATTTATAAATGCACATTTACAGTAAGTGTTGAAAATTAGTAGTGTTTATCCCCTGTTCTGTCAATATGTTTTGGCTATGATTTTTCTTTCTTTCTCCCCATAAACTTCACAGTAGTCTATAACTATCCACAAGTTAGCTTTATATTATTTTGATTGCTATTGCATTGAATCCATAGGATAATATGAAAATAACCTATACTTTGAGAGAGTGTATCTTTCCTGTCTATGATATAAACTAGTTTTTCTTAGATTTTTAATAAAGTTTTTTAGTTTTCCCCATATAGATTTTTAAATGTCACTGTTAATTCCCTTGTTTTTTGAATTTAAAACTCTCTTTGCTTTTAACTGATTTTATATATGTATATAATATATATGTAATTGATTTTTTTCTTTTTCTTCTTTTGCATGCTTTTCTGTAATGTGCATGTGCATATATGTGTGCACATTCATGTGTGTGTGAGTACATGTGTTTATGAGTGCATATACATGTGTATGTACATGTCTTTGTAGGATACAGGTTAATGTCTGGTATCTCACTCTATTGCCCTTCCCCTTATTGATTATAACAAGCTCTCTCACTGAACTTAGAGTTCATCAACTCAGCAGTTTTCTTTTGTGTTCTTAATTCTCTCCATGAGCCTAGCTAAGAGTAGTGAGTAATAATTATTTCACGACCTGAATTCTGGACTTCCTTAACTTTTTATCCACCATAGTAATTAGCCCATCGTCTTTATATTAAGCCTCCCATCAAATATGTACAAATTGTAAACAAGTTATTTTCCAAAATATAACATTAGCCTCCAGTCCAATTTCTAATAGAGTCCTTCTTGTCTGAAGCCTCAATCATTACTGTCTGCATTCCTACTATTATTCTAATCTTCTTAGATCCTAACAAGATTAACCATTAAACTTTGCCTTTAGCATTGTAGGCTTAATCTAGTTCACTTTAAAAAAAAAATCCAAATTCCTTCCACTAACCAGACCCACAGATTTCTGAACCACATTGTTATAATCCCAACAATGGCGCCAGGTTTGGTACACATGCCTTAAAAAATTCAGTTATGTCAGAAAATCTAAAACAAAAAGCATTATTTCTGAAAAGATTAGCACTTTTAAAAGCAATACAAGTATATTGCCTGGGATGCTAGTAAAGATGTTTCAAAGGCATCTCAAGAACTGGCCAGTGACACCTATCATGGCCTAAAGCTATGCAGAGCAAAGCTATTTGGAAGTATTTCTTTTGTGAAAAAGTGCCTCCTAAATGCTCTCCTCATACAGGGATGCCTAAGTATGTGTTTCCCCAAGATTAATTTTACCATGTTCATCTTGTCTGCACAAGCATTCAGAGGCTGTTACAACTGTGATCCAAGGACAACCAGGTACTTCTCACTTTTGCAACAGACCTTTATGACATTAACATGATCACATGATGCTGGCTTTGTTCCCTTAGGGGATAGGAATGCTTATCCTGTGTAATAATAATTGAAAGTATATAGCTCGCTTTATAAATTTTACAGGGGTTAACAGAAAAGAGTTTTCTCTGAGTTTCAGAAGAGTATTGAAATTAAAATTTGAGCAGTACTGCAGTGAGATGAGGATCCCTGAATTAGTGTCTTTTTTCTTGGTTTTACACAAGGAAGTTTTATTACACTGTGGAAAATCATGACTGTCATTTTATTGATTTTGAAATTGACCATAACTTTAGGAGATATGTTTGGATGTCAAGTTTACAAGGAGTTGGACTTGTTAATAATGCTTTTCAACTTGATAGGATTGAAAAGTGCTTAGGAGATTAGAAATGCACACTTTTAATGAGCTTTTGAGGACATTACTAAATATTATTCAATTAGAAGTGAACAAATCAAAAGGTGAAATTTTTCTCTGATTGAAGACAATATAGTAATATTTGTATAATATCGTAAGGGGTACACAAAAATCTCTTAACTGATATTTAGTAAAATGTTAAGCTACAATATGATCATCAGAAATTAAGTTGAATATTTTTATATTAGGAATGGTATTCCAACAAAGAAATTAAGAAAATAATTCTATTACATACTTATTAATCAAAAAAGAATTAAAAGATCTTGACAATGTAAATTACAAATGAAATAAATAGCAGATAATCCTTCAATCTGTGACTACATGGGCACACCGTGGGGACAGTATTCTAAGTGAAATAACCCACTTAGAAAACTGCATGTTGACACTTAATATGAATTATCTATAATTATTAATCTCATATAATACCAGAACACATAAGAATAATTGCAAGGGATTTTTAGAATTGGGAAATAGGACTATTAAATATATATAAAATTTCAGCTTTACTAAATGAGTTCTTAAGATTTGCCATATGAAATAAATTAAAGTACTTTTAGAGAAAAATACAGTATTGTTCATTTCAAAATTTTTAGCCTATTGAGTTCCTTATAGCATACACAAAAATCTCACAAAATTAAAATAAAAATTGACACACAAGAATCTATGAATATTTTAGATATTTATATCATTTTGCTTATGGTGATAGTATCATTGGAGTTTTATTTGTCCACACTCATAATATTGTACATATTGAGTAAGTCTGTTTCCTTGAATATCAAAAACTACCTAAGCATATTTTGAAAAGGAAAGTTATATGCATATATCACTTTCTCATTAATGGGACAAAAGAAAAAAACCTTATATAAGGTAGGAAAGGCTTTTATTTCAGGTTACAGTCACAAATGGTAGATTCAATCATGGTGGGGAAAACATGAAAGAAACAGAAAGTATGTGTCACATCACATCATCATCACATCAGCAGGGAGGGAATTGAGAGAGTAAAGCAAATAAGATTTCACTATACTACCCTGAGGCTTGACTCTATTGTCACTTCCTCCAACAAGGCTAAGACTCCTAAAGGTTCCACTACATTTACAAATAGTGTCACCAACTGGGGACCAAGTATTCAAAACATGAGTCTATGAAGAATATTTTACATCCATATCACCATATTCTGCCCCTAACTCCCATAGATTACATGGATATATCATGATGCAAAATGCATTTATTCAAACTTAAAAGTTCCCATAGTCCTTATGAGTTCCAACCCTGTTTAAAAGTCCAAAGTCTCATGTGAGACTCAAGGCAATCTTTTAACTGTGAGCTTTGTAAAATTAAACCACAACTTACATACTTCCAATATATAATGGCACAGAGTAACCATTCCCATTCCAATACTGAATAATGAGGAGCTAGCAAGGAATGAGAAAACCAAAACAAGACTGAAATGCAGCAGGACAGATTTCCAAACTTGCAATTCCATGTCAGGTATATGTGACTTTTGATGAAATCACTGGGCTATAAAAGGCTAGGGTAACTCCACCACTGCAGCTGTACTGTCTGTTTCCTATCTCCTGTGTAGAATCCACCTCAAACTCACAACTTTCCTTGGTGAATATCCCATGATTCTAAAATCTCTAACATCCAAAGGTTTTCATTGAAACTTACAGCTCACCCTCACAGCTTTACACAGTGGCCTCACAAGGCATATTTGCAGGGATTCCAACCATGCATCATGATGCTTAGCTTCAGCAGTTGTCATGAATCATGGTGCAGAGTTCTGTGACACACTGCCTCTTACATATTTTATCCTTCCAAAACCAATTCCATGTGGACAATGCTGCTGTGTTCTGCTGTTAGATTGGGATGAAGAGTGGCATCCATGCATTATAACTACAACAGCCTATGTATGCTGACCTTTAAGAGCAGGGAACCCCTTCAGCCTTTTTTTTCTGTCAGGCATTTTCCTTTTAAAAGTATTTTTTTTTTTTTTGGAGGTAGGGTCTCACTCTAGCACAGGCTAACCTGGAATTCATTCTGTATACTCAAGTTGGCCTCAAACTCACAGAAATCCTCCTACATCTGCTTCCCAAGTGCTGGTATTAAAGGTGTGTGTCACCACGCCCATAAAAGTATTTTATTTCTTCCTAATTTAAGCCTTCAATGGGTTGTATCTTGCCACCTTGCCACCATTTTTCATATTGTCACAGTACAGAGCAGTAAAATTGCTTGCTTTTCTTCACATGCTAAATTTTTTTACATATTTTATGTGTCTGCTCTATATTTTGCTGTATTTCATTACAGGTCTGAATGAGAACAGATAAAAGAAGCCACACAACAAATCCAATGCTATTCTGCCAAACACATTAATATATTACATTAACATTTTACTTCAGTAAAGTTTCTCAGGACATGGGTGAATGCAGACATACTTTTAAAATATCTAAGTATTTGAAAGAGAGATAATGGGCATGCCAGGGCCTCTAGCCACTAAAAATGAACTCCAGATGCATGTACCACCTTGTGCATTTGGCTTAACTGGGTACTGGGGAGTAGAACCTATGTTCTTAGGCTTTACAGGCAAAGGGCTTAATCATAAGCCATCGTTCAAATTTCCATATCCTTCCACATTACTCCCACAAAGCAGTCCCAAACGACTAAGACCCACATGGTCAGATTTATTGCAATAGTGGCCCCATTTATTTGTACAAACTAAGTTCCAGACTCTGAAATAATGAGAGTAAGATTCTATTCAATAAGAATATTTTCTCATTCCTGGGACAAAATACCAAGCAGAGGTTTATAGGACGAAAAGATTTAATTTGGCTTATAATTCCAAAAGGTGAAGTCCATCATGGTGAGGAAGTCATGGTAGAACAGGAAGTTAACTTCACAGCAAGAAGGAGTAATTAGGAGCCGGGCATGGTGGTGCACACCTTTAATCCCAGCACTTGGGAGGCAGAGGTAGGAGGATCACTGTGCATTCGAGACCACCCTGAGACTACATAGTGAATTCCAGGTCAGCCTGGGCTAGAGTGAGACCCTACCTTGAAAAAACAAAACAACAACAACAACAAAAGAGTGAGTAATTAGAGAAAAAACATAAAGTGGGGCCATGCTAACGGTCTCAATGTCCATCACCAGTTACCCACTTCTTCCACTAAGGCTCTACTTCCTAAAGGTTCTTTGACCTTCCCAAGCATACCACCACATTAGGAATATGTACTCAAACACATCAATTTATTGGGAACATTTTACATTCATAGCACTACAATAAATAATTATACTCCCAATTAAGACGGCCAGAAGAGATGATAAAACTGCCTACATAGAGGGAAAATTTGATCTTTGAAGCTGATAGATATTGAGACAAAATGTGATTGCTTGATTCCAATTGTGATAGATTGTTATTATTTAAAAAAATAATGTATTTATTTACTTAAAGTAAGGTGAAAGAAAAAATGAGAATGTGTGCACCAGGACCTTCTGCCACTGCAAATGAACTTCAGATACATGCACCACTTTGTTGGTCTGGCTTTATGTGGGTAGTGGAGAATTGAACCTGGCAGACTTTGCAGTCAAGTATGGTTAACTGCAGAGAATCTCCCCACAGGTGATATTCTTATTGCATATAATCTTTTTTTAAAAAATTAATTAATTAATTTATTTGAGAGCGACAGACACAGAGAGAAAGACAGAGGGAGAGAGAGAGAATGGGCGTGCCAGGGCTTCCAGCCTCTGCAAACAAACTCCAGACGCGTGCGCCCCCTTGTGCATCTGGCTAACGTGGGACCTGGGGAACCGAGCCTCAAACCGGGGTCCTTAGGCTTCACAGGCAAGCGCTTAACTGTCTAAGCCATCTCTCCAGCCCTGCATATAATCTTCCTCTCATTATTTCAGAGTCTGGAACTTAGCTTGCAGGGAGTAACTGAGGCAATATTAATGGTTTGCAGGACTAGGTAAAAGGGAAGTTTATCCTATCTTAGCAACGAGAAGTCTTTTCAGGTAAAGCAAAACTATGAGAAGTAGAAAGTGTCTTAAATATCACTATAATAGATAATCCTCATAGCATGCATCTTCCATATCCATCTTTCCTGCCTATATGCATCAGCAATTAACATTTGTTGTGGATTGAATTGCAGCCTCTATAAACTCATGAGTTTGAATGTTAGGTCCCTGGATGGTGGAAATTTTGACATTGGAGTCTTCCTGGAGGAGGTGTGTAATTGAGGTCAAGCTTATGTCCAGTTTCCCTTGCCAGTTTTGGGCTCACTCTTCTGTTGCTGTTTTCCACCTGCTGTGTGTCATAGCTGATGTCTAGCCTCTGCTCATGCCATCCATTCCCCTGCCATGATGGAACTTCCCCTTATGTCTGTAAGCCAAAAGAAACTCTTTCCTCCCATAAGCTCCTTTTTGTTCAGGTTTGTGCCATCAATGTGAATTAACACCATGTTATGACTTGTACACTTTGGCAAAAACAGTTTTAGGTCCTGAAGAAAGAAGTTTGGTTTAAGAATGTCTAATTCAGAAGGAAGTCACTCATGGAAAAACATGATGTTGTGTGATAGGAGGTGTTTATACATAAATTTCTAGGTAAAGCTTAAGTTTTCTATAAATATTAGTCATCTGACTCTGATGTAGAACTTTAAGTAGTATCTTAGAGATGATTATCAAAATGTTACTCCTTGAATTTCTTTCTAAAATGACTCAGATCAAACACTTAAGTTTAGGATTCATATGCAGCCAATACAATGAAACTCATACTTTTCACCTATCATAAGGGGACATAATATTTGGATCTCATTACAACTCCTTGCACTGCTGACACAGGTTAATGCAGTTTCTAGTATATTCAATTTAAATATATTAATCAGTGCTAGCTGTATTCTCCATACTTAAGCACAACACATTACACTGTTAAAATAATGTTCTGACCATATTCTTATGAGGTCCTGCATGGAGTTTGAAACAACAACCAAGACACAAATCCCACAGTGCTCTAAAATTTTTAAAAGATTTTATTTGACTATTTTTCTTCAATTTCAGTTATTTTATATGCTGGATATGGGATGCAGGGATAAAGTTTGAAAAGCTAGTACCTCCTCTGTAATTCATGGTTGGTTTTTTTTTTTTTTTTTTTTGGTTTTACAACCTTGAGGATATTTTGATGCAGATTTATTTCTCAGTTTTGAGGCCTCAACAAAAATGCAATACAGATTTCCTTTAACATCTTGTTATAAGCTTATTTAGAAAGGTAAGGTTATCACTAACACAAATTTAAAAATCATATTACTGGATCTACAGAGAAATAAAGCATAAAATGAAAAACTATTAGGAATGCAATGCTGTTGAAATTTAAATATGAAATGTCTTCCCATAGTATCATATGTTTGAATATTTGTTCCCCAACTTGTGACACTGTTTGAGAAGATTGTAAACATTAAGGAGGTGGAGCATTGCTGGAGAAAGTGGGTATTTTGGGGTAGGACTTAAGATATTATTAACCTGGTCTCACATCCTGTTTATCTTTGTTTCCCTGCTGTGGGTGCAATGTGACTAGCCAGCCTTTGCTTGCTGCCATACCTTCTCCACCATGAGGGAATGCGTCAGCTGGAAACTGTAAGCCAGAATACTCATTACTTCCTTAAGTTGCTTCTGGTCTTGTCCCATCAATAAGAAAGTAACTAACACAAATATCTTCATATTTAAATAAAGTTAAACAATGAAATGTAGGCATTAATAAATGTAGTTTACAAAAATTAGTCAAAATGAATTCCTTGAAAGAAATGACAGTTATTTGTGATACATGGATAGCAATAACACATTTATATATCACTTTCTAATTTAACATTCAGATGGATTCTTAATATTCTTTCATTTTGCTTCAATGATATTGGCATCAAGAATCTTAATATATGTGATAAAGGTAACTATAACAGAATGTAATTCTGCTTACCTCGGAGGTAGGTAATTTAAGAAACCTCTAAAAAGGTGAGACATGTATCTCATAACTAGAATAATTGCCTACCCTAGTAACCTAGACGGAAAAAATTAAAGGATACCTTTGACTTTGAAAGAACCTTCCAATTTCTCTTTCTAAATACTAAGAGCTTGAGCTAAGTCCTGAAGCAAAGTTTTAACCAAGATAAATCATTAAAGCTGAAGTGAGTTTTTCATGTCTTTAAACATTTATTTTCTGTCCAATTGACTGTCTTGTTTTGTGGGGGAGGGGTTTGGAGAAAATATGATGCTCTGTACGGTTAAAGTATTAATTGTATGACATGTCATCCATTTTCCTGGGATATATTCCCCACTGTGCTGCTAGATTGTATACTACTGTTCAAGGTTTAGTAAGTCATCCCAAGTATCTGCAAGATGCTTAGACTTAACAAGAAGCACAGAATTGCTGCACATATATTTCATGTTACCTATGCTACCTTACCACCTCATATGGAATACTTTCCTTTGCTTTCTTGTGTGTAATATTATGGCATGGTGTCTGGGTATGTATGGTGTTGTGTGTGGTGTATGCACTCACATGTGCTAGTGTGGTGCCTTGTGTGATAACCAGAGTTGGCTGGAAATAAAACACGGTGTTCCACTCTCCATCACTCATTCACCTTTTTTTCCCCTTGTGACAGTCTTTTACTGATTTTGGAGCTTGCTGTTTGTGAGCAACAGTGATTCTCTGGTGTCCACATCCCATAGGACTAGGATTCTATAACATGTGTTGCAATGCTAAGCTGTTTACATCTGGCTTGTAGATTAAAATTCAGGTGTTCTTAGGCCCTCATGCTTGCACACTAAGTGAACTTAGCTGCTGAGCCATCTCTCAAGCTGTGATGGTTTGAATTAGATGTTCCCCATAACCTCACATGTTCGGAATGCTTGGTCCTCAACTCGTGGATGACAATTTGGGAGGTGGATTCTTCCTGGAGGAGGTGTTATTGAGTGTGGGCTTAGGGTTGTTATAGCAAGCTTCACTTGCTATGGTCGACTCATTCTCTTGCTGCTGTTTTCCACCTGCTATGGCAGAGGTAATGTTCAGCCTCTGGTCATGCCATGCTTTGCCTGCCTTCATAGAGAGTCCCCTCAAGACTATAAGCCAAAATAAAAACTTTCTTCTCATCACCTGCTTTTGGTAGGGTGCTTTATCCCAGCAATGAGAGAGTATCTATAATATCAGCCCAATATTTTTTCTTTTACTGTTTTGTGCATGTGTTTATGGTGCATATGTGTGTGTGTGTGTTTGTATGTGTGAATGTGGGTATATACATGTATGCCATGGCATACACGTCAGTGTCAGAAAGCAATCTCAGATGTTGGTCTTCATTTTCCACATTGTTTGAGATAAGATTTCTATTGTTTACTGCTATGTATGCCAGGTTAGCTGGCTCATAACCTTACAGCAGTTTCTCCTGTCTCTATCTCCCATTTCTGGAACATCTATTAGTCTTGTGGTGGCCAATTTCATTGTCTTTCTGCCTCTTGAATTTATTTTCATATTTTTCAATTGCATTACTCTCTCTGACACATTTTAAGTTTTATTCCAGACGTATAATAAGCAGTTTATAAATATATTTTATTTTAATCACCCTAACAACCCATAAAGGGCAATATTTCCAATGCTACTTTTATGGATACATTAATCTGTTCAAGTACCAAAGCATATACCATAGACGGGGCTGTTTAAGCAATAAAAATTCATCTATCATGGTTTGGGGGACTAGAGTTGTAAGATCAGGGTGCCACCACTGTAGAATTTATATGAAGACCTTTATGGATTGTAAATTGATATCTTGAACTAATCAAATATAATCACATTCCAAACCTTATGACTTCACTTAGCTTGATGTACCTCTTCATTCCAGATTATTCCCTTTTTCTCATTGGAGGTTAGGATACCAAGTTACAATGTTAGATGGGACACATTTCAGTACTTAGCAGTAAATGGAGGTTCTAAAGCCCAGTGTATTTGCTTTTTACAATGCAAAACAGCTAATAAGTGTTACAGCCATTAGTGAACCGAAGTCTTTTAGTGTATTGGAATTCCAGGGCTTTAATGAAATCTCTTTTTTTTTATTTTATGCTTACTAGATTTTTACAAGGATCAGAGATAATCTTATTTTTTTCATTTTTTATGAGATGTAAGGTAATTTGTGATACTAGAAGATAAAATACAGAGAATTTAAAAGAGTATGAATATTACTCATAATCCCACTAGACAGCCATAAAGTTGTTAGCACTTTATGACTTATTTCTTTAGTCTTTTATTTTGCCATACTTTATTTACATTGAATTTTACTTTATGTATAATTTTAATTCCTTGTGATTGTTTAAGTATTTAAAATATCATTTTATAAATAATTTTCCATATCTATATAATATTCAGCATATTAATGTTGTTATCAATCTCCTTTTGTTAGATGATTTATAGGTTACATTTTATAATTTTTCTAAATAATTTGATAATAAAATAAATTTCCATAGAAATAAGTTTGCTCAATTACAGATACTTTTAATAAAGTGTTAGAATTTGAGACTTTATTGTGTGAACATAGAACAGCACATTTGCTAACTATTAACATTTCTTGAACACTTTGTTTCACCATTGTATTTCTAGAATATGAGCTCTTTCATCTTGACCATAATTCTACCTGTTACACATGGTTGCCAGTGGGGTGGATCATTGGGAGAGGGGCCCAAATCAAAGCAAAGAAAACAGTTATTTCTGTAGAAAATATTTCTCTCTCACGTTCTATGGCTTAATATTGTCTCTGAAGAATACAAAATACATCAATAGAACCCGGGCGTGGTAGTGCACACCTTTAATCCCAGCACTCGGGAGGCAGAGGTAGGAGGATTGCCATGAGTTCGAGGCCAGTATGAGAATATGTAGTGAATTCCAGCTCAGCCTGAGGCAGAGTGAAACCCTACCAGGAAAATACAAACAGAAAAAAAGTACATCAATAGGATGTGAGAAAGTGCACTTGTCCAAAGGGCCAATTGGCATTGGGAAGCAGCAATGTTGAAGTCATATGATATGTAATGGCAAGTACTATTGGAGAATTCCCTCATATGTGGTGTGGACAGAAAGAGAGGCTGGAGTAACCTTCCTAACTGCTAAAAGTGGGAGTAACACAGGAGAAGGGATGCCTGTGGCTTTCAGGGGATCTTGACTGAAGTGTGCAGGCAGTATGTGGAGAAGTGAGAATTAGTATGTGGGCCTTTACATGCTGGTTAAAGTCCAATGGTAATTAGAAGGTTTATGTATGAAATTAATGAGAATGATTCAGAATCAACATATTATCACCATTGTGCTTTACCCACTGTCACTGTACCCCACAAAATAAATTTTATGCTTACTAGATTGTGAAGTCATCAGTCTTTCCTCCTGAATTTTGACCTGGTCCCACAATTTTGGAACAAATCCCTTAAGAGTTGTTCACGTGAGTGCTGGAGAGATAGCTTAGCACTTAATGTGCTTGCCTGTGAAGTCTAAGGACACAGGTTCAATTCTCCAGGTCCCATGTTAGCCAGATGCACATCCTGGCACATACATCTGGAGTTTGTTTGCAGTGGATAGAGGCCCTGGTGTGCCCATTCCCCCCCCCCCCATGCATCTAAAAATAAATAAATAGAATGATATTTTTTTTTAAAGAATTGTTCACATGATCAGTAATCCTGTTGCTTTGTGATATTTGATCAATCCTGTGTGTGGAGTAGAGTCAGAGAGTGTCCTCAATGTCAGAATCAGAAATCAACACCCATCCTGGTCTGGATCTAGGCTTGGAATAACTCAAGCAATCCAGCTGCTTTCAGCCATTAGAAATGGATTAGTGAAATTCTGAGGAAGGAGGTTTTTTAGGTTTTGGATTATACACAGTACTAGCTTTAATTTGGGACTACTTTTCATGGATGGCATTGCTGCTTCACTCATTCATAGGAACTTACTAAGGACTGATTGTGATACCTCAAAACTATTTGGGATTGTGATTATAATAAGTAATAATTAATCGTGCATTCCAAAATTGCTTAAGAAAGTTAATTTCAAGTGATGGTGTTTGGAGATGGGTCCTTTCATTAGTAATAAGTTCATGATAATGGTGCCCTTTTATGGGATTTGTGCCTTCACAGGAGGATACTATTTCTTTCAGCTCTTTTCAATGTAAAAATGTAATGGGAAGATGTCTCTTTGAAAAGCCAATAATGGGCCCTTACCAGGTACATCTTCCACGCTTTGAACTTGGACTTTAAGGAATCCAGAATTATGATTAATTAGTAGTTATTGTTTAAGTTGCCCACTTTATTATAATTTGTTATAGCAACCAAAATTAAGAAAGGACTTTAATAATTATAAGTAAGATGCTCCAAAACACACTGCCTATGAGATGTGGGTTCCAGAGAAGGATTCCTGGATTTCCCAGTTCTAAGGGTAGTACTAATACATGGGTGCTAATTTCTGAGCACACTGAATGCTTTTTATTTAGAGTATCCTGCAGCTGGATTCTATCAATTATGAATTCCAACAACAACATATGGATATGTTTATGTTAAGATACCTGATTTTTCTTTCAGCTTTGTCCTTTCCACCACTGGACTTTCTGATGAATTAGAGCACTTGTTCCGGCATAAGGATCCTTTGGTAAATACAAGAGGAGTACAGAACCTCTTAAGAAAGAAATTATGGCTAGAATGATCGCTCAGTGGTTAAAGGAACTTGCTTGCAAAACCTCAAAGCCTGACGACCTAGGATTCCATTCTCTAGTATCCACATAAAGCCAAATGCACAAAGTGGCACATGTTTTTGGAGTTAGTTTGTAATAGTATACTCATTCATTCTCTCTCACAACTTTCTCAAAGGAATAAAAATGTTGAAAAAAAAGAAATCAACTCTTTTATTATAACTTCTCTCAAACTTAAAAAAAATTAAGATGTAAACTAACTTTCTGAGAATTTTAAGGTTAAAAAAAACTGTCAACCTTTCATATGTTCAAATAATTAACAACTTTTGAGTAGATTAGTTTCCTAATTGAGACTTCAAATACTTTTTGATTCACTGCTTTAGTTCTCTGAACGTGCTGATTAAACATACCATGTGTGGTGTATTCTCGGCTGAATCTGAAATACTTCCCAATAGCTGTAGCCAGTTATTCAGCAATGGCTTTTCTCTCAGTCAGTGCTAGGATTACCACAGTCTCTGTGTTGTCTCTCCTGATCTCTCATCAGAATAAATAGAAATAGGAGTTTCAAGGAAAATCAGTGGAATAAATCATTTTTAATGGGCTTTCGATGTCTGACATAGTGAACCTCAGTCAGATGGAATTCAGACGTACAGACTCACAATAGAAGCTTCAAAATTTACACATATTCTGTCCTACCTGTTTGGGATGTGATTTTTTTCCTTTTCAGCAAATTAACATCTAATTATTCCATCACAGTTCTAAGTTCTTGTTGTTTCCTGACTTCAGACATTAAGGTAGTAACCCTTGTAAAATATCTGTGGGGTACATATTGTTTTTTATATCTCTTGCCAAAATCTGTGTTCATAAACATTTATTTCACCATTTGAGTAAGAATAGCTTTTCCTTCTCAGTTCCATACAATTGTATACTACAACAGCTTTTGCTTTTCATTGTGCCCCCAGAAGATAGCACAGTGCCTGTTAAGTATTTAACATTAATTATTATAAAACTTTGAATTGGCTTTCCAAATCATTCCTACACTTCAGTTTCATCATGAATGAAGTAAACCTTAAATTTAATCACAGTCTTCCAGATATTTTCTAATGGTTATATGATAAAGTGAGAACTGTATCAAGGGCTCACAAACTTCTGCAATCTAGTCCTTTCTTTCCTCTTTACTCCCACACTCAAATGATTCTAAAGTCCTATAGTCATCCTGCCCCATAACTTTCTCTACCTAAAATTCCCTCATCTCTCCCTTGTTTTAATGTTTTCTTGCCTACTGAACAACTTCAGACATTACAACTTTGAGAATATTTTCTCTGCTAATTCAGCCTGAATTTGAAGCTCTCAACATTACACAGATACTTCCATGCTTCCCAACCCAACTCTGTCAGTAATAAATCCCCTTTGTGCTCTATTTGCCTCTCACAGTTGTAGTTTAGCACTTGCAATTTTCAGCAATGATGATATGTATATATTAGATATTGTTGCAAGTACAAGGGAGTAGCTTTGTTTCAGACAGTGTTAACACACTGTCCTGTGACTAAGAACTACAACAGATCAGTTTTTGACCATAAAATCAAAAATTAATGAGATAGTAAGAGAAAAGAACTTCTTATTATTTCTGATATTCAACAATCACCACTAAAAATGATAGCCAAGAGTATGGCACGGTGAAAGCAAGGATGTGAGGGTGAATTATATTTCAAAGCTCTGGTTAAGGTGCTTGCCTGTGAATCCTGAGGACTCAGGTTTGATTCCTGGGTGCCCACATAAGCTAGATGCACATGGTGGTGCATTTGTCTGGAGTTTGCAGTGGCTAGAGGACCTGGATCACCCATTCTCTCTCTGTGTCCCTCTATCTCCTTCTCTCAAATAAAAAGTTTAAAAAGTATATAAAATAAAATAAAATTCTTATGTGTAGCACTGGCCATTATCTACCATAGGTAGACTTTCATCATGTTAAATTCCAAGTAACGAGTTGTGACTAAATTTGAACTTCTGCAAAGTAATAAAAGAGTGAGCCCTCACAAACCAACACATGGCTCGCTCCAAGATAGCACTGGATTGAATGAATCTTTTCAAACGAGCTATTTCAGTTAAGGAAATATTCTTTGTTTCCAAGGCTATCTATTTGCCAGTATTCTACTTCTCCTATACCTTATTCCTTCTAAGTATCCCTCTTATACCACCAAATATTTTCTTTCCACTGTTTCATTTTTTCTGTGAGTACAAACATATCTATGCATTACTTGCTCTTTGAGTTTCGTTATTCTTTTCAATACCTATATAGCTCATAACTTTCTTATTTATAAATGTGATAAGTGTATTTGAGTCTTCCCCTGTGACTCAGGCCTTGGTCTAAGCAGCTCCCATACATTACATCTCACTACACTGAATTTATTTCAACTAAACATTCATGCCAATTTCTTTCCTTTCTCAAGGACTTTGCATATGGGTTTCCTTTTTCTTCCAAATATCTTTAATAACTTATTCAATTTTATCTATAATGGCTCAATGCTTCAATGTCACCTCCTCAGAGAACTATGTGTTTATTGCCTGCTCAGTTACAAGGTCTCATAGAATTTGTTACTTCTGGTTCATAACACTTAATAGAGTTTGTAAGAAAATAATGATTTTGTGAACTTTTTATTAATATTATTGTATCTTACTAGACTATGAGCTCTATGATGGAAGTAACCCTGGGACTTTCAACCCCTAGCATAGTACTTAGTGGTATTGAATGGATGTTTAAATGAGCAATGCATTATATTACATAAGGGAACAGAAACTACCTCCTAATAGTATGTTAGGAAATTTAAGCTGGTTTGGTTTTCTTATCTCTAAAGTGAAAAATACTGCCAGTTTATTGTCCAAAATCTAATACAACTTGTAACTTAGGGTAGTGTTTTAGAAAAGCAAAGGTGGTCAGTTTGTGTCCCTGATTAAAACCTTAGTAACTTAGTATTGCTACTATAATTCAGCCTAAATCCTTCAAAGAAACCCAAGAACACTGATACATATTTCTCTATCTGGCTTCCTATTCCCATCTCATCTTATGTCTGTACTAATCAAAACACTTCTAGGCCGGGCGTGGTGGCACGTGACTTTAATCCCAGCATTCGGGAAGCAAAGGTAGGAGGATTGCCATGAGTTCAAAGCCACCTTGAGACTACATAGTGAATGCCAGGTCAACCTGGGCTAGAGCAACCTACCTAGGACAAACCAAAAAAAAAAAAAAAGGCTTGTTGGGGAGCTGAAGAAATGGCTGAGCAATTAAATGTAGTTGCTTGTAAAGCCTGATGGCTTGTGTTTGAGTCTCCACTACCTACATAAAGCTAGGTTTGTATGTACATATATTTTTTAAAGACTTCTAGAGCTGGAGAGATGGCTCAGCTGTTAAAGGTGCTTGCTTGCAATGCCTCATGGCTGAGATTTGATTTCCCAGTACCCATGTAAAGCCTGATGAACAAAGTGGCACATGGGTCTGGAATTTATTTGCAAAGTCAATAGGCCCTGGCACACTTATACTCTCTCTCTGTCTCTCTCTGTCTCTCTCTGTCTCTCTCTCTCTCTCTCTCTCTCTCTCTCTCTCTCTCTCTCTCTCTCTCTCTCTCTGTCTCTTAAAAAGCTTTTAATCAATCCCTTGGATGCCTCATCATGATGTTGGTTTACTGTGGACCACTTGTATTTGCACTTCATTTCTTATAGATTGTCTTTCCCTGAACACATACATACTGTTTTATTTTTATTTATTTATTTATTTTCTTACAGTTTTGAGCTGTAATCTCAGTGGTAACTTTCATACATAAAGCTTCCCTGATTCTCCAACATAGGTGTGGTAGTCTGAATGTATGTCTTCCATATAGTTGGGTCTTTTATTAAAGTTTGTAACTTAAGTCTCCAACCACCTGGCTGGAGAAGGTGTCACTGGGGGAAGATCCTGGGGACCAACCCAAAATGTGTTTGGGGACATATCTGAATTCCAGCCCAAAGGTTTGTAGAGAAGTCTGAACTCTGGGGGATTTTTTTGTTGTCTGCTTTAGGGTGTTTGCTGGCTGGTGGTGGTTTTCTCCCTGCTTGGATTTATGAATGGTAGCCAGCTTCTGAAGCCAAAAATGGAACTTTCCCTGAATCTATAAACTTGAAATAAACCCCTTCTTCACATAAAGTGTGTCTTATTTGGATGTTCATCCCAGCAACATGAAACTGTCTACAACAATAGGTAAGCTTTTTAAAAATTATTTATTAGAGAGAGAGGGAAAGAGGCAGGTAGAGAGAAAGAGAGACAATAGGCATTCCATGGCATCCAGCCACAGCAAACAAACTCCAGATGTGTGGGCCACCTTGTGCATCTGACTCATGTGAGTCCTGGGGAATCGAACCTGGGTCCTTTGGCTTTGCAGGCAAGTGACTTAATCACTAAGCCATTTCTCCAGCCCAGGTAATCTTTATTACTCTATACAACCATAGCTTTCCTTTCAAAGTATTTATTTGATTTTCATTTTATACTCATTACTGCATTTATTTGAGGAATAATAAATATTGACTGATGTCCTAGAGCATTCATGTTGCTATAACAGAATGACATAGAGTGGGTGGTTTATAAGAAACAAGGATTTATTTTAGAGTTATGGAGGCTGGCAAGTCTAGGATAAAGATGTGTAGAGGTTACATTTATGACAAGAGCCTGATTCATGGATAGTTGTATTGTCACGCCCTGGTATGGCAGAAGGGGCAACAGAGTCTTTGAAAGCCTTCTATAAAGCTACTCATAACAATTATGAGGCCTCTGCCTTCATGACATAGACACTTTCCAAAGGCTTCACCTCATCATACCATCACAATGGGGATTATATTTCAACATGTGAATTGTGGAGGGGTACAAATATTCAGTCTGTAGCAGTAGGCTGCTGTATTTTGTATTTTGGTTGACAAGAATTAAAAATATATGTTTTGTTTATTGGTTTTCTTTAAATGGGATATGTGACTTAAGATAGGGAAAGGATTTAAGAAACAAATTTCTGTTGATGTCTATCAGGAAAGAACACCTATGTTGAAAAGAAAAGAGAGGAGATCAGTGTAAAAATAAAAGGTGAAAATATAACTTGCAAATTGAGCTACACATTAAGCTGCCTACCTTCAACTGGACAAAATCCAGAAAAATCATAAAACAAATATATTAGATATAATTATTAGCTTAAAAGTAAGAAAGAGAAATCAGGCGCCAGCAACCATTGGAAATTCAAAACCAAGGCTAAGAAATGTTAAAACTTAAAGGCCCGTGGACACACTAGAAGTAGATATGGAACTGATAGGAATGGACTTAGCCTGAAACCAATAAGTTTCAGCATCAGGACTCTTCAGTTTCACAAATCTTTTCTAAGACCCAGGAAGGAGGTATCAACACCACATAAAGTGTCTTTATGCAATCACTAAACTCCACTGTGTCTTCCTAATTTGTTTACTTTTTCAGTAAACTTCTCTTTTTTGTTGAGTGTAACAATATTGCATAAATATTATGAATCACTATAAGCTTTATAAAAATGGGTAGAGAGATATGCTATGGATGTTATATTCTCATAAAATCAGAAGAGTCAAATCACAGATCTTATGTGAAATCATATTCAAAATATTCATAAAGGTTAAGTTCCCCATTTATATAGAAAATTGGAAAGAAATTTTCATGTGTTTTAATACAATCCTTGGTTCAACACATACAGAGTTAGAGTAGTCTACCTTTATGTGTGATTTTGCTTTTCTTAGTTTCATTTAGTTTCAGTCACTTGAAATTCAAACATGTGAAGTTAAAAACTCAAAACACAATTTACAAGTTTGAGATGATTTCTATAGTGCCATAGTAGTTTTATTCAATTATCAGCTTTAACTTTTAATCTTTATACTGTGTTTACTTTATTACTTTTATGTTTTTTTATTATTTATTAGCATATAGCATATTAGCATAGGCTTTATTGTGATGCTTTTAAACAAATTTTGGCTTTTGTTTCCCTTCACTCCTCTTTGTTCCATCTATTTTCCCTTATGCCATCCCTATAATATAGTCTCCTTTATGCTTTCATACTAATGCTTCCTTTCCCCTCTCATGGTCTATCTGAAATCATAGCCTATACTCACTCTCATATTTACCTACAAATAAACATAAAAAAAACAATAGAAAGAAGTTTTTTGTCTTTCTGGGCTCACACTACCAAATCTTTTACATACATTTTCTTGAAAAGTGCATAACTTTATTGTTCTTTATGAAAAGTACCTGGAAAAACCTACTCCATCATGTATATGTACCACATTTTCATTATCCAGTCATCAGTTGATTAGCATCTAGGCTGATTTCATTTCCTAACTATTGTGAATAGAGCATCAGTGAACATGGATGTGTAAGTATCTCTGTGGTAGGATCCAGAGTCCTTTGGATATATGTCCAGAGGTAGCTGAATAATATTGTAGTTCTATTATTAGCTTTTTGAGAAGCAGCCACAGTGTTTCCATAATATCTGCACCAGCTTACACTCATACCAACAGAGAATAAGTGTTCATTCTCCGGCTGAAGAGATGGCTTAACAGTTGAGGCACTTGTCTGCAAAGACTAATGACCTGACTTCAGTTCCCCAGTAACCCACATAAGAGCCACATGCACAAAGTAGTACACACATCTGGAGTTAATTTTCAGTGGCTAGGTGCCTCTGTCTCTTTCTCCTGGGAATGGTGGCACACACCTTTAATCGCAGTACTGGGGAGGAAGATGTAGGAGGACTGCTGTGAGTTTGAGGCCAGACTGATACTGCATAGTGAATTCCAGGTCAGCCTGGAGTAGAGCCAAATATTACCTCAGGGTAAAAAAAAAAAAAAAAAAACAAGAAAAAAAAGACTTCTCTTCTTCCCACAACCTCACAAGCATTTGTTGTTTATATTTAGTTGTAGACCATTCTTGCATTTAGCTTGTGATCCTGGATAAAGCTTACTTCTAGAAGATAGATGCTGGTTCATGTGTAATCCTGGAGCCTAAGGAGGGTCTTGAACTCAAAACACTGCCCTGTACAGGGTTATGCAGGCAGTGTGTTGGGCATGATTGTTGCCCACTACTGCTTCTCAACAGTCTAAGTTGCTTGGAGTATAACCCAAACACAGGGTCACAGGGTATTTTTCTGCTGTCTGGAAGTTTTCTACACTGGCCAAGGGGCTAGGTAGGTGCTGGGAATCGCTTTCTGCAGCTATATTATCTGCTGGTCTCCCACATAGGCCAGGTGCACGGGCTAAGGCTAGGGCTGTGCTTACTTTTTCATATGTACACTTGTATGGTAAAAACATAGCATACATAGGAGTCAGTACAGTCCATAGTTTTGGGCATCTATTTGGGATCTTGGGATATATCTCTCATGAATAAGAGTGAGTTACTATATTTTGGCCATTTTTTTCTCAATCTTTTTTTTGTGAATGTGTAAATCAAAATCCAGAGAAAGTAAAGTACTTATTCTGGGTGGAATATGCAGGCAAAGCAGGTCAAAGAAGGATAATAACTCATGTGTGTGATGCCTGGTGTCAGTTTCTTTCAGGAATCCTCTTAGTATTTACTATGAACTAGACATTTTAAATGTTTATCCTTACTAATTCATTTGGAGTACATGAAAATTGATGTTTATCTGAGAGGAGCATGGTATGTGCAACAAATACTCACATCCTATAACAAGAAATGCTCAAAGGAACTCTTCAAAACCCACTCTCAATCTCAAATTTCTTGCTTGCTTGTCCTTTTTTTTTTTTTTTTACCTCAGTATGATTGTAGATGAGTTTGGTACATCTCTTTCCTGACAACATATTTTCTTCTAGATTCTATGCACTAAAACCATAGCATGGTAAGAGTAGGAAGAATGCTAAATGTCAGAGAATGCAATCCTTATCTCCATTTCATGCTTACACCTTCTCTTAAACATTATAATTCCAACCATAGTCATAAGGAATGCCCTTTTTCAAACCAAGTTAATTATTGCCATTAATTCTAGGTCCCATGAAATTAAGCCACCTGACAGATATGCTTGCTGACTCTGCCTCAGCTTCATGTGAAACAGCAGTCTGTAAGACTGGGTGGAGGGAGGCAAGTCTAATTGAGATGAAGCTGAAAAGAAGTACAAACTATAAGACCCATGGTAAGAAACTGAGTTTTTGGGAATAGGTTTTTTTTTAAGTAGAATCTTGTATGGACACATCATATATTGGTACCATCATTTCTCTCCTCCTGCCTCCATTCCACTGAGGGCCCTCTTCAATGTGCTTGCAAGTATTTTCCCTAGAGTTGCAGGTTATGAGACGTAAGAACAGCAGTCAATCATTGTAGGACAGGAGTGCCAGTGGACATTCCCTTCCACTCTTTGGCTCTTACAATCTCTCTGCCCCTTCTTCCATAATGATATTCTACTGAGCAGGAAGGAAACATTATACAATGAAACTTGTAAGAAAAAGACAGATTTGGAACAGATCATACTAAGCGAAGTCACACAAGCACAGAAGGACAAATGCCACGTTTTCCCTCATCTGTGGTTCCTAACCTGGAACACCTTGAGATGCAGGCTTATCTGTTTCATTGTATACTTCCGAAACTGTTTCTTTTGCTGAGAATATTTTTAAATATCCGAGGCCTTTTTCTATTTCATATGTTTGTGTGTGTGTGTGTGTGTGTGTGTGTGTGTGTGTGTGTGTGTGTTTAACACTACTGAAAGAAGATTCTTATTCTATATAACAAGGAAAGACAGTCAGTTAAATTCCAGTTTTCTCTCTGTAAAAATATTTCATCCATCTCTGAATATGTAAAGCCAAAGTGAAAAGTGGTTATGGAAGTATTAACAGGAAAGAGGGAAATGAGAACTATGAACATTAATCTGTGCTATGTGTATTCAGGAAGTATTATTTCATAGCAAAATGAAATTCTCTTTCAAACATTGTCTTTTTCTATTTTTTCTTTACTTACTTGAGAGAAAGAGAGTGAATGAGAGAGAGAGAGAGAAAGAGAGAGAGGACCCACTAGGGCCTCTTGCCAGTGCACCACAAACAAACTCCAGACACATATGTCACTTTGTGCATCTGGAAAATTGAACCCAAGGCTAGTAGGCTTTTTAAGCAAGTGCCTTTAATTACTGAGACATGTCCTCAGCCCCAAAATTATCTTTTAATTTTTTGCATGTTTGTGGGGCATGTCTGTGTAGATGTGTACATATGTGTGTGCTGATGAATGGTGTGTGTGTGTGTGTGTGTGTTTGTGTGTGTGTGTGTCCTAGAGATATCTTTCAATATCACTCACCAATGTGTTTCATTGAGATGAAACAACGTTGAACATGGAGCTGCTGTTTTTCAGTTATGCTGGATAACCAGTGAGCCCCAGGGATATTCCAGTTTCCACTTCCCACAGGACTGGGGTTACAGGAGTGCCTTGTCATGCCCAGCTGTTTACATGGGTGCTGAAGAATCGAACTCGGTTTAAATCATGTCCTCTTAAGCCCTCATGCATGTGTAGGAAGCACTCCTACCTGCTCAGTCTTTCCCTAGCCCTAGCATTACCCATTGCAGCTATTTACCCTAACAAGTAGGGGAAAACTCACAGCCAGAAGACCTGATGCAAGCTTACTTAGCAAGAACCAGCTAATGGCCAGTAAAACCCAGATGGGAATACAGGGAAAGCAGTTACACACTAGGCCATGTAATAATTTCTGAGCAAATAAAGAGGAAAAGTTCAAGCCCTGGCTTCAATCTCTTCATACTGGAGTGGGAGGTAAACACTGATAAGGTACAGATTTCTTTCTTTCTTTCTTTCTTTTTTTTTTTTTTTTTACAAAAAAAGTATTACTGAGATAAAATTCACATACCACAAACTTGTCTGTTTAAAGTATAAAATCCAGTGACTTAACTGAACATTATAAACTATAACAACATTTGAAATTTTAAGTATTCAGGGTGATTAATTTACATTTACATCTTTTTTCCATCCCATGCTTTAATTTTTTATTTTTTATTAATTATGGACATAATTAATATGGAAACATCATGTGTTGGCACCTCATTGTGTTTTCAGGATATCCCCATGGGGGTAGTGAATTATGTGTTATGGAAGCAGAAGTCAGTTACTGGAGAGAAGCAATGCCTCTATGTCCCAATTTGTGGCTCCAAAAGTCTTTCTGCCACCTTCCCTAAAATTCTCTGAGCCATGTTGAGTATGTTTTAAGTCTACTTCAGTAGTGAGCTCTTACGAGCCTCTGGATCTCTGCTTTCGTAGGTGTTGAGTGTAGGTGCCCTCAGTGTCTGTCTCCTTCTGATTGTCAGGTTCACTATGGAAGCAGCACTCCTGCTCATCTCCCCAATTCCTCTGTAATTTCAGCTGAGGCTAGGCTGATGTGCAACAGGTACTTTATCCCCTCAGGTCTTGCTCCTGTCTGAAAAAGAGAAGCAGATCCTCCAAAAGAGAATGAAGTCAGCACAAGATAAATAGGATAAGCATTATTAATTTTGAGAATTTGATGGATGTAGTCACTCTTTTAGCCCAAGATTAGTGGGAGCTGGATGTTGGACAGAAAAATCATTGTCTGAATATGATTCGGACCTGTTTCTCAGTTCCAGATATGGGTCCCATTCCAATGAGTGCATATCTTAGCCAATCAGAAAGCTACTGGTTACACACCAAGGCTGTGTGCCACTATTGCACTTGGGTGTACATCATTACAGGATGTTTACTTATGAGTAGCTTAGACCCCCAGATTGTTTGGACAGTTGTTGGCCACTTACCTCTAGTAGCTCATGTAGTGAGTTCTAGCACTATATGGGCTGTTTGGGTCTGACTCTCTTCTGTATTCCAGTCAGGTCACTCAGTGTTCTGTGCAGACAGCATATGGCATCTTCAACAATAAAGTCTTAACATTTACCTCAGGTGGGGAATCAACTGCTTTGACAAAAGTGTGTCTTGTTTTGGGGATCTTGTAGATCTCAGATCAACCACTAATCGTGGGTGGTAACCACATCCTGGTTCTGGAGTTACACATTAGAGCCAAGGGGGGAAAAAGAGAAGAAAAATTTTAAGTTTAGGCCTTGTCCCACACTCTCCAGGATCCTCACTTGAGATTATTCCCCATTCTTCTGGTGAGGTTTCAACTTTTTAGACTGTCTTCAAGGATAAGGGTTTCCATGGTACCAGTTCATTTTGGGTTCAGTTTTATGTTTTCCTCCGCTACTTTTCCTCTCCTCCCAAGCCCTTTCTTCCCTATTGTCTGGGTGTCAAGTTGCCTATCAGGTATGTCAGCAACTCGGGCTGATCCAGGTTCGGAACTGCAGAAGAGTGAGACCATGAGGTGATGGTCTTTATGTGATTGTGTGAGTTTTCTGAGTATGATCTATTGTCCCAAGTCCCACCATTTTTCTACAGATTTCATTGTGTCATTTTTTTTCTTATTGCTGAGTAGAATTCCATTATGTAAATGTACCACAAATGTGTTATCCATTCACCAAATGATGGACACCTTGGTTGATTCCAGTTCTTAGCTAGTATGAATTGAGCAACTATAAACATGGTTGAGCAGACATCTCTGTAGTGAAGCATGGAGCATTTAGGGTATATGTCCAGGAAAGGTCTGTTGGCAGCTCTATATTCATCCATTTCAAGAATTTCCATGTTAATTTCCATAGAAGTTGTACAAATGTACAAGCTCACCAATAGTGAATGAGTGTTCCTATTTCTCTACAACCCCACCAACATTTATTTTCAGTTGATTTCTTTTTAATGATTGCCATCTTTACTGGAGTAAGATGGAATCTCATAGTTTTAATGTGCCTTTCCATGATGATTAGGGATATTGAAAATTTTCTTAAGTGTGTGTGTTACATTTGTATTTCTACTTCTAAAAACGCCCTAATCAATTCTTTGCTCCATTTTTGAGTGGGTTGTTTGATTTTTTTTTTTTTATTGTGTGGATTTTTGAGTTCTTTGTATATTATAGATATTAGACCTCCATCAGTGGTATAGCTGGCAAAAATTTTCTCCCATTCTTTGGGCAATCTATTGGCTCTGCTTATGGTATGTTTATCTGTGCAAAAACTGTTTAGCTTATGTGATCCTATTAATTGAGTGATTGTTTAAGTTTCTGGGTTAATGAGGTTTTGCTCAGGAAGTCTTTCCACACTTCTATATTGTGGAGAGTTCCTCCTATTTTTTCTTCCAATTGGAGAAGAGTTTTGGGTCTTATAATGGGGTCTTTAACCCATTTGGACTTGAGTTTTGTGTATGGTGAGATAAGTGGATTTAGTTTCATTTTTGTACATATGGTTATCTAGTTTGTCCAGCAACATTTGTTGTAGATGATGTCTTATCTCCAGTCTACATTATCATAGACTTTGTCAATGATCAAGCAGCTGTAGTGACTTGACCTAAGATCTGGGTCTTTTCCATTGGTCTATATTTCAGGTATGTGCCAGTATCATGCTATTTTTGTTACTATGGCTTTGTAATATAGCTTTAGATAGTGTATGGTGATACCTCTAGAGGTGTTTCTTTTGCTGATGTTATGCTTGGATATCCAAGGCCTGCTGCCATTCCATATGAATCTTGAGATCACTTTTTTTTCTATGTCTGTGAAGAATAATGCTGGTACTTTTGGTAGTATTGCCATTCTTTTTTCCTTTGGTTTTTCAAGGTAGGGTCTCACTCTATCCCAGGCTGACCTGGAATTCACTATGGAGTCTCACAGTGGCCTCGCACTCACGGAGATCCTCCTGCCTCTGACTCCCAAGTCCTGGGATTAAAGGCATGTGCCACCACGCCTGCCAGCATTGCCATTTTTATTTTTTTTTTGGTTTTTTTGAGGTAGGGTCTCACTATAGCCCAGGCTGACCTGGAATTCACTATGTAGTCTCAGGATGGCCTCAAACTCACAACAATCCTCCTACCTCTGCCTCCCAAGTGTTGGGATTAAAGGTGTGCACCACCATGCCTGGCTAGCCATTTTTTTAATGGTATTAATTCTACCTATCCAGGAGCTTGAGAGGTTTTTTCCATTTTTTCAAGTCCACCTCAGTTTCTTTACTGAGTGTGTTATGAAAGCGTTTAGTGCCATGAATTTTCCCCTAATGCCTGCCTTCATTGTGTCCCACAAATTTTGATAAGTTGTGTTCTTATTGTGATTTAAATTCTAGAAATTTTACAGTTTCCTATTTTTATTTCTTCCACTACCCATTTATTGTTTAAAAATCTGTTGGTCTATCTCCAGGAGCTGATGGAGTTCCTGGAGTGTCTTTTATTGTTAGTTTCTAGATTTGCAGCATTGTGAACTAATATCATGCAGGGAAGTATGTCAGTTCCCTTGAATATATGTAGGCAGGAGAAGGTTCCATGGGTTGGTGAGAAGAATGTGTATTCTGTAGATTTTTGATATAATGTTCTATAGATGTCCATTAGGTCTAGTTGATCTATGATCTTACTTTCCTATTGATTTTCTGTTTGAATGGTCTATTGATGATATTCGAGTATTGAAATCCCCAACTATTATGGTGTTGGTGGTTGTTTCTGTTTTGTTGTCAAGTAGGTTTTGTTCTATAAATTGTGGTGTACCTGTGTTTGGTGTATATGGATTTATAATTGTAATGTCCTCTTGTTGGATCATTCCCTTCATGAGTAAGAAGTGTCCTTCTTTGTTCTTTTGTATTACTTTTGGTTTGAAGTCTGTTTTATCAGATATCAGCATAGCAACTCCTGCTTGTTTCTTATTTCCATATGCTTGTAATATCATCTTCCACCCTTTCACCCTGATGAAGTATCTGTCTTCAGTGGTGAGGTGGATTTCTTGAAGACAGCATATTAAAGGGTCCATTTTTCTGATATATCCTTTTAAGTTGTGTCTTTTGATGGGTAAATTAAGTCCACTAGCATTTAAGATAATAACTTTGATGTTTGATTTAATCCCTGCCTTTTGGGGGTAATTTATGGTGTTTTCTTGGACTTTATACCTTTTTGAGCTTTCTCTAGTTTTGGTTATTATGGTCTGCTTCTTGTGTGCTCTTGAGATTGGTCATTTGACTCTTCTCTGTGGTGAATTTCCTGAAACATTCTCTGTAGGTTTGGCTTTGTGTTCAGATAATTGGAGAGCTGGCTTTTATTATAGAAAGTTTTTCCTTTTGCCATATATTATGAGGAATACTTTCACTGGATATAGTAGTTTGGGTTGTAACTCATAGCTATTAGACTTTGAAGTGTTCCATTCTGGCCCTCCTGGCTTTCAGCATTTCCACTGAGGTAATTTTGATGGGTTTGCCTTTGTATGTCATGTGTTGTTTCTCTCTTGCTGCTTTGAGCACTCTCTCTTTGTTGTCATTCTTTAGAGTCTTAATGATAATGTGTCTTGGAGAGTTTCTCCTTTGGTCCAGTCTGTTTAGAATTCTGTTAGCTTCTTATATCTTGATGGGACTCTCTTTTGAAAGGGTGGGAAAGTTTTCTTTAATAATTTTGTTGAATAAGTTCTCCCTCCATCTCTTTGGTCTGAATTTCTTCCCCTTATGATATACCCATGATCTGAATGTTTTGACATTTTAGGGTATCCCACAGTTCCCAAATGTTCTGTTCAACTGAATTATTGGACTTATTAAAATTTTTGGATTCCTGAACATTTTATTCTATCTTATCTTCCAGTTCTGAGGTTTTATCTTCCACATGATTAACTCTGTTCTTGAGGGTTTCTAGAGTTTTTCACTACTTCAGGTTGGTTTGCATTTTCCATCGCCTTTTTCTGGATTGTATCCAACCCTTTGTCAAGTTCCAGTTTCAGGTCAATTTTAGATTTTCTTAATACTTCTTTGAATTTATTCTTGCATTTTATTATGTCTTCATTGAGCTTAACCAACTGATTATTGAGGTCTTCTATTTTGGCACAACTTCAGATTACACTCTTTTTTAATTTTTACTTTCTATTGACAACTTCCATGATTGTAAACAATAACCCCTTGGTAATTCCCTCCCTCCCCCCACTTTATCCTTTGAAACTCCACTCTATCATATCCCCTTCCCATCTCAACAAGTCTCTATTTTATTTTGATGTCATTATCTTTTCCTTCTGCTATGGTGGTCTTGTGTAAGTAATGTCAGGCACTGTGAGGTCATGGATATCCAGGCCATTTTGTGTGTGGGGGAACATGTTGTAGGGAGTCCTACCCTTCCTTTAGCTCTTACATTCTTTGTTCCATCTCGTCTGCAATGGACCCTGAGCCTTGGAAGGTGTGATAGAGACATTTCAGTGCTGAGCACTCCTCTGTCACTTCTTCTTAGTACCATGGTGCCATCAGAGTCATCCCAAGGTCACTGCCATCTGAAAAGAGAAGGTTATCTACCAAAAGTGAGGGTGGCATTAATATATGGGTATGAACATTAGGAGAAGTGCCTACTGGGAAGTTTGGTGAGCATAGTATATACATTTAACCAGACAGCAGCAGACACTACACCACTAAAGCTCATAACTACCCCTGTTGTAGGTTTTCAGTATCAGGGATGTATTCCCTCCCATGGAGCAGGCCTCCAGTCCAATTAGAGTGCAGTTGGTTTCCACAATGACAGACGTGCCACTATTGTACCCATTGGTTTATTTGGTCTGGCTGGCAAAATATAAGGCTTACAGTGTGCACTGTTGAGTAACTTCACTGGTGATTTCTCTATTTCCCATTGAACTGCATGCAGCATGGCTTTTTCCAGCATTCTATCAGCTGGTCTACATGAAGGAGGTTCTCAGATCAGCTGCAGCATGATTTCTCAGTGACCTTGCAGCCCAAGCATGTGGAGTCTTTAGCAATAGTGTCTTACCATCTATTCCTCATGGGAGACCAAGGGCCCCAGCCACTTAACTCTCTTTAGAGGTCTCTCTTTTTTTTCTATTAGGTCCAACCTAGTGACGACAGCTATGTGGATTACATTTACATGACTGTTGGTTTTTATTGTTGTTGTTGATTTGCTGCCAGTTCTGCCATTTGCTTTGTCAGGGTCACATGTCTTGTTTCTTCATTTTGGTGTTGTATTTCTGTTGTCTCTTCTAGGTTTTGATTGGAGACTTCCATTGTGGGGTGAGGCAACCTTGTTGGGGTTCATTCCATTTGACATTTTGTTTTGTTTCTTTTGTGCTGTGGTATGTCCATCAAAGTGTGAATTTTATTTAATTTAGGGAAAGCAGGAGTTTTCCTTTGCAGTGTAGAAAGTAGGGGCCTGCATGGGATCAGCTTGGCTCAGGAGGGGCGATGGCACTTGGGCATGGAGCCTGCAGGTAGCACAGAAGAGAACCTGGTCAGGGGTGGAGTGACCAGAACAGGTGGTTGATGAGGTCTGCGGGTCTAGTGGGCTACCGCAGAGAGCATGAGAACCAGCAGATTTCCTCCTGTGCCTTTCTGTGACCTCTCACTGGAGGTTTACTCAGACTTCCTTACATTGGAGCCCCATAGATCTTGCCTGATATTACTTAGGGAGCTGATGTGTGGTTAGGTGGACGCCAGCTTGACCCCATATAAATTTTGAGATTATTGTTGACTATCTCTGTGAAGAATGATGCTAGGCTTTTTATTGTTGTTGCATTGAATCTGTATATTGCTTTTGGCATGACTGCCATTTTAACAATGATAATTATACCTATCAAGGATCATGAAAGGTCTTTCTATCATCTCAAGTACTCCTCAATTTTTTCTTGAGTGATTTTAGGTTTTCAGTATATAGGTCTTTCACATTGTTGATTAGTATTATCTCAAGGTATTTGATTTTTTTGTGACTATTGAAAACGGGACAGCATCACTGATTTCTTTCTCTATATCATTGTCTTTTGCACATAAGAAGGCTACTGAGTTTTGTGTGCTGATTTTGTATCCTTCAACTTTGCTGAAAGAATTTATCACCTTTAGAAGTTTTATTGTAAACTCTTTTTGGTCAATTATGTATAGGATCATGTCATCTGCAAATAGGGCTAGTTGACTACTTCCTTATGAATTTGTATCCCTTTTATATCATTCTCCTGCGTTATTGCTTGTGCTAGGATTTCTAGTACTATGTTGAAGAGCAGTGGTGAGAGTGGCACCCCTGTCTTGTTCCCACTCTTAAAGGGAACTGCTTTTATCTTCCCACATTAAGTATGATTTGGGCTTTAGGTGCTGTGTATATAGCCTTTATTATGTTGAGATATAAATGCTCTATGCCTAGTCTTTCCAGTGTTTTTATCTTGAAATGATATTAGATTTTGTTTAAGGCCTTCTCTGCATTTATTGAAATGACCATGTGGTTCGTTGTTTAAGTTTATTTATGTGGTGCATTATATTAATCAATTTTCACATGTTGAACCATCCCTACCTCCCTGAGATGAAACCTGCATGATTGAGGTGGATAAAGCTTTTTATGTGTTGTTGAATTCAGTTTGAGAGGATTTTTTCATGATTTTTCATCCAGGTTCATCAGGAATATAGGTCTGTAGTTTTCTTATTGTATCTCTGTCTGGATTTGGTATTAGGGTGATGATAGCTTCATAAAAGGAGTAGCAGAGGGTCCCCTGTTCTCTGATTGTATGAAATAGCTTGATTAAAAAGGGGTTTTAGTTCCTTGATGGTGGTTTGATAGAATTTGGCTGAGAATCCATCGGGTCCTGGAGATTTCTTTATGGGGAGATTTGTGATTACATTTTCAATCTCAAAGGATATAATGGGCTTGTTTAGGTGATCTTTCTGGTCTGGACTTAGTTTTAGTAGATGATATGTGTCTAGGAATTGGTCCATTTCCTCCAGGTTATCCAATTCTTTGGATTAGAGGTTTTGGAAATATGTCCTCATGATTCTTCCAATTTCATTGATGTTTGTTGTGACTTCTCCATTTTCATTTCTAATTTTGCTAATTTGAGAATTCTCTTTTTTTTCATTTGATCATGATGGTGAGGGATTTATCAATCTTGTTTACTTTTCAAAGAACAAGTTCCCTGTTTTATCAATTTTCCTGTTTTCTTAGTTTCCAATTCATTAACTTTTTGGCTCTGATCTTAATTATTTCATTCCATCTGGAATTCCTAGGGTTGAATTATTATTGTTTTATTCAATACCTTCAGGTGGATGGTTAGGCTATTAATTTGTGATCTCTCTTTCTTTGTTATGAAGGCATTTAGTGCTCTAAACTTTCCCCTTAGGACTGCCTTTACTGTGTCCCATAAGTCTTGGTATATTGTAATTTTTTTAAATATTTTATTTACGTATTTGAGAGAGAGAAAGAGGCAGATAGAATCAATGGGCATGCCAGGGCATCTAGCCACTGCAAACAAACTCCAGATGATTGTGCCACCTTGTGCACCTGGCTTTATGTGGGTACTAGGGAATTGAACCTGTGTCCTTTGGCTTTGCAGAAAAGTACCATTATCACTAAGAAATTGCTATATACCTGTTGTAATTTTTTTTTATCATTCAGTTCACAAAATTTTACAATTTCCCTTTTTACTTCTTATTTAATTTCTACTTTCAAAGAATTGTCATCTGGTATGAAGCAGGAAGTAATGTCAATTTTCCTGCATTTATGGAGGCATGCTTTATAGCCTCATATATAATCCATTTTTGGAGAAGGTTCCATGGGCTGCTGAGAAGAATGTGTATTCTGTAGAATTGGGGAGCAATGTTCTGGAGATGTCAGATATGTCTTATTAAGCTGTGGTGGTATTAAGATTTATTATTTCCCTGCTGATTTTCTTCTTGAATAATGTATTGATGATAGTGGGGTATTGAGTTCCCTCACTACAATGGTACTGGGATTTATTTCTGATATGTTGTCAAGTATGCTTTGCTTTATAAAGTATGGCACACCTGGGCTGGAGAGATGGCTTAGCAGTTAAGTGCTTCCCTGTGAAGCCTAAGGACCCTGGTTCAAGGCTCAATTCTCCAGGACCCGTGTTAGCCATATGCACAAGGGGGTGCACGTGTCTGCAGTTTGTTTGCAGTGGCTGGAGGCCCTGGAGAGCTCATTCTCTCTCTATTTATCTGCCTTTCTCTCTCTCTCTCTCTGTGTGTGTGTGTGTCTGTTGCTTTCAAAGAAATAAATAAAAATAAACAAAAAAATTAAAAAAATAAAGTGTGACACACCTGTGTTTGGTGCATATAGTTGTATGATTGTGATGTCCTCTTTATTTTATCATTCCCTGGGTAAGTAAGATGTGGCCTTCTTTGTCTTTTTTGGTTATTTTTGTTTTGAAGTCGATTTTATCAGATATTGATATAGCAGCAACTGCTTATTTCTTATTTCAATTTTCTTTGAATATCATTTTCCACTCTTTCACTGTGAGGACATATCTGTCTTTAGTTGTAAGGTGGGTTTCTTGAAGACAGAAGATAGAAGGGTCCATTTTTCTGGTCTACCCTGTTATCCTGTGTTGTTTGATAGATGAGTTAAGACTGTTAATATTAGGTTTGATTTAATCCCTACCATGCTGGAAGGTTTATGGTGTTTGGTGCTTTGAACTTTTTTTATGCCTGCTCTAGTTTTGGTTATTGTCTTCATTCTCTTATAGGCTTTTGTGGTTGGTTGTTCAACTTTTCCCAAACATTATTTGTAGGTTTGGCTTTGTGTTCATATAATCATACAGCTTGTTTGTTCATTGAAAATGTTCTTTTCTTCATCTTTTATGAGGGATACTTTTATTGGGTAAAGTAGTTTGGGTTGGAAGCCATAGTTTTTTAAGGTATTGATATGTTCCATTCCAAACCCTTTTGGGTTTTATGGTTTCCATTATAAAAAATCTGAGGTTACTCTGATGGGATTGCTTTGTATGTAATGAATTGTTTCTTTCTTGATACTTTTTAGAACTCTCTCTTTGTCTTCAAAGCTTTTTTTTTTTTTTTTTTTTTTGTATTTGGATGGGTTTCTCTTTTGTGAGATTGGGAAAGTTTTCTTCAATGATTTTTTTAGGATATGTTCTTTATGCCTCTGGCCTGGATTTCTTCCCCTTCTTGTATACCCAAAATCTGGATGTTTGGTCATTTTATTCCACATTCCCTCATATTTTGTTCACATGAATTTTTGAACTTAGCAAAGATTTTGGGCTCCATGATCAATTTCTTCTGTTTTGTCTTCCACGTCAGATGTTCTGTCCTCTGCATGATTGGCTCTGTTAGTGAGGGGCTTCTAGCGAGGTTTTTGAAAACTCTAATTGATTTTTCTTTTATTTTGTGGGTTTTATTTTTATTTTTTGCATGGTATCTGTTTTTATGAGAGGGAGAGCAGGAGAATTGGTATGCCAGGGCCTCCAGCAACTGTCATCAAACTCCAGATGAGTGCACCATCTTATGTGCATTTGCAACCTTGCACACTTGTGTCACCTTGTGTGTCTGGTTTACTTGGGATCTGGAGAGTAGAACATGAGTTCTTAGGCTTTTCAGGTGAGTACCTTAACTGTTAAGTCATCTATCTCTCCAGCCCTATTTATCTTTCTTTTGAGGTCTATCTTGTTTTCTTCAACTAAGTTAAGACTAGTGGTAAAATCTGTGTGCATTTCAGTTATACCATTTTTGGGTTTTGATGATTTGCTTAGAGTTCAGCAATTTGCTTGGTCGGGGTCACATAGCTTATTGTGTTTTCACTTTGTTTTCCAACATCTGTTGTTTCCTTTATATTTATTTTTTATTAGAGGCTTCTGTTGTTGGACTACTCATCCTTTGTAGAGATCTCTCAGATTCTTGCCTTTTTGCATCAGCTTTTACCCATCTCAGGGCAAAATTCTTATTTTTAAAATAATTTTTAATTTATTTATATTTATTGAAGAGAGAGAGGGAGGGAGGGAGATAGAATGGACACACCAGGGCCTCTAGAAATGCAAACAAACCTCAGATGCATATGCCACCTTGTGCATCTGGCTTACATAGGAACCAAACCTGGGTCCTTATGCTTCACAGGCAAATGGCTTTACTGCTAATCCATGTCTCCAGCACCAAAATCTTATTTTATTAAGGAGGAAGCAAGTATTTGTCCTTGTCTGCTCTTCAGTGACTGTTCTGTTTTAGGTCTGAAGTGGATTGGAGTGGGATTGGTTTACAACCTCAGATGCTCAGGTTATGGAGGTTACAAGTACAACAGGGATAACAGGGGAACTGGAAATTGGGGAACAAGGAACTTGAACCTTCTCACTCCACTTGCATGTTTCCTCCCACACCATGGAAGTAGTAGTTGGGGAACTGGGAGCTAGGAAGCCCATGAGTCAGGAACAAAAGACCAGCTACCATAGAACACCTATACCCTCTGGTTCAGGAGACAAGGAGTTGGGGGCACAGGAGCCAGGAAATGGGGAGCAAAAGACCTGCTCCTGCAGCATGCACACAGGGTTCAGGCAGCCCCAAACCAGCATCAGGGGTTCGGGGGGCTAGGGAACAGTTTGCTCCCTAGAGGGAGCTCAGGCCCCCTCACTCTACCAGGAATAGGTTCTTGATGAAAACATCCAGTACAAAATTGATCAGTACAAAAGGGAATGGTAGTTGTGTAAGCTAATTTTCTTATTGCTATGATCAAATACCTGACAAGAAGAAGCCTAAATGAAAGGTTTAATTTGTTTTACAGTTTTAAAGGGATATAATCTGTCATGGTGGAGAAGACATGAAGGCAGGGACATGAAGCAGCTGATCACATTGCATCTGTAATCTGGATGATCAATGAATAGTTCTTCTCAGTTAACTCTCTCCTTTTCATTCAGTCTGGGACCCTAGTTCATTGGATAGTGCTACCTATAGTTAAAGAGAGTTTTCCCAGGTACATTAATCCAATCTAGACATTTCATCACAGCCATGCCCAGAAAAGTGTCTCCTAGAAAATTCTATATCCAATCAAGCTGAAAACAGAGATTAGCCTTCACAGCAATGAAAAAAATAAGTTTCCCTTAATTCCTATTCTTTTCTATATAAAACTTATATTTCGCTAATAATTTTCCCTATGCTTTATACAAGTATTCATGTTTGGGCTCCTAATCTTGATAATGTCCCAGGCATTCAAGTTCCTTATATAGAGTATACAGTGGCTACCCTGTTGCCTAGAGGATTGGAAATTGGTCTTACATCTTGTAACTCCAGAAGACATTCAAGTAACCAGATAATACAGAGAAGACACAAATACTATTAAGCAATATAGTCCCAGAATGGAACATCTATTTCACTTGTATTCATTGAATAAGAGATAGTCACATAAATACATAAGAAAAAAAATGAAAATATAGTCTATGTGTTTGCTTAGAAAGCAAGAGGAGATCAATGATATTAGCAATGTCTACCCATCTAAAGCATATTCTAGATAGATACAGAGATTTATTCATTTATTTATTTAAACAGTTGTAGATTCTGAATCTAGTATGAATTAGACATTTTCTGTCTTATGGTAAACATATAGCTTTCAGTTTATTATTAGTTTCTTGACTGTTTATAGCATTTCTGATTAAAAATAAACTTTTATAACTTTAGTTTTGATGGACACATAATAATAGTATATATGTATGGAACATAACATAATATTGTAAATCATTTATACATTGTGAAAAGTAGGGTAATAACAATATTTTCATCACTTTATGTTTAGCATATGTTGTTAGAGCATAAGTTAACTTTTTCTTTATGTATTCTCTATCTGTGGTCAAATTTGGAAGAAATTTTGTTTTTATGTGTGTGTAACGTAGTGTGTGGGGGTGGTGATATACATATATGTCTGTGCCCTTGAAGCACCTCATGCACTTGCCTGCAGCAGGTGCACTCACCTGCAGCGGCCAGAGCAGAGCTCAAGATGTCCTACTACATCACTCCTTCACAGGTGGAGCCTTCAGCCATATTGTCTAACTATCTATTCTGGTGGGAAGCCAAGGGCCTCGGCAATGGCCTGTAATGCTTTGGGGGTATCAGGGACCTCCCTGGCCAACAACTCACTGGAAGGTATTCCATCCCTGGCACTGAAAATTTTCAAGTAACAATCTAGTGTTTTTCTTAGTTAATGTTTATTCATTTCTAGATGCACAATGCTGTCATTTACAAATAATTATTTTGATTCATTTATGAAAGTTTATTTTCTGATAATGATTATCTTTGAGGAGTAAAGCCTGTATTGATGTTTTTTCAATGATAATTATTATGTATGTTCATAATGTATTTTGAACATAATCACTTCCTATGACCTTCTCTTGACACCTTTCCCTGTCTGTCTTCCACTGAAAGTCTTCTTCACCAAAAATACCCTCTTCTATTTTGTTGTCTTTTTTTTTTTTGAGTGTGTAGATGTGACCCCATGAGTTTCATTGGAGTTGTCTTCACAAGTGGGGGATTCTTTACCAGAACATGTGGGTTCTACCAGTGGCTACACCACTGAAGAAAATGTCTCTACTCCCCTATCCACCATTAACTGCCAATAATGATGTCTCAAGGAGGAATCATGGCTTTATGTGCTCTTCATCATCCATGATGGAATATTGTTGGGCCCAGCATGATATGGGTTTTGTGCAGGTTATAGTAGTTACTCTGAGAACATAAATGCAACTTCCATGTCATCCCTGGATAGAAGTATTCTGCAACATTCCTCCCCATTCTCTGGTTCTTACATTCTACATATCCTCCCCTCCACATTGTTTCCTGAGCCTTCAGGAGGTATTAAGTTGTTTCCTCTAGTGTTGAACATTCCAAATTCTCTTATTCTCAGCATTTTGATGAGTTTTGAATTTTCCCAAGTAATTACCAGAATCTAGAAAGGGGAACTGCTCTGCCCAAATATGAGAATATCACTAACATACATATGCAGAGTACAACTTGATGGACACAGAGCATATGAATTTAACCAAATAACAATAGATTTCCTCTTAGTGCCTATGAACTCTGTAGCCATAGACTTTTGACTAGGTTTTCAGTGCCTGATAAGAATTATCTCCCATGGGACAGGGTTAAAATCCAATCAGACAACAGTTTGTTACCTTCATCATAGTCGTGCCACTATTCATTGCACAGTGTATACAACCAGCCTGGACCATCAATTATGTAGCTTGCATAACAACTTCTGACACTGTGGCAGATAGCTATCAGGGAGGAAGCTTTTATTATCTGAATTGTAAGATGGGATATTTTCTATTTCTGTGAAAAACTGTTGAAATTTTAATTGGCATTGCAATGAATCTGTAGATTGCTTTTGGCAGAATTGCCATTTTCACAATAGTGATTATTCTGATCCATAAGCCTATGATACCTTTCAATCTTCTAGTATCTTAATCGATTTATGTCTTCAGCACCTTAAAGTTTTTGTAGAATTCTTTCACTTCCTTCATTAGGATTATTCATAAGTATTTAATTTTTTGTCGTTATTGTGGATGAGACTGTTTTCCTTGTATCTTTTGTAGTGTGTTTATCATTGGTGCATAAGAAGGCTATGGATTTTTGTATATTGATTTTCAGTCACGTAAACAAAAGTGGTTATAAGCTTTAGGACTTTTATTGTTGAGTCTTTACAGCCGCTTATATTTAGAACTCTATCATCTGCAAATAGGACATGTTTGACTTCTTTTCCTGTGTGTATCCCTTTGATCTCTTTCTCTTGTCCTATTGCTGCAGCCAAGTCTTCAAGCACTATGCTAAATAGGAATAGAGTGGAAACCCTTGTGTTGTTCTGATGTTATTTAAAATGCCTTGAGTTTTCCTCCATTTGGTAGATTTTTGGCTGTTTATCATATACAGCCTTTATTGTGCTGAGACATGTTCTCTCTATCCTTAGTCTTTCAAAGGTTTATAACATGAAGGGATGTTGAAACTTGGCAAAAGCATTTTCTGTACTATTGAGATGATAATGTGATGTCTGACCTTGAGTCTATTATGTGATCTATTACATTTATTTACTTCTGTTGAACCATAGTCATGTTCTGAAATGAAGCCAATATGATCAAAATATATGATCATTTAAAACATTTTCTTGTACATATTTATTTGAAAGAGAAAGAGAGATAGATGATAGATAGATAGATAGATAGATAGATAGATAGATAGATAGATAGATAGACAGATAGATAGAATAGGCACACAAACCAGGGACTTCAGCCACTGCAAATGAACTCCAGACATTTGTGCCATCTTTTGCATATGTGGTCCTGGATAATAGAATAGGGCTCCTTTTGCTTTGCACGCAAGCACCATAATGGCTAAGCCAGTTCTCCAGCCCACAATCTTTTTGATATTCTCAAATACAGTTTGTAAGTATTTTCTTGGGAATTTTTGCATCTGAGTTAATCAGGGCAATTGGTCTATGGTTCTCTTTTTCATTGTGTCTCTATCTGATTCCCCTGTTAATGTATGTAGCAGACAGATTCAGGTTCGCTGAGATGAACTTCCAGACCAGGCACAGTTATGGAGGAAAGGATTTTTTTTTAAATACTTTTTATTTATTTATTTGAGAGTGACAGACACAGAGAGAAAGACAGATAGAGGGAGAGAGAGAGAATGGGCGTGCCAGGGCTTCCAGCCTCTGCAAACGAACTCCAGACGCGTGCGCCCCCTTGTGCATCTGGCTAACGTGGGACCTGGGGAACCGAGCCTCGAACCGGGGTCCTTAGGCTTCACAGGCAAGCGCTTAACCGCTACGCCATCTCTCCAGCCCGGAAAGGATTTTTATTGAAGCTTACAGATCCAGGGGAAGTTCCATAATGGCAGAAGAAGCTGGCCTGCTTTCACCGGTCCAATTGGAGAGGAAGAAGTACCAGCTTAAAAGCCAAAAACCACAGCACACTTCAGGAACTCCAGCTAGGCACACATTGCATATCTTTAGATTGAAATCTGAAACCCACCACCACACCTTAAGATCCACCCATTGACATTGCCTCCAGCCAGTTAGCCAGCAGATGCAAACTACAAACAAACAACTGAATATATTGGGGACCATCTATTCTATTCAAACCACCACAGTGTAAGACTGACTTTGTTAAAAAAAAAAATAAAGACAAAAGTTAGGGAGAATTCCTTTTTCTATTTCAGGAAATAATTTGGGAAGCATTGTTTTCAGGTATTCTTTACAGATCTGGTAGAACTTTGCAGTGAATCTGTCTGCTGTTTTCATATATATACATACATGCATACATACACACACACACACACACACACACACATATATATATATATATATATATATATATACATACATACATACATACATACATACATACATGGTGTTTTTATTACAACTTCAATCTTATGATGCTTCCAGATGTGTTTTAAACTATCTCCTCTTGGTTTAACTTTTGTAAGTCATGTGCATCTGTATGTATAAATGAGATTAAAACAAATCAACAAAACAAATGGTTGGTTCATTGAAAAGATAAACAACATGGATGAACCTCAAGTAAAACTAACTAAAAATAAAAAGACCCAAATAAATTAAGTTAGTAATTAAAATGGAGATATTAAAATAGATACCAACAGCTGGGTGTGGTGATGCGCGCCATTAATCCCAGAACTCAGGAGGCAGAGGTAGGAGGATCACTCTTGAGTTGTGGCCACCCTGAAACTACATAATGAATTCCAGGTCAGCCTGTACTAGAATGAAACCCTACGTTGAAAAGAAAAAAGAAAAAACAAAAAAAAAGGATACCAATAAAATAGAGAAAATAATAAGGATATACTTTTAAAACCCCCATTCCCCCAAATTGTAAAAATCTTTAAGAAATGGAAGAATTTATAGATTCATATGGCCTAAAAATACAGAGATGTTCTCTGAACATTTTGAATATAATATGTGGAAGTTTCTTTGCTGGTCCTATTTGCTGTCCTCTATGCCCATTGTACCTGAATGGATATCTCTTTCCTGATATTTAAATATTTTCTTTCACAATGTTACTGAATATATTTCTGTCCCCTTTTTACTGAAGGTCTCCTTCTATGACCATTGTTCATAAATTTGTTTTGTTGTGATATGCCAAATATCACATGTTCTGTACATATTTTTGGTTGAACTCATTGGTTTTGACCAACTGGGCCAGTTCATCTACCTTGTCTTCAAGGCCTATTGCACTTGATCCATTTTATTTGTGAAGCTACCTGAGGTGGTTTGATTCAGGAGTCCCCCATAAATTTAGATGTTCTGAATGCTAGGTTCCCCAGCTGATGGATATTTGGAAATAAAAGCCTCATGGAGGCAGTGTATTGTTGGGGGCAGGCCATGTGCTGTGAAGCAGGTTTGCTGCATGCCTGCTTGGAGACCCCATGGGTCCATGAGGATGAACATTGGGTAGCAGTGGAGATCTTGAGAACACGAGATGGCTGCCAAGTAGAGCTGCTGGCCCCAGATGAAGTTTGCCAGGACTGTGAGTAGCCTCACTATAGGGATGAAATTGGAATTTCAGAGACTTGTTGCTGGTTAGAATTATTGGACTTGGAGTTTTGTCATTGACTAGAGTTGTTGGACTTGGAGTTAGAGTTTGATGTCTGTCCTGTTTAATATTTTTTTTTATTAGTTGGATGTTTCCTTGCTATGCTCAGTGCTATTTTTTGCAGTGTGAATGTTTATTCTGTGCCATTGTGGGTTTTGTGGGGATTTTTTGGTATTGTGGCTCAGTTACAAGATACTGGACTATGGGGATGTATGAACATCATTGAGATTAATAAAAACTATGGGGTATTTTAAAGATTGACTAAATGCATTGCATTTTATATCATGGATGGTTATCAGTTTATGGGGGCCAGGGGCAGAATGTGGTGGTTTGATTCAGGTAGGTGTCCCCCATAAACTTAGATGTTCTGAATGCTAGGTTCCCAGCTGATGGAGATTTGGGAATTAAATCCCCTGGAGGTTGTGTGTTTTTTTTGGGGGGGCGGTTATGGGTGTTATAGTCAGTTTCTCCTTGCCAGTGTTTGGCACACTCTCCTGTTGCTATGGTCCACCTTATGTTTGCCAGGGGGTGATGTCCAACATCTGTTCATGTTGTCCTTTTCCCTGCCATCATGGAGCTTCCCCCTTAAGCCAAAATAAACCACTTTTTTTCCCCCACAAGCTGCTCTTTGTTGGGTGATTGCTACCAGAAATGCAAACCTAACTGTAATACTACCCATGGATCTTTTTGTTTGACTTACTGCATTTTTCATTTATACGTTCATTAATTTTTTCTTCAGTATTTTTATCTCTATTGAATTATATTTTAATATTATGGTTTATATGTTTCATTCATCTGTTTGTATTGTCTTGTAATTTATGTACATGTTTTTTCCATCTTTGAATCTATTCAGTATTTCAATCATATGTTTAGCTGTATCTTCTTTGAATTCTTTGTACATATTTAAATCATTCTTTTAAGTTATTTGTAGCTTTCTGAAAGTAGCTGTCATGGGATGTCTACTATGGAATTGTTAATTCTTAAGGAACACATATTGCCTTCATTTTTTTGTGTTGTTTTTCATAAAGAATTATACATCTAGAGATAATGCATTGGTTAGGGTTTCTTGCATACTTGTGTTAAATGAACATTTAGAATAGTGCTTGATGTTTCATCATGTTCACTTGTCTTTCCTATAGTTTTTGCTGCTTGGAGTTCAATCATGGCCATATTTGGTGTTACATAATGAATGAGGTGTGTGGGATAATCTCAGATTGGCTTATGTTGTGTGTAAACTCCTGCCTAGGGCCTCATTTCCAATAGTTGAAACTCCATTGTAATCAGTAAGGGAAATGGAAAAGGGCATTATGTGCAAGCAGCTTTGTCTAAATTCCAGCACAGGTTCCTAATGATAATGGTGGATATGGCAGCAAAGTCAGGAAGAGGAAAGGTAAGAGGGTACTAAAGGAAAGCATATGTGCCCAAACTCAAGTGTGGGGGAACTAGTTCCAAAGAGAGAAATGCTGGCAGCTTGGTAAGGGGGGAAGGTGAGAGCCGTAGGAGTAAAAATCTCTATCCAAACTCATGCCCATGGCTCCAATAGTAGAAATATCAGTGGGTAAAGAAGGGTAAGAGAGTGGGCACTAGAAAAAAATATGTGTCCAAATTCTAATAAGGGACCCTGTCCTCTCTGCTGTAGTCACCATCTAGTTGCTGGGGTTAATCACCTGAGCAAAATCAGCTGATGGGAGTAAAGGTTTTATTTTGGCTTACAGTTTTAAGGGGAAGCTTCATGATAACAGGGAAAAGCATGGCATGAGCAGATTCCAGATATCACCTATGACACAGCATGTGGAAAAGAGCAGCAAGAGCATGAGCCAAGCTAACACTGGCAAGGGGAGCTGGCAGTAATGCACCAAAGCCCACCATAGGAATATAATACTTCAGCATGCTTTTACATCCCAAATTGCCACCAGCTGGGGATCAAGAATTCTGAACACATGATTTTATGGGGGACATATGATTTAAACCACCATATTTTATCCCTGGTCCCAGTAAGCTCACAACCATCTCAAGATGTCAAAATGCATTCAGTACAACTGTAAAAGTCCCTATAATTTTTAAATTCTAACATTGTTCAAAAGTCCAAAATCTCACCTGAAACTTAACACAGTCTCTTAACTGTAAGGCTGTAAAATTAAAACACACACACAGCACCTAGATCAGCCCTATAAAATATCAAAATTCAATGTGGCATCAATTGAAAAATACTAAGTATGAATCAGGGAGTTGATATAAGAAATATATCAAAGACCATAATTGAACACTACAAAGCTTCCTGAATAGAGAATAACATTTAAAGACACAGAGAATACATGCAGCACTGAGGAAAGTGAATAACATGAGCCACAGAAAATCTCTAGTCCTAGGGAATAGGCATAGGATGGTCACTACTCAATAAGTCTATATCTTGGATGACATAGAAGCTAAGGCTATTTGGATGTATGTCAAACTGCATAGAAACTTGAAGTCCAAGAAGAGTAATTGGAATTGAGAATGTTGTCAGTGGGAAAAAGTGAAAACATTTTTTATGGAAATAAAATGCTTCAAGTCATGTTCATAAGTCCAGTAGGAGAAAAGTAATGCAGTATATAGTAACCTACTGCAGAAATGTACAAGTTATCAGGATGATATGAAGAACAATGGAAATAAAAGTTATGATTTAATTATGTCTGAAGGAGGTAAGTATAGTGTAGCTTTGCAAACCAAGACTACTCAGTTTGAACAAAATACAAATCCTTTTCCTAAAAATGCACCTAGGAATTGGGACCAACCCACACACACATGCCTTGAGTTGCATGTATGCTTCTACTCAACAATGAAATAGATTACTCCTTCTTCAGCAACCTCTTGATAATTCCCAGTTTGTGGTGAGTTTTCATTCAAAAATGACCCAAACATATCCAGAGATAGAAGGCAGGGGCAAGATAGTCTGAAACTGTTTTAGGTACATGTACAGTACTGCAAACTGTGTTTTCTCAGTGAACTCTAGGCAAAAAAGTAACATTTACCATACTGTGTCTAGATATGTATGAACATATTATATGATTGCAATCAGATGCATCATGAGAAAGGATATTCACAGTAGATAAAGCCTTAATTTAGCCAAGCCTATCAATCAAAACAGAGAACTACCCAATCTATGCTCCTTAGGAATAAATCTCTTTGTACCCCATAATAAGAATCCCCAGACTATAACCCACTGCTTGTAGATACTCTAGCACAAGTATCCCACTGCTACCTCATAGTCTTTAAATGAAACCTCTTGATGATTTGGTGTGTGTGTGTGTGTGTGTGTGTGTGTGTGTGTGTGTATGTGTTTTCAATTCTTATAATAAAATGTCAAGAACCTGGAAATCCACAGGACAAAGACTACCAGTAGCATACTTGGTGAGCCAGCAGCCAAGAGTTAATATTAATATTTTAACTCAAATTTTCACTAAATGCATTCAAACTTCTCTCTTCATGCACTTGCTCACTGATCTCCAGTCCTTTTTACATTCGTATATCTGTGGCTAACAGCCTGCTGACTGAGTTATCCAAATTGGTCAGAGAGCCTGCAAACTGTAGCCTCTCCACTCCCTTGCCTGGCTTTCATAATGATAAAGGAACTACACAGATGAAAAGAGACTGCACGTCCAAGCAAGACTCAGCCCGTGAAGAAAAGCAGGCAGCTGCAGTGAGACACTCTCCACTAGGTGTTTCATCTTAACCAGATAGACCAAAGAAGAATGAGGAGGGCAACAGACACCTCCCTAGACAAGTCTCAGAGCAAACCAATTTAATGGCTGGACGTTTATGACATCTTAGACTACCCCATCCATTCCAATTCTGGCTCCACCTGCTGCACTTGCATTTTGAGATATTTTTCTTTTTCTTTTTTTCCTTTGACATTTTATGAGCTTGAGTTACAGAGTGCCACATCCTTACAGGATCTAAAAAAGGTTTAAGGTAGCCCTGGACTATATGTTGTCTTGAGGACAGGGAAATTAGAAGATAGAAATATTAATGGTCACAAGTTGAAAGAAAAAAAATACAAGCTATTGTTATGCTGATCACATGTTACCTGGACTTACATCTGGGTCTTCTATTCTGCTCCATTGATCTACATGTCTGTTTTTGTGCCAGTACCATGCTGTTTTTGTTACTATGGCTCTGTAGTATAGGTTAAAATCAGGTATGGTAATACCACCAGCCTTATTTTTGTTGCTTAGTATTATTTTAGGTATTCGAGGTTTTTTGTGATTCCAAATGAATTTTTGGATTTTTTTTTTTATTTCCATGAAGAATGTCTTTGGAATTTTGATAGGGATTGCATTAAATGTGTAGACTGCTTTTGGCAAGATTGCCATTTTCACAATATTGATTCTTCCAATCCAGGAACAAGGGATGTATTTCTACTTTCTAGTGTCTTCTGCAATTTATTGCTTGAGAGTTTTAAAGTGCTCATTGTAGGGATTCTTTACTTCCTTGGTTAGGTTTATTCCAAGGTACTTGATTTTTTTTGATGCAATTGTGAATGGGAATGATTCTCTGATTTCATACTCTGTGTGTTTGTTGTTAGCATATATGAAGGCCACTGATTTCTGTGTATTTATTTTTTATCCTGCCACATGGCTGTAGGTTTTTATCAGCTTTAACAGTTTGCTAGTAGAGTCTTTAGGGTCCTTTAGGTATAGAATCATGTCATCTGCAAATAATGATAACTTGATCTCTTCCTTTCCAATTTGTATCCCTTTTATGTGTGACTCTTGCCTTATTGCTATGGCTAAGACTTCCCGAACTATATTAAATAAAAGTGGAGACAGTGGACACCCTTGTCTTGTTCCTGATTTTAGTGGAGAAGCTTCCAGTTTTTCAGCATTTAGTAATATGTTGGATGTAGGCTTGTTATAAATAGCCTTTATTATATTGAGATATGTTCCTTCTATTCCCAGTCTCTGTAAGGCTTTTATTATGAAGGGATGTTGGATTTTGTTGAATGCTTTCTCTGTGTCTAATTAGATGATCATGTGATTTTTGTCCTTCAACCCATTTATATAATGTATTATATTTATAGATTTGCATATATTGAACCATCCTTGCATCACTGGGATAAAGCCTACTTGGTCAGATTGAATGATCTTTCTGATATAATTGTATTCTGTTTGCCAATATTTTGTTGAGAATGTTTGCATCTATGTTCATGAGGGAGATTGGTCTGTAATTTTCTTTTTTTGTTCTATTTTTGACTGGTTTTGGTATCAGGGTGATGTTGGCCTCATAGCCTTTCTTCCTACTGATTTGTACTTTAATTCCATTATAGTCAGATAGGATGTAAGGAATAATTTCAATTTTCCTGAATTTGTTAAGATTTGCTTTGTGTCCTAATATATGGTCTATTTAGAGAATATTCCATGTGCTGCTGAAAATAATGTATATTCTGCAGCATTTGGATGAAATGTCCTGTATATATATGTTAGGTCCATGCCTTCTATGACCTCTTTTAGTCCAGATGCCTCTCTGTTTATTTTTTCTCAGGATGACCTGTCAATTAATGAGAGTGGGGTGTTAAAGTCACCCACCAACACTGTGTTTGGTGTTATCTGTGACCTTAGTTCTAATAGTGTTTGTTTGATGAATTTGGGAGCCCCCATGTTAGGTGCATATATGTCTAGGATTATCATGTCCTCCTGTTAGAGTGTGCCCTTAATCAATATAAAGTGACCTTCCTTATCTGTCTTGACTAACATTGGACTGAAGTCTACCTTGTCAGATATTAGGATAGCAACCCCCGCTTCTTTTCTAGGCCCATTTGCTTGAAACACCATTTTCCAACCTTTCACCCTAAGATAATGTTTATCCTTTGTAGAAAGGTGAGTTTCTTGGAGATAACAAATTGTAGGATCCTGCTTTTTAACCCAGTCTGCAAACCTATGTCTTTTCGTTGGGGCATTGAGGCCATTGATATTAAGAGATATTATTGAGAGGTATGTATTTATGTTTGCTTTTTTTTGTGTGTGATTCCAGTTCTACCTTTGCTCTCTTGTGTTAACTAGTATTTGAGTATTGCTTTTTTTCCCATGTTCCTTATATGTGTGCTTTTCCTTTTCTTCAGCATGGAGGATAGAGCTGGTTTTGTCTTCAAATACTCGTTTAACCTGCTTTTGTCATGGAATGTCCTTATTTCTCCAACTATTTGAATGGATAGCTTTGCAGGATAAAGTAACCTTGGTTGACAGTCGTTATCTTTCAGAACATGGAATACATCACTCCAACCCCTTCTGGCTTTTAAAGTTTGTGTTGAATAATCTGCTGTAATTCTGATGGGCTTGCCTTTGTAGGTAACTTGATTTTTCTCTCTAACTGCTTTCAATATTTTTTCTTTGGTGTGTGTGTTTGGAAGTTTGATTATAATATGGCGAGGAGAGATTCTTTCCAAGTTTTGTCTGGCTGAGGTTCTAAAGGCTTCCTGTATCTGCATTGGCACCTCTTTCCCAATTTGGGGGAAGTTTTCTTCTATGATTTTGTTGGAGACGCCTACTATGCCTTTGGAGTGAAATTCTTCTCCTTCTACTATGCCCTGAGTTCTTATATTTGATCTTTCATAGTGTCCCAAATATCTTGAAATTCCCACTCATACTTTTCTATAAGTTTGTCTTTTTCTTTGTTGGACTGTATGAGATCTGCCACCTGGTCTTCTGGCTTAGATATTCTGTCCTCTCCTTCATCCATTCTACTGGTGAGATTTTCTACAGAGTTTTTTTATTTCATTAACTGTGTTCTGCATTGCTAGTAATTCTGACTTGTTTTTCTTTGTTATTTCTATTTCCTTATTTATGTCTTGTATTGCCTTCCTTATTTCATGAAATTGGTGTCGTGCATCTTCTTTGATTCCTTTGATTTCCTCTTTGACTCCTTTGATTTGTTCTTTGACTTCTTTGAACATATTTACAATCATTCTTTTGAAATCGTTCTCAGGCATTTCCTCTAACTCATTCTCACTGGACGTCATTTCTGATGCATTAATACTTTTAGGTGGATTTATATTGTCTTGCTTTTTAGTGTTTCTTGTGTTATAATGTATATATTTTTGCATCTTGGATTAAGTTAATGCTTGGATTTTCTAGCTAGCTGGGTTTTCTTAGCTGTATCAATTGATCTGATGTTATATATCTTCAGGGTAGGAGCTTAAGTTGTTAGGTGTCGCTCTTAAGACTTTCAGAGTATCTACAAAGGAGTTCTTAGTGGTTGAGTTTGCCTGCTATGGGAGTATTCAAGTAGGCTGAGTGGAATAAAATATAGGTAGATTCTAAAATTTAACTAAACACTGTACACATTCAATGAAAAACAGCCCCAAATATTTATGCAAGAGTAGTTATTATAACAACCAGATCCTCTATCAACAAAGAGGTCAAGATTTCTGGTCTTTTGAGGGATACAAGTCAGCTTGTCACCAAGTGTGACCCTTCCCTGCTGCTATCCCAGTTACCTTTTTGGATGATTTTGGTCTGAGTCAAGTTTCTGGCCTGGTCATTGGGCCACTGTTCTGATTTCTGGAGCTGTGCACGGGCTTTTCCTGTGGGGCAAACCAAGCCTGGCAGCTGTGACCCTGCAGATTGGCACCCCCGGTGCTGGAACCCCTACTGCTGGTGCTGGATCCTTCACCGCTGCTGTTGCTGCTTTCGCTGTCACTGCTGGATCCTTCACTGCTGCCTCAGATGCTGCCACTGCTGGAACCACTGCTGCTGCCTCTGAAGCTGCCACTGCTGGATCTGCTGCTGCTGGGGCCACTCTTGCTGGTGCTGCTGATGTTGCTGCTGGACTCTGCTCCTGCTTGGGTCCCGCTGTCAGCTCAAGTTGGCATGGCCGGGTCCCAGGACTGCTGTTCTGTTCGCTGGAGCTGGGCACAGGTGGTGGGGGAGGCGAGGAAGCTGATGCTGCTCTAGTTCTCTCACTGTTCCACATGTTCTTCTACCTTGTGGTCTGCTCCTCTGTGGTTCACTGCTGCTCTCCCTTCACATTTCTAGAGATTGCAGAAAACTCTGGTGTGAGTGGAAACTCCCCTTGCCTGGCTTTTGCTGCAGCTCAAGCCAAGCCTGGCGGCTTTCTGGTTGCTGCCACCACAGTTTGCAGACCTGCTGTGGCTGTTTTTGCCAGCATATGCAGGCTCTGTATCCTCTGGATCTCTTCTACTTCTCTGCTGCCGTTTTAACTTCCTTTTTTTTTTAAATATTTTTGTTCATTATTTATTTATTTATTTGAGAGCGACAGACACAGAGAGAAAGACAGATAGAGGGAGAGAGAGAGAATGGGCGTGCCAGGGTTTCCAGCCACTGCAAACGAACTCCAGACGCATGCGCCCCCTTGTGCATCTGGCTAACGTGGGACCTGGGGAACCGAGCCTTGAACCGGGGTCCTTAGGCTTCACAGGCAAGCGCTTAACTTACTTTAGTAGCTGGCAGAAAGCAGTGAGTAGCCTGAGCACTGGCAAGGGAGAAGCTGGGCAATAGCACCTAAAAGCCCACCCTCAGAAACATTCCTATTCTATCAAGCTTCCACCTTGCAAATTGCTACCCGCTGAGAACTAAGCATTCAAAATGCATGCACTTAAGGCTGATATCTGATTAAAACTGCCACATTACTCAGTATCTGTGTTCAAACTGACAAGATTAATGCTGCTTTCAGCCTTGGACACAAAAAGATTGCTGTTTTCAGTTGTCTGCACTTAATGCAGTGTTTATAACTGATCTGAGTGCTGAACATAAGGGACTTTCCTGTCTCTGTCTTCCCAGCACTCAGATTACAGGTGGGTGCCCCTGCACTCAGCTTTATTTTATTTTATTCTATTTTATCTTATTTTATTGTTATACCATTGGTACTGGGAATACAAACACAGCTCTGCATGCAGCTTGTACAGCTAGTACTTACCCACTCTTTCATCTCTGTAGCCCCCCTCCACAAACATTATCATTTCCTTGAGGTAAATCTAGTCGAAAATTCTTTCTTCTAGTTATTCAAAACATAATGGTATAGATAACATTAAAACCTATGAACATATATAATATAAACATTAATAAAATTCAGATTGACTATGTGGTAGAAAGTAAAATTTACTTTGGAATGATGAAATTTGCTGAGGACTTAAAGGACATTACATAATGAAGAAATGATTAATCCACAAAGAAGATATGGAGCTTTAAATATGTAAAATTTTAAATAACCTGATATACTTGAAAGCAGAACTAGAACTACAATATCTGGTAGATATTTCTTCATCTCCCTTATTAACATTTAATAGAACTACTAGATAGAAGTTCAACAAGGAAATAGAAAAATGAAACAATATCATAAACTGATTGATCTGATCGATACAGACTATTCCCATTCAAACTAGCAAAATACACTTTTTTTTTTAGCACATATAGCATATTTGGCAAGATCCATATATTATAACATAGACTTAAATGCATTTAAAATAATCTAAGTAAGCAGTATACATTATCTGACCATAATGAATTTGGGCTATAAATAAGAGAAATGCAATAGAAAAGTCAAATTGCCTAACACTTAAAAATTAGAAGCAAACATATATACTTTTAAATGGCCAATAGGGTAAAAGGACATTACAAAGAAAATTAAGAAAGACAGTGAAAAATTATAACATGAAATGTATATATCGTGGTCATTTTCCCACTTTTGAAATGTATATGGTTAATAAATGCACTCACCTCTACTAGAATTCCACTTTGGTTCTCTTACCTGTGAAGTGAGGGGTGTTATGATTAGAGCCTAGTGAAAGCCAGCAAAACTCCCACTTTCTGAATAACAACAAAATAGTAATACTGAATTCATAGACTGAATACAGAAGCTAATTGCTCCTAGGATCTGCATTGTTGGTTATTCTTAGTATATTCAACCCACCTATTGGGCCAAGGAAGAAAATAAATTGCTCTTATAGATTGATGTTGGATTGTCATTATCTTGACTACAGTAGTACCTTGGGTCTACATGTGGTTTCATTCCCTGATGTGATTAACACATACGTTGTACCTGACACATAGCTATTCAACTATCATGTGGATTTTAATATAATACTTTTTAGTAAATACCACAGAAACAGTTTTTCAACTGAATATATGCTTTCCCAAAATACTTTCACTATTTTTCTTCAGGGTTATATTAGTTGTCTAATCTTATGTGGAAATTTAGTTGGCAGGGGACTTGATATTTTTTTTTTCCAAAAAAGATATTACACTGTGCATTATGTCAATGGGATTAAGCAGATTAGAACTTGGTAGTTATTGTAAGGTACATTAGCATCAGAGAGGGTACAAATTTGATATAAAATCATATGGTTTCTATATCAATGTAATTTCTATGCATGCAGTAGTATAAAACGTTTGAGATGACCCTTCTAAGAGGAAAGACGGTTTGGTGCATCTGGTGTATCCTATCCCAAGTGAGACAATGACAATCTCAGCCAAAATTTAATTATGAAAAGACAGGATTACCCATTGAGAAAAGAACAGTCATATGCTTTCTTTAGACATTTCTTTTCTCTGTGGAGGTTTGAATATAAAATGCCCCCCAAAGAATCATGTATCTGAATACAAAATCCCCAGTTGGTAGCTCTGTGGTATAGAAGTTAAATTATATCTACATGTTTTTGCTCCTAGAAATTTGTTTTCTAGCTATAAATCTTAGGGACTTTTTTCTGGTTTATGGATCTTAGTTCCAAAGGAAGTGTTTGTTTACCAGAAGCCACAACAGTCATTTCAATGAACTGCATCTAAGTTTAAGCTCACATTTGTCTACTTCTGCCTCCACATGACTGCATCAGCAAGAGGTGAGTTACTCTTCAGACTGACATGACTGGCCTTGATTACTAAAGGAAAAGTGGACTGTTATTCCACAATGGAAGTAAGTTTGTTTGGAATACATAGGATCCTCTAGTACGCCTCTTGTTAGTCAGCCATAGTATAGATCTAGAATGCTCCACACTTGTGTTAAAGGCTTTGTCATCAGCTTGATGTTTCTGAGAGGTAGTGTCACTCTTAAGAGGTGCAGCCTAGTGCAAAGGAGTTAGGTGATTGGCAGAAAGCTTTGAAGAGGACATGAGACTCCAGTCTTTTCCCATGTCTTGTCCTTCTTGGCCAGCATGTGGCCACCAGGACTCTTCTGTTACACATGTCTACCATAATGTATTATGCTGTCACAGGCCTACAACAAGACTATCAACCCACCAATCTTGGATTGGAAACATTGAAATCATGGGAAGGAATTATCCCTTTCTCCTGTTAACTTATTCATCTCAAATATGTTGTCACAGAGGCAGAAAGCTAACATCACTGGAAGACATAGAGTCAGAGCCTTGAATGTACCTGAGAAAACTTGGTTCAGTTGTTTTTGGAACTGGTTTATAAAGATAATTGGAAAAGTTTAGAGAAGTAGGCTAGAGAGTACCCAGAATTCTATCACTATAAATTAATTGCTAGTTATCTTGAAAACTCACAAGGCAGGAATACAGATATGAATATAAGCAGTAAAAGCTATGCCTATGTGGCTTCAGGTAGAAATGAAAACTCATTAAGAAGTGAATTTGGGGACTAGAGAGATTGCTCAGTGGTTAACAGCATTTCCCTTCAAAGCCTGACAGCTTAAATTCGATTCTCCAGTGCCCCCTGTAAAGTTAGATGCACAAAGTGGCACATGCATCTAGACTTTGTCCCCAGTAGCAAGAGGCCCTAGTGTGCCCAACCTTTCTCTATCTCTCTCTCATAAATATATGAATAAATATTAAAAAAATAAGTTTGAGGCCATTCATGTTATATTCTGGAATGAACTGCTTTACATTCTTCACATTCTCCATGAGCTCCTGTGGAGCTAACTTTGAAGGTGATGGACTGGCTCCTCTGGCAGAGGAAAGTTTTAGGGAACATAACATTTGAACCATGGCATGGCTGTTAGTACAGACTTTTAGTCATACTTACAGTGGAGAAACAGAAGTGAAAAGGAAAAGAATGGAACAACTTAGAAAACAACATTGGCAAAAATTAATATGTACAAAGTTGTGCCCAATTAGGGTGCAATTAGTAAAAATATTAGCACCATCCAAAAGAAATCAAACACTTTGCACCAAGAAAATAGGAGACATCCCTTGATGGCATATCAGAAATCAGCAGTGCCCCACCTATAGCAGGCTTAAAGGTATTACAATATAAGCCATATGAAAAGAGAAATCCTGCTCATGCAGGGCTGCCAAATAAATTATTTCTCCAGCATATATTTTCTATGTTTAACTGCCAAGTTACCAACTCATGGTTTCAGTCACGGATAAACTAGAACAAAGTTGAACTTGTGCCTTGTTATCCACATGGTAGTCATGTTGAATGCAGAGGTCATGCAGGCCTCTATCAAGATTTCAGTGGCAAGCCTGAGAAGCCAGGCATTGCATGACAGGGCAATTCACAATCCATGGAACAAGTCATTGACAGAGCAATCAAAGTGTGAAGCTGTGAGACTGAAGTTGAAGCTGAAGTAGTAATCCCAGAAATTCAAAATGTCTGGCAATTGAAGCTGCAGACAGAATTCAAAAGAAACCCAAGAGAGAGACCATGGGGGTTTCAATCAGTAAAGTCACAATGGTAGTTATGTGGAATCCCTTTAGAGCCCATATCCCAACACCATGTGCACCAGATCCTGGCATAAAATAATAGGATTTAACATTTTGCTGCATGGTTTATCTCTTACTTCATATCATTCTTTCCTCTCTTCTTTCTTTCTTCCTTTCCTTCTTTCTCCTTTCTTTCTTTCTTTCTTTCTTTCCTTCTTTATTTTCCTTCCTTCCTTCCTTCTTTTCTTTCCTTTCCTGTTTCTTTCTTTTCCTCCCAACCTCAATCTGTCTTTTTTCTACCTTTCTTTCCTTCTTTCTTTTACTGTCTTTCTCCTACTAGCCCCTTTTAGAATGGAGATGCTTTCCTGTACCACTACATATTGGAGGTATATAACTTTTTCCAAACTTTCACAGATGAGTTTCCATTAAATTTCAGAGAGACTTTGAAGTTGGAATTTTAAGAATGCTAAGATAATTAAAACTTTAGAGAATTTTGTACATAGAATAAATTCTTTTCTTTGTAAGATGGACATGAAACTTTGAAGGGCTAAAGACAATGCTATATATGCAAAAGACTTGTAGTGTTTCATTCTAGTCCAGGCTGATCTGGAATTCACTATGTAGTCTCAGGGTGGCCTCAAACTCAGAGCAATCCTCCTATCTGAGTGCTCGGATTAAAGGCATGCTTGGCTTCAATCTCTCTTTTTTGTTAAGGTAAATGAACTTCTGCTAAATGCTCCTGTTTTTATGTACTGGTGCTGCCACAGGGCCAAAGCAATAGCATGAACTTACCATGGGCTGAAGCCTCCAAAACTATTATCCTAAACAAATCTATTTTCTGTATAAGTTTTTATCTCAGGTATTTTGTCACAGTGACACAGAGTTGACCACAATGCATGACTTATGATTAAGGATAATTAAAAAACCATAAAACTACTCAGAGACAGTGCTACTGATTGCTAACCCCATTTAAAAAGACATTCCATAAAAGACATGAAAAGATCATTCCACCAGATAAAACACCACAATCGTCTAATGTACTTGCTGAGGTCAAAGGAATACAGAATGGGTAGTGGAAGGTCATTATTCATTTCAGCTATGATCATGTGACCACTGACAGAAAAGGATCTGTAATTGTCATGGGAATTTCCTCCTTATCTGATTCTGATTTTTTTTACGTTTATTTATTTATTTAACAGAGAGGCAGAGGGAGAAAGAATGGGCACATTAGGGCCTCTAGTCACTGTAAATGAACTCCATGCGCATGTGCTACCTTGTGCATCTGTCTTACAAAGGTTCTATGGAATCTGACCTAGGTCTTAGGCTTCACAGGCAAGTACCTTAACAGCTAAGCCATCTCTCCAGCCCTTATATATATATATATATATATATATATATATATATATATATATATTTTATTTTTACATATATGTGTATTTAAAAATTGCTCTATTTTGTCTAATGTCTTCTTACTTTATAAGAAAATGTATCAATTTTATTTCATAGTATTTATATATTGTTAATATCCAATAATATTTAAGTTACAGGATATTAATGAAAATATCACTATCAGTAAGACTGCATCATATTCTGGGGAAATCGTTAGTGTATTTCATTTGTGTATGTTAGACAGAGGCTCAACCTTGTCATTTCCTTTATTTAAGCATCAAGTTTAGTTTAGAAAATATGAATGTTCCAAGCTGAGAACCCAGGAACTGTGATGGTTAGTGTATATGTGCTCCAAATTGACAGGCCATAGACTGCAATGGGTTATGTGCTTATTGCATTCAGGTGTTGGTCAAACAATAATGCAGATAAGGCTATTATTATTTAGATGTAATTAACATATAAGTTAGCATACTTTAAGAGAAGCATAGTAGTCCCCTATAAAATACTGAAGTCCTATGATAAAAAAGTGCTTTTCCCTCCAGATTGCATTTGCATTTGAAACTACAGTATCAACATTTTGGGTCTGCAGCCTTCTGTCCTGCCATTTAGTTTCAAACATACCAAAACCTTCAAGCACATAAGCACACATAACATGAGATAATTTTTCTCCCTCCCTCCTCTTCTTCCCTCTCTGTACCACTTTTGGTCCTTTAAGCAACCCTGATTAATAATCCAATGAAATATAATCAATGACTGAGAAAGGAAAGGAAGAAAGGGGTAGGAAGTTATGAAGGAAAGGGAAGAAGGAAGAAAAGGAGGAAGAAATTGAAATATAAGAAAAAAATTTAAGGGCTGGGATTAAACATGCTTGCTGACAAAGACTGATGGCCTGAGTATGATTAACCAGTACCCACATAAAGCCAAAGATGCACAAAGGGGAACATGCATACGGAGTTCATTTGCAGTGGCAACAGACCCTAATGTGTGTGTACATATGCACACACACACACACACACACACACACACACACACATACACATATTCTTTCTCTCACACCCACTCACTATTCCCATGTTACAAGCATTCATTACCTAACATTGCCTACAATGTTCCATAATAAGAGTTGTACCATTGTATAATAATTTAAAATTAAATTAAATATTTGGCACTAAAATTGACTTCTGAAGTCTTTAAAAAGAAGGTAATTATCTCATTTCTAGCTACATGGATAAAACCAGAGGCCATCTTGCATGGAAATAAGTCAGAAACAGAGAAACACACACTACATTATCTCACTTATGTGTGGAATCTAATGAAATCAATTTAGACTGAAATCTAATTTACAAAAATCATGACTAGGATGGTAGTTACCACAGGAAGAGGAGATATGGTCAAAGGATTCAAAGATTCAGTATGACAAGAGAAATATGGTTTACTATTCTTTTGGTTACTATAGTTTATGGTTACTATAGTTAAAATAGTAATGTATCACAAATTTCAAAATTATAATAAAATAAAATTATAGTCTGGGTGTGGTGGTGCATGCCCTTAATCACAGCACTCATGAGGCACAGGTAGGAGGATTACCATGAGTTCATGATACCCTGAGACTACATAGTAATTCCAAGCCAGCCTGAGCTAGACTGAGGTCCTACCTCAGAAAAAAATAACAAAATTGATAAAATTATGATTTATATTTATATATATTTCAAAACATCATATATCATTAATATATATGAATATTTTTCAAAAATAACAAGTTGGCTTGATATTCTGGGTGACAAAGCCTTTTTCATTTAAGATAATATGGTCCAGTGAAAATTAAAACAGCTTTCAAGGAAAGATCAGATATGTGACTTAGTAAATGAAGAGCTTATTATCTCCATTGTGTCTCCATTAAGCAGCTCAATTTGGCCTAATTTTCAACTTGTAAAGATTGAGTGCTATCTCACAGCAGATGGTTTCAACTTTAATGCTGAAATCTATTCATTATGTTTCCTTTACCCTGCACCCAATGACATTAAAATAATTGAATCCCCAATGTCAGTAACCAGTAAATATTTTACTATCAAAATATACTTTAATGTATTCTGTTCATTGCCCTTTTCAATGGATTCCCACCTGCAGTTTGCATTCCCTACTAAAATCTATCCACAGGATAACTCAGCAACCTTGCCACCACAATAAAGTGCGTAGGCAATGTCATAACTGCATCACACTTGTCCAGGATCACCAGCATGACATTTCATTGATGACCTTCTCTTACAGGAAATTCATTTAACATAAGCATTAAGGATATATAAATACTCATGAAATAGCTTGTAAAAAGAAAATGAATCATTGTCCCACACATAGGACAAAACCTAGACCTCTATTAACTTCCTAAAATATTTTGATAAAACCAAACAGTGCTATACTCTTCAGAGTGTTATAAAATAGCTATTGAATACTTCAGCTTGCACAATCTTTTATAGACATATTTGTGCTCTTAATTTGCATGTGTTTCCAATAGAGTAATTTAGCATATTTTATGATAATATTATGAATTGTTTTTTTAAATATTTTGTTAATTTTTCTACCAGATTTTCTTTTCCTTATGTGTAGAAATTTTCTTTCCCACAACATTTCATTTGTTCCTGATATTTTTGCTTTACTTATATTTTACCATTTATGCCATATTCCTTTTAGAAAATGGTATCATATGTGTCTCTGTATTTATTATATTTTACTCAGTTTTTCTTTGGAAGGTCATGATTATTTACAGATTATACACATTCAATCATATGTTTTATACTCTGATATTACATTTCAATGTTTATTAATTAATTTATTTATTTATTTATTTATTTGAAAGTGACAGACACAGAGAGAAGGACAGATAGAGGGACAGAGAGAGAATGGGCACACCAGGGCTTCCAGCCTCTGCAAACGAACTCCAGACGCGTGCACCCCCTTGTGCATCTGGCTAACATGGGACCTGGGGAACCGAGCCTCGAACCAGGTCCTTAGGCTTCACAGGCAAGCGTTTAACCGCTAAGCCATCTCTCCAGCCCAACTTTTCAATTTTTAAAACATTATTTCATGTTAAATTTTATTTATTTTTTATTTTTTTTATTTTTGGTTTTTTGAGGTAGGGTTTCACTCTAGCTCAGGCTCTCCTGGAATTCACTATGTAGTCTCAGGGTGGCCTCGAACTCACAGCAATCCTCCTACCTCTGCCTCCCGAGTGCTGGGATTAAAGGCGTGTGCCACCACGCCCGGCCCTCATGTTAAATTTTTTTAAAAAGTTTATAAAATTTATTAAATATTTATTTATTTGAGGGGGGAGAGAGAGGAAGAGAAGATATAGAAAGAAAATGGGCACACCAGGGCCTCCAGCCACTGCAGACTCCAGACACATGAACCGCTGTGTTCATCTGCCTTACATGGGTACTGGGGAATCAAACATGGGTCCTTAGGCTTCACAGGCAAGTACCTTAACAGCTAAGCCATCTCTCCAGCCCTTATGTTGAATTTTTTTAGTGTGGTATAATATTTTAACTTTTATAATTACACTTTTTTCTCATATTATTCATAGAATTGTTCATTTTTGCACATTGACTAAAATGATATTTTCTTTTTTTAAAATTTATTTATTAGAGACAGAGAGAGAGAAAGAGAGAGAGAGTGAGTGAGAATGGGTGTGTCAGGGCCTCCAGCCACTGCACACAAACTCCAGAAGCATGTGCCACCATGTGCATCTGGCTTACATGGGACCTGGAGAATCGAACCGGGATCCTTAGGTTTTGCAGGCATAAGCCTTAACTGCTAAGCCGTCTCTCCAGCCCAAAAATGATATTTTAACAATACACTTTACTATATGCACATGTTATTCTGTTCTCTAGATTCTTTTTGCCAGTTTAATTTTTTTTTTCATTTAGTTCTTTCAGAAAGGCAGATAGCGATAAAGAGAGAGAGAGTGAATGGATGCGCCAAGGCCTCTAGCCACTGCAAACAAACTCTAGACACATGGACAACCTTGTGCATCTAGCTTACATGGGTAATGGGAAATCAAAATCTGGATCCTTTGGCTTTGCAGACAAGGGCCTTAACAGCTAAGCCATTTCTCCCGCCCTGTATTTCTAGATTTTCTCTAGATTTCTCTAGACTCTTGGTTGTTTTTAAGTTGAAGGTTAACAAGATTTGTGCTACAATGTATTATTTTTATACAGTTTTGTACAATTCCTTGATAGAAAAATATCTCTTTGTTTGGCTAAATGAGTATTTCAAGCTGTGGTAGTTTGAATAGATGCCCCCCAGTAGATTCAGGAGTTTATTAAAACTTCTTGGATTTCTAGCCACCTGGCTAGAGGAGGTGTCACTAGTCAGTCCAGCCCAAAGGTGTGATGTAGATTGGACATTCCAATCTAAAGATATGCAAAATGCAGAGTTCCTCCTGGAGTCCCTGAAGTGTGCTATGTGGTTTTGATTTTGGTTTTTGCCTTTTTCTTCCTTTGCCTGGTACTTTAAGAGGGGGCCAACTTCTTCTACCATTATAGAACTTCCCCTGGATCTGTAAGCTTCAATAAATCCCTTCCTCCATAATTGTGCCTGGTCTGGAAGTTCATCTCAGTGACCTGAAGCTTTTTGCTACAAAAGCCTATCAGATTCCCCTCTAAATATTCATGTTTGTGACCCTAGTTTAGTGCTAATCTCACCTTTGGTCCAAAAAGCTTCTTATTGCAAATGGTGATAATTACTAGAGACTCAGAATTCATCAAAGCACTAAGAATAAGTGACTGTTGAGAGCTCAGTGGGAAGTGGGACTTCTACATCACCCATCCATTGTTCAGGAAACATTAAGGAAGAGTGGGTAGAAGGACTGTAAGAACAAGAGGTGTGAATGAACTAGAAGAATGAGCTATATAAATGAACTCTGGGAAAGAACTAGGAATATCTCCTATGGACCTTACAAATAGCAGTTGTGATATTATTGCTGTGAAATGCTAAATTCCTTAGCTGTAACTGGCTATAAAGTTAATCTCACAGGGCTGGAGAGATATCTCAGCAGTTACAGTGCTTGCCTGCAAAGCCTAATGACCAGTGTTCAATTCCCCAGTAACCACATATAGGCAATGCACAAAGTGGTGCATATATCTGGAGTTCATTTGCACCAACTGGAGACATTTGCACACCCATTCTCTGTGTATTTATGTTCTCTCTATCTTTATCTGCTTGCAAATAAATAAATAAATAAAAATAACAAAAAAGTTAATCTTAGAACTATGTAATCTACTTGCTTAAAGCAATGTGACTATGTTTCCTCTGTTTTGGTGCACCTTTGACCTGGACAGCACAGATGACCAATATTTACAAGCAATGTTTAGTGATGCTAACTGACCTTAAGCTGTTATCTATGCTCCTTTCCTCAGAGCCCTGGTTGGAATCTCGACTCAGAACAAACATATATGTGTAAAAAGTGCTAATCATAGCATTGAAGACAATATCAGTAACTATGGGCCCACAGATCTGTTGAAAGTGGGCTTACTGTGATTGCTTTTGTTATCAGAGTGTATGTGTGTTCTGGATCAGCAGAATCCAGCAGGTCATACCTCTAAATCTCTTCCTTTGACAAATGTTTACAGCTATCCAAAGTTAAAAGTCCTTTACTCTTTGCTCTAACACTGTACTGATTTCCATACATTACTGGTTTTTGCTGTTCAATATACGTGTCAATGAGTATCTGTAAACAGAGGAAGTCATAGCTGCGGTAACATCAGAGCAGCAGTGGGTTTACTAATAGCTTAAGCTAAACTTTTCTTAAGTTTCTGTTTTTCCTCAGGCTACTGCTAGAAGCAGCTAGCCCACTCCTAAGATGAGGATACCCCTTTCAGGCTCTGCTCTTAGAAGCAGTTTGTCCATTTCTGGAGAGGCCTGTGCCTCCTCAAATAGGACAAGAGGCTACTGAGGAGTTCAGTGAGCTGCTTTCTTTTGGACATGAAATGGATATTGCATTCATGACCTCACAGTCGCTGTTGTTACATGAATATTGGCCCTATCAACATTGTATTATGAATGGTAGAAAAGGGAAATGAATACCAAAGTAGGAGGGGGTATTAGTTGGAAAGAAGAGGGAGTTCAGTAAAAAAGTGATAGGGAAAAAGGACAAGAGAAGGTTATGTAAGAGATTTATGATGAAAATGTACTATGTATATACATTAAAATTGTAAAAATTTCAGAAAAGCAAAATAGCTCCTTCAGTTTTCCATGTTTTCCAATCTATAGTATTAGTGTATTTGATGATATAGAAAAAATATGTTCTATTTATTTATTTATTTATTTATTTATTTATTTACTTATTTATTTATAGAGACAAAGTGAGGAGGAGAGAGAACTGGCACACCAAGGCCTCAGCTGCTGCACTTGAACTCTAAGACGCTTGTATCACCTAGTGGGCATGTTCAACCTTGCGCTTGGCTCACCTTTGTGCATCTGGCTTACATAGGATCTGAAAAGTCTAATACAGGTCCCTAGGCTTTGCAGGCAAGCACCTTAACCATTAAGCCATCTCTACAGGCCTATATTATATTTTTAATCTTTAAGTTTATACATATTTATATATATTAACATGTTTTTATTTCTTTATTTGCAAGCAGAGGGAGAGAGAGAGAGAGAGACAGGGAAGGGAGACATGCAGAGAAAGAATGGTCATTCCTAGACCTCCAGCCACTACAAACTGCAGATGGATGTATCACTGTGTATCTGGTTTTATGTGGGTACTGTGGTATCAAACCAGGGTTGTTACTCTTTGCAAGCAAGCACTTTAACCACTGAACAATCTCTCCAGCCATATATATGTATTCATATGTGTATACATATACATGTGTATATACAAAATGTACTTTTGAGTCAAATATTTCTCCATCATTTGTAACAAAACAGCCATTTCAATTTCTTATTTGTTTTCTCTGAAACAATCACATTTTTCTCCATTACATTGATGTATCTAAATGTCTACATTAACATTCATGCATTGCTACTTTAAATTCCAATTTTAATCATTGATTATTAATTTCTAACCATGGGACAAAAGGTGTTAGTTTTTTGGCCTTTCTCTCCAATCCTTATTGTACTTGCATAGTACTTTCAATCATCCATCCTTTTTTTTTATACACAAATTATATTTTATTAAGAATTATACAAATAAAAGTTCCAAATAAACAGTTTGTAGAAGTCTTATTTTTGAATTTCTCTGTAATAGCTTCATACTTAAATTTTGTCAGCATATCACTTATCTTTGTTATTACTGCCAAGTTGTAAGATCAAATAATTACAACCACGTAATACTTGACAAAATTGTACTATTAAAATATCAGCATAACTTAAGTTTCCAAAACCAATTTGAGGTTTTGCATTACAGCAAAAAAGGTAAGATTAAAATATAGAAACAAATAGCTTACACTTTTTGAGAGATGAAGTTGGCGTACACATTGCAATCAAAGACTGTCGGGTCTGGTTTGGCACTCTTTTTTTTTTTCAGAGTTAAGAAGGTGATTTTACTCATGATATTACAATAGGATGGATATAAATTAATTAGAAACACCCCCAGGGAGATGGCTCTGAGGTTACAGGTGCTGCTTGCAATGGTTGCCAGCCCTGGTTTAGTTCCCTGGCATCCATGTAAAGTCATATACAAAATGTCATATGCATCTCTCATCCCAAAAGACTTGTGCCAATGGGATGCAGAGGGTGGAGAATCTGAAGCTCATGGACCAACTAGTCTGATGTTTCTTTGCAGTTCACCTAAAAGAGGGTGGGCTGCTCAACTCAGGAGACAGAGCTCTGGAGTTTTAAAAACTAACTTGTAGTCATTTCTCCAAAAGTACATCCATCCTTTTGTCAGGTTTCATACTGCTCTTTTGTGTCTGGATTAGTGAAAAGTTTATCTATCCACCTCCTTGTGGCATAATAAATCATCCCAAAATCATTAATTCCTCTTCTGCCTCCACACTATTACTGCCCATTTCAGTAACCTCTATTCTACTAAAACAAGTATTAATTCTATTCTTATCTACAGAATTATAAGATTATTTTCTTCTTGAAGCATTCAGGATCTAGACTAGTTTGCACATACTTGTGTCACATGTTTCTTATTCCTTTCCTATCTATCTTTCTTATCTTCATCTTCAGTCTTTCCCAGGAATATTCTTTGAATTTTTGAGTTTCTTAGAGCTCAAAATCTTTATGATACTTTTTGTGAGTTTAACCAGCCCCACAACTTTAATTTACTTTGAAAACCTAATTATACTTATATTTTAAAATCATTTTGGAACATATCTTAATTTTGAACATTTCATTTAGAAACATTAAACTCTCAAAAGTAGAACAAGGCTTTAGTCAATAACTCCTCATTTTTAACTCCTTATTTTTAAAGAGCAAAAACCAGCAAAAATATGAAAGGTTGATTGTTCCTATTCCTTGAGATGTATTCAAAGAGCTGTAAATTTCCATATGCTTTCTGAGTACACTAAGGTATTGAGACAAAGATACTGACTGCTCAGACTAAGTTATTTGAAATTGAATTAAGGTTTTTGATAACCTCAATATTTCAATAGTATTATTCTCATCAGTGTTCTGTACTTGATTCTTACCTGTTTTGGTTAGAGTTTAAGAAAATGTGAAATATTTATTTAGCATGAAGTATGCATTAATAATTTCCTGGTTGGGTGGGTGGTTAGTGGTAGATTCTAGGGGAAAATTTAGAACATTAAAAAGATTTAAAAGGCCTGCACTGGTGGCTCATACATTTAGTTCTTATATTTAGGAGAAAGCAGAGGTAGAATGATCCTCCTGAGTTCAAGGCCAGCCTGGACTACATAGTGGGTTCCAAGTCAGCCTGGACTAAAGTGAGATCCTACCTCAAAAAAATGTCTTAAATATCAGAGAATAAGAGTAAGAGAATAAGAATAGAGTTTACATCACTTGGGTTTATTGATTTACTTTTCTTCTAGCCATTCTACATCACTGTCTGATTTTTCTGAATTGTATCCCATAGCTTTACGGCGGAAATGAATAATAGCCAGTTCATTTTCAGCAATCTCCATTTTTTGTTTGGGTAAATACTGAATTTTAGTCTTGCGTAGCAGAACCCCTCTTCTTATTGCTTCCATCAATGCTTTCCTTGCTTTAGTGACTGTTGGCAGAATTGATTGAGATTGCTTCAGACCAGAGAGTATTGGAACTGTTGTATACTGGAATAAGGATAGAGCCTTAGAGCTTGTAATGAGAGATGACGATTGAAAAGAAGATGATGACTGGAGACTGGAAAGTTTTGTAGCATTCAAACTTGATGATTTTGCTTGTGGTGAATACAAATGCCTTTTTGATTTTATAACTGAAGATCTAGGTGACTGTACTTCTCTATATCTTGACAATTGATTCAATGCATGTCTTGGTAATAGATTAGAAGATACTGGTGGTTTTGGACATGAAGATACAGATGATACTGGAACTGAATGGTGTGGCTTTTGTAGAGTTGAAGATCTTGGTTGTGGTGCAGTTGAAGACATTGATTTATGTATAGCTAAATTTTGTGGTCTGTGTGCAGATCTTGGTTTCGATAGAGGTGAAGATACAGGTGATTTTGCAATTGAAGGTCTTGGTGACTGTGCAAAAGAAGATTTCACAGATAGAACAACTGAAGATCTTGGTGATTGTGCCACTGAAACAAAGTCAACAAGGTCCATAACTGAATTCCTTGACTGAATATCTGTTGAAATTACTAGAGGTGATACAGATGGGGAAATTCTCTGCTTTTTACCTTGCAATGTTATATCTTCTTGTATCTGTTCATGAAGTTCAAAAGGTTCAGGTTCTAGAGTAATGAACTCAGCTTGTGGTGGTTTAACTGGAAGATCTTTATCAGTAGTGTGCAGACAATCCAGAGGTGATACTACTCTTGTAGTTTCCATAACAGGCGATGAAGACTTCATTGCAGAATGTATGATTTCAGGAGGATCTGACCTGTTAGAAGCTGTTAATAGAGCTAACCAATCAGGTAGTGATAGAGGTGCCTCTTGTGCTGTAGGACTCACAAAGGCCACTGTTTTATGAGTTACAGTTGGAGGTGGAGGTACAACTTCTCCTTTTCCAGTTCCATAAATAACATAAGGATGGGAATCATACTTGTCTCCAATTCCATGAAGTAGTTGGTATGGATGACCATGTACGATGATGAATCTTGCTGGAGGTTTGTTGCTTGCACGAAATGGGTAAGTGGAAAATGACAAATGTTCATTTGGTTGATATACATATGAATGTGGCACTTTGCCACATGCTGCTATGTTATGATCAACAGGGACATCCTCTTTCATCAGTTGACATGTTGGTACAGTTTTTGGTTTACTGAGATGATCTGAGTTCTTGTTTTGTGTGAGCTTTTCCTTCTTTTGTTCTTCATTCACAGATATAACATTTTCTTTCAAAAGTTCAGGGTAGTGTGAACATGATTGGACTGAATCATCAGAAGACATCATTAAACTTGCCATATTATCTTGCTGATAAGAAGTAGTCATCTTTAGGGGTGGTATCAGTGTATTAGCATCATGTCTTTCAAAATTCTGAATAGGCAATGATGTAGAGGAGTAAACTTGCTGTGCTTGAATAAATATACTTGAAAAATTCTTTCTTAATTTCCAATCCTGCATGGGCAGTCCTTTATTTGGAATCTTGTGGCTAAAAGCATCTGCTAGCTGGACTACATTTTTGTGTAGAGCCTTGAGCTTAAAAGTAATTCTATCAAGCTCTTTAGATACTTTTCCAAATAAGTATTCAGTATACTTATTTAGATCACATACCTGTCTCTCTATGTTGTTTAATGATGTAGGGATTACACAGACAAATTCATCTTTACTTTCTATGATTGTTGCTGGTGGACTTGTACATTCTTCATCTTTTTCTTCATTAAAAGACATTTTAAATTTGTGTTACTTCAGAATAAAAGTGAAATGAGATATCTTCATGAAACTCTTTCAAGCACCCACAACTCTTCTCAGACCCATTCCAAGAGTCTCCATCTGATTGTCAGCTTGGCCAGCAACAGCTGGAAATGGTGAGGCCTGAGGCAGATCTGAAGTTATAAGGTCCTGCCTTCAGGTTTTGAGCAGTAACTTGTCAGCCTTACTATTAGGTCAGAACCATTTGTTAGCTCAGGCACTGAGAACACAATGTCTTATGTCATCGTCATTGCCACACCCCTTTGCCTGCCCTCTCAGGGGACTATTTCCCAACCTTGAGGGGATACCAGTTGGAGAGGAAATGGCGAAAATGTGGTGTTCTCTCATTCACTGTTTCTCAAAGCATGACCCTAGAATTTAGAGCAAGTAATTCTCTGTTAGCTCTGTATTAAGAATGATCTGCTCTCTAATTCTAAAAATTATCTTCAAGTTCCATTTTTTTTTCCTGGGCTCTACTTGATTGTCACACAGTCATCTCCACCTTAGATCTGTTCTCTAAATATTCATGCAGATCTACCTTTTTTTCCCTGCATCCTTGTATCTCTAAATAGGGCAATTTCAGCCATTTATTTGATCATGTCTAAAATCCTTTTAATTAGCTTTTTATGCTTGTATTTTATTTTCAGGTTCAGGCACATGTCAGACAATTCTTACCACAAACTATATCATGCACTGCATCTCTCTATTTCTTTTCACCCCTCCCATAATCACTATAGTAAATATTCCCACAATTTCTAATCAGGATGGCTAGAGCTGCCCCAACCAGGTTGTTTTGATAAGCTTTCCTTCTTTTCTTCAATGTTTTCACATTTATAGCCGTGCCATGTTTCCTTAAACGTCTAATATATACCTATGGGAGAGGAAGTAAAATTACATCAAGACTTTAACAAAATGATTCTAATATATCAGCACCAAAAAAAGAAGTGATATCATCTCTTAACATGTACTCTGCAAAGTGATGTGGAACTACTGAGAGGGCAGAGAGTTCAGAGGCTGGCACATAATTTCTCTCCATGTTTTATCGATTTATTGTTAAATGGTGTGAATAACTAGAAGAATGTTAACAAATTTGAAAAGACTCACACGTAACTGTAAATGAAAAAGGAGTCTTGGTTGAATTTGAAGTAGGATTTCCCCTTTTGCAAGTGAAGTTTCAGGAATAGAGATACAAATTATTCATGTATCCTCCTCACTTCACACTGACAAACAGTAACACACAAATGAATGATCAACAAAACAAAAACTTTTCCATGCTTCTTAGAAGAGAGGAAGATGGAAACAGTAAGTCAGTAGTTCCTAATTGAGGAAGATGGAAAAGATAAGTCAGGAGGTCCTAATTAGCCAGGGCCAATTTGTTGTAATAATTATCATGATTTGAGGAAATTTGGAGATAAAATGGATAGTAAATTGAATTCAAAAAGAAGGTGTCTGTGTAATTTTTTTTTTTTTGATTGTAGGCTAATAATGATTTGGCCTATCCATAAACTGTGAAAGTATAGATTTAAAATAAAATGTTAGTTTCATAAAATTTTAAGTTTACATTGAATACTACAAATAAAGTAGAAATTGGAGACAGGGGCCAAAAGTTGAGAGGAAGTTGATAGCATCCTACTTTTCTTTTATTAAAAAAAAATTGGGAGCTGGAAAGGTGGTTTATTAGTTAAAGGTGCTTGTATTCAAAGCCTGATGGTCCACATTCAATCCCTAGTACCTCCATAAAGCCAGATGCACAAACTGGTACACAGATGCATCTGGAGTTTGTTTGCAGCAGCACAAGGCTGTTCACTCTCTCTTTCTCTCCCTTTCTTTGTGAAAGCAATTTGTTTATTTGAGAGAGAAAGAGAGAGAAGGAAAGAGGAAAAGATAGAATGGGTGCACCAGGATGTCCAACCACTGCAAATGAACTCCAAACACACATGCCACCTTGTGCATCTGGCTTATGTGGGTAATTGGGGACTTAAACGTGGGTCCTTAAGCTTCACAGACAAGTGCCTTAATTTCTAAGCCATCTCTCCAGCCCTCTCTCTCTCTCTCTCTCTCTCTCTCTCTCTCTCTTGTCTGTCTCCTTGCAAATAAAAAAAAAAACCTCAGTTTCTTCTATTTCTGACTTCTATATACTACCGCATTAATGGACTTACTGTGATGCATGGTAGATTCACTGATAAAATAGGGTCTCCTTTTACTCACACTTCCTCTCACAACCTTCCTGACCTCTGACAGCTATTACTGTACACTCAGGTTGATGTTTTATAATTTCCTCATGAAAAAGAGAATATATGACACATATTTCTTTCTGTGTCTTACTTGTTTTCCTTAATGCACTGTCTTTCATTTTCATCTATTTTACTGCAAAAGTCATTTGTTTCTACTTTATAGTTGAAGAATATTCCACTTTTATTTGCCATATTTTATTTATCCATTCATCTGTTACTAAACACATACATTATAGATACTGAAATAAAGTGACTGGGATTCAAAGTCAGTATAAAATTGCTAACATAAGAATTAATTCATTCAACAGCATCCTAGAGATTGCCATTCAGACAAGAGTATGTGCAAAACTCTTGAGTCAAAAAATTAAAATGTCTACTATGAAACTCAACAAGAGGAATTGAGGCTAGGAAAGTAGTTTGAGATGAAATCAGAGAGGCTGACAAATGTACTTGAAAGGTGTGATGAGGAATTTGGATTTAGAATCTAAGTTATAGTAGACTAATTGAAGTATTTAAGCAGGAGATAAATATCTAATTTATTTTTGAAAATTCATTGTGGCTTCTTTATAGAGGCAATTCTGGAGTCTTCATGTTACTCAGAGATACTGATAATGACTATATAGCTAAAGAAAATGAAATCAATATGCTGGAGACTTCTGCACTCTCATGTTAATTGTAGTATGAATCACAACAGCCAAGAAATGAAAGCTTGAGTGCTCAGGCTCAAATAACACAAGGCACAAACAAAATTAGACTCTTGGAAAGTTCTATGTTTATTCTCTGAATGTAATAAAGTGAGGTATAGAGAGATAGATAGATAGATAGATAGATAGATAGATAGATAGATAGATAGATAGAGATAGAGATAGATAGATAGATAGATAGATAGATAGATAGATAGATAGATAGATAGATAGATGTATACAATGAAATACTAGTCAGTCATTAAAAATAAAATCCAGCCATTTGTGGCAACATGATTGGAACTGTAGTTCATAATGGTAATAAAATACCAGAAAGGTAAGTACTGTGAGATTTCTCTTATCTCTTGAATGTAAAGAGTTAATCTTTTGACCTTAACACTGCAAAAAAAAAAAAAAAAGTTGATCTCATAAATCTGAGAGGAGAATGTTGTTTTCTAGAGTTTGGGAAGAATAGCTACTAGGGAGTAAGAATGGAACAGTTTGATAAATGTAAGAAGTATTCTAAGGAACAATAGAATAGCTATAGATAACAATTATGAACTGTGCATTTCAAAAATCTAGACGAAATAGTTTTAAAATACCACTATAAAAGCATGATAAATGAGATATATACTCCTGCCACATTTAAACATTACACAATGTACATATGTATCCAAATTTACATAGAATCCTATAAGTTGTGTGATTTGGGGAGGATGATATAAAATTAATACTTGCCCCAAACTGGGAAAGCACTAGCATTTCAAAGAATAACTCAAAGAAGATTACTTTCATAATTAAAATGAGTATAACATGGCCTACATAGAGAGCCCTGGAGGAGTATAAACAGTGGAGTTTGGCAATATCACCAACTCCTCCCACTACCATACTCCTATTTTATGTGACTCTAAGTACACAGCAGAAATAATGAAAACCTGAGTTTAGAGCACTGCTTAGTGTTTAAACAGCAAAGGAGATTACAGCCTCAACTAACATAATTCACAGGCAAAAACAGATTCTAGGATGTGTAGTCCCTCCTTACTCTTATCAGCCGTTCTCCCAGTCTTGGAAAACACTTCCAACTGTGGGAAGTATGGCTTATTTTGCAGTAAGCCATAACATAGTAGAGCTAAATTGTAGCTTGCTACAAATTAGACTTATTATGTCTATTATTCAGAGAACTATTCTCACTACACTACACTCTTTCCTCTGGGTCTTACAATCTTTCAGTCTCCTAAATTCAAAGTTCCTTGAACCTTAGGGAGGTATATTATGATTATCTACTCCTATCAAGGGCAGAGTATTGAGGCATAACACTATAGCAACAACATATTTGACAGCAACATGTGTTTATTCTCAGAATGACACAAACATGGGTCAAGTGTGCATAAACTTAATTACCAAAAACATGTATACTCCAAACATGTATACTCCAAATCAAACCATTATGGGTATGAACATAGTTATGGAGTGTTCTCACCATAATCATATGCAGGGAAATGAATTTTTAGTGTTGTCAAGTTTTCAGGCTGGGTAGGCATATAGATATGGCCAGGAAAGGAAAGCCACCTAAGTGTGCATCTGATGATCCAGCTATATAGTAAACATGGCCTCAAGTGATTTTTCTCATATCCACTATATACCTGGTGGTTTAAAGTGAGCTCCAAATTGGAAAGGACATCACACTGTAAAGAATGCCTCCCTGACTGGATATGTGGCATTTACTTCATACCCAATAGTTTTTCTTGAAGGTATCCAGTATAGTTACCACCCATGATATGGCATATAAAAGTAGTACAGTAAAATGTCAGGAAGCCAAAAAACACTTGTTACTTCACATTTATTAGTAGAGACTCTTGTATTTTTTTTTCTCAGTGGCCTTTAGGTCATTGAGAAATTTTCTGGCTGTGCCAGGCCCTTGAACTTCATGTGGAATGAACTCACATCCTTGCTACTTGTGTATGTCTTAACATCCTCCAGTTGTTTTGTATAAACCTGTAAGATGCTCAGAAGTTACAATGGCATCATCAAAGTCATGAATCATATTCACAATAGGAGGACAATCTAACAAAATAATGTCTAAGATAGTATCCTGTGGCAAATGGTGAGACTGTGTAGATAACATACTGGAAATACTGCACTCCAAAGTTCCATTGATGTCCATTCTCGATGAACATAAACTGGTTCTATGACACAGTAGCTAAAGAAATATCTAAAACAAAATGTGTGAACACAATAGAAAAGCACATGCCAAGATCCCATCACTCCATTAATCTTCCATCAGGAGACATTTTGGGTATAGCTGCATGGATAGAATGCACTATATTATTTGTAAATTACTAGTGGTGACTACCTTGTTTGGGCAAGGCAGTTCTACTCTCTCCCACCATTACCAGCCATTTGTTTATAGCTTTATCATTCATACCCTCAGATGAAATGCTCCAATGATGATGTGCAAAATGTGTCTCCTAATATGTCTTCTTCTTCTTTTTTTTTTTTTCAAGGTATGATCTCACTCTATCCCAGACTGTCCTGGAAATCACTATGGAGTCTCAAGGTGGCCTTGAACTCACGGCAATCTTCCTTCCTCTGCCACCCAAGTTCTGGGATAAAAGGCATGCACCACCATGCCTGACTTAATCTGTCTTCTCACACAGAGGCCAGTGTGCTCCTGTGCTTTGGGACATAGTAGCCCATCACTAGGATAAGCTTCTCTTTCACTTGTACTGGTCTATCTGCATTTCCCTATAAGCTATATATTGTCCACTATACATTTTACTTTTGGAAGAATTAATATGAATTCAGATACACTCTGTTTGGTGTCTGCTAGAGCCATGTGGCCTATACAATAGTAGGCAATCAATATATTGACAGTTCAATATGGGTCCTCAGTATATCCTATATGGCCCTCACTTAGAAGCAATCTAGCTCATTTATCAAAAGAGGCATTAAGGGGATCCAACACCATAAATTCCTCTGCTTCCACAATGGAAATAACTATAAGTATCTTTCTCTGCCTTGGTAAAAGCCATTCTAGGTATAGAGACTCCCATAAACTTACAAAGACAACATTGAGTTTTATATCAATTATATATCATGGTATGCTTACATGGTACAAAACCCATTGTATCCCCCTGTGACACAATCTTAAACTTATCTTTCTTTTTAATATGCAAAATAATTTATACAAAAGATGTATCCATGAGACAGAAAAATATAATTAATCTACTAAATTTTAAGGGTTGAGCTAAAACTATAGCAGAATTGCAAGAGAAAAAAAAAAACAACAACACTAAGATCACCTGCATCTGAACTACAAGATTTTATCTGCTGTATGTCGTAGTCAGACTTTATTGCTACTTGAATTTCAAAAGGTTCTGTCACATATTTTTCCCCTTGGTTGAACATGAGTTTAAGAGTTAGAGAACGCTATATGCCAATGAGAGTTGGCTAAGATAACAAAAGTACTAAGTGTTCTTGAAGAGCAAGCAAGATAGAGAAAAGTGAAACTACACAGAGTGCCTGAAAGTGTTATATGTTAACCCTAAAACTGCACCCTAGGATAGAGAGAAGGGAGAATAGTTCCACGAAAGAGTGGGAGACATAGAAAAGACCTAGTTTTCCTTGAAGGACCATGGAAAAATGAAATATTTAGCAGCATGTTCTGGATAGGAAACTTGATATTGCATTCCATGATGGCCAGGTAAAGCCCAGAACATGTTTCTTATCCAAAAGGCACCCTCCCTCCTTTTTATTCCCTTACAAGTCAGTGGCTTACACCAAGGACATTACTCTCATAACCTTTTCAGAGAGAGAATATTTCCTAATAGGCACAGTTTCCTGAATCAGATCATTGTTAAACACCTGACACCATGTACAATTATGAACTTCCACTTTCTCTGTACTATGGGCAAAGCTTTGGTGTACTCTATAGGGCTTTCATTTTCCTACTCACTATCTGGCTCTTTCCATGGATTCCAAGTCTTTGAATCCCAAGTTCAGCATCCCAATATAGTGTGGACTGGTATTTTTCTTTCCTTTGCCATCCCTTAAGTGTATAAACTGGCAGGAGAGGACCTCCATCTTATCCACTCATATAATGTCCCTGCCCGATCAAAGGTAGCATGGAGGATTAACAGTCACGTGAATCACTTTGTAAATTCAGGTCTTCCTTTAAGAGAACAATTTCTTTCTGGGGATGCAGCTCAATTTTGGACAAATAATTCACTTCCCAGAGTAGGTCCTTCAGTATGGGTATCATAGCTCTCTCGCAATTCCACCCCATAAGATTGTTACTAAGGCATTATGGCATGTTTTCTGGTCTACTAAGTACTTCAGGGCCTCTACATGCTTACACAGTGCACACCATTCATATGTTAGGTATGCCATTCCATATGAAGGAGAGCCATCTCGAATTTCCTCCATGAATGCTTCCCCTTGATTCTTCTTTTCTTTTGTTCCTGCTCATGGGCCCAATCATTGCATTCATTACCACTTGATTGGTTATCTCTATTAAGGGGATTGTGTAACTTTTGGAAGGAAATGAAAAATAACATCTCATCCTAAATGGAGATTTCAGTAACAGACATTATAACTTATACAACTTTATCTTTATGAGGAAAATGAGTTGATTAGGGGTTTCATAGAGAACCCTAGAGGACTAAAGACAGCTATATTTTCCCCAAATTGGCAACCTCCTATTTTATGTGTCTTAAAGTCTACAGATTTAATTACTATAAACTTGAGTTTAGAGCTCTACCTAGTGTTAAGGCAACAGACATGACTACAGGCTCAGATAGCAAAAAGCACAGAGCAAACCAGTTCCCAGGAAACTTTCTGGTTTATGTACTCTCTGTCCTTTCCCTTATCAGAAATTCTGCTTGTCTCAGCATACATTGTTCAACCGTGGGAAAGATGGCTTGTCTTGCTGAAATCTTGCATGTGGAGCAGCTGAATGCTAGATTCATGCATGGAGGAGTTACCCTTGTTAGCATTCAGAGACCTAATCTTACCACACTTTAAATATATTTATTTTATTTTATTCTATTTATTTTTTTGTTTTGTTTTGTTTTGTTTTTTTGAGGTAGGGTCTCACTCTGGTCCAGGCTGACCTGGAATTAACTCTGTTATCTCAGGGTGGCCTTGAACTCATGGCAATCCTCCTACCTCTGCCTCCCAAGTGCTGGGATTAAAGGCATGCACCATCACGCCCGGCTTAAATATATTTATTTTATATATTTATATATCAGCTAAAATAAATTTAATTAAAAACATGATTCACAAAAAATTAGAAGGTCATGGCAAGAATCCAGCAAGCAATGATAATGACTCTGTCATGATGGTGTCAGTGAGAAGCATAATAAGGAGTGGTTTAAATAGAGATACAGTTGGGAGAAGAACAACATAATGAGGACAAGGTATGTGGAAGTATAGAACAAGTAGTAAGTTTAGTCAGGAGTTCTGTAGAAAGTCTGAACCTAGAGATAAAAATGTTGATAGCTATTAGTGGTTGTGGTGTTTTGATGCAGGTGTTCCCCCATAAACTTAGGTGTTCTGAATGCCAGGTTCCCAGCTGATGGAGATTTGAGAATTGGCACCTCCTGGAGGCAGTGTATTGTTGGGGGCAGGTTTATAGGTGTTATAGCGAGTTTCCCCTTGCCAGTGTGGGGCATACTCTCCTGTTTCTATTGTCTACCTTATGTGGTCCAGCAGTTGGGTCTACCCCGTGCTCATGCCATCGTTCCCTCTGCCATCATGGAGCTTCCCCTTGAGTCTATAAGACAAAATAAACCTATTTTATTTTCTTCAAAAGCTGCTTTTGGTCGGTGATTTCTGTCAGCAATGTGAACCTGATTGTGACAGTGGTATTGATGGTATTTAAAGAAAGACATGGGACTACATGATACAATGAAAGTGAAGATAGAAAACAATGATATTCTTAAAATTATCACAAAGAATATGAAATACACACATGAAAGTATGGCATAGATAAATGAAGGATTAGGAGCTGGAGAGATTGTTCAGTGGTTAAGGCTCTTGTTTGTAAACCCTGATGACCCAGGTTTAATTCCCCAGTACCTAGGGAAAACCAGATGCATAAAGTGACACATGCATCTGCAGTTCTTTTGCATTGGCAAGAGGGCTTGGTATGCTCTCTCTCCATGCCCAAGGTTACATTTTACATCAGTAGAGTTCCACAGTATAAACTCATTTATTCAGAGCAATTGGTAAAGTGTCTGAAACATCAAAGAAACAGTAATGGACAGAAGAGATAAGGTATCAACCTTCATGTGGTTTACATTATACTACATGCAATGAAAATAAACTATATAATTTCAGGAGATATGAGTGTCAAAGAATTCAGAACTAGCTGCAGAGACAAATAGCTGTCATAGAAATCTTCTTTGAAGATTTTATGTATATATAATTTGTTTATATTTTAAGTTATAAAGCATAAAAGTTATACATACTTAAAGGGTACCATATGATGTCTCTATACATGTTTAAAGTGTGAAACGTTCACATCAGGGTTAAAGTATCAATATCATTAATTCATTATGAAATTCACTGGGAAAGAATCTTTAATTCAAATTGGTAAAGACTCCTCAAACAATTGAGGCAGAAAACTGTAAGTAAAAGGATAGATAATACCATCTATAATAAATGCTGTTTGATGATAATATTAACTCCAGACAAGGGTGAATTTGCACATATATGTTAAGTATGAGAGAAATAATTAATTATGAAGATCATGACTCTCTCCTGGTCAAGACAGTGTCCGCACAACCTGCCACACCTCACCAAGAAGAAAAGGCAAGATCCCTAAAGTTGGGGGGGGATATTTTTTGTTTAGGGGTTTGCTGATCTTATTTGGTTTCCAGTGGGAGAGTGTGGATTCCCACCCTCTAGGGTAGACCACCAGTTCCCTGGTCCCCACAACCAGCTGTCCTAGCCACAGCCCTGGTAGGAGGTCCCTCCTACACTAACTGCAAGCCAAGTGAACCCAAGCTAGTAGGCTAGGTCCTCTTTCCTAAGATTTCCCACAACTTGGCAGAGCTCCATGGATGTAATTGGCATCCCGCTTTTCCTGCCCAGCCTTGCTGTCCCCCATGGCGGGAGTGATTGCTGATCCACCCCCAGCCTTGCTATCCCCCACCCAGCTGCGTGATCACCATTCCCTCCCAGTCTTGCAGTCCCCCACCTGCATGCAGTATCACTGTTCCTCCCCAAGCCTTGCAGTCCCCTACCCACACTTGTGATCATGTTCCCCCACCCAGCCTTGCAGTTCCCCCACCCACGTGTGTGATTGCTGTTCCCCCCAGCCTTGCTGACCCTTGCAGATGCAGGCAATCACCATTCCCACCCAGGCTTGCTGTACCCCATGCACAATTGAACGGCCCACTCACATTTACCCCCAGCCTTCCTGACCCCAGTGGATGATCGCCAGCCTAGTCGTCATTCCCGACCAGCACATATGAGCCCAACATGCAACCAGGGACCAGGATAGGGTCTCCACACTAGCCTTTCTAAATTCTGTGGATGATCATCGTCCCACTCACTGCTGACCCCCAATCCTGGCAAGCAGGCTAGCATCCCACACCCTAGGCTTTCTGAAAAATTGTGATGGGCATACCACCAGCAAAAAGGAGTAATCAGATGCAAATAAATCCAGCTAGATTGCCCAGTGACACAATGAATGTCTCTAATCAAAACACAGAAGAGACAATATTATCAGAACCCCAAAATGAAGTAACAAACTATGCAAACCTGGTCAAGAAGTAAGATAACTTGCAGAAACTGAACAAAGGACCAATAATTGTATGAATGTTATGCTCACTAGATTAGACATTCTAGAAAAGAACCAGGAAGATGTTCTTAAGACAGTTAAATGATCTGAAGGAGAGCAGAAAAAAAAAGAAGTCCTCAATAGCCAGCTGGCTAAGTTCAATGAAGACATAAAAACATACAAGGATGAACTCTAAGAAGCATTAAGAAAATCAGAAAATGACGTGAAAAGGGAACTCGACAGAGGGTTAAAAACTATACATAAAAAAGCAGTAGAAAATTTGGACCAAATTGAACAAGCCCAAAGCTCTACAGAAGCTCTGAAGAATAGAGTCAGACATGTGGAGGATAGAAACTCAGAAATGGAAGACAAAATTGAAGAAACAGTTCGTGAGTCCAAAAGTTTCAACAGACTCAAAAATTTCTGTGAACAGAACATGAGGGAATTGTGGGATACCATTAAGTGTCCCAACATTTGGATCATGGGAATACCTGAAAGGGAAGAAATTCAAACCAAAGGCATAGAAAACTTATTCAACAAAATTATCAAAGAAAAATTTCCCAATCTCTCACCAAAAAAAAAGTCCCATCAAGTTACAAGATGCTAGTAGACCTCAAAAACAGACTGGTCCAAAGCAGAAATTCTCCCAGACATATTATCATTAAGATGCTAAACACTGATACCAAAGAGAAAGTCCTAAAGGCAGCTAGAGACAACGCATTATATATAAAGGAAAACCCATCAGAATTACTTCAGACTTCCTAAAATCTAGAAAGGCCTAGAATTGAACACTGCAAACTGTAAGAACATATGGATGTCAACCCAAACTACTCTACCCAGCAAAAATATGCCTCATAATAGATGGTGAAAGAAAAACTTTCCACTATAAAACTCAGCTATAAAACTATATGATCACAAAGACAAACCTACTGAGAGTACTTCAAGGACTGTTCCACACAGAGGAATCAAATAACCAACTTCAAGTGCCTATGAGAAGCAGACTACAATAACCAAACTTCAAGAAGGCACAAAAACTACAAAGGCCAAGAAAACACTAAACCACATAAACCACCACAATATGGCAGGTATTAAATCAAACCACAAAGCTATTACCCTAAATATTAATGGTCTTAACTCACCAATCAAGAGATATAAGCTAACAGGTTGAATCAGAAAATTAGACCCCTCAATCTGCTGTTTTTAAGAAACCCACCTTACCACTAAAGACAGACACCTTCTCAGGGTGAAAGGGTGGAAAATGATATTCCAAGAAAATGGAAATAAGAAGCAAGCACGTGTAGCTATACTTATAATGTATAAAATAGACATGAAACAAAAAGTAATCAAAAGAGACAAAGAAGGCCACTTACTTATCACAGAACTGATCCAACAAGAGGATATCATAACCATTAATCTTTATGGACCAAATACAGGTGCACCACAATTCATAAAACAAAACCTACTTGACAATAAAATGGAAATAACCACAAACACTATCATAGATGGTGACATCAATACTCCACTATCAACAATAGATAGATCATCCAAACAGAAAATTAACAGAGAAGTAAGAGAGCTTAACAATACCATAGATCAATTAGACCTAACAGACATCTACAGAACATTCTAACCCAAATCCACAGATTACCCTTTCTTCTCAGAAGTCCATGGAACCTTCTCTAAAATAGATCATATACTGGTTCACAAAGCCTGCCTCCATATACTTAGGAGGATCTATGTAATTTCCTGCTTGATATCAGATTGCAATGCTGTATTGTTAGAAATCAACAACAAAAGATGTGCCAGGAACCCAACCAACTCCTGGAAGCTGAACAACACACTCTTAAACAATAAGGGGGTAGGGGAAGAAATTAAAAGTAAAATTTCAAAATTTATAGAAATGAATGGCAATAAGAACGCAGTGTACCACATCTTATGGAACACAATGAAGGCATTCTTTAGTGCAAAACTCATTGCAATAAATGCCTTCATAACAAAGACAGAGATATCCCAAAACAATAACCTAACCATCCACCTAAAGGCATTAGAAAAACAAGAAGTATCCAACCCCAAACTCTTCAAACAGAATGAAAGAATTAAGTGCAGAAATTAATGAATTGGAATTTAAGAAAATTGGTGAAACAAAGAACTGGTTCTTTGAAACAAAATAAAGAAGATTGATAAACCCCTGGCCAATTTGATCAAGCAGAAAAAGAAAGAAAAGAAAGAAAATAAGAAAGAAAGAAAGAAAGAAAGAAAGAAAGAAAGAAAGAAAGAAAGAAAGAAAGAAAGAAAGGCTTCGAATTAACAAAATAAAAATGAAAAACAAGATACCACGACAGACATAAGTGAAATTGGGAGAGGCATAAGGATTTACTTCAAACACCTCAACTCCACAAAATTGGATAATATGGATGAAATGGATGAATTCTTGGACACATATCAGCTACCAAAGCTAAACTCAGAGCAGATTAATCCCATAAACAAATCTATCATAAACACCAAGATTGAAAGATTAATCAAAACCTCCCCAAAAAGAAGAGTCCAGGACCAGATGGTGTTTCAGCTGAATTCTATCAAACCTTCATGGAAGAACTCAAATCAATTTTTCAATCAGAGAACAGGGAAAGCTCCCCAACTCCTTCAATGAAGCTAGTATCACCCTAATACCAAAACCAGGCATAGATACCAAAAGAAAAGAAAACTACAGGTCTATTTCCCTGATGAACTTAGATGCAAAGATTCTGAACAAAATCCTTACAAACCAAATTCAACAGCACATCAACAGCATTATCCACCTGGTTCAAGTAGGCTTCATCCCAGGAACATAGGGATGGTTCAACATACAGAAATCTGTCAATGTAATATAACACATGGTAAGCTTAAACACAAAAACTGCATGATCATTTCGATAGATGCATAAAAGGCCTTTGACAAAATACAACATCACTTCATGATCAAAACTTTGGAGAGAATAGGCATGGACAGTCTGTATTTCAATATAATAAAGGCTACATATAAAGATCTCAAATCCCAAATAATACTTAATGGGGAGAGAATGAAGGAATTCCCATTGAGATCAGGAACAAGACAGGGATGTCCACTCTCACCTCTGCTCTTCAACATAGTACTGGAAGTTCTAGCTCAAGCAATAAGACAGCAGAAAGAAATAAAAGGGATACAAGTTGGAAAGGAAGAATTTAAGTAAGCCTTATTTGCATTTACCACAAAAGCTCCTAACTTCTGCTCAGAGATATTTACTCAACCATGCTTATTGCTGTTCAATTCATAATAGCTAAAAGTAGAATCAACCCATATGTCCATATTAGACTAATGGATAACTAAGATGTGGTATGTGGTATATCTACATGATGGAATTCTATGCAGCAGTAAGGAAAAATGACACAATGAAATGTGAAGAAGAATGGGTAAACTTTCAATAGATCATTGTCCATGAACTCAACCAATCACAGAAAGATAATTGTCACAAGGTCTCACTCATCTGTGGCTCCTAAACTAAATCTATCTGTGATGCTGAAATACCTAATAAACATCTAGAGGACGGGACAATTGGAATGGTGGGGCAGGAGAGGAAGTTAAGGATGAGGGGGACAAAAAACTGGACCCAAATGGAAATGGTACCATAAAATTCTACATCCTGAAATACATACTAAAATTTCAAACCTTCCTCATGTGCTAAGAGAGAATACCTGATTCACAGGGGTCTGGAGATGGTATGGTTAAGACTATCCTCAATGTTCTCCTGTTTCTCTCTTTCTCTTTTATATTTCCTATACTTTTCTTCCTTCTTATCCCTTGGCACTTACCTGTAACTTCTGGTACCAGCATGTGGGTAACATCCACAATGACCTGTTGATCAGAGAGTCCTACGAGACCTACAAGGTTTCCCAAAAGAAGACAGAATTCTATCAGAGGAATTGATGACCCACCAAAGATTAATGGTAAGACCCTGCTGCTGAAGACACCATATGCTGTTGGGATGGAACACAGAGAAACATGGCTGGAACTTGGAAGAGAGTCAGTCCCCAGACAGTTAGCTTGTCTAGTGCCAGAAGGTGTTACATGACTGACTGGGAGAAAATGGCCAACATATGTCTAAGCAACTCATTGTCTAAGCTACTCAACAGCAATAAAGTTGATGTGATGCTCACACAAGTGCAATAGTGGCACACAGCCATGGTGGGTTACCAACTGCTCTTGATTTGGCTAGAAGATCTGCTTTGGAACAGAGCACATTCCTGGAATGGGAAAACAAGCCAGAACCATATCCAAAAATGAGGTTTCTCTCCAATATCAAGCTCCCACTAATAGTGGGCCACAAGAGGGCCTACACCTATTAAATTCTTTCTAAAATAAAATGGGTATTCATGTATCTTTCACTGACCACACTCTCTGTCAGAGAATTTGCTTCTCTTTTTCAGATAGACACAGAACCTGAGGAAAGAATCTTCCCATTGCACCCCACCTGGGCACCAGCTGAAGCCACAGAGTTACTGTGGTAATAAGCAAGAGTGCTGCTTTCATGGTGAACCTGGTACCAGCACAAGTATAAAGGAAACAGACACAGGGAACACTCAACTCCAACCAAATCAGCTATCCAGATACACATAGACTCCCAAGACCTCTCATCACCAAAATAGTCCTAAAATGAACCCAACATGGCTCAGGAAAATTCACGGAAGAGAGGGTGGAAAGATTGTTAGAGCCACAACTTGGGTCATTATGCACAGAGACATAACCACCTCACCCATAACTGAAAGCCACCCCCACAATGCAACAACCACAATCTGTAGGGGGGGAAACAGGGACAAGGCTAATGATGGCACCATCATGGCTGTATAATCACTATATACATAACTAATTAAAAAAACAGCCTACTAAAAGAAACAAAAAAGATCATGATTTCTAAGGGTCTTAAATTTGTGTAGAAAGTAAAATGTTAAAATACATCAAAGAAAAACAGAAACAGAAGAGATACAAAGTTAATGTATCTGCAAAATTAAAATAAGTAATTTGAATGGATTTGATTAAATAGATTGCGATGCTTTGGGCATTCAATGGGCACCACTGGTTCATGTATTTGAAATTTTTGTCTCCAGATGATATTGCTGTTTGGAGAGGCTATGAAACCTTTAAGAGGTAAGGGATATCTGAAATAATTGGGTGACTAGGGGTCAATCTTTAAGTGGTATAGGCTGGCACCACTTCTGAGCTACATTTGGTTCCTGATTGCTTAACCCATAACATGAAAGAGATGCACACTCCCATATCAAGGACTTAGCCTTCTGCCATGCCTTCCCTATCATGATAAAACAGTACTCTCTGGATCCATGAGGCAAAATAAATGCTCAATTCCTTAAGTTGATAGTGTTGGGGATTTTATCACAACAACAAGAAAAGTAATACATAGGTTTTTTGTTGAATATGCTAATATATGAACATACAGTAATTTGAATATGAACCTATCCAATTATCCTTTCTTTTGGTCCCCTCTCCTCTGCTTCTCATCTCCTGTGGACCTTACTCTTTCAAGTAGTTTTTCCTCTGTTTTGTTGCTTCATTACTTCTGTCCTTAAAATGCAAGTAGTTTATGTGTCCTTGGAATATTTACATATTTTTATATCCATTGAGATTTCTATGAAAATCTCAATAAATGAATAAAACAAAACAATAAAAACTACATGTGTTATAATACCTCCTTATAATTGTTCTAATATTTACTTTGAATATGTTAATGTCATTAACTTATTATAGGTATATCATTCTAAAATTAATGCTTCAATATTATTGTTTGAATCTGTAGACCTATTGTTTTGATCTCTGAAATTGATAATGTCCAATACTAAATTCTTTACTTGAATGGTAGTTGTATCATTTGTTTACATCAATTTTTAGTTTCAGAGGTGTACAACAATGATTAAGAATTTAGGTTTTGGGCTGGAGAGATGGCTTAGTGGTTAAGTGCTTGCCTGTGAAGCCTAAGGACCCCGGTTCGAGGCTCGGTTCCCCAGGTCCCATGTTAGCCAGATGCACAAGGGGGCGCACGCGTCTGGAGTTCGTTTGCAGAGGCTGGAAGCCCTGGCGCGCCCATTCTCTCTCTGTCCCTCTATCTGTCTTTCCCTCTGTGTCTGCCGCTCTCAAATAAATAAATTTAAAAAAAAATTTAGGTTTTGAGGGCTAGGAAGATTGCTCAGTGGTTAACAATGCTTTACTTCAAAGCCTTCTTACCTGAGTTCAATTATGAAGCTACACTTGGAAAGCTGGATAAAAAAATTGGCACAAGCAGCTGGTATTTGCTTGAAGTAGCAAGAGGTACTGGTATACCCATACATAATGGATGCACATACACACACACAAACACACACACACACACACACACACACACTAAATAATTTTAAAGACCATATTTGAAAGCAGCCTTCTTCCCAGTTTAAAATTTAAAACCCTTCCCTAGTCTATGGTAATTATGAGACACAGGAAAAGTTTCTTGTTCCTTAGTTCTGTTTTGTAAAGTGCTATTATGAGAATACTTTTCCCATATATCTTGTGTGACATATAAATAATGTCACACATGGTGTAATGGAGAGATGACTCAGTGTCAAGCTTGAAAGCTTGACAAAATAGGTTTGATTCCCCACCATCCACATAAAGCCAGACCCACAAAGTGGCACATATGTCTGAAGTTCATTTGCAGTGCCAGGAAGCCCTGATGTGCCAATGCTCACTCTCTTTCTATCTGTATCTATCTAAGTATCTATCTATCTGTCTACATACCTACCTACATACCTATCCATCTATCATCTATCAAATAAATAAAATAAAAGAATATCACACATGGAAAGCATTTAAGAAGAATGTTTGGTTCCCAGAATTAGATGATAAAATTGTGTTGCTAGAGACACCATATGTTTCTGTCCCAGGACACTGAAAAATCAAGCTGTAACAGAGCTGAAAGCCTCCTCCTTGCTAAGTAGCTGGCACAGTGCAAGAAAATACTATGCACACTTCTGGGAGAGAAAAGTCATCAATAGTTTTAACCAGCAGTGGACCCTAAAAGCTACAATGGACAGCCAGGAAAGATGTACCCACTAGTGAAATAGTGTTATGTCAGCTATGGAGTTAACCAACTGCTCTTTGGATTTGAGGCCTGCTCTATGGGATGGAATTAATATCTGCTACTAAAAGCCAAAACAATTTAAAAAATCTATGAATTGGAAGGCCATATATCCCAGTAGGGGCAGGGAGGGGGGAGCTACTACCACTGTTCTTTGGCTAAGTGGATACTTTGTGCCCATAAAATTGTCCCCTAAGTATTTAGGATTATGCCATAGATTTTTGCTCTTCTCAGTTTTTTTTTGTTTGTTTGTTTGTTTTGTTTTTCGAGATAGGTTCTCACTCTAGCTCAGGCTGACCTGGAATTCACTATGTAGTCTCAGTGTGGCCTTGAACTCGTGGTGATCCTCCTACCTCTGCCTCCCGAGTGCTGGGATTAAAGGCATGCACCACCATGCCCGGTATCTTCTCACTTTTTGTCAGAGATGGTTCTTTTGGAAGATGGTGGAGACTGCTGAGGAGATTCAACACTTGACAAGGTGCTAAAAAACTGACATTTGGGTACTCAACACTAAATGAAACATCTCTATTATACCTCCCAGGGAACAATGTGAAGGAGGTAGCAGAAAGAATATTACTGCTATACTCACTGCTGACCAGAGAAACATCTTTTATTGGAGATGGATGTTTATACTAGGGAGACTATAACCTCATTAAAGTACTGAAAATCAGAGGTTGTTGAGAGCACATCGCTAGATGAGAAATCTTTATCACACTCTGCAAGGCTCAAGGACCATAGGAATATCACTGAAGACGGTGGATGAATGAATGTAAGATCCAGAGGGTGGGTAAGAGTGCTTTGGGGTACTATCCACTGGCATGAAGTGACTATGACCAGTGAATTAATTACCTTATAGTGGCTGTAGCCTGTCGTTACCTCCACAAGATCTGCACAATATTAAGCCCATCAACATTTTGACACAAATGATGGAGAGCAAAAACAGACATTGAAATAGTAGAACTACTTGGAAAGAGGAAGGGTTCAATATAATAATGGGATTGGGTGAAGGGGAACAAAAGTGGGTAATGGAAGGGGATTATGGTCAAATTACAAGTATGTTAATATATTGAAATTCTCTATAAAAAAAGAATTTGTGGCATAAAATAAGCCCCTTCTGAACGTTAGCTATTAGTATAACCTTCATTATTTGTCACCATTTTAACTGTGTCTCTAGGGGCAGAATATAGTAATAATATTTTCCCTACCAATTCAAATTTTTATAATTAAAAAGTCTTTGGGGCTAGAGAGATTGTTCAACAGTTAAGGTGCTTGCCTGCAAAGCCTAATGACATGGGTTTCATTCCCCAGTACCCACATAAAGTCAGATGTACAAAATGGCACATGCATCTGAAGTTTGTTTGCAATGGCTAGAATCCGTGGTACACCCATCCCACCCCCTGTTTGCCTTTCTGTCCCCTTGTAAATAAATAAAATATTTTTTAAAGTCTTTGATGCTTATATATTTATAATATTTGTATATTCGGTCTAAATTCTGCCTGTTTATTTGACATTTTTGTTCATGTATCATTTTAATTATTTATTTTCCTTTCATTTCTATCTCAAGGATAGCTTTTTGTAATTCCCATGGAGCATGTTTGTTAATGATATATTGTTAATATATATAATGATATATTTTATTATTTAAAAAAAGTCTAGGAAGTCATGAATTTGTACTTCATTTCTGAAGACCAAGCTTGCAAAATCTTAGATCAGTTTTTTTTTTTTTTCTATTTAGCTTTTTGTAGGACTTCAGCCTTCCATGGTTTCTGATAACAATTCATCTGTTAATTTTATTGAAGATTCTTTGTATGGGACAAGTTACTTATTTCTTTATGCTTTCAAGATTATAACCTTTGCTTTTCATCAGTGTGCTTACGTTTCTGTATAAAAACCAATAAATTGACACAGATATTTTGTATTTAAACTTCTTGAATGTGGAGATTAATTGCTTTCATCAAATTAGGGAAGTTTTTGTTTGCATTTTCTTCCAAAATTCTCTTGGTCTTTTCTGTTTCTTCCCTTCCTTGAAATAGTCATCACCCATATGTCAGTATGGTACATGGTGTCTCACAGGTCTCTGTGGCAAAGCTTAGTTTTTTTTTTTAATTCTCTTTTGTATTTATGTCCCTCAGATTTTATCAACAAAATTCCATGTCTTTTTAAATATTTCAATTTACTTGTTTATTTGAGAGAGAAATATAGAAAGGGGCAGACCAAGTGAGAAAATGAATATGGGGTGCCAGGGCCTTCTACCACTGCACACAAACTCCAGATCTATATACCATTCTGTGCATCTGGCTTTATGTGGGTACTCAGGAATCAAACCCAGGCCATCAGCCTATGCAAGCAAGAGACTTTAACTGCTGACCCATCTCTCTAGTCCCTAAATTATCTCTTTAATTTCGTCTCTTAGCTCAAGTAGTCAGAGCTTGGTACTCATAAATTGTCTTCAAAATTTTCATTTCTTTTTCTGTCTGCTGAAATATTTTATTGACTATTCTAATATTTTTTCTATATTCATTGTTAGATCTTTCTACTCCAGACTATCAATTTGGTTCTTTTAAAGTAATTTATAATTTTCAGTTACATTCTCAATGAAAAATTGTCTTTATCGTTTCTTTTAGTTTTTCAGATATGGTTTTCTTTGAGTCTATCTTCATAGCTTATATAAATACTTATTTAATAAATACGTTTATGTTTCTTCAGTAACAGTTTGTAATTTTTTCTATAGGTAGATCATATTTTTCATAATTCTATGTCTCCCAAGTTTTTGTTGAAAAGTGGACATTCCATATAGGTAGTATCTCTTTTATCAATTATTTCATTAGTAAGTATTAATTGTAATTGTAATAGTTTCACTGATATTTCATACATGCATACAATATGTATTGATGAAATCCAACCACCCTTTTCTGACTCAGTCGCACATCTTCCTTAAATTATTTCAGCTGATTTACCATGAGAATTGAGACTTTTTTTCACCAAAGAAGCTTACGTGTAGATCAAATGGCAGCACATCCTATTAATAGAACCTTTCAAAGGGGTTACAAGACTGTCCATATAGTGATAGTCCTCTTGGGATTAGACTTTCTGAGGAGTGTCAATAAATATTAGCCTGTATACTTTTCATATTTCGCCCTGAGAAGAGGTTGTTTGGAACTAAACAAATTATGGTTTCACTAACTTCAGTAGTGTTTCTTGAAGAACTGTTCCTTAGACCCATACATAACTTTACATAATTTCACAGGTTATAAAAATGCCTCAAAGGAAAAAAAAATGCCTCAAAAGGAGCTACTGTGGTGGTTTGAATGTAAATAAATCTTATAATTTCAGCTGTTTCTTTTAAAAATTTTTATTTATTTATTTGAGAGCGACAGACACAGAGAGAAAGACAGATAGAGGGAGAGAGAGAATGGGCGTGCCAGGGCTTCCAGCCTCTGCAAATGAGCTCCAGACGCGTGCGCCCCCTTGTGCATCTGGCTAACATGGGACCTGGGGAACTGAGCCTTGAACCGGGGTCCTTAGGCTTCACAGGCAAGCGCTTAACCGCTAAGCCATCTCTCCAGCCCATTTCAGCTGTTTTTTTTTTTAAATTTTTATTAACATTTTTCATGATTATAAAATATATCCCATGGTAATTCCCTCCCTCCCCACCCCCACACTTTCCCGTTTGAAATTCCATTCTCCATCATATTACCTCCCCATTACAATCATTGTAATTACATATATACAATATCAACCTATTAAGTATCCTCCTCCCTTCCTTTCTCCACCCTTTATGTCTCCTTTTCAACTTACTGGCCTCTGCTACTAAGTATTTTCATTCTCACGCAGAAGCCCAGTCATCTGTAGCTAGGATCCACATATGAGAGAGAACATGTGGCGCTTGGCTTTCTGGGCCTGGGTTACCTGACTTAGTATAATACTTTCCAGGTCCATCCATTTTTCTGCAAATTTCATAACTTCATTTTTCCTTACCGCTGAGTAGAACTCCATTGTATAAATGTACCACATCTTCATTATCCACTCATCTGTTGAGGGACATCTAGGCTGGTTCCATTTCCCAGCTATTATAAATTGAGCAGCAATAAACATGGTTGAGCATGTACTTCTAAGGAAATGAAATGAGTCCTTTGGATATATGCCTAGGAGCGCTATAGCTGGGTCATATGGTAAATCAATCTCTAGCTGTTTTAGGAACCTCCACACTGTTTTCCACAATGGCTGGACCAGATTGCATTCCCACCAGCAGTGAAGAAGGGTTCCTTTTTTTCCACATCCCCGCCAACATTTATGATCATTTGTTTTCATGATGGTGGCCAATCTGACAGGAGTGAGATGGAATCTCAATGTAGTTTTAATCTGCATTTCCCTGATGACTAGTGACGTAGAACAATTTTTTAGATGCTTATATGCCATTCGTATTTATTCCTTTGAGAACTCTCCATTTAGCTCCATAGCCCATTTTTTGATTGGCTTGGTTGATTCCTTATTATTTAACTTTTTGAGTTCTTTGTATATCCTAGATATTAATCCTCTATCAGATATATAGTTGGCGAAGATTTTTTTCCATTCTGTAGGTTGCCTCTTTGCTTTTTTCACTGTGTCCTTTGCGGTGCAAAATCTTTGTAATTTCATTAGGTCCCAGTGGTTAATCTGTGGTTTTATTGCCTGAGCAATTGGGGTTGTATTCAGAAAGTCTTTGCCAAGACCAATATGTTGAAGGGTTTCCCCTACTTTTTCCTCTAGCAGTTTCAAAGTTTCAGGTCTGATGTTAAGGTCTTTAATCCATTTGGACTTAATTCTTGTGCATGGCGAGAGAGAAGAATCTATTTTCATCCTTCTGCAGATATTTATCCAGTTTTCTAAACACCATTTGCTGAAGAGGCTGTCTCTTCTCCAATGAGAATTTTTGGCATTTTTATTGAATATCAGGTGGCTATAGCTACTTGGGCTTACATCTGGGTCCTCTATTCTGTTCCACTGATCTACATGTCTGTTTTTGTGCCAGTACCATGCTGTTTTTGTTACTATGGCTCTGTAGTATAGGTTAAAATCAGGTATGGTGATACCACCAGCCTCTTTTTTGTTGCTCAGTATTATTTTAGATATTCGAGGTTTTTTGTGATTACAAATGAATTTTTGGATTGTTTTTTCTATTTCCATGAAGAAAGCCTTTGGAATTTTGATAGGGATTGCATTAAATGTGTAGATTGCTTTAGGTAAGATTGCCATTTTCACAATATTGATTCTTCCAATCCAGGAACAAGGGATGTTTCTCCACTTCCTAGTGTCTTCTGCAATTTCTCGCTTGAGTGTTTTAAAGTTCTCATTGTATAGATTCTTTACTTCCTTGGTTAGGTTTATTCCAAGGTATTTTATTTTTTTTTGATGCAATTTTGAATGGGAGTGATTCTCTGATTTCATCCTCTGTGTGTTTGTTGTTAGCATATATGAAGGCTACTGATTTCTGTGTATTTATTTTGTATCCTGCTACATTGCTGTAGGTTTTGATCAGCTCTAACAGCTTGCTAGTAGAGTCTCTAGGGTCCTTTATGTATAGAATCATGTCATCTGCAAATAATGATAACTTGATTTCTTCCTTTCCAATTTGTATCCCTTTTATGTGTGTCTCTTGCCTTATTGCTATGGCTAAGACTTCCAAAACTATATTAAATAGAAGTGGGGACAGTGGACACCCTTGTCTTGTTCCTGATTTTAGTGGAAAAGCTTCCAGTTTTTCCCCATTTAGTAATATGTTGGCTGTAGGCTTGTCATAGCCTTTATTATATTGAGATATGTTCCTTCTATTCCCAGTCTCTGTAGGACTTTTATCATGAAGGGATGTTGGATTTTGTCAAATGCTTTCTCTGCATCTAATGAGATGATCATGTGATTTTTGTCCTTCAACCCGTTTATGTAATGTATTACATTTATAGATTTGCGTATGTTGAACCATCCCTGCATCTCTGGGATAAAGCCTACTTGGTCAGGGTGAATGATCTTTTTGATATACTCTTGTATTCTGTTTGCCAATATTTTGTTGAGATTTTTTGCATCTAGGTTCATGAGGGAGATTGGTCTGTAATTTTCTTTTTTTGTTCTATCTTTGCCTGGTTTTGGTATCAGGGTGATGCTGGCCTCATAGAAGGAGTTTGGTAGAATTCCTTCTTTTTCTATTTCCTGGAAAAGCTTAAGAAGCAATGGTTTTAGCTCTTCCTTAAAAGTCTGGTAAAATTCAGCAGTGAATCCATCCGGGCCTGGGCTTTTTTTAGTGGGGAAATTATTGATAACTGTTCGGATCTCCATGTTTGTTATAGGTCTATTTAAGTGATTAATCTCATTTTGATTTAATTTAGGTAGGTCATATAGATCAAGGAAATCATCCATTTCTTTCAGATTTTCATACTTTGTGGAGTATATGCTTTTGTAGTATGTCCCTATGATTTTTTGAATTTCTCTGGAATCTGTTGTGATGTTGCCTTGTTCATCTCTGATTTTATTAATTTGTGTCTCTTCTCTCTTTCTTTTGGTCAGATTTGCTAAGGGTTTATCAATCTTGTTTATCCTTTCAAAGAACCAACTCTTTGTTTCATTAATTCTTTGGATTGTTCTTTTTGTTTCTATTTCATTAATTTCTGCCCTAATCTTTATTATTTCTTCCCGTCTACTAATTTTTGGTTTGCCTTGTTCTTCTTTTTCCAAGGCTTTAAGGTGAAGCATTAGGTCGTTTACTTGCGACCTTTCTAATTTCTTAATATAGGCACTTAAGGCTATAAGTTTACCTCTTAGAACTGCCTTCATTGTGTCCCAGAGATTTTGGTATGTTGTGTTCTCATTATCATTTGACTCTATAAATTTTTTGATTTCCTTTTTGATTTCTTCATTGACCCACTCATCATTTAGTAGTGTATTGTTTAGTTTCCATGATTTTGTGTATGCTCTATAGCCTTTCTTGCTACTGATTTGTAGTTTAATTCCATTGTGGTCAGATAGAATGCAAGGAATTATTTCAATTTTCCTGAATTTGTTAAGATTTGCTTTGTGTCCTAATATATGGTCTATTTTAGAGAATGTTCCATGTGCTGCTGAAAAGAATGTATATTCTGCAGCCTTTGGATGAAATGTCCTGTATATATCTGTTAGGTCCATTCCTTCTATGACCTCATTTAGTCCAGATGCCTCTGTGTTTATTCTTTCCCTGGATGACCTGTCAATTGATGAGAGTGGGGTGTTAAAGTCACCCACCACCACTGTGTTTGGTGTTATTTGTGACCTTAGTTCTAATAGTGTTTGTCTGACGAATTTGGGAGCCCCCATGTTAGGTGCATATATGTTTAGGATTGTAATGTCCTCCTGTTGGAGTGTGCCCTTAATCAATATAAAGTGACCTTCCTTATCTTTCTTGACTAACGTCGGACTAAAGTCTACCCTGTCTGATATTTGGATAGCAACCCCTGCTTGTTTTCTAGGCCCATTTGCTTGAAACACCGTTTTCCAACCTTTCACCCTAAGATAGTGTCTATCCTTTGTAGAAAGGTGAGTTTCTTGGAGACAACAAATTGTAGGATCCTGCTTTTTAACCCAGTCTGCAAATCTATGTCTTTTCGTTGGGGCATTGAGACCGTTGATACTAAGAGATATTATTGAAAGGTGTGTATTTATGTTTGCCATTTGTGTGTGTGTGTGTGTGTGTTACCGGTTCTATCTGTGCTCTCTTCTGTTAACTGGTATTTGAGTATAGCTTGTTTTTTCTAGGTTCCTTATATGTGTGCTTTTCCTTTTGTTCAGCATGGAGGATTCTATCAAGTATTTTCTGAAGAGCTGGTTTTGTCTTCAAATACTCCTTTAACCTGCTTTTGTCATGGAATGTCTTTATTTCTCCATCTATTTGAATGGATAACTTTGCAGGATAAAGTAACCTTGGTTGACAGTTGTTATCTTTCAGAACTTGGAATATATCACTCCAAGCCCTTCTGGCTTTAAAAGTTTGTGTTGAATAATCTGCTGTAATCCTGATGGGCTTGCTTTTGTAGGTAACTTGATTTTTCTCTCTAACTGCTTTCAATAATTTTTCTTTGGCTTGTGTGTTTGGAAGTTTGATTATAATATGGCGAGGGGAGGTTCTTTCTGGGTTTTGTCTGGCTGGGGTTCTAAAGGCTTCCTGTATCTGTATTGGCACCTCTTTCCCAAATTGGGGGAAATTTTCCTCTATGATTTTCTTGAAGATGCCTACTATGCCTCTGGAGTGGAGTTCTTCTCCTTCTACTATGCCCTGAATTCTTATATTGGATCTTTTCATAGTGTCCCGAATATCTTGAAATTCCCACTCATACTTTTCTATAAGTTTGTCTTTCTCTTTGTTGGACTGCATTAGGTCTGCCACCTGGTCTTCTAGCTTAGATATTCTGTCCTCTCCCTCATCCATCCTACTGGTGAGATTTTCTACAGAGTTTTTTATTTCATTAACTGTGTTCTTCATTGCTAGTAATTCTGACTGGTTTTTCTTTATTATTTCTATTTCCCTATTTATGTCTTGTATTGCCTTCTTTATTTCATTAAATTGGTGTCCTGCCTCTTCTTTGATTCCTTTGATTTCCTCTTTGATTTCCTCTTTGATTTCTTCCTTGATTGTTTTCATGTGTTCTTTGACCTCTTGGAACATATTTATAATTATTCTTTTGAACTCTTTCTCAGGCATTTCCTCTAACTCTTTCTCTCTGGAGGACATTTCTGATGCATTAATACTTTTAGGTGGATTTATATCATCTTGCTTTTTAATGTTTCTTGTGTTATAATGTATATATTTTTGCATCTTGGATTAAGTTTATGCTTGGATTTTCTAGCTAGCTGTGTATTCTTAGCTGTATCAATTGATTTGATGTAATATATTTAAGACTCTCAGAGTATCTACAAAGATGTTCTTAGGGGTTGAGAGTCCCTGCTGTAGGAGTATTCAAGCAGGCTGAGTGGAATAAAATACAGGTAGATTCTAAAATTTAACTAAACACTGTACACATTCAATCAAAAACAGCCCCGAGTATGTATGCAAGAGTAGTTATTATAATGACCAGATCTTCTATCAACAAAGAGGTTTAGATTTCTGGTCTGTTGAGGGATCCAAGTCAGCTTGTGACCAGTGAGACCCTTCCCTGGTGCAATCCCAGTTACCTTGGGAGATTTTGGTCTCAGTCAAGTTGCTGCCTGGGTCGTCGGGCTGCTGTTCTGATTTCTGGAGCTGGGCACTTGCTTTTCCTACGGGGCAAACCGAGCCGCTGCTGCTGCCTCTGCTGCTCCTATAGCTGCCACCACCGGAGCCACCACCACTGCTGAAGCTGCCGCCCGTGACCACCGCCGCTGCTCCCCCCGAAGCCGCTGCTGCGGGATCTGCCGCCGCTGCCGCTCCTGGGTCCGCTGCTGCTGGAGCCTCTGGTACCGGTGCTGGAGCCGCTGAAGTTGCTGCCGAACTCTGCTCCTGCTTGGGTCCTGCTGTCAGCCCAAGTTGGCGTGGCCGGGTCCCGGGCCGCTGCTGTGTTCGCTGGAGCTGGGCTCAGGCGGTGAGGGAGGGGAGGGAGCCGCGGCTTCTCTGGTTGTCTCGCTGCTCCACGTGTTCTAACTCATGGTCTTCTCCTCCCCTGCTCGCTGCCGCTCTCCCCTCACGTTTCCCGAGTTGCAGAGAGCGCGGTGTGAGGGGAAAATCCCGCACCTGGCTTTTCCTGCGGCTCGAGCTGGTCTGGCGGTTTTCTGCTGCGCCGCGGCTGCGGTGTTTGGCCGAGCTGCCTGAGCCGCTGGAGCCGCTTATCCCGCCTGTGCGGGCTCTGGCTGCTCTATAACTCTTCTACTTCTCCGCTGCTGCCTCAATTTCCTATACACCTCATTTTTTAGTAAAAACGTGTATTTTGCTGAGTTTTTTTGGTCTTTTCCCCCCTAGGCTGCTTTGGCATGGTACTTACGCCGCCATCTTAACCGGAAGTTCTCCATTTCAGCTGTTTTTAATTAATATTTCTATTTAATTCCAAGGTGGTGAAGTCTTTTGGAGTTAGAGCCTTTTTGTAGGTTTATTGCTAGATGGTGGACTTTGAGACTGATCAGTCCAGTCTTCTGTGTTCAGAGCTAGCTCATGCTTGCTGTTTTCTCTCTTCTGTGGATGTATTATGTTGTGAATCAGCTGCCTTTCTCTGCCCTGATGAAATTTCCTCTCAAAACCTTAAGTCGGAAATGGGCCCTTTCATCTCATAAGCTTCTTCAAGTCGGGTGCTTTGACCCAACAAGAAGGTAACTATGACATAAAATTGGTACCAAGAAGTAGAAACATTAGTGCAATACATCTGACCATGTGGGTTTTGGTCTTTTGGAACTTGTTTGCAAGAGGAATATTAGAGGATTTGGGAGTTTGGACTAGAGTAGCCTTGCAGTGCTATAAAAGGAAATTGTTGGGCCATTCTGGCATGAGTTTAAAAGACATAGATACAGAGAGAGTATGAACTGAAAAGCCCTGGCTTATGAAGCTTTAGAAGACAAAGAAAGGACATTGTTGGAACTAGATTACTGGTGGAAATTGGCTACATTCTGCCTGTATCTGACATTAATGTAGCTATATCCAGGTAGTTTGCTAAATTCACAGCAGTGTGTGTGTGTGTGTGTGTGTGTGTGTGTGTAAAATGAAAAAAAATACCTTGAAAAAAGTAATGGCATCAGAAAGTTATGCTTTGAAAACACTAAAAATTATCTTTGTAAGTTTATTGAGATTGATTTAAGGCTAATAACTCAGGTCTCTATTCATTCTAAATGTCAAGACAGTGTCAGCTACACAGCTCAAATCCAATGAACTTATAAGAAAAAATGTCTATAACCTAAGGTTTTATTTTGAAGCCAGAGGCTTCCTGTCAGAACAAGAGATGACACCTCAGGAGGAGAAAAATCACACACAAATGCCAGTTATATTTTATACACAATGGGTATTAAACCTGAGAATGAAATAAACACACTTTCTTACTGCTTCTTATTTGCTTCTTGACAAGTTTGACTATCCACCACTTTCAGGTTTTTGACAATCTCTTCAGAATATAACAGTCTTTGCTTCTTCCTTGCAATCAGGTAGCCACATTAAAACATATCATTTTTTTATTACATGAAATAGATACTTTTCTTTTAAATCAAACCTTTATATATCTATAAAACCATAAATGATACAACTGGATATAAATAATTTTATATAGTAAATACTTGACAAGTTCTCCAGAATTAGTCAATAAAAGATTATAATGAGCAACTAGCCAAAATGGTATTTCCTTTCTTGAATATTGTAGAGTATGTACTTTTTGCATCCCTTATTCCATAGTGTGTGTGTGTGGTCATTTTTATATTGCTGTCTCGTCTTATTATTTGCTCATTTACAATACTTTGCCATTTTTTACACACACATCTTACAACAATCTAGCCCCAATGATGTTATCAATGTCTAAGACTTAACACTTCCAGCCATGCTTCTATGAGCAGACCTGGCTCATCTTAATTCACTGTTATCTGTAGATTGCACCTTCATCTGAGGAAATTTGTTATTTGAAACAAAAAAGTAAAAGGCAAATTCATTCACTGAAGCATGGCTTCTCTCTTCAGTTCCAGCATCATGCAGTACAGGAATGAGTCAGCCAGTGGCTTCAGTGATTCATAATTAGATTCAGCTACAACATAACACCCAGGAAAAAAGAGTGAGTACTTTTCTTCTTTCTATTAGTATTTTTAAAGAGCATTATGCACACATGCACACAAGGTAGTCTTTTCTGTTTGGGAAGATTTTCACAAATTTTGAAGTTTATATTGGGATTGTATATAGTAATATTTAGATTCTATAATACAAATTAAACAATATTGCAACAAATTTGGAAAGGTGTGTTTTCAATTATCAGGCAAATATAGAATATTCACTTGGGAAAAAAGGAATGAGCTGTGGATCTTTTAAAGAGACAGGCAATACAATAACATTCTTTGATAAGCCCATATAATTATTACTTGAAAGAAGACATTCTATTCATATTGATATTTCATGGGCACAAAACACAAATAGTGGATTTTGAATTGGTCCCAAAATTTAAAATCCAAAGTACTCACACTGAATTACAGGGGATTAATATAGGCTATGGTACTTCTTTCAGAAGCAATTTAATATATCATTTATCATGGTAGTAGAACAAATTGATTTACTCATAAGTGCCAGATCTATCAAGCTATATATCATACAAGAGAGGATAACCATAAGGCTATCTTGAAGAAAATATAATATAATAACCAAGAAGAAACTTTTTATCAGTGATATCAAGTATATTGTAGGTCAAGCTAGGCAAATAGGAGTATCAGAAGCAATATAAACAGTAAAAGATTACACAGACAACTATTAGGGACACAGGCAGGAAAGTATTAGAGATACAGGTGATATTAAGGATGTTGTGGTAGGAGAATCTTTGTTACCACATAATGATAGATGAAGGCCTGGGAATCCTTCCCATACTGTGTTTATTAGGTTGCCACTAATTTCTTTCACTGTTTGTTTTTTCAGTCAAATTTTCATATTCTTTTTCAGTCTCATATAGTACATTGCATACAATCTGCCATTTACTACATTGTACAATTAGTAATATTCATTAGGAATTTGTGAAAGAAAATATTGATTCTTGGTGATAAATTTTATTTCCACTATTTATCAAATATTAAACTTATTTTCTTTCTTTGATTCTTTTACCTAATTATACTCAAATTATTCTAATTTTAACTATAGTTAGTTTATTTACATAAATGTATTTTTTTTCAATTTCCTATAGCTATACTATTGTGGTGGTTTGATTCAGGTGTTCCCTATAAACTTAGGTGTTCTGAATGTTAGGTAACCAGCTCTTAGAGATTTGGGAATTAACTCCCCCCTCCCTGGATTAACAAATTGGCACCCCACCTGGTATTATGGAGTATAAGAAATGCAGGAAAGAGACGGTCATTGAATTTGCAACACGGATTTGTGCTTTGGAAATGGCCATGGGCAGTGTGAAGCAAGTCTGCTAAGAATTCCCTGCATGGACACCTGATGGAGCTGAGGATGGACCATGAATTGCAGTGGAGACCCAGTGGAAATGTCGGGACCACAAAGTGGCTGCTAAGGAGAGCTACCAACCCCAGATGAAGTTTTCCACTACTGTGAGTAGGCTAACTAAAGGGGCAGAATTAGAACTCCACAGACTTGTTGCTGGTTAGAATTATTGGACTTGGAGATTTGTTACTGACTAGAGTTGTTGGACTTGCAACTAGAGTTTGATGTTTGCCCTCTTTAAATCCTGTATTGGTTGAGTATTTTTCTATGCCCACTGCTGTCTTTTGCAGTATGAATGTTTATTCTGTGCCTTTGTGGGTTTTGTGTGGGAATTTTTTGGTATTACGGCTCATTTGATCTTGGATTATGGGAATATTTGGACATCATTGGGATTGATAAAAACTATGGGGACTTTTAAAGTTTGACTGAATGCATTGTATATTATTATATCATATATAGTTATCAGTCTATAGGTCCCAGGGGTGGAATGTTGTGGTTTGATTAGGGCATCCCCCATAGACTTAGGTGTTCTGAATGCTAGGTTCCTAGCTGATGGAGATTTGGGAATTAATACCCTTTAGAATCAGTGTATTGTTGGGGTGGGCTTATGGGTATTATAGCCAGTTTACCCTTGCCTGTGTTTGGCACACTCTCCCGCTCATGTGGTCCACCTAATGTTGGTCAGGAAGTGATGTCTACCCTCTTCTCATGCTGTAATTTTCCCCTGCCATCATGGAGCTTTCCATTGAGTCTGTAAGCCAAAATAAATCCTTTATCCCACAAGCTACTCTTGGTAGAGACTTTGGAAGACCAGAATGCCAATAGAATAGTTTATAGTAGAAGCCTGGCTTATTAGGTTTTAGGGAGGAACAGAGACTCTATCAGAAGCAAGGCTAGATGTGGCTCATGCTATGGTCTAACAATTTAATTGCATTCTGCTCATATCTTGAGAACTATAATGAGACTGAATTAAAAGTTTAGTGGACTAATTTGTTTGTCAGAGGGAATTTCAAACCAAGATAACATTCAGGCTATGCCATTGTTTCTACACATTTCTCTGATCCAGGATTACAGTGAGAGAAAAAGGGAGAATTTAATATTTAAAACCAAGGTAGAGCTGAGAAAACAGCTTTATGTAATTGTTAAGGATATTAGAACCATCAAGAGGAAACCTCCCAGTCTGGGGCAGCAAGAGGAATGCCCTTAGGGCAAGAAACTACCCATTGAAGGTTCTGTCTGTGAAAAATACAAATTTATTTAAAAGGAGAGGGGCTGTGAAGATATTAAGGTGAAGCCCACATTGCAATGGAGACCTTGGAATGTTGGAGAATATAGAATCATAAGCCATCCACTCACTGAGGACAGTTGCAGGCATGAAGTGAAACCAACCCAAAAGAAAGGCTGTGTGTACTGCAGGCAGTAGTTTTAACGGTGGAATTACTCAACCCCACTGGGTCCTAGACGTTTCTATCATGACCCTCAGATGCCAGACTTGGTACTATAGGGTTGGGTGATTATCCTTGCTTTGGTTTGGCCTCATTTCTCCTTTTTGAAATGGAATGTTTACCAGTGCCATTGTGTATTGGAAATATATAATTTGTTTATTAATTTTATAGGGACACTAATTATGCAATTGCTTTGAACAATGTTGGGACTGTTAGATGGAAAGAATTTTTGACATTGGACATAGTGCATTTCGATGACCAAGTGTCTGTGAGAACAAGGGGTGGATTGTTATGGTTTAAAAGTGATGTTTGCTCCTTTTGGTTTTTCATCTTTCTTGACCTTCTGGGCCCCTGCTTTGGTTTGGGCTCATCTCAGCCTGGCTGGGCAGAGATGTGGGGATACACCTACTCCCACGTGTGTTCTCTAGCCCCCTACTGCCTTATACATGTGAGGAACTCTGTTTTTCTTCTCTTGATTTACTAAACCTTACTAAGTCAAAAAAGTAAGATGTTTGGATATCAAGTTGACACGGTGTATAATTTGATAATTTCCATTATCAACTTGACTGGATTTAGAGTCACCAAAAAAGAAAAGCCTCTGGGTATATCTGTGAGGGAATTTATGGATAACATTAATTGAGTTTGAAAGAGCCACCATAACTGTGGGCCCTATTGTTACATGGTTTGAGGTAATGGATTAAGTATAAAGGATAAATTGAGCTGATCATGACCATTCCTGCTTCTTGATCATTTATGCAATGTGAGCATTTCATTGAACTGGGATTTTTATCTGGATGTCAATGCCAAGGATAAATGCAAATAAGAAATCTAGACTGTGAGGGGCTAGAGAGATTACTCAGTGGTTAAAGTGCTTTCTTGCAAAACCTGTTGGCCTGAGTTTAATTTCTTAGTACCCACATAAAGCAAGATGCACAAAGTGGCTCATGTATTTGGACTTGCATGTACAGTGGCAAGAGTCCTTGAGTTACCCGTGCTCTCTCTCTCTCTCTCTCTCTCTCTCTCTCTCTCTCTCTCTCTCTCTTCTTCCCTCTTTGCAAATTAATTAATTAAAAAGAAATCCATACTGTGAATATAAAGCAAAAAACTATAATCTTCCATGGTATAAAACCTAATGTATTCATTAAATATGTATAAAAGTAAAATCCTACTCAAAATAAAATAATATCAGTGTGATAAACAACTCAGCATCTTTTAAAATAATTGTTGTATTTCTTGAAGTGAGTAGTAGCTGAGGCATGCTGATTAAATGAATATATCTGTAGCATGCTGGTATAAGTGAAAAAATATGATATTAGATTCATATTTTATTGCTCAAGTAGGACATTTTTGTATGGTCAGTCTTTAAAATTTTCTAGATTATTATGCTATGGTATTAGGTTAAGAAATATTTATATCAAAAGAGAAATTCTATGAGTTTTGAAGTAGAAATTATGCTGATGCTTTAATTCTATATTTAGTCAGTAAAGAACTTAATATCCACTCTAACCATTTATACTTATTCCAAGAACAAAAACATAGAAATAAATTCCATTTTAGCATCAATTCATACTACACTAATAGATTTATTCAACCATTCATTCTGATTCCTCATGCACCTGCTCAAACATCTCCTTCTTCAGAAAATTTTGAAGTCATTTTCATGTCCATGTTATTATAGATATAATCATATTGTCTATATTTTCAGGGTTGTGTTAAGATATTGTAAATTCATGAATGCTAAGTATAGACATTTTTACTTCTTTAAATAATAAAGTAACTTGATTAATATATGACTTTTAGCTTAGTACATGTAATCATTCACAATACATAATTTCACCAAGTATAAAATGTCTATTTCTTATCAGTCTAGTGAATATAATTAGCCCATGTTACAAGAGAAAACATGCTAGGTATTTATTGATTTCACTTAAAAACACTGAAAAAAGTTAAAATTATGTAAAAATGTTAGATAGAAGGTTTCAGAGAATTTACATTATATATAGTTGTGTTGCATAGGATGCAAGTGAAAATCTGTGAGCAAATATAGTTTTTTTCCTTCAGTTTATTTAAATAAAATTCAAAATCTACTAATAACATTTTAGTTCTTATTTTCTGTCCCACCAGTACTAATATAAGCATAAAAGAAAATATCATATGCAGTAAATTATTCAAATTTTTCCTGCGAACATTATGCAATCATCAATCTCGGCTCATTGTCAGTATAACTTAAGGTCATGTTCTAATGTATGTTTCCATGGTTATATACTGCTATAATGGGAATAAGTTTAAGCAGGTACATTGAAAAATATTTATTTATTTGAGAGAGGGAGAGAGAGATAAAGAGAGAGGGAGAGAATATGGACACTCCAAGGCCTTTTGCCACTGCAAATCAATTACAGATGCATGCACCATTTTGTGCTCCTGGCATTATGTGGGTACTGGGGAATTGAACCTAGGCTATCAGGCTTTGAAATCAAGCTCTTTTAACTGCAAAATTATCTCAGTAGCCAAGACATATTTTTCATCCAAATGACATAAATTTTGAATGCTTATTCATTCATTTAATTGGTTATTATTTACTAACTCTACAATTATGCATCAGGATATATGCCAAGAAATTCACATACTAGGGTTTCATTCATGGGTCTATAAAAAGGATATTGTTTTCTCCTTGTTGTGAATAAGGAAAATAAATCTCAGAATGACTAAGTGGTATTCATCATAGCTTAGATATTGAATACAATAGCTACTGTAAACCAAAAGTGAAAAACTGAACAATGTCTTAAAAATTAAATTCACAGCTAATATCATTAAGTAATAGTATCAAATAACTTCAGTGTACCCTGTGTTTAAATGCTAATGTAGTAATATATTAAAACATTTTATTATAATTTTTCTATCTAATGTAATTAAAATTATTGAGATCTTTCCATTTTAAGTAAAACCAAATGAAGAACCAAGTAAGTACTGCTGATACTTTACATGATGCCCTGAGGGTCTCATTGCATAGGAACAGGTTTCTGTGAAGGGAATTCACCAGCAGAATTTGGAAAATTAAGCAGTACTATAGTTTAGAATTTGTGTATATCAGGAGAAATACCATATAGTATGGATAATTTGCTGTATGGTCTTTAGTTATGATTAATAACTCAAAACTGTGGATAGAAGATATAAGAATGACAGCTTCTTAATTAATCGAACACATATATGTTTTAAAATGATTTTAATTGTATCCAAAAGAACCTTCCAAAAGAAGAAACCTGTATTGCCTCAGATTATATATGTCAATGTTACCCTGGTTATGCTATATGGAGCCCATTTTGCATTAGCTATATACTACGTCACCTATTCCCACAAAGGATTCTGAAAGTAAAATATAGGTAAATTTAGGGCAAGTAAGGGTGGTAAAACAATAAAGAATTAATGCAAATATCTAGAATTATATACAGGTGAGGTACTCTTGAATCTGGTAGCACCTTCTCTAGAAAGAGCATAGTCCAGTGAATTTCATTTCTAATATACTACAGAATCATACTTCTGGTCTGCCTGTTTACAATGTATGTGTTGTGGCATTGATATTTCTGATTTCTGTGTATTTATTTTGTATCCTGCTACATGGCTGTAGGTTCTCATCAGCTCTAACAGTTTGCTAGTAGAGTCTTTAGGGTCCTTTATATATAGAATCATGTCATCTGCAAATAATGATAACTTGATCTCTTCCTTTCCAATTTGTATCCCTTTTGTGTGTGTCTCTTGCCTTATTGCTATGGCTAAGACTTCCAAAACTATATTAAATAAAAGTGGAGACAGTGGACACCCTTGTCTTGTTCCTGATTTTAGTGGAAAAGCTTCCAGTTTTTCCCCATTTAGTAATATGTTGGCTGTAGGCTTGTTATAAATAGCTTTTATTATATTGAGATATGTTCCTTCTATTCCCAGTCTCTGTAGGACTTTTCTCATAAAGGGATGTTGGATTTTGTCAAACGCTTTCTCTGCATCTAATGAGATGATCATGTGATTTTTGTCCTTCAACCCATTTATATAATGTATTACATTTATAGATTGGCGTATATTGAACCATCCCTGCATCTCTTGGATAAAGCCTACTTGGTCAGGTTGAATGATCTTTCTGATATATTCTTGTATTCTGTTTGCCAATATTTTGTGGAGAATTTTTGAATCATTTTCATGACGGAGATTGGTCTGTAATTTTCTTTTTTTGATCTATCTTTGCCTGGTTTGGGTATCAGGGTGATGCTGGCTTCATAGAAGGAGTTTGGTAGAATTCCTTCTTTTTCTATGTCCTGGAAAAGCTTAAGAAACAATGGTGTTAGCTCTTACTTGAAGGTTTGGTAAAATTCAGCAGTGAATCCATCTGGGCCTGGGCTTTTTTTAGTTGGGAGATTATTGATAACTGTTCGGATCTCCATGTTTGTTATAGGTCTATTTTAGTGATTAATCTCATCTTGATTTAATTTAGGTAGGTCATATAAATCAAGGAAATCATCCATTTCTTTCAGATTTTCATACTTTGTGGAGTATATGCTTTTATAGTAAGTCCCTATGATTTTTTGAATTCCTCTGAAATCTGTTGTGATGTTACCTTGTTCATCTATGATTTTATTAATTTGTGTCTCTTCTCTCTTTCTTTTGGTCAGATTTGCTAAGGGTTTATCAATCTTGTTTATCCTTTCAAAGAACCAACTCTTTGTTTCATTAATTCTTTGGATATTTTTTTTTGTTTCTATTTCATTAATTTCTGCCCTAATCTTTATTATTTCTTCCCGTCTACTGCTTTTTGGTTTGCCTTGTTCTTCTTTTTCCAAGGCTTTAAGGCGAAGCATTAGGTCGTTTACTTGCGACTTTTCTAGTTTCTTTTTTTTTGCGGGGGGGTTTGAGGTAGGGTCTCACTCTGGTCCAGTCTGACCTGGAATTAACTCTGTCATCTCAGGGTGGCCTTGAACTCATGGCAATCCTCCTACCTCTGCCTCCCGTGTGCTGGGATTAAAGGCGTGCACCACCACGCCCGGCCTTTCTAGTTTCTTAATATAGTCACTTAAGGCTATAAATTTACCTTTTAGAAGTGCCTTCATTATGTCCCAGAGATTTTGGTATGTTGTGTTCTTGTTATCGTTTGACTCTTTAAATTTTTTGATTTCCTTGTTGATTTGTTCATTGACGCATTCATCATTTAGTAGTGTATTATTTAGTTTCCATGATTTTATGTATGCTCTATAGCCTTTCCTGGTACTGATTTGCAGTTTAATGCCATTGTGGTCAGATAGAAAGCAAGGAATTATTTCAATTTTCCTGTATTTGTTAAGATTTGCTTTGTGTCCTAATATATGGTCTATTTTAGAGAATGTTCCATGTGCTGCTGAAAATAATGTATAGTCTGCAGCATTTGGATGAAATGTCCTATATATATCTGTTAGGTCCATTCCTTCTATGACCTCATTTAGTCCAGATGCCTCTCTGTTTATTTTTTCCCGGGATGACCTGCCAATTGATGAGAGTGGGGTATTAAAGTCACCCACCACCATTGTGTTTGGTGTAATCTGTGACCTTAGTTCTAATAGTGTTTTTTTGATGAATTTGGGACCCCCATGTTAGGTGTAATGTCCTCCTGTTGGAGTGTGCCCTTAATCAATATAAAGTGACCTTCCTTATCTGTCTTGACTAATGTTGGACTGAAGTCTACCTTGTCAGATATTAGGATAGCAACCCCTGCTTGTTTTCTAGGCCCATTTGCTGGAAACACTGTTTTTCAACCTTTCACCCTAAGATAATGTCTATCCTTTGTAGAAAGGTGAGTTTCTTGGAGACAACCAATTGTAGGATCCTGCATTTTAACCCAGTCTGCAAAACCTATGTCTTTTCATTGGGGCATTGAGGCCATTGCTATTAAGAGATATTATTGAGTGGTGTGTATTTATTTTTGCTATTTTTTTTTTTTTTTGTGGTTCTGGTTCTACCTTTGCTCTCTTGTGTTAACTAGTATTTGAGTATTTTTTTTTTCCAGGTTCCTTATATGTATGCTTTTCCTTTTCTTCAGAATGGAGGATAGAGCTGGTTTTGTCTTCAAATACTCCTTTAACCTGCTTTTGTCATGGAATGTCCTTATTTCTCCAACTATTTGAATGGATAGCTTTGCAAGATAAAGTAACATTGATTGACAGTTGTTATCTTTCAGAACTTGGAATATATCACCCCAAGCCCTTATGGCTTTTAAAGTTTGTGTTGAATAATCTGCTGTGATCCTGATGGGCTTGCCTTTGTTGGTAACTTGATTTTTCTCTCTAACTGCTTTCAGTATTTTTTCTTTGGTCTGTATGTTTTGTAGTTTGATTATGATATGGCAAGGAGAGGTTCTTTCCAGGTTTTGTCTGGATGGGGTTCTAAAGGCTTCCTTTGTCTGCAATGGCACCTCTTTCCCAATTTGGGGGAAGTTTTCTTCTATGATTTTGTTGAAGACGCCTACTATGCCTTTGGAGTGGAATTCTTCTCCTTCTACGATGCCCTGAATTCTTATATTTGATCTTTTCATAGTGTCTCAAATATCTTGAAATTCCCACTCATACTTTTCTATAAGTTTGTCTTTCTCTTTGTTGGACTGTATGAGATCTGCCACCTGGTCTTCTAGCTTAGATATTCTGTCCTCTCCTTCATCCATTCTACTGGTGAGATTTTCTACAGAGTTTTTTATTTCATTAACTGTTTTCTTCATTGCTAGTAATTCTGACTGGGTTTTCTTTGTTATTTCTATTTCCTTATTTATGTCTTGTATTGCCTTCTTTATTTCATGAAATTGGTGTCGTGCATCTTCTTTGATTCCTTTGATTTCCTCTTTGACTCCTTTGATTTGTTCTCTGACTTCTTTGAACATATTTACAATCATTCTTTTGAAATCTTTCTCAGGCATTTCCTCTAACTCGTTCTCACTGGAGGTCGTTTCTGATGCATTAATACTTTTAGGTGGATTTATATTGTCTTGCTTCTTAGTGTTTCCAGTGTTATAATGTATATAGTTTTGCATCTTGGATTAAGTTAATGCTTGGATTTTCTAGCTAGGTGGGTATTCTTTGCTGTTCAATTGATTTGATGTTATATATCTTCAGGATAGGAGCTTAAGTTTTTAGGTGTGGCTCTTAAGACTCTCAGAGTATCTACAAAGGTACTCCTAGGGGCAGAGTTTCCCTGCTATTGGAGTATTCAAGTAGGCAGAGTGGAATAAAATACAGGTAGAATCTAAAATTCAACTAAACACTGTACACATTCAATCAAAAACAGCACTGAGTATTTATGAAATAGTAGTTATTATAACAACCAGATCCTCTATCAACAAAGAGGCTACGATTTCTGGTCTGTTGATGTATCCATGTCAGCATGTGACCAAGTGAGACCTTCCTTCATGCAATCCCAGTTACCTTTTTGGATGATTTTGGTCTCAGTCAAGTTGCTAGCTGGGACGTTGGGCTTCTGTTATGATTTCTGGAGCTGTGCACTGCTTTTCCTGTGGGGCAAACCGAGCCTGGCAACTGTGGCCCTGAAGAACGGCACCCCCGCTGCTGGAAACGCTACTGCTGCTGCTGAAGATGCAGCTGCTGGGTCTGTCGCCACTCCTGCTGAAGCTGATGCTGCTGGATCCACCGCTGTTGCCACTGCTGCTGCTGCTGCTGTAGCTGCCATTGCTGTAGCCCCCGTTGCTGCCACTGTTGCTGGTTCTGGAGCCACTGATGTTGCTGCTGGACTCTGCTCCTGCTTGGGTCCCACTCTCGGCTCAAGTTGGCGTGGCCGGGTCCCAGGACCACTGCTCTGCTCGCTGGAGCTGGGGACAGGTGGTGGGGGAGGGGAGCCAATGCTGCTGTAGTTCTCTTGCTGTTCCATGTGTTCTTCTACTTTGTGATGTGTTCCTCCTCTGTTGTTCACTGCCACTCTCCAAGTTTCTAGAGTTTGCGGAGAGCTGTGGTGTGAGTGGAAGCTCCCCTCACCTGGCTTTTCCAGTGGCTTGTTCCAATCCTGGCGGCTTTCTGGTGCGCCACTGCTGCCACCATGGTTGGTGGACCTGCCGGGGCTGCTTTTGCTGGGCTGTGCAGGCTCTGGATGCTCTGGATCTCTTCTACTTCTCCACTGCTGTTTCAATTTCCTATAGACCTCACTTTTTAGTAAAAGTGTGTATTTTGCTGAGTTTTTTTGGTCTTTTCCCACCAGGCTGCTTTGGCGTGGTACCTATGCCACCATCTCAACTGGAAGAAAGCATTGATATTTCTGATAACCTTAGTTGGTCATAGTGAATGAAGAAGCCTTAATAGAATATTGCCAGTATATCCCTCATACAAATAGCCTGAAAGAAAATGGAGAAACTATATTCACTTTGCTCAAGTGTCTCATGCTTCCTCAAATTTTTGTTCTCTTGTACATGTTTTCTTATATTTTTGTTTCCTTCAAGGCCCTCTTCCATATTATCTCTTCTCTATAGCTTAATCTTTTCTCTCTTTTTGTTTTCTACAATATTGTTATTACTTTTTACAGTACTTATATTGCAGGTGATTGTGTTTAGATGTGAATTTTCTGCACAATATTAATCTAAATGAAACAATAAGATATGTACTGGAAGTTGGTGATGTTAGCTTTAGTGAGCTTTCCAGGCATGTCCAAGTCTCTGAATTCAATACCCATCATGAAAAAAATAAAACAAGCAAGAAAACCAAAGAAAAAAGATCATCTGTTTTATTTTTCTTGTGTCAGATTGTATCACCCATGATCTACAAAGCAGTGTGTCTTATCCAATGTCACCTCGATACTAAATGAAAAAGTTGAGATGAGAAACCAAGATATTTTATTACTAGCCTACAGCCATTGTAGAAGGTCATGTAATTGATAGCATTTTGTTCTAATTCTGCTAAATATTTCTCTTCATATCTGACATACTAATGAAATATACCTTGAGTAATTATTATGTTTCCTAATGGCAATCACACTTCCAGTTTTTCAAGTGATTTTTCAATAGTTTGGATGTAACATATTCCATTAAATCTAATGAACTTTGTGCTCTACTTTTTTTTTTTTTAACAAAGGTTCCATATCTGATGGAGAACAAAGCCAGTTCTTGGCAAATGGAGGTATCAAACTAGGAAATTTATGGTTTTCTCCACTATTTGATTTCTGTGTATATAGGCCTGCTTACATAAATATATTAGCATGTTTGTTTGTGCATGTGTCTGCATGAGACTGAAAAAGAAAAATTAACATTCAGTTACTTAATAACTCACTCAAAAGTCTGAAAAATGCTAAAGCTACATCACTTTTAATGAGAAGTATTATTTCAAATTAACATCACCTAAAAAATTTTAAGGATTTTTATTTTATTTCTACTGAAAGACATCTATCCATATTATAATCTTGTAAAGCAGCAAAACAAAAATCTACATACTTCCTAAAGTCTCAATAAATCAAAGCATAGCTAGAATTTGGGTAAGTTCTAACCACAAGGTATGAAACATACAAATTACAAGCAAAAAAGAAATGGCCTTATTAGTATCCAGCCAAAATGTGTATCATTTAGTTATTGGAGAAATTTCTTGGGATGTAGAAAAGCTTGTTCATAGCTTTTCTCAGAGTTGTGAAGGTGAAAAGGGGTTAAAAGCACTTAATTGAATAATTCATGCTCTAGTGCTCAGGCATGACTATAGTATCTATCAGTGGTCAGAATACAAAGGTCTTTGAGACTGTATACTAAGTTGAGGAACACCACCCTCTAAGGATCCACAGAACAAAGAGAACTGGTTAATATTTGCAGCCTTCAGAGTAACACTCTGGGTATGATTTCAAAAGTGCCCTGATGAGAATAAGATGATGTTTACTGCAAATGGAATCAATGAAAATACTCTCTGATCTTAGAAATACTTTACTTTCTATGTTAATCCACATGTATTCTGAAGAAGAATGACATATTGAGAGATGAGAACAGAAGTATGCTTATTTTCATTATACTTCAAAGAAATGACTTGAAGTCTTACCAAACTATCAGTATTTATTAAAATATTCAAATGTGATAGTATGCATCCTGTCTAAGTTTTATGCTCTTTGGTGATATACTATTATACACAAACTAGAATTTTGTGTCTAATACTATTCTTCAATTTTGTCTTCAAGGGACATTGTAAAACTCCTGATAACTAATCCATATCTACAAAAATGTTACCAGCATCCCAGTATGAGAAACAAGTAACAAAAATAGTTGTCCTAAAACTAGAAATTGTATATATCCTTCTTATGCTTAAAAATATGATTTTCTTGAAGGATAGTGTGAGAGTTATTTTACATTGCTAACATAAAACACTCCTGGCACATAGAAAGTGCTCAGATATTTGTTGTAGAAAGAATGAGGAACATTTAAAGGCAGATACCTGCTGTCTTGTTCTAGTCACTACTTAAATATGATGTGACCTATTCTTAATAGGTCTCATATAAGGGCCACATTATAGAAGCAAACTCTTGACAGTGATACAGAAGTAGAGACATGTTATTTTGAGTCATGTGTATTCCAGTTACTATAAACTTAATACTAAACATTGTGCTTTGTAGCTTGTCTGAAGTCCAATATGAAGTCAAAATAGATTTGAAATTTCTGTTAATGATAATTTTGGAGAATTATAGTGGAAAGTAGATGTGAATTCTCAATGTACAACCTTATGGAGAAACATAAAATTGTAGATTACAGATACTAAAATTAAAAAAAAAAAACTGAGTTGGATTGCCCCTGACATAGTGAGCTGCTGGCCAGTGAGACCCATGAGGTCCCCAAAACAATAAAGGCCATTGATAAAAAACTGATTACCTGCCAGAGCTAAAGGGTAAGACCCTATTACTGAAGACATCACAGACTGTGGTCACAGGACATCATATTACCATGCTGGAACTAAAAGAGAAACTAGCTCCCTCCTGGATAGCTCTTACAGTGCTGGAATGCACGTTGGGAGCTTCTAGAAGAGGTGGATCAGGGGTTAAGGCACTTGCCTGCAAAGCCTAGTGACCCAGGTTCAATTCTCAACAATAAATAAATAAAAGTAAAAGATTTTAAAGAACATAAGTGAAGGAATGTCTTCATTAGCCTTTAAGGCAGGTGGTCACTTGAACTTAACCCTAAATACTTTCAGGGTTTGAGGAATTTCACTGTCTCACCAAGGATACCATCAAATTTTTTGCATAGCTTTAAGTATCAGAAATTAGAAGAAATTATGATATGACTTATTGTGACTTTTACTTATCAATTCTTGCTTTTTCCACTGATACCACAAAATATAAACTTCTTTTGACCCAGTGTGGAAGCTTTTTTGATATTTGTTGGCAATTTCTTTTGATGTCTTCTAAATAATGCTAGGTGACTTAATGTATCATTTTGAAAAAATAAAATGATCTTTACTTTCTCTCATATTTTCTTTTTCTCATATTTATGACACAGAAGATTTCCCCTTTCTTCCTGTCTTTTCACTTTTCTTAGTAATTTAATTCTCATTCATGACAAATGCTCAGTGTCAATAAGTTCTCCCAAGATTTTCTAAAATAGCCTTTTTCACTTACTTTGTACTGGGGATTAGTTACCAATAAGAATTTAAAGTGGTTCTTAGCCTTTCTCCCTTAGAGAGATTAATATTTAATGGAGATCAAAGTTTTGTGTTAAAATTGAAGATCTTGTAATAGCATTTCAAGGAAACATCAAAACTGGAAAGTTCTAGGCACTTCAGATTGTTCTCATCTCACATTCTGCATACAATTGCTATCATTGGCTGATTTTGCCTTTGCTTCCCAAATTTGTATCTTGAAATACTAACCCCAATGTGACTATACTTGGAGATAAATACTTAAGAAGTAACCACAATTAAGGAAATGAATAAAAATGGGATTACTGATAGTGATAATTTCATATGTCTGGAATTATTATCAGAGGAAGAAATGTCATGGAATGCATACTGAACAAAAAGACCACATGAGAGAAAGCAAAAATATGGTTACCTGCAAACTATGAAAGAAATATCAGAAGAAAATAACCTTATGGAAAATTTTGCCTTGGATTTCTAGCCTCTAGAACCATAAAAAAATACATCTCGATGGTTTAAGGCAATGAGTTTGTGGTATTTTATTATAATCTGAGGAAACTATTAACAACTGATAGGACAATCAACTCATTAAGTGCACTGGTAAATCCACCCTTTCAGGATGTGGTGGCTTGAGTTAGATATTCCCCATAAACTCATGTGTTTTGAATGTTTAGACCTCAGGTGATAGTAATTTAGGAGATGGAGCATTGATAGAGGAGGAGTGTTGTTGGAGGAAGGTTTATGATGTTACATCCAGTTCCACATTGCCAGACCTGGGTTCACTCTTCTGTTGCTGTTTCCACCTGCTGTGACAGATGTGATGCTCAGTGTCTGCTTGTGCCTTGCTTTCTCCTGTCAATATGAAACTTCCCCTAGAGACCTGGATCCAAAATAAAAATTTTCCTACCATCAGCTACTTTTGTTTGGATCCTAGCAACAAGATAGTAACTGCAAAAAAAAAAAAATGGTACCAGTAATTGCTGCTACAAAAATTACTGTGTTGCTTTGGGCCTTTTGGAACTGATTTGTGGGAGGAGTGCTTTATCCCAGCAATGAGAAGGTAAGTACAACACAAATCCAGAGTTACTTATGAAATTAAGAAAGTGAATAATTAACAAATTTTGTGCACTCTGAGGCAGATCACTCTGGGGGCATGCAGATATAGAAGTTTAAGATCTGGAAATCAATTACTGTCAGGTACAGGTAAAGGCCTAGGGCTGCTGAAGGTTAAAGCTGGCCTGAGCTGTCAGGCACAGCTAAGGACCCTAGGCTACAGGAGGTCTCGGAAGGCCTAGACCCCAATAACCTTAGGTGCCAAGGCTTGCTGGAGTAAGGCCACTCCCTCCGACCAGCCTGGGGCATCTGGAAGTCCTGATAAGACTTAGGTTTCACTTTCCCAGAGCCTTGTGAACTTTTGCTGCTTGCCTGGCATATCCTTATATGTTAATGAGATATTAGCCAACAGCCTTCACACAGCCAATCCCCTTACAACCCATACACTATACCTTTTCCTGCCATTATTTAGACCCTGTGACCCTTTCCTGCTCACCTGTGATGCCACTACATGCTAATTAGGCATCAGCAAGACCTTTGAACTAACCAATCTGCTTATGACCCATATCTACCAGTACCTCTTCCCACACTTTTACAAACACTTATTAACCTATTCCCCTGGCAAATAAACAAGTTGTTCTCTGAAGCATTCTCCCAGGTGTTTCTTCTCATCACACTTATGGCTGCTAAAGAACTTGCTCCATAGTTGTCTGTATGCCCCTAGGAAACCAATGTGCAGTGCCCCAAGGGTGGCCAAGAGCCACAAATTACCTTATAAATATCAAAATATATGTACTCTATGAAAATATTTGAAAAATATACTTTAGAGTACATATAACTCAGTTGAAAGGAAGACTCCATTTTAGTTTGGTATTATCTGAAAACTAAAGCAGATAAAGCAATGTTTGGATGAACAAAGTATCAAAGTAAAAAGAAAAATATTAGCAGGTATTATATAGAAACTTGCTATATATATATGCATACAAGCACATGTGCACACACATATATATGTAAATTTAGAGATTATATATATATATATATATATATATATATATATATATATATATATATAATATGCATGTGTGTGTGTGTATTACTTTGTGTTGGTGCATGCACACAGGCAAGCAGGCACATATATATGTATTTGGCACACTAGATATCACAGTAACATGACCCTCACTCTCTAGTCTCTAATCATATCTACAGGAAGAGTATTGATATGATGGATAAACTTAGTTGGCAGATTAACCAGATATAGAATCACCATGGAAACTAATCTCTGGGCATTTATTTTTTAGATTTTTTAGATTAGGCTAATTGAAGTGGGAAGATCCAATCTAAATGTGAGTGAAACCATTCCATGGGCTATGAGTTCTGAACTGTATAAAAAGTAGAAATATAATTGAGCACCATCCGTCATTGGTCTCTGCTTCCTGAATATGGCTGCAATGAGACCAGCTACTTCATGCTCCTGTCAGAATGCCTCCCATGCCATGATGGTTGTAACCTCATTATGTAAGCCAAAATTAACTCTTTCTTGAGTTGTCAGATATTTGTCACTGCAGCAAGAACTGTAACTAATGTAGTCTAATAGGAAGAAACTTACAATATGGCATAACATGTGCTATGAAGAGAAAGCTGTAATCAATCTTTTGAGAAGAGGCTATGTTTTACAAGAGGAACTGATATCTAGCATCAGTCATAATGAATGAGAATAAATGAAAAACAACTGTATTCCAAGCACCCGTAAGGCTGAGGAACAATGAACATAATTTTGAAACTAGCATTGGTTACATAGACATACCTTGACTAAAAACAAAGAAATGGAATTTTGAAGTGAAGATATGAATGGGACAAGAACATGAGAAAAGAAGCATGTACAATTTCCAGAAAAGTTTCTTTTTTTTTTTTTTTTTTAGCCCAGGCTGGCCTGGAATTCACTGTGTAGTCTCAGGCTGACCTTGAACTCACAACTATCCTCCTACCTCTGCGAATAATAGTGTATGCCAACACACCTGGCAAAAGTTTTTTTTTTCTTTTTTTTTTAAATAAAGCATCTAGTGCAATATATATACTTCAGAGATCTAAGGGCACAGATTGTAAAAGAAGAACATGGGAAGGAAAATTAATCAAGAAATAGTTCATAGTGACCCTGTAAACTATGTTAGGAAGTTCTTCCTAAGGGCACTAAGAACTCATCAAACAATCTTAGAGGAATGATAATTAAATTCATGTTTATTTAAGATCACCAGGTGTGCAATACCAGGAACAGATTTGAAAAGGAGATAAGATTGAGGGCAGAGAGGATATCAAATGATACATTTTATTGAAAAGCTAAATTGGTTCCTTCGTAGTGGATTTTTTAAAAACAAAATACATAAATTAAGGAGATATTTTTGTGACTTGTTTGCTGAGCTAATAAAGTAGTACAAAACAGTTTTTACTGAAAGGTGTTTCCCAGGTTTTAAATTTTGAATGATGGGCAGATGTTGGCAACATATTTAATTTATCGTAGGAAACAGATTTCCCATTAGTGATTTCATTCTTTTTTTTTTATTTTTAAGTTGGTTTTTATTTTTTTTTACAATTTTTATTAACATTTTCCATGATTATAAAAAATATCCCATGGTAATACCCTCCCTCCTCCCGGCACTGCACTTTACCCTTTGGAATTTCATCCTCCATCATATTCATTCCTTTTTAAAACCAAACATCAGGGTAATGGCATAAACACACACACACACACACACACACACACACACACACACACCAATGTAAAAGAACAGAGGTCCCCAGAATCAAATTTGTATATTTATTTAAAAACAACTAGTTTCAACTAGTTTAAGACAAAGTTACTGTGAACATACATTGTGGAAAGTTCCGTCCTTTTAGGAAATAATTGTGAAAAATTTGGATAGCCATAAGCAAAATAAAAAATATAGGCACCTATCTCTCACCAGTTACAAAAATAAACTCAAAATGGATTGTAGACTTAACTGTATGGCCTTAATGTATAAAAGTACTGGAAATAAAACAAAGGAAATATTTCAGATAATAGAATTGGCATGGGTTATGTTTGACAAGATTCCACATACACAAGAAACAAAACAAAAATAAAAGAGAACATAATAAATACCCCCATACACAAAGACATTCCATAACATAAGAAACAATTAGAAAGAAAAAATACAACTGCAATGTTTGTATTTAACCATCAAAGAATTAATATTTAAGATATATAAGGAATTCAAAACCAAATATTAAGCAACCTTTAAGTTCATCTTCCAGGTGCTAGAATTAGCTAAACTTAAATATCACTACTACTTTTATTCTAAATATACAGAAAAGGAATTTCATGGAAAATCAGCAGCAATATCCAGAAAATCAAATAATTTCCTTTCCAAGATATGGTGGAAAGGAGTCATTAGCCTCAGTTCCTTCCTTAAAAACCTAACACCTTCACATCTTTTCTCACATTCAGGAATTACATAATAATTATCCTGAATAGCTCATTCATACAAAATTGATTTGTTATTAAGCTGTTCCTTAGGAGACAAAAATTTATATTTTAACTCTCCTGGTTTCATAGAAAAGGAACACTTGCAGCTGGCAATTCTGGCCAGTGACCTCAGAAGTGGCCCATGCCACGGGACCTTTGGAACTCCTGTTGGCCCTGGAGGATACCACCATAGCTGCCATACAGCTGATAGTGAAGATGCTACAGGGCTAGGAGTGCAACCTACATGTGCCACAGGACGAGCTGGTGTCTAAGCTGAAGCAGCTGGTCTCCACAAAGTTGAACCATCCTGTTGTGCCAACAGCATCTGCTGTTCAATATCAATACATTATCAGATGAGAAACAACTATCATATTACATTAAGTTCAATTCGAAGCTCAACCTAGTCATTAAACCTCTGGAAGAAGGTGCTACCCATGGGTGTTGGGCCTTGAGAGGCCTGGGCGTGAGGCCTAGTGAAACTTCCTGAGCCTAGCTAAAATTTTGCAACCTGTCTCTGGCCAGCTAGGACTTAGCAAGATGCCTAATGGCTTCTTGCCTGCTACTTCTGCGCAGGAGTTGGAATTATCATTTCAATAGTCACAGTTTACTATTGGCCCTTACCTCTTCCCCCATCCTAAAATCCCTGCCTTCATCCCCAACATTATGTAGGCACCTGCTTGTAACCATAAAGCAAGTTCCTGTGAGTTCCTGCTTCGACAAGACTCCAGACTCAGTGTGGTTTTTCTCTGGTGACTAGAAGAGGTTCTGAGTCGTCTGACATTCATCCCTTCTTCCTCAACCCCTTAGGAGGAACCAGCGGACCTGGTCCCTCCTCAGCACTACCTACCTGCCTGGGGGAAGCCTGGCACCTGGTGCCCAATATGGGGCTCCAAGAACCAGCAGACTAGTGCCCCGTGAGAGGCATTCAATGAGGAGGTCAATTGGTGTACATGTGCAGGTGAGTGTACCCTCATAAGTTATGAGGCAGTCTTCATATTTAATGTGCTAAGCTTTGTTTCTATAACCTGTACTTGCTTGTCAGCATCTCTTTGTTCTCTTTCTCTTTCCTTTCACTTTTGGTTCCCCAGAAAGCTGCATCTGCGGTTTTTGTATTTCTGAACAGGTCATATGTCCCTAGTGGACACACTGTGTGGTTTTTGACCTTTAGGCTTGTGTTTTACTCTCTCTTTCTCTCTCTGCTTGGGCCTGGGAAGGCAGGCCAACTTTTTCTGCCATAATGGAACTTTCCCTGGATCTGTAAGCTTCAATGAATATCCCTTCCTCCATAACTGTACCTGGTCTGGAAGTTCATCTCAGTAAACCTGAATCTGTCTGATACAGAACTTGGTACCAAGGAGTGGACTGAGATGAACCTGACCATGTGGTTGTTGGTCTTTTGGAACCTTCGTTTTGGAGCAATAGGCATGAACCTGGTGCTGAACAACTGAAGATGTCTTCTGGAGTGGTAAGCCAAGTTTAATGGACTATTCTGATGGGAGTCTGAAAATGCTAAGTGCAGACAGCATTGAACTTCAAGGCTTGGTTTATGAACTTTCTAAGGGGAAGGAAAGACTGCAGAGGACTTTGTGGGAACTGGGATACTGGCATAAGGGCTGGCTGCTTCCTGCTGCCCAGGCCCAGAGAGTTTAATCCAGGTTAACTTTGTAATGGACTGATGTGCTTGGCTAGAGGTATTGGACTGAGAGATTCAAGATTTTAAGCTGGAAAACTTTAAGCAAGTTAAATTTACTGGCATAGAGACTAGCTTTAGCATTTTTTAAAAAATATTTTTTGTCCATTTTTTATTTATTTATTTGAGAGTGACAGACACAGAGCAAAAGACAGATAGAGGGAGAGAGAGAGAGAATGGGCGTGCCAGGGCTTCTGGCCACTGCAAGCGAACTCCAGATGCGTGCGCCCCCTTGTGCATCTGGCTAACGTGGGACCTGGGGAATCGAGCCTCGAACCGGGATCCTTAGGCTTCACAGGCAAGCACTTAACTGCTAAGCTATCTCTCCAGCCCAGAGACTGGTTTTAGATTACTAAAGCTGCTATTGTCAACACATTAGAAATCTTAAGGAAGATGCTTAAGGTCCAATTGCTTTAACAATATAAAGGATGCCTCAGGGAAGACTATCATAGAAATGCAAACACTTTTGTATGTTGGTTGAGTTTGCATTGTTTCAGTGTCTCCTTGTGATGCCTTATACCAGTTAAAAATATTTACTCTGTGCCTTTATATGTTAGAAGTATTTAACTTGTTTGATTTTACAGGTCTTAATATCTTAAATTGGTCAAGACTGTGGGGATCTTTGAAATTGAACTGAGTACAATTTATGTGTGATGGTTATAAATATATTGGGATCCAGAAGTAGAATATGGTAGTTTAAATAGATGGCCCCCAATATATTCTGTTGTTTATTTGTTTGTAGTCTGTATTCTGCAGCCACCTGGCTGGAATCAATGCCACTGGGTGGATCTTAAGGTGTGGTGGTGGGTTTCAGATTTCAATCTAAAGATATGCAAGCAGAAGTTCCTGATGTGTGCTGTAGCTTTTGGCTTTATACTTCTCCTGTGCCTGTTGGACATCAGCACATGCTGGGGGGGGGGGGAATCTAAACATGCAATTAGCCATATGCTTCATTGCTTTGCCACCCTTGGACTACCTGACCAAATTAAAACAAGGAAGGCCTTTGTAGATTTTTTCCAGACCTGGAAAATCTCACGTTCCACAAGCATCCCATACAACCCCCGGGGCCAAGCTATCATTGAAAGATATAATCAGATTCTCAAGTCTCAATTACAAAAACAAAAGGGGGAACCCTTACCCCCACATGACCAACTAAAAAGGCATTATTTACCCTAAATATTTTACATTTTTCTAAAGAAAATAAACAATTATCCCCTTTTCAAAAACTTTGGTCCTCGTATGTTACCTACAGTTCTATCTGGGTAAGATGGAGGTACCCATTGACTGGGCACTGGAGCTGGCTTTGCCTCTGATCTGAGCCTCCACGGCTGCTTACAGTACAGTTGCCCATATGACCTTAAAAAATTGCTCATCCATCTTCCCCATTCCCATCCAGCTTTTCCCAATGTTTCCTCAGGAACTTGCATTTGGGCCCTGCCTTCCCCTAATTCCAGTATAGATGTAGGATACATTCATCCTTCCTTATGTACTTTTAACACAACTGAGCCCAATGCTCAATGCAGGCTGCCTTCTGGAATGGTTTATATTTGTGGAGGTGGGATGGCCTATTGCTTTCTGCCCACCAATTGGATGGGCCTTTGTGCACCAACCACCTTAATCCCAGATGTAGATATCATTCCTGGAAATGAGGCCCTTCCTATGCCCTCTTTTGATAATATCAGAGGGAGACCTATCTCCATCAACAGCTAGATTCCCTGGCTGAGGTAGTCCTACAAAACAGGAGGGGACTGGGGAGTTCCGGCCAAGATGGTGACCACCTAGCTGTGCTGCAAATCCCCGGGAAAGGCAAGACATTAAGGGTTTTCTGGGTTTTCATGGCAGTGGGAGGGTATGGGGGGGGGGGACAGGAAATCATGGATCCCCTCGTGGGCAGGTAGACCACCCTCCCAGCAAATAGCCGCTGCACCCCACCGCCGTGCTCCAATTGTGCACCAATCACATGCCAATCGCACGCCAATTGATCCCTGCGTGTGGGAACTTAAACTGCTGTGCACACTTGCCCACATTATTGCTCCTCTCATTGCACGTTCAGCAAGAGCCATCCAACAGCAACTGCCATACAAGCCCAGACTGTGTCTCTCACTTGCGCCAGCTCAGGTGCCATTCCCTACCTGTCTGCCATGCTGGCCATAACCCATTCTCCTCTGGCAGGGATGTGCAGACTGTTTCCAGGTCCCAGTGTTCCCAGCCAGAGTTTGGGCTACTTCAGGGCTTGGTATTGGAGTCCCCCTAAAAGCTCAAACACAGGTGGCTTTGGTGCATTGCTGCTTGAGAATCCAGGCAACTTTGGTGCCCCTCTGAGGCAGTAGATAGCTGGTTTTGGAAAGTGGGAGCCAAATCCCAGGCTGCCTGGCAATTGCCCCAAGCTGCCTCAGATTCCCATTGCGCTAGAGCCCAGGCTGATCCATCCACCTACTCCCCATATACTGTCCTGGCCAGACCACAGTGAAAAAGAAATAATATGAAAAAACAAATGCAAGAAAATCCAGTGAGATCACCCAGTCCTACAATGAATACATCTAACCAAAACATAGAAGAGCCATTAGGATCAGAACATCAAATTGAAGCTATGAGCAATGCAACTCTGACCAAACTACTGGTAGAAGTTGCAGGAAAGCAATAAAGGACCAATAATCATGTGGATGCTACCATCACTAAGCTAGAATAAATTGATAAGAGATTTGAAGGAGTTAAAAGAGAGTTAAGAGTTTTGAGGGAGAGTGAAAAAAAAGAGGACCTTAAAAACCAGCTGGCCATACTAAACGAAGACATAAAGAAATGCAAGGATGAATTCCAAGAATCATCAAGAAAATCAGAAAATGATATGAAAAGGGAGCCTGACAGAGTGATGGAAATGATACATTGAAAAGTAGTAGAAATTGCAAACTTAAGTGAACAAGTCCGAAACTCTCTAGAGGCTCTCAAGAATAGAGCCAGGAAAATGGAGGTTAGAAACTGTGATCTGGAAGACAGGATGGAAGAAACAGTTTGAGAGTTCAAAAATTTCAGTAAATTCAAAAGTAAATAAATCTGTATGCCCCAAACACAGTGGCACCACAGTTCATAAAACAAAACCTACTTGACAATAAAGCAGAAATAACCACCAACACCATCATAGCTGGGGACTTCAATACATCATTATCAGCAATAGACATATCATCCAAACAGAAATTCAACAGGGAAGTAAGAGAGCTCAACAAAACCATAGATAAATTAGACCTAACAGACATCTACAGAACTTGCCATCCCAAATCCACAGACTACACATTCTTCTCAACAGCCCATGGAACATTCTCTAAAATAGACCATCTACTGGGTCACAAAGACTGCCTCCACATATTTAGGAAAATTGACATAATTCCCTGCATGATATCAGATCACAAGGTTATATTGCTAGAAATCAACAACAAAAGACCCACCGGGAATCCCAACGTCACCTGGAAATGGAACAGCACACTTTTAAACAATAAATGTATAGGGGATTAAATAAAAAATGAAATTGCAAAATTCCTTGAATTGAGTGACAATGAGAACACATCATATCAAAACTTATAGGACACAATGAAGGTGGTCCTCAGGGGAAAATTCTTAGCACTCAATGCCTTCATAAAGAAGACAGAAAGATCCCAAACCAACAACCTAACCATCCACATAAATGCACTGGAAAAACAAGAAAAATCCAACCCAAAGAGCTCCAGAAGGAAATAAATAATTAAAGTCAGAGCAGAAATTAATGAATTGGAAACCAAGGAAACAATTAAGGCAATTGACAAAACAAAGAGCTGTTTCTTGGAAAAACTAAACAAGATTGACAAACCGCTGGCCAATTTGATCAAGCAAAAAAAGGTGAAGCTTCAAATTAACAAAATTCAAAATGAAAAAGGAGAGATCACAACAGACATAAGTGAAATTGGGAGAATAATCAGGACTTACTTCAAAAACCTCTACTCCACAAAACTGGATAATGTGGAAGAGATGGATAAATTACTGGACACATAGATCTATAAAAGTTAAACTCAGAGCAGATTAATCACCTCAATGAACCCATCATACTCTTGGAGATTGAAAAATAAATTTAAAAAAAACCTCCCCAAAAAGAAGAGTCTTGTACCAGATGGCTTCTTAGCTGAATTCTATCAAACCTGCATGGAAGAACTCAAACCAGTTCCTAGAACTGTGCCACATAATTGAAGAACAGGGAAAGCTACCCAACTCCTTTTATGGAGCTAGTGTCTCCCTAATTCAAAAACCAGGCAGAGATGCCACAAGAAAAGAAAACTACTGGCCTATTTTCCTGATGAACTTAGATGCAAAGATCATGAACAAAATCCCCGCAAACCATACCCAACAACACATCAAAAGCATTATCCACCTTGACCAAGTGGGATTCAACCCAGGAACACAAGAGTGGTTCAATATACGAAAATCTGTCAATGTAATACATCACATAAACAAGCTTAAACTTAAAAACAACATGATCATTTCAATAGATGCAGAGAAAGCCTTTGACAAAATACAAAATCACTTCATGATCAAAACATTGGAGAGAATGGGCATGGTTGGTTCATATCTTAACATAATAAAGGCAATATAAAAATCTCTGAAGGCCCAAATAATACTTAATGGAGAGATACTGGGGGAAATATCATTAAGATCAGGAACAAGACAGGGTTGTCCTCTCTCACCTCTGCTTTTCAATATACTACTGGAAGTTCTAGCTCAAGCAATAAGACAGGAGAAGGAAATAAATGGGATACAATTTGGAAAGGAAGAAGTTAAGTTAGCTCCATTCGCTGATGACATGATTGTATATGTAAGAGACCCAAGAGACTCCATCCCAAAACTCCTGAAGGTGATTAACTCCTATAGCAAAGTAGCAGGATACAAAATCAATGCACAAAAATCGGTAGCATTTCTGTATGCAAATGACAAAGATACAGAAAAAGAAATAATGGACATAGTCCCATTTTCAATAGAAACAAAAACTATAAAATAAAATACCTTGGAATATTGTTAACCAAGGAAGTGAAATATCTATACAATAAAAACACAAAAAAGAAATTAAGGAGGACTTGAGAAAATGGAAAGACCTCACATGCTCCTGGGTAGGCAGAATTAACATTGTGAAGATGACAATCCTACCAAAGGCAATATATAGATTTAATACAATTCCAATTAAAATCCCTACAGTGTTCTTCACAGAGATAGCAAAAATGATCTCAAATTTTATATGGAAAGGCAGAAGGCCTCGTATATCCAAACATATCCACAGCAAAAGAAATACCTCTGGTGGCATCACCATAGCTGATCTAAAGCTATGTTACAAAGACATAGTAATAAAAACAGCATGGTACTGGTATAAAAACAGGAGTATAGACCAATGGAACAGACTTGAGGACCCAGACATTGGGTCAAGCAACTATAGCTACTTGATATTCAACAAAGGCCCAAACAATATAGGCTGGAAAAAAACACAACATCTTCAACAAATGGTGCTCCATGTGGTTATCCAGTTTGTCCAGCACCATTTGTTGAAGATGCTATCTTTTTTCCAGTCTATATTGTTCAGGCTTTTGTTGAATATCAAGTAGCTACAGTTGTTTGACCAAAAATCCGGGTCCTCAAGTCTATTCCGTTGATCTATACTCCTGTTTTTATGCCAGTACCATGCTATTTTTTATTACTATGGCTTTGTAATATAGATTTAGGTCAGATATGGTGATACCACCAGAGGTATTTCTTTGGCTGATGATAGGTTTGGACATACGAGGCCTTCTGCCTTTCCATATAAAAATTGAGATCATTTTTTCTAGCTCTGTGAAGAACACTGTAGGTATTTTAATTGGAATTGTGTTAAATCTATATATTGCCTTTGGTAGGATTGTCATCTTCACAATGTTAATTCTGCCTATCCAGGAGTATGGGAGGTCTTTCCATCTTCTCAAGTCCTCCTCAATTTCTTTTTTGAGAGGTTTTGTATTTTCGTTGTATAGATTTTTTACTTCCTTGGTTAATATTATTCCAAGGTATTTTATTTTTTTGTTGGTATTGAAAATGTGACTATGTCCTTTATTTCTTTTTCTGTATCTTTGTCATTTGCATTGATTTTGTATCCTGCTACTTTGCTATAGGAGTTAATCACCTTCAGGAGGATGGAGTCTCTTGGATCTCTTACATATACAATCATGTCATCAGCGAATAGAGCTAACTTTACTTCTTCCTTTCCAAATTGTATCCCTTTTATTTCCTTCTCCTGTCTTATTGCTTGAGCTAGGACTTCCAGAACTATATTCAAAAGAAGAGGTGAGAGAGGACATCCCTGTCTTGTTACTGATCTTAAAGGAATTCCTCCAGTATCTCTCCATTAAGTATTAAATGGGCCATTAGAGCTTTGTATATTGCTTTTATTATGTTAAGATGTGAACCGGCCATGCCGATTCTGTCCAGTGTTTTGATCATGAAGTGATGTTGTATCTTGTCAAAGGGCCTTTTCTGAATCTATCGAAATGATCATGTGTTTTTTTTTTTAATTATTTATTTATTTATTTGAGAGTGACAGACACAGAGAGAAAGACAGATAGAGGGAGAGAGAGAATGGACGCGCCAGGGCTTCAGCCTCTGCAAACGAACTCCAGATGCGTGCGCCCCCTTGTGCATCTGGCTAACGTGGGACCTGGGGAACCGAGCCTCGAACCGGGGTTGTTAGGCTTCACAGGCAAGCGCTTAACCGCTAAGCCATCTCTCCAGCCCGATCATGTGGTTTTTATGTTTAAGCTTGTTTATGTGGTGTATTACATTGACAGATTTTCGTATGTTGAACCACCCTTGTGTTCCTGGGATAAATCCCACTTGGTCAAGGTGAATGATGCTTTTGATGTGTTGTTGGATTCGGTTTGTGAGGATTTTGTTCAGGATCTTTGCATCTATGGTCATTAGGGAAATAGGCCAGTAGTTTTCTTTTCTTGTGGCATCTCTGCCTGGTTTTGGGATTAGGGAGACACTAGCTTCATAGAAGGACTTGGTTAGCTTTCGCTGTTCTTCCATTGTGTGGCACAGTTTTAGGAAGATTGGTTTGAGTTCTTCCATGAAGGTTTGATAAAATTCGGCTGGGAATCTATCTGGTCCTGGACTCCTCTTTCTGGTGAGGTTTTTTATTTATTTTTATTTATTTTTTCAGTCTCCATGAGTGTGATGGGTTCATTTAGGTGATTAATCTGCTCTGAGTTTTGCTTTGGTAGATGATATGCATCCAGGAATTTATCCATCTCCTCCACATTTTCCAGTTTTGTGGAGTAGAGGTTTTTGAAATAAGTTCTGATGATTCTCCCAATTGTCTGTTGTGATCTCTCCTTTTTCATTTTGAATTTTGTTAATTTGGAGCCTCTCCTGTTTTTGCTTGATCAAATTGGCCAGAGGTTTGCCAATCTTGTTTATGTTGTCAAAGAACCAGCTCTTTGTTTTGTCAATTGCCTTAATTGTTTCCTTGGTTTCCAATTCATTAATTTCTGCTCTGATTTTAATTATTTCTTTCCTTCTGGAGCTCTTTGGGTTGGATTTTTCTTGTTTTTCCAGTGCCTTTAGGTGGATGGTTAGGCTATTGATTTGGGATCTTTCTGTCTTTTTTATGAAGGCATTGAGTGCTATGAATTTTCCCCTGAGGACTGCCTTCATTGTGCCCCATAAGTTTTGGTATGATGTGTTCTCATTGTCATTCAATTCCAGGAATTTTGCAATTTCATTTTTTATTTCATCCACTACCCATTTATTGTTTAAGAGTGTGCTGTTCAGTTTCCAGGTGCCGTTGGGATTCTTGGTGGGTCTTTTGTTGTTGATTTCTAGCAATATAGCATTGTGATCTCATATCATGAAGGGAATTATGTCAATTTTCCTAATTATGTGGAGGCAGTCTTTGTGACCCAGTCTATTTTAAAGAATGTTCCATGGGCTGCTGAGAAGAATGTGTAGTCTGTGGATTTGGGATGGAAAGTTCTGTAGAGGTCCATTAGGTCTAAGTGTTCTATTGTTTTTTTTTTTTTTTTTTTTTTTTTGAGCTCTCTTACTTCCCTGCTGAGTTTCTGTTTGGATGATCTGTCTATTACTGATAATGATGTGTTGAAGCCCCCCCTCCCCCCCCCTGTGATGCTGTTGGTGGTTATTTCTGTTTTATTGTCAAGTAGGTTTTGTTTTATGAACTGTGGTGCCCCTGTGTTCTGTCCATAGAGATTTATGATTGTAATATCCTCTTGATGCATTGTACCCTTGATAAGTAGGAAGTAGCCTTCTTTGTTTTTTTTTTTTTTGATTATTTTTGGTTTGAAGTCAATTTTATCTGATATTAATATAGCTACACCTGCTTGTTTCTTATTCCCATTTGCTTGTAATATTTTTTTCCACACTTTCACCCTAAGGAGGTTTCTGTCTTTAGTGGTAAGGTGGGTTTCTCTAGGCAACAGATTGAGGGTCTAATTTTTTGATCCACCCTGTTGGCCTGTGTTGGTGTTTTCATGGAATTGAAATTTTTTGTCTACTCTGGGTTTGGTTGTTGTGATCTGCTTCTTGTAGGCATTTCTGTTTGGTTATTTGTTTCTTCTCTGTGGAGAATTTCCTGGAATACTTTCTGTAGGTTTGGTTTTGTGTTCATATAATTGTAAAGCTGAGTTTTGTCATGGAAAGTTTTTCTTTCACCCTCTATTATGAGGGAGCCTTTTGCCAGGTAGAGTAGTTTGGGTTGGAAGGCATAGTTTCTTAGAGTTTGGAGAGTGTCATTCCAGGCCCTTCTAGATTTCAGGGTTTCCATTGAGAAGTCTGAAGTAACTCTAATGGGGTTTCCTTTGAAAGTGGTGGGCTGTTTTTCCCTTGCTGCTTTTAGGATTTTCTCTTTGGTGTCAATGTTTAGAGTCTTAATGATAATATGTCTTGGAGAGTTTCCCATTTGGTCCAGTCTGTTTGGAGTTCTGTTCACTTCTTGTATCTTGATGGGACTTTCTTTTAAGTGACTGGGGAAGTTTTCTTCAATTATTTTGTTAAATAAGTTCTCCATGCCTTTGGTCTGAAATTCTTCTTCTTCTGCTATTCCAATGATTCTGATATTAGGATGTTAAAGTGTATCCCACAATTCCCTCATGTTCTGTTCACAGGAACTTTTGAACTTACTGAAATTTTTGAACTCTAGAACTGTTTTTTTCCATCCTGTCTTCCAGGTCAGAATTTCTGTCCTCCACTTCGCTGACTCTATTCTTGAGAGCCTCTAGAGAGGTTTGGACTTGTTCAATTAAGTTTGAATTTTCTACTACTTTCCTATGTATCACTTCCATTGCTCTGTCCAGCTCCCTTTTCACCCCATTTTCTGATTTTCTTGATGATTCTTGGTATTATTCCTTCCATTTCTTTATGTTTTCATTTAGAATGGCCAGCTGATTTTTAAGGTCCTCTTTTTTTTTTTCACTCTCCCACAACTCTCTTAGTTCTCTTTGAATTCCTTCCAATGTCTTATCATATTGCTCTAGCTTAGTGATGGTAGCATCCACACGATTATCGGTCCTTTGTTGCTTTCCTGCAAGTTCTAGCAGTAGGTTGGTCAGGGTTGTGTTGCTGATAGCTTCCACTTGATGTTCTGATCCTAAAAACTCTTCTATGTTTTGGTTAGATGTAATCCATGTTGGACTGGGTGATCTATCTGGATTTTCTTGCATTTTATTTTTCTTGTTATTTCTTTTGTGCTGTGGTCTACCCATGACAGTGTATGGGCAGGTAGGTGGGCGGACCAGCCTGGACTCTAGCTCAATGAGACTCCAAGGCAGCCTGGGGCAGTTGCCAAGCATCCTGGGTTTTTGCTCTGTCTTGCCAAAGCTGCCTATCTACTGCCTGACAGGGACGCCAAAGTTGCCTGAATTCTCACCCAGTAATGCACCAAAGCTGACTGCCTTCGAGCTTGGAAAGGGGCTGAGGTAGCAAGCCCTGAAGCTGCCCAAACTTCCTGGGAACACTGGAACCTGCAAACAGTCTGCACTCTCCCGCCACTGGGGAGTGGGGGATGGGCTGCGGCTTACAGGTAGGGGATGGCACCTGAGCTGGCACTAGTGACTCAGTGTGAGCTTGTGTGGCCCTTGCTGTGGGACTGGGCCTGCTGCACGTGCAATTGTAGTGCAGAGGCAGCTGATGCGTGCACAGGATTGGGGCACAGCGGAGGCTGGCTGGAGGTCACACGATCGGAGCACCGCATCTGGGGGTCTGGCGGCTGCCTGATCGGAGCTGTGGTGGTCACCGCAGGTGTGCTCAATGAGCACAGCGTGTTGGGCCGGCGCATGCGATCAGAGCACTATGGCAGAGGTCTCTGCGGGTGTGGAGATCCCCATGGGTATGCAAACGGAGCACAGCAGTGGAGGGCCCCGCTGGTGTGCAATCAGAGCACGGCACAATGGGCTGGCATTGTGCAATCGGAGCGCAGCCTCTTCGGCGCTGGGTCCCATGGCTGTATGGGGGGGTTGACTACCCACCTGAGAGGGGATCCGCAATTCCCTGTTTTTCCCCACTCTTTGCCCTGCCACTGGCAAGAAGACCCTCATAACCCTTAATTTCTTGCCTTTCTTTCCCCGGTATTTGCAGCACAGCTAGGCGGTCACCATCTTGGCCGGAACTCTCTCATTTAGGTTCTTCTACTTAGTTATCTTAAAAGGAGATGAGATATTCTTAATCATCTATTTCTGAAATTTCTGTGTTCCCATTCTGGACTAAGAATTGACCAGCATGAATCACACTTCACACCTTGAATAACTAGTATAATTTTGGAATTCACTTTGTTCTACAAATATTTTCACATGCTTCCAAAGGTCTATGCTATCCTTTGCACTTCTATGGTATCAGTTGCAATTTTTTATTTTATTTCTGTTTTTAATTCTGTCTTCTCTCTACTTAAATGAGGATTAATTTTGCTTACCATTGAAAATAACTCGGGTTCTTTGTTCTTTTGAATATTTTATTTATTTATTTATTTGAAAGAGAAAGATATATATATACAGAGACACAATTGGTGCACTAGGGCCTCTAGCCACTGCAAATGAACTCCAGATGCATGCACTACCTTGTGCATCTGGCTTATATGGGTACTGGAGAATTGACCTCACTCCTTAGTCTTCATAGGCAAGCACCTTAACCACTAAGCAATCCCTCCAGCCCTCTTTGTTCTTTTTATTGTTTTTCTACTTTCTACTTTCATTATTGTTGCTGTAGTCTCTGTTATTTCCTTCCGTCTAATGATTATTGGCTTGGTTTGTTCTTCTTTTACTACTTTAGTTCTAATATTTGGGTGCTGGTTTGAAATATTTTTCATTTATTTATTTACAAGCAGAGAAGAGAGGAGAAAGATAGAAGAGAGACAGAGAAAATGGGTGTGCCAGGGCCTCCAGTTACTGCAAAGGAACTCCAGATGTATGCACCACATTAAGCATTTGGCTTCATGTGGGCACTGGGGAATTGAATTCCAGTTGTTAGGTTTTGCAGGCAAGTATGTTAACCACTAAGCAAACTCTCCAGCCCTGAAAACCTTTTTTAAACCATTTTATTAATTTATTTATTTATTAGAGAGAGAGAGAGAGAGAGAGAGAGAGAATGGACACATCAGGGCCTCTAGCTGCTGCAACTGAACTCCAGCTGCATGTACCACCTTGTGCATCTGGCTTATGTAGGTCCTGGGAATTGAACCAGGACCCATTGGCTTTGCAGGAAATTAGTGTAACTGCTAAGCCATCTCTTCAGCCCATGATTATTTTTTTAATTAATCCATTTTTTTTAATAAGTAGAAACTTGGGGCTGGAGAGATGGATTACCAGTTAAGTACTCGCCTGTGAAGCCTAAGGACCCCGGTTCGAGGTTCGGTTCCCCAGGTCCCACACTAGCCAGATGCACAAGGGAGTGCATGCATCTGGAGTTCGTTTACAGTGGCTGGAATCCCTGGTGCGCCCATTCTCTCTCTCTCCCTCTATCTGTCTTTCTCTCTGTGTCTGTTGCTCTCAAATAAATAAATAAATAATGAACAAAAATATTTTAAATAAGTAGAAACTTTGCCTGGATACATTATATGTTGGTACCATCATTTCCCTCCTCCCTGTCCCCACTCCACTGAGGGCCCTCCTTAGTGGGATTGCTGATATTCACCCTGGAGTTGTGGGTTATGAATTGTGAGAGCAGTAGTCAGTCACTGGGCATGTGGCTATGTCTCTGGATATTCCCTCCCACTATGTGGATCTTTCATTTTTTCTGTCCCCTCTGCCACAAAATTCCCTGAACCTTAGTGGGTGTGCTTTAAATATACATTGATGATGAGCTCTCAGCAGTTTCTGGATTTGTTCTTTGGTACATTTTGAGTATCTTCAGTGTCTATCTGCATCACCCTGGCCCGGTAGTCAGGTTCACCTTGGAAGCAGAATTCTTACTAATCTCACCATTTATTCTGTTGTTTCACATGAACCCTAGATGCTGGGTGAGAGGTGGTTCATCTCCTTCCAGGGAGTTAGTGAAATATTTTTCAATATGAGTATTTTTAATATAAACTTTCCATTTAGAACAAATATGTTTTGTGTCCTAAACTTTGGTTAACTTTGATTTTCACATTTCTCAATTTAATATTCCTCCCTTGGTTGAATGTCATTTTATTTCGCTAGTGTATTATACATTTATATACTCTTAAACAACTAATACAAAACAACTAAACAATTTAACTACACAAACCAAAATAGCTCTGAGAATTAGAGGGAAGCTCATACAATTATCAAGGGAATGAAGCTGTGCTGAGGCATTGCTGTCTTCACTGGACAATATACAGCAATACACCCTTGACTCAGTCTGGATTGATAAACTGAATATCTGAGACAATTTGCATTTATTCTCAAGGTCATGTAGTAATGCAGTGGCACAGCCATAACTATTACACAGACTTTCTGACTTCCAGCATGGGTTTCTGAAACTACGCTGTCAATAACCCAGAGGTACTAAGTTCACCCTTACTTAGGCATTCATAATACTACTTCTGCTTCACAGGAGGTATGTTGTTGGGAGCAGGCTTAGTAGTGTTATATACAGCCCTCATTTGATAGAGTTTGGCTCATTCTCCTGTTGCTTTTTCCACTTTCTGTGGCACAGATGTTGTTCAACCTCTGCTCATGACATACTTTCCCTTGCCATCATGAAGTTTCCCTTTGAGACTGTAAGCCTAAATAAGAACTTTCCTCCCATTAGCTGCTATTTTTAAAAAATGGTTTATTAATGAGAGAGAGAGAAGGGGAGAGGGAGGGAGAGAGAGACAGAGAATGGGCATGCCAGAGCCTCTAGCCACTGCAAACGAACTCCAGACACATGCATCATCATGTGCAGCTGGCCTACATGGGTTCCGGGTAATCGAACCTGGGTCCTTAGGCTTTGCAGGCAAATATCTCCACCACTAAGCCATCTCTCCATCCCATCATCACTTACTTTTGATCCAGTGCTTTATTCAAACAGCAAAAGGTAACAACAACAAGACCAAGACAAAATTTTACAAACCATTTAGTAGTTATCAAACAACTTCTTTCTCAATGTAAATCATATCTGGAGATGTAGCACTGTGGTAGAGAACTTTCCTAACATGCAAGAGGCTCAAGGTTGATTCCTCAGCACCATAAGAAAAGGGCATCTGTTGTAATGAGGTTCACATTGCAGGTAGAAATCACCCAACCAAGAGTAGTTTGTTGGATAAAGGGAGGTTTATTTTGTCTTACAGGCTTTATGAAGAAGCTTCATGATGGCAGGGGATAATGATGGCATGAGCAGAAGGTGGACAACACCTCCTGGCCAACATCAGGTGGACAACAGGAACAGGAAAATGTACCAAACACTGACAATAGTAAACTGTAATAATACCTATAAGCTTGCCACCCAAAATACACTGCCTCCAGCAGGTGTTAATTCCCAAATCTCCATCACCTGGAAACTTAGCATTCTGAATACCTAAGTTTAGGGGGACACCTTAAACAAACCACCACATTCTGCCCCTGTCCCCAATAAACTGTTAACCATCCATGATGTAAAATGCAATGTATTCAGTCCAACTTTAAAAATCCCATATTGTTAATCAAGCCTAATGATGTTCAAACATCCCCTTAATCCAAGGTCTTTAAACTGAAGCATAATACCAATATTCCCCTAAAATCCATAGTCACACAGAATAAACATTCATACTGAAAAATGTGGCACTGAACATAGCAAAGAAATATTCAACCAATGCAAGATTAAAACAGGGAAAACATCAAACTCTGTAGTTAAAATTTCAACAACTCTAGTCAGTGAAAAGTCTCCAAATCAGATAATTCTAACTAGTAACAAGTTTCTGGAGTTCCAATACCACCCCTCCAGCTAGGCTACTCACAGTCCTGGAAAACTTCATCAGGGTCAGCAGCTTTCCTTAGCAGCCCTCTCATGGTCCTGGCATCTCCATTGAGTGCCCACTGGAACCCATGCTTCATCCTCACAGCTCCACAGGGTCTCCATGAAAATAATCCAGCAAACATGCTTCACACTGCCCATGGTCATTTCCAAAACCCAAGACTGTGTTACAAATTTAATGATCCTCTTGTTCCTGAATTTCTTATATCCCACAATACCAGGTAGGGTGCCAATTTGTTAATCTAGGGGGGGAATAAAGCAGACTTTGAAAAATAGGATATTCCTTCAGCATTCAGGCCCCTTAAAAAGACTGCAATCATGTTGTTATCCTAATGCAGGTCAGCTGGCCCAATCTCAATGGTTGTAATCACTCATACAATTGAAGCTGAATGGGTAGCAGTTTAAGCCCAAAGATTTCTTTCTGTGCCATATCCCTCTGCTTACACCTGTCCATTTCTGTGCAATGCAACCCTGTAAAAGTTCTCAGGGCATAGGCATAACAGCAAGCCTCTCACACAAACTGCTTCTAGCCCAGTCCAAGTAAAGCTCTTTCTCACCCTCATAAGACAAGCCTCACAGTCCATAGTTCTTATACATTCAGGTCTTTCAACTCTGATCAGAATAGGCCATCAAGGTGTACTTACAGCACTGCAAGGCATCTCTCAGGCCAAGGTTTCAAATCTTTCCACATTCCTCTTGAAAATCACCTCCAAAAGGCCAAAGCTATACAGTCAGGGGTCTAGCAGCAAATGATACCACTCCTCAGTAGCAACATTACTGTTGCAGTCAGGATCACATTGTTCTTAGAAATAACCCAACCAAAAGCAGTATGTAGGAAAATAGGCTTACAGGCTTGAAGGAGAAGCTCCGTGATGGCAGGGGAAAATGATGGCATGAGCAGAGTGGACACCACTTGCTGGCTAACATCAGGTAGACAATAGAAACGGGAGAGTGTGCCAAACACTGGCAAGGGGACACTGGCTATAATACCTATAAGACTGCTTCTAACAATACACTGCCTCCAGGAGGTACTAATTCCAAAATCTCCATCAGCTGGGAACCTAGCATTCAGAATATCTAAGTTTATGGGAGACATGAATCAAACCACCACAGAATCTCAACATGGTGGTTTGAATATGAATGCATACCCCCCATAGACTGAGGTATTTTTGATTAAGAATGAGATTGCAACTTGAGTCTCAACCAGGCAAAGCCCTGCTGGTGAAGAGGTGTTTTGCTGAAGGCTGATCTTGAATCCAGTCGCACTAAGTATGTAGAAATCAATTTTGATCTCTGGCTGTTTGTGCTTGCTAGTTGTTGTTTTTTTTTTCTTTTTAATCCTCTTTCTGCTGTGGATGCTGAAGTGATCCAGCTTGTTCTGCCATGGTAAACCTTTCCCTGGAATTGGTAAGCTTGAAATAAATTCTTTTCTCCCATAAACTTCCTCTCTTTAGATGTTTGTCCCAGAAATGAGATGGTAACATTAACACTCACCAAAGTTGATCAAAACCAGTAGCCAGGTGCGATGACAAATACCTTTAGTTCCAGCACTGAGGAGGCAGAGGTAGGAGGATTTCCATGAGTATGAGGCCACCCTGAAACTATATTATGAATTTCAGCTCACCCTGGTTAGAGCAAAACCCTACCTCAAAAAAAAAACCTATGTTCTATTTCTTTATTTTTATTTATTAAAAAAACAACTGGAATGAAACTCTACATATTTGAGGGCTACAGCAATGGTTCAGTGGTTAGGGTGCTTGCTTGTGAAGCCTAAGAACCCAAGTTCAATTCCCCAGTATCCACATAAGCCAGATGCATGATGTGGCACATATGTCTGGAGTTCCTTTGCAGCACCTAGAGGCCCTGGGGTGCCCATTCTCTTTTTCAAAATGAATAAATTATTTTTAAATTGTATATATTCATGTACATATGGGATATATTGATGTGCATATAATAAGCAATGATCAAATCAGGATAATTATCATATCCATTTCATTAAATGTTTATCAATTATTTGTGTTGGGAATATGCATATTAGTCTCCTAGCTACTTTTAAATATACATACAATATTATGGGTTAAGACACTCTCTAAGATGACATCATTGTGCCTGTAGGGAAAAAGCCTATTCTACAAAAATAGGTTTTTAATACTTTTATAACAGAGCACAAAGAAGTCCCTTGGTATTTAATTTTTCTTCAAATCTTATATTAAAAAAGGAATTCTGTGATTAGTAGAGGTACTTACTTGTATATTTACTGAGTGAATAAAAAGTATAACTTTTAGTTAAGGGTAAAATTCCTATAACTCAACATATTTTTCTGAGAATATTTCAACAAGACTGAGTACAGAGGCCATTAACTGAAACTTGTTTTCTGAGTCAGAGTTGAGTTTATCATTTTACAATTTTGAAGAATGATAAATGGAAGTTATTAAAGATGGGCAAGCAAATGAGATTTAATTAAAAGTAACAAGGAAGAAAATCTTCCCATGATGGTGAGGGGTCCCAGAAAAAAAAAAAATGAATGACCATAAAGCATTCTGGATTGGTGGATTTTCTGTAGTGAGAATGATTCTGTCCTTGACCCATATGAAACTTAGGTTTCAAGTTGGGATGAACTTTATTGGTTAAGCTTAAATGTATAGAGAAGACTTTGATTGGTTAATAGAGAGAAAACTACAGATTCAGAAAAATTCAAAAGATTGGGCTGGAGTGATGGCTTAGTGGTTAAGGTGCTTGCCTACAAAGCATAAGGACCCAGGTTCACTTCCCCAATATCCACGTAAGCCAATTATTCAAAGTGGTGTATGTTTCTGGAGTTATTTATTTACTTATTTTTCAATGGCTAGAGGCCCTAGCATGCCCAGTCTCTCTCTCTCTCTCTCTCTCTCTCTCTCTCTCTCTCTCTCTCTCTCTCTCTCTTTCTCTTTCTCTCAAATAAATAAGATATTTTGAAATAAAAAGCCTGATAGACAGTAGAGAATATGAACATTTTAAAGCCAGTTTTGTTAAATATTTTCATGAGCATATCAATATCTGTAAATTTAATTTTAACCTTCATATCATGAGACATGTAAATGTGAACAAATTTAACAACTTATTAAAATTGTTGAATCTGGGCTGGAGGAATGGCTTATAAGTTAAGGTGCTTGCCTGCAAAGCCAAATGAGCTGGGTTTGATTTCCCAGGACCCACGTAAGCCAGATGCACAAGGTGGCACATGCCTCTGGAGTTTTCAGTGGCTGAAGGCTCTGGCACACCCATTCTCCCTCTCTTTATATCTGTCTCTCTGTGTGTGTGTCTCATAAATAAATGGAAAATATTTTAAAAATAAAATAGTTGAATCTGTAATATATATATATATATATATATATATATATATATATATATATGCACATATTCTATCTCACAAAATTCTGATAACTACATTTTTGTAAGAGACAACAGAACTGACCTACATTGTGTTGGTGACATCTCCAGTTGAGAAGGCTGAGCATCCTGACTCCTATGTTAAAGGTGCAAGGTTATATAAGAACATGATTCAGAGGGGTATATTTGATGCAGAAGAAAAGATTCCTGTAGAGGATTGGGAGTAAAAAAAAAAATGGCCTTTGATCAGGTTGCAGTATGGAGTTGGGCCATTTAACTAGCAGAATTGAATCATATCTTAAAGAGAGGAACAAGGGCTTGGCCATGGTTAAGGTTTGAGAAGGCAAGAAACCCAGGCTCCTCAAATATCTGGAGTCAAAACCTAAAAGCAAGCTGGGAAGGGGAAGCTGGGTATCATTGGTATTGTAGTTAGTTACCTTCTCATTGCTGGGACAAAGCACCTGATCAACAACAGCTAGTGGGAGAAAAGATTAATTCTACCTTACAGTCCTGAGGGGAAGATAAGTGATGGCAAGGGAAAGCATGGCAGAAGGAGAGGTTGGACTTCACCTCTGCCACAGTAGGTGGAAAACAGCAGCAGTCAGAGAGTAAGCTCAGTTCTGGCAAGGGGGATTTGACTATATCAGCCCTAAGCCCACTCCCAGAAACATACCTCCTCCAACAAGACTTCATGTCACAAATTGCAATTAGCTGGGGACCAAGCATTAAGAGCATACGTGTTTATGGAGAATAACTGATTCACACCACAACAGTTTGGCATTCCCTAAAGCAAAGCATTTGAATTCACTCTAGGAAAAATTTGAAAGTGAGACATTATCTATCAATAGCAGATGGAAAATGAAATATGGGAACATTGTAAGCAAAATATTTTGTACTCGAGAGAATACAGGATCACAGTAAGCAAAATTAAGGTCTTCATATTCTAGAGAATATAGAACATAGAAACTTTTCCTTACAGCTAGAAAGTGAGAGGTAGAATTAGAAAAGCACCTGGCACAGAAGCTCAAACTAACACAGAGCAGGGAAGAAATATGAGTTGATGGTTGGGATGTCGGTTAGGCAGAGCATTAACTACTGCCAGAATCCTAGAGTCTATTTGGCACCTTTGGCATAAATTTGGCTTATCCCTCAAGGCAGAGAAGGTCCAAACATATGATTGTGTTCTCTGTCTACAAAACAAATCTAACTAAAATCTGGTGTTATAATTAATACTTCCCTTTGGAGGCCATTTTCCTTATCCCTCAAGAGATAACCATACCAAGTTCTGGTGTTGAAGAATATCATACACATTTTCTTTAAAATCTGGAGGTTAAAGAGCTTGCAATGCCTAAAAATGGATTCCAGGTGAGGCTGGGAAATCCCTTAACTTTCTCTCTCTAAGTTACAAACAGGAGGACCTCCTTTGAGTCCATGCTGCTGAAGAGAGGTTCCCCATACTGGACCTATATGTTGTGTTCTGGTGAGCTACCTAAAGGCAGAAAACCTGGGCATGATATGTAGCGCTTTTTTGAATATTTTTTATTTTATTTTATTTATTTGAGATTGAAAACAGGCAGATAGAGAGAGACAATGGGCACACCAGGGCCTCTAGACCCTGCAACTGAACTCCAGACACATGCACCACCTTGTACATCTAGCTTATGTAGGTAATAGGGAATCAACTCAGGGACCTTTAGCTTTGCAGGCAGGTGCCTTAACTGCTAAGCCATCTCTCCAGCCTGCTTCTTAAACTATTGTTGGGTGCTAAAGTCTCTAAGATCACTTTATACTATAAAAGCGTAGTCTGTATGGGAGACATCTCAGAATTTCAACAGAAATAAGCATTGTGGTATAAAGAAGTCTTGCCATTCAGGCAATGAGTGAGGAGTCATTTAGGAAATTCTCCAGAGAAAATTTGACCCATCCTGTATTATATTCCAGTGGGTCTTCTATATACCACCCCAGTAACAATGGACCAAATGGCAATAAAGTAGAGTCATTTATTTCTGAATATCTATATTTAGATCTGGCCAGATACCTCTGCTGTCTATTTGGAGGTGAGTTGAACTAAGTGATAGTATATCTCTTTAGAGTAGTGGTTATCAACACATGGCCACCCTATTTCACCATGGGTAACAAAGACAGGTAAGGACATTCTGCCTTGGCTCCTCAATTGTCTTCCCAGTTTTCCCTCGGGGCTGTGCATCTGCAAGGGGATCAGTCTGCAAAGAATTTGGGCCTTCTTCTGGCCAACATTCTAGACTCCAATTGGGGTCAGGGAATAACTAGAAAACCTTAAACCCAAGTCTATGAACTCAGTAACTGTGCTAATCACATGTATTTGGCCAATGAGTGCACAAAGTGGTAGTGACAGATATTTGCTACAAGAACAGGTGAAAAGATTACAAAAGACTGTAGGATTAGCAAGTTAATTTACCCTTCTTCAGATCTTGGTGGAACCTTTAAAATGTTGCTGATTTTCATGCTGTCAAATTCTCTGTCTTGTGACCATGAAAAAATAGGCACTCTGACAATGCAGCATAAAACAAAGAAGATTTATTGAAGAAATGAAAAGCCCCAAAGGTCCAGGGAAAACATGCTTAGAATTTCAGCAAACATCCAAAGAAGAAAAAGAAAGAGGAGGAAAAGCTAGGAAAAATTATAAGGCCCTGGTCTCTCTTTTTCTCCTTACCTTCCCTTGCAAATAAATAAAAATACTTTCTAATATTTTATTTTGATTTATTAGAGAGAGAGAGAGACAGAGAGAGAGAGAGAATGGGCACACTGGGATCTCTAGTCACTGCAAACAAACTCCAGACACATGTGCCACCATGTCCATCTGGCTTACATGGGCTCTGGGAAATTCAACCTGTATCTTTAGGCTTTGCAGGCAAGTGCCTTAACCACTAAGCAATTTTTCCAGCCAAAAAATATATATTTTACACAAAGTTACTGTTTTTCAGTTAGAACTGGTAGGTTCCATAGTGAGCATCTGTGAGCAACTGCACCAAGGAAGGGGCTTCTACAGGTTTAAGTGCATGTCTGTAGATGAGAGGTTTTCTCTTGGTCAGGTGATCAATAGATTCAGTTGTATTAAGTCTTAAAGGAGAGTACTATAAGCTAATGTTTTGGGGAGTTTAAAATGTCATATTGTAAGAGCCAGAGGTAAAACTCAAATTAGCTGTCCCTCAACAAAACCCTTTCTTTGCTTTCACTTTCCTTCCTTTCATGTGGTACTTCAAATCTTATGTAAGAGTAATGGTGGTGTTTCCCTTTCTAATAGAAGCAGAGAACGAAAAGGTTGAATCATCAAGCCTATTGTGTGTCTAGGTATCATAACTACCTGTTTGGATCTATTTCCTTCCTTTGCAATTTAGTTCTGGATCTAGATTTATATCTGATCCAGATAATATAATCTAACATTTTCTGGATCTCTGAGAATTTTATTGAAATTTAATGATAAACACACTAATAGCTATTGTTACATATTGGTACTTTTCATAGTTTGTGTAAAAATCACTGTCATTCCCATCTGATTGGATGGAAAAACTGAGGTACACAATAGCTTTGCTAAGATGTGTAGTAACTACTTAGTTGGGGGAAGGCATATTCTATGTGATTCTAAATTTGAGTGAATTCTGCATGATAAAATGTTTCCTTTGTCTTCTATGAATTTTAAATATTCTTGTAGGGGTAGGTAAAGGTATAAATTTTATTTTAAATTGTCTAAACTAGAAATAAAATCAGTCATGCATATAAATATGGAATACATTTTAAAATTTGTAAAGTAAATTGAATAGACAACAAATGTAACAAATGCATAAATTCATGAAAGAGTATACTCGTTTTGCTTGGAAATTTACTGAGAGATTTTCATAATTTCAGAAAATTGTGTTACCAATAGCAATATCCCTTGTGATATTTGAGTCACCAAATTAACATACCTGTGTCATTTTTACTTTTAATTTGCTTTGACAACAACTCTGCATCTAGATATAACATCTGAAATTTTAATTATGCCATCTAATATAATTGTGCCCAAGCATTTGTTATTAGGTCACATATAATTTTATTACAATTTAACCATCCTTACATTTGTCCTTTTTGCTATCTCAAAGTTATTTATTTTTATGAAAATAGTTAGAATATAACACATGAATTACATTTCAAGATGAGAAAAGATACATTTCAGTATATAATTTTGTCTCAATAAAGATAGAAAAAGTGGGCTGGAGGGACGGCTAGGCAGTTAAGGAGCTTACCTGCAAGGCCTAATGACCTAGGTTCCATTCCCCAGTACCCATGTAAAGCCAGATTCACAAAATAGATCATATATTTGGAGTTTTTTCTGCACTGGCTAGAAGACCTGGAATTCCCCTTCAGTCTCTCTCGGCCATCTATGCCACCTCTGTCTCCTTGGAAATAAAAAAAAAGGAATACAAAATCTGATCTAGAAAGATTTTTGGTGGTCAAAGGTGCTTGCTTGCAAAGTCTGATGGCCTGAGTTCAATTCCCCAGTACCCATGTAAAGCCAGATGTACAAAGTGACACACGTATCTGAAGTTCATTTGCAGTAGCAAAAGGCCCCGGTGTGCCAATTCATTCTTTCTCTTTCTCTGCTTGCAAATAAATAAATAAAATATTTTACTAAAAAATGTACAAAAAAGAAGCACGTTGGGACTGACATAAATAAGAAAATAAAATATTAGCTTGTATTTAGCTTTAGAGGGATTTTTTCCCTCTTATATGTATGAAGGATACTTTAAGTTAGTTAAGAACAATTTTATAAATGTGAAAATTATTTCAAAATATATCTGAAAACCAAAGTCTAGCATGTAATTTTCATTAAAAGTCCAATGTCTGTATCTGTTCAATAAATATGTGGTTTTAAACAATTAGGCAAATTGTTGGCAACCAAATATGTGCATATTGAGCATTGTTTTTCCTCTTGCTTATTTATTCAAATGAATAATCAAATTGATTTGATTCCTGAATTCAAAATAATCATGCTAGTTTTGCCTAGATACCTCCCAAGCATCTGAATGAAAATATAAACTTATAACCTAGATAATTTATTACAATTAATAGTCTAAGGAAATGAACTTCAAAAGTAACACCGTATCTCTTATTTAAAACTACTTAAAAGTTTTAAAAGGTGGAAATACAAGAACCTCTAATAAGAATTTTGCCAAATCCAAGCAAATGTATCCATGTATGGGTGACATCATTGATAATAACATGCTCTCCAATCACTTAAGGTCTTTTTAAAAAATGTAATCACTATTTTCCTGTGAAATAGTTTTCCCCTGACACTCACTTCACATTAGAAACTTAGAACAAAGAGACAGACAGTTCTTGAATTAATAAATCCACAGTGGCTGATGTTTTATCTTCTAATGATTATAAATGAATGGGATATTTCAGTAATGACTATGTGCTCAGTAAGTAGTGAGGCTCATTGTCTTTTAATTGTATGTATTTGGGAAATTAGTTTTAAAGGTCACATTGGTATTCATTAACAGCAGCCTCAATGCTGCTCTTCTAAATTATACTTTTATTAACAAAATACAATATCTGATTTTGATCAAAAAAGGATAACTTACAATTCATTGAATAGTTTCATATCAAAGTATGAAAAACATATGAACTACTTCTTGAGCAAGTATTTTGGAAAAAATCTGTTTGAGTTACTGTGATAGTTGAATAAATTTGGGAGTTTTTTAATGCTTCTTACATTTCTAGCTACCTGGCTGGAGATGTCACTGGGTGAATCATAGGGTCCAGCCCTAAGGTGTGGTGGTGGATTTGGAATTCCAGTCTAAAGATATGTAAAATGCCTGAATTCTGCCTGGAATTCCTAAGTGTGCTGTGTGGCTTGGTTCCTGGGTTTTGGCTTGTGGCTTTTCTCTCTCTGCGTGGTCCTTTAAGAGAGGCACAACTTCTTTTGCCATTATGGAACTTCCCTTGGAAATGTAAGCTTTAAATAAATATCCCTTCCTCCATAACTGTACCTAGTTTGGAAGTTCATCTCTGCAACAAGTCTACTACAGATACAAATTTTTAGAATCCAAGTTTCATGACACACACAAGTTGGTATTTCTCTTTTTATTATCTTCACTCAACCTAATAAAAGCATGGCTTAGAGGCTTATATTATTTTATAGCTTGAAAAACACTTTACTATGTGTATTAAATACTATGTGTGACATAATAAATTATTACATAATTGGTAGCTTCAAACAAAAGAAACATGTTCTATCATGTTTCGGGATCCCAGAAGTCTTGTATTTTTTTCTGTCTTTTATGAGAGAGAGAGAGAGAATTGCCACTTGAGGGCCATGAGCCACTGCAATTGAATTCCAGATGCATGTGCCATCTTGTGTGTATGTGCAACCTTGCAAGCTTGCATCACCTGGGGCATCTGGCTTATTTGGGACCTGGAGAATCAAATATGAATCTTTAGGCTTTGCAGGCAAGTGCCTTAACCATTAAGCCATTGTAACAGACAGCTTCAGGTTCACTGAGATGGACTTCCAGACCAGGCAAAGTTATGGAGGAAGGGGTTTATTGAAGCTTACAGATCCAGGGTCAGGACAAAATGGAGTCACTGAGGACAGCAGGATGGCAAGAGAGACACAAGGAAGTGCATCATCCACATTCCTTAAGGAACCACCCAGCCATCATCTCTTCCTTGCCTAACAATGCCAATGCCCCAGGTCTATGCCCCCTTATCTCTCAGAACACCAGGTTACTGTTCTGGTGTCACATCTTGGCTATCTTAGATCTTCCCCAAAGAAACCTTTTTTTTTTTTTTTTTTTTTTTTACTTCCACCTTCTTCGCCTTCCCCCAAGTGAAGAATTCTATGTAGCCCACTATCTGTAATCCCAAGTTGACTGCTCCACTCTTGAGAGTCAGTCCTGGCAGCTCATGTTTTTCCCAAATAAAAGCTTCCATTTTTGCCTCAGAGTGGTCCCCATGGTTTTTGTCACTCCTGAACCTTACATCTGGTGCTCATGACTTGGAGGAGGCTCCCGGTTGCCCTCTTGGGTGGTCAGACCTTTCCCCTGACCAGACCTCTGAGCTTCCATTTGACCTGCTGAAGGCTTCCAACCATCCCTGTCTGATACAGGCTCTCACACGCACCATGATTTGGCCTCACTGTTCTTCTCTTCCCATCTCCATCTTCTTCTTGGTAAGTGTCCCTCTTGGGTTGGTCTGTCTTGGGTTTCACCCCTCCACTTAGAAGCTGTGTTGGCTTGCCAGGCTACACCCCTTGGCCGCTAGGCCCGGATCCCAGGTCTCAAGAAGGACGCACTCTCAAAACCTCGGGTCTATTGCTCTCTGGTCTATTGTACCCTAAGGGTGGCTTTTGGTTTAGTTGCACCATCTCGGGACACCCCCTCTCTCTCCTTCTTCTCCCTTTCCCTCCTGAGTTCTCATCTTCTGCTGCCAGCACTCTGGTCTTCCACTGCCAGCTGCTTTTGCCATTGGCAACACAATTGCCCTCCTTGCCAACTAACAGGCTAAAACCCCCAAATTTGTGACCTGTACAGCCTCTGCCCACGTGGTAGGTGCAGGGCCTATTCACCCTGCCTGGCCAGGTGGACATACTGGTGTTCTCTATAAACCTAGCTTAAGCTCTGGTTTATTTTTCTCTCACCCTTGGTTTGCTCTTTCCCTGTCTCCTTAAGAACTTAAAGCATCCAAAACTCTTGGAAAACATCTTATCTTTCTCTGCAACTCTCCTTGGCCACATCCATAAGCTGTAGAATGGGTCCAAATGGCCTGAGAATGATACTTTTGATTTCCAAATTATCACTGATTTAAAAAACGTCTGCCAATGTACAGGCAAATGGTCCAAAATAACCTATTTTTCACTCTGCATGCATGCATGGCCTTCTCTCTGCTCTACCTGCTTTTCTCACCAGGTCCTTCTAGCCACCTCACCCCAACAGCTCCTCCAGCTCCTCCAGCTCTCTCAGCCTCTCCTGACACACTGCCTGGTAACAAGGTTTGCTTTTAATCTCCAGAGTTGAACAAAAAAAGAAATTAAAAGGGGGAATGCATAACTTCTGAATAAATGAATGAATAAATGAATATGTGAAGGAAAATGATTGTCTAGAGTCTATATGAAAAGTGCACTTAAAATGAATGTGTGTGTATGAGTATGTAAGTGGCTCACAGTCTTAAGCCTACAAAATGATTTCTGTTCTGAGCACTGCCATTTCTTTGTGGGGCTGTTTTCCATCAAGCCCACTAAACGAGATGACATAGCCAATTTTTACTGTTGAGTGTCCCCCAGAAGGAACACTAAAAGTAATTAAGATCATAGGCAAAAAAAATACAAGATTCTTCTACTCTTAAGGAGTTGTAAAATGGCAGGATCAGAAAGCAGCCTATAGCCCCAAGGGAAATGTCCCTGGAATTGTGGGGAGGGGGGCTCTTTCTTAGCTTCTCTGCCTTGAAGAGCCAAGGAGCTGCAAGCACACTGAATTTCAGGATCCTAACCCTAGCATGATGAATGAATACCAAGTCATTATAAACAGATGGGGCCTTCTTATAAGAAATTTGAAACTGTTTTATGTGTACTTTATCTTTCTATTCTTCTATGGAACTACTAATAGACAGAACTCTCAAGATTTATATTTAAGTTTAGAAGTACTTGATACTAAATTTGTAAAAAAAAATTCTAAAATTTCTAGTAATGCTTAAATATGCTTTCATATTTTTTTAAAAAATTGTGTTTTAGGAAAGTTATAAGAAACAAAGTTCCAAAATCTATATGTTTATTCTGGGTAAAAAGCATAAGTCAAATCTTATCTATTCCTTCTTTTAAAAAGTTATTTCAGGGCTGGAGAGATGGCTTACTGATTAAGGCACTTGCCATACAAGCCAAAGGACCCAGGTTTAATTCCCCAGGGCACACATAAGCCAGATGCACATGGTGGCACATGCATCTGCCATTTGTTTGCAGCAGCTAAAGGCCCTGGTATGGCCATTCTCTTTCTCTGCCTTCTTCCTCTTTCTCTCTCAGATAAATTTTAAAAAAAAGTTTTTTTAAAGTTATTTCAAATGGCTGTTTGAAGGAAAAAATGGCCATATTAAAAGTCTTATGGTAAGGACAATAAAAGTTTTTGTTGATAGTTATAAGATGAACTTACTAAAGAAGATAAACTGGAGAGAAAACTTTATATGTTGGATGTTAAATGTTTGGTGAAAAAGATTGTTAAGCTTAAACAGAAGGTTAAAGACAAAGTACTTAATCATATTACAGACTTCTTGAGATATAAAATGACTTAGCCTAGGGCTTACATCAGACTAACAAAGTATGGCCTTGGCTGGCAGCAGGATACTATGATATTCAGGTTGTGAACTTAACTTTAACTCACTGATGTTAATCTGGTCATAATAAATGTTACGAAAGACTGAATTTAGAGTACCCAACCAACTTAACTAGGTTCCTCTATTTGTCAACCTATTAACTAAATCTTAAGGTTAAAATTGACTCCTTAACATTTAATTCTCTCCTAAGGTTATTATATCTAAAACACTGCCCCCCCCAAAAAAATCTCACAAAGAAATTATTTACTCTTCATTTTCTATCTTATAAGGTAAATAGACCACATTTGAAACGTTAAACAGTATTTATCTGTCATACAGTTGAAAACCATTTACTTCATGGTGACCAGTAAACAACAACAACAAAAAAAAACCTAAACAAAGTTATGTTGTGATTTAAGATGTAATTCTTCAATTTCACCAACAATCAATCTTAATAGTTTTGATTTAGTTTATGTCATTACTGAACAAGTTTAATAATGTATTAAGGTTCAAATAGTTAAAGATTGTGTCATAAAATGTTGTGTGTGTTAAGAGATTAAAAATATTTCTTTTTGGCTCAGCAGTTAAATGTGCTTATTTACAAAGCCAGTGGAGCATACATTTGGAAACTGTTTGTAATGGCAAGTGGCCCTAGCATGCTTATTTCCTCTCTTTTTCATGAGATCTGTCTCCTTTTTTATTAGATCATGGAAGTCTAATCCAGTTCCTCTATTCTTTGGGTATGTTAAATATAACTAAATTTAATTTCAGAAAACAACTTATAGATTGGATGGACATTCCCAAAAATGTATATATTGTGCTGGAGAGATGGCTTAGCAGTTAAGTGCTTGCCTGTGAAGCCTAAGGACCCCAGTTCGAGGCTCAATTCCCCAGGAACCACATTAGCCAGATGCACAAGGGGGCTCACGAGTCTGGAGTTCATTTGCAGTGGCTGGAAGCCCTGGTAGCCCTGATAGGCCCATTCTGTCTCTGTCTCTCTATCTGCCTCTCTCTCTCTCTCTCTCTCTCTCTCTCTCTCTCTATGTCACTCTCAAATAAATAAATAAAAATGAACCAAAAGAAATTTTAAAAGTATATATTATATAAAGGTGTCCCACCTCTGATTTACTTTAAAAATTATCTAATTTTTCATGTCTTCATATTGAAGCTAAAACTCTTACTATATGATATAGAGTTCTTGATTATTTTAATTTTTGCCAACAGATCTTTTGTTCATAGTTTACTCTCTGTAGCCTCATGTGCTTTAAATATGTAAACTCTGATTTTTGTTAATACCAGGCTTTTCTAGATATCAGAATATTGTAATTTGGTTTGTACAACATCCATGATGTTTGACTATCAATAAGCTTGCATCACCATGCCTGGCTAAAACTCTAATTTTAAGATGGTTATTGTCTTGTTCTGAGAGGATCAAATTTGCTCTAGTGTACAGCTAAGCCTAAATTTCAGTTTCCCAGGGATCCAGACAATATTTCTGGGAAAACTATGAACCCTGACATGTGGCTGGGGAAGATAGCCTCCCATGGCCCTGAGTCAGTTCCTGCAATACCTCTGAACTATGACCAAGAAAAGGACTTGCTGAGATAGTGGGCTACAGGGCTGAGTCAGTTCCTTCCAAGTCTATGAAACATGTCTAAACATGCCCAAGGATGGTAAAATCTGGGCCACAGCCAATCAAAGGTGTACAAATGTAACTGCTGTTTGCTTAGCCAATCACATTAGAAGATGCCCTAACCTTCCTAGAATTCCCCTAGCTGTGCTTAAAAGGGATGTGTGTACTCCTCTCTGGGTTGCCATTTTGTAGGAATGGTTGACCCCTGCATGATGCTGATTCTGCAGAATAAATGCTCTTTATTTGTATACTACAGGAGTCCAGAGTCTTTCTTCAGTGATTCTTGGACCTTATATTTGGGGACTCCGATGGGATCACTGGAGACCTCCCCTAGAGTCAACAGTGGAGCATTTCTAGGACAACATTTGGTTCTCCACCAATCAGTGAGTCGGGGCACCCCTCTGTACTGTGTGTCTTTGTTTTGTTCTGTTCCTTGATTTTCTGGTAGATCTGGTGTCCGGACACAATCTGGAGGCCCAAGAAGATCAGGCAAGTGCATCAATTATTTCCTGTGGACCAGGGCATTCCAAAGATGTTCCAGACTCCCATCTGTTGGAGCCAGAGAGCTATAGTCTGACTCTGGTTTTGATAGATACTGACAGGTCACGCCCATCTGGTGGAACCCGTTTATGGGATAAACCACCATCCACATTGTTTTGGTTTCCTTTTCACTCCCTGGGAAGTTTGTTCCTGTGTCTGCATGTTTGTGTCTTGTTCGTCCTTTTCTATTTTCTTGTGAGATACCATGGGATAGGCAGTGAGTTCCACCCCACTGGACCTAGTCCAGTCACACTTCAAGGATTTCTGATGCCTGGTGGACAACCTGGATTTAACAGTATGGCCAGGAAATCCATCTTTTGCATGAATGAATGGCAGACTTTCTTTTTTTTTTTTTTTAATTTTATTTATTTATTTGAGAGCGACAGACACAGAGAGAAAGACAGATAGAGGGAGAGAGAGAGAATGGGCGCGCCAGGGCTTCCAGCCTCTGCAAACGAACTCCAGACGTGTGCGCCCCCTTGTGCATCTGGCTAACGTGGGACCTGGGGAACCGAGCCTCGAACCGGGGTCGTTATGCTTCACAGGCAAGCGCTTAACCGCCAAGCCATCTCTCCAGCCCGAGACTTTCAATGTAGGATGGCCAGAGAGAGGCACCTTCCACCTTCCCACCATTTACCAAGTTAGTTATTGCAGGTATTCTTCATGACTGGGGAAAGGAACAGGTGCTAGCCACAGCCCAAAAGTTGGCTCCAGGGCCAAACAGCCAGCCCATGGTGGTCCAGGCCTACATTGATGCCACTTTTCCCTTGAATTGCCTGAACTGGGACCCTAATGACCCTGCAGGTAAGGAGAGGCTGAAGCTCTACTGCCAAATTCTAATGAGAGGTCTCCAGGAGGCCACCAGAAGGCCTACAAATTGTCTAAAGTAGGCCAAGTCATACAAGGTAAGAAGGTAATTCCAGGGGACTTCCTAGAGTGACTGCTGGGGGCATACCGGACTTACACACTCCTCAACCCTGAAGCAGAGGAAAATCAGTCAGCTGTGAACATGGCTTTTGTCAAACAGATGGCTCCAGACATCTGCAGAAAGCTCCAATGACTGGATGGATTCATAGATAAGCAAATGGCAGAACTCATAACCGTAGCAGAAAAGGTCTAAAACAATAGGGAGACTCCATAAGATAGGCAAACAAAAGGACTCACCAGAGTACTACTGTTGTATACAGGGAGAAAAAGATATGTTTCCCAAGAATTAAGAGATAGATCCTATAAAAGGGAAAAAGAGGGGCTGGAGAGATGGCTTAGTGGTTAAGCGCTTGCCTGTGAAGCCTAAGGACCCCGGTTCGAGGCTCGGTTCCCCAGGTCCCACGTTAGCCAGATGCACAAGGGGGTGCAAGTCTGGAGTTTGTTTGCAATGGCTGGAAGCCCTAGCTCACCCATCCTCTCTCTCTCCCTCTATCTGTCTTTCTCTCTGTGTCTGTCACTCTCAAATAAATAAATAAAAAATGAACAAAAAATTTTTTTAAAAAAAGGGAAAAAGACAAACCCCTCAAAAAGAGGAGGGAATACCCCATCTTCAAAAAGACCATTGTGCTTACTGAAAAAAAAAAAAAAGGACACTGGAAGAATTGACTGTTCCAAAAAGCAGAGGGCAAAAGAAACCATACTTGGAAAAATTGTGGGAGGAAATTCTAGGAGTATGACCTAGGAGTATGACCAGAAAAAAAAAAAAAAAAAAAACAGATGGGGCTAATTAAATGCCGGGTCCCAATTTTGGTACAACTAAAAGCTGATGCTAGTCTGGCCCGAGTCCGCCAGTACTCCATGTCTCAGGAAGCAAAAATGGGTGTAACACCTCACATAAACCGACTCTGGGAACAAGGAATATTAGTTCTTTGCCAGTCTGCCTTGAATACCCCCCTTCTGCTGATAAGAAAACCATACTCCAATGAATCCCAACCTGTGCAGGTCTTAAGGAAAGTTAATGAAGGAGTAAAAGACATTCACCCCACAGTGCCCAATCCATACACTCTGCTGAGCAGCTTGCTGCCTAAACGGGATGTCTATATGGTGTTGGATCTTAAAGCTGTATTCTTCAGCCTGCCACTGGCTCCAGCTGGCCAACCCTTGTTTGCCTTTGAATGGAGCAACCCAGAGTATGGCTTTAATTGACAGCTGACCTGGACTAGGCTACCACGAGGGTTTAAAAACTCGCCCACCATCTTTGACGAGGCACTCCATGAAGTCCTGGGTGAATACCGGCAAGGAAATAACCCTCCTACAGTATGTTGCTGACCTTATAGCTGCCCCAGACAAAGAAACCTGCTTTTTTCAGACTTGCACCTTGCTCAGAGAATTGGACCACATGGGGTATCAAGTGTCTGCAAAAAAGACACAGCTCTGCCAAAGGGAGGTAATGTATCTAGGGTACATACTCAACAGGGAGCAACACCTACTGTCTCAGGCCTGGAAAGAAATGATCCTCTCAGTATCCTCACTCCCAAAACTCGACAACAAATTTGTGAATCCTTGTGCTTGAAGGGATTCTGTAGACCATGCATGCCAGGATTCACAGGAATTGCTAAGCCTCTCTATGAGGCCACAAGGGGGCAGGCAGGAGAATGCCTTAGACTGGACTCCAAAGATGGACAGAGCCTTCCACCAGCTCAAGGAAGCACTCTTTAAGGCTCCAGCACTAGCTCTACCAGATATCTACAATGCTTTCCCCCTGTATGTGGGTGAAAACAAAGACATAGCTAAGGGGATGCTGACTCAAGCTCTAGACCCTTGAAAAAGACCAGTAGCCTATCTGTCCAAAAAGCTGGACCCAGTAGTACAAGGAGGGCCAGCCTGTCTGCACATTGTGGTGGCCACAGCATTGCTAGTTAAGGACACAGATAAGATTACTATGGGACAGAAATTGATCATAATTACCCCGTATGCCATAGAAGAGATTCTCAAGAATCCCCCAGATCAATGGATCTCTAATAACCAATTGGTGCATTACCAGTCTCTGCTTCTGAACACACCCTGATTCCACCCTACCTCAGCCCTCAATCTGGCTTTTTTTTTTTTTTTTTTTGGTTTCTCGAGGTAGGGTCTCACTCTAACCCAGGCTGACCTGGAATTCACTATGGAGTCTCAGGGTGGCCTTGAACTCATGGCGATCCTCCTACCTCTGCCTCCTGAGTGCTGGGATTGAAGGTGTGTGCTACCACGCCCAGCTCAATCTGACCATTTTATTGTTTCTGGACCTTCAGGACGAGGCCAGGACATTACACATGAGTGCTCAATAGTGTTGAACCAGGTCCAAAACATAAGGCCAGACACGTCAGACATCCCCTGGCTGAATGCAGAGGTGGACTACTTCACAGATGGGAGCAGTTACATGCACAATGGAGTCATGTATGTGGGTACTGCAATAGTAACTCTTGACTCTATAGTATGAGCCTCTGCCCTACCACCTGGGACTTCAGCCCAGAGGGTCGAACTAATTGCCCTGACTCAGGCCCTTAAACTGGCCAAAGACAAAATTGCAAACATCTTCACAGACAGCCCATACACCTTTGCCATGGCTCATGTCCATGGGCTTATCTATAAGAAAAGGGGGTTGCTCATGGTGGAAGGAAAACCCATCAACAATAAAAATGAGATCCTAGGGCTGGAGAGATGGCTTAGCGGTTAAGCGCTTGCCTGTGAAGCCTAAGGACCCCAGTTCGAGGCTCGGTTCCCCAGGTCCCACGTTAGCCAGATGCACAAGGGGGCGCATGCGTCTGGAGTTCGTTTGCAGAGGCTGGAAGCCCTGGCGCGCCCATTCTCTCTCTCTCCCTCTATCTGTCTTTCTCTCTGTGTCTGTCGCTCACAAATAAATAAATTAAAAAAAATTAAAAAAAATGAGATCCTAGCACTATTAAAGGGGTTATGGCTGCCCCTCAAGATAGCCATTGTCCATTGCCCAGCCCATCAAAAGGGGGAAGTTTAAAAAAAAGAAAAAGAAACACACTGGCCAATAAGGCCACAAAAGAGACTACTCTAGACTCTACAGCCATGGCCTTAGTGGCTATGCTTCCACTAGGGCTCCTTCTGAGCCCCCATCACAGCTTGAAAAATAAGGAGTACCTAGCCAAATGCCAAGACTCTTTTGGAACAAAAAAGGATGACTCCATACAGCTAAAGGTGGAATAATTCTCCCTTTCAGATTTTGCTAAACAGCTCATTCATCAGATTCATCAAAATACCCATCTGGGTCTTAGGAAACTTAAGGAGCTGCTGAGAAATGCTAACTGCAAAAATTTTCAACTAGGACCCTTAGTGAATGAGATCATTTCCCACTGCCCTACCTGTAAGGCAGTAAATCCCTTGACTATAGGACAAAAGGCCCCAGGAAACCATCTATGCGGGCAGAGACCAGGAATAAACTGAGAAATAGATTACACTGAAGTCAAACTGGGTTTATATGGATATAGATATCTTTTAGTTCTTGTAGGCACCTTTTCAGGCTGGGTGGAGACATTCTCCACCAAGAAAGAGACTGCCACCATAGTGGCTAAGAAGCTGCTAAAAAAAAGTATCCCCAGGTATGGACTGCCTTCATTGTTGGGATCTGATAATGGACCTTCCTTCATATCTCATGTAACACATCCACTTGTTAAGGTTGTGGAGACCGATTAGAAACCTCATTGTGCCTACCATCCCCAGAGTTCAGGCCAGGTATATAGAATGAATCAGACCTTAAAGAAGACCTTAAATAAATTAACCCTAGAAACTGGTTGTGACTGGGTAGCCCTGCTTCCTTTTGCCCTGTATAGGGCTAGAAATACCCATATACCCTAGGCCTAACTCCCTTTGAGATACTATGTGGAAGGCCCCCTCCCCTTCTGACTAATCTTAAACCTGAGATCCTAGCAGAATTTGACCATCAAAAATGCATGGAAGCTCTCCCTGCAAGCTCTCCATAAGGTCCAAAACCAGATTTGGCCAGATATATGCCAAATCTATGAGTCAGCTCCCCCACCTAACCCCTATTGCTTTGAACAAGGTGATGAAGTCTGGATTAAGAGACACAATCATAAGACTCTTGAGCCACACTAGAAAGGCCCTCACATGACAATCTTGACCATGCCCACAGCCATGAAGGTTAATGTAGTCAGAACCTGGATACATCACTCCCATGTCAAACCTGTGAGATGACAGATCACTCAACAGTTTCAACACTGTCAGGAGAAGCCTCCTGATAACTCGACTCCAGAAGGATGGAAGATTCACCACATCCACTGAACCCACTTAAGCTAAGACTTTACAAATCCTAATCTTAATCTCTGCTATGGGTTTGGCCCTTACTGGACTTAACCCTCATGAGCCATATAACCTCAGATGGGTGGTTATTAACACAGTTATAGGGATGATTGTTAGTTCCATGTCCTAGTCAGCCCCTATTGGAACTTTGTTCATTGACATAACATTTGACTTGTGCACATTGACTGAAGGGGATTAGGATACATATGCTGAACTCTAAAATTGTGACCAACCAAGGGGGTGCAACATGGTATGACACACACCCTTCTATGTCTGCCCTGGGGACAGGAGATCCCAGTCTCAGAAAACCAAATGTAGGGGTGGGGCAGATTCATTCTTTCATGCAAGCTGGGGCAGCAAGTCAACATGAACAATCTCTTGGGACCCCCCAGTTAAGGATGACCTTATTGTGGTTAAACAGAGCCCAGGGTCAGACCCACCAGAATGGGGATATGGGCTGCAGCCCAAACTCTACTCAAATGGTCTTGGTGTACCATGTGCTTCTAGTATCTGTAATCCAATCACTATTAAGTTTACCCCAAAAGGTAAAAAAGCCAACAACTGGGGAGCAGGAAACACATGAGGACTACGGCTCTATAAACCAAATAGAAATTTGGGGATATTATTCACTATTCAGCACCTAACTCAAAAGATAAAATCTGGGCCTGAAGTACACTAGGCCACAATCCAGTCCTGCCGCCCATTAAAATGTTACCACAGAAGCAGGAAGCCATGCATGCTGAAAGGCCCAGCCTAGGGTGACCTTTATCCCATCCAGGAGTCCTGCCCCAAGTCAGGGGCCTCAACCCCTACACAGACCTTGGGACTTACTTCAGGCCACCTATCAAGTTACAAATAACTTGAGGCTTGAACGCACTGATGACTGCGGGTTCTGCTTAGGTGCAAGGCCCCCTATTATATGGTAATAGCCATCCTTGGGAATTACACTACCTCTGAGGATAATGGGCCTTCCACTGGTACCACCTGGGCATCGGGAGGTTAACTTTGGAATGGGTTAAAGGGAATGGACTATGCATTACAGGGGGCCATCAACTCATAGACACCTATACCAGACCGCCCAAAAAGCCCCCCAAAATCAGGAGATGTACCTCATCCCTCCAGATGGTGCCTGGTGGGCCTGCTCTACTGGGTTGACTCCTTGTGTTCATACTTTAACTCTCAACCACACTGAAGGATTCTGTGTGCTGGTCCAGCTAACTCCTAAGATCCTTTATTATTCAAGTGAGCACATGGAGACTCTACTCTCCCCTCTCCTGACCAGAAGGTCAAAATGGGTGGCAGTCACTGCAGTCCTAGTCCCCACCCTACTAGGACTTGACATTGCCGGGGCCAGTGGTGTGGGCACCTTTGCCCTAGTTCTCCAAGATAAAATTACAAGGCCCTAAGCCTAGCAATAGATGCTGATATATCTGAGCTAGAAAATTCTGTCTCACATCTTGAGACTTCCGTATCTTCACTAGCTGAAGTTTCCCTTCAGTAAAGGTGAGGACTAGACCTCCTATTACCTCCAACAAGCCAGACTATGTCTAACCCTAGGAGAACAATGCTGTGTTTATGCTAACCATTCTGGAATCGTCAGAGAATCAATGTCTCTAATACAGAAAAAATTATAAGACAGAGAAAAAGAGAGGCAAAAATTCAAAAGCTGGTATGAATATTTTAAAAATTGTTCCCCTTGGCTCACTACCCTCCTTTCAGGGGTGGCAGGACCCCTGATGCTGTTGCTACTTGTCCTCATCTGTGGGCCCTATATCCTTAAAACTCTTATAAGGTTTGTCAAAGAACACATATGTATGGTTCAGCTTATGGAAATAAAGTTCTAATATAAACCCAGAGACCACTCTCAAGGATTTGAGATGGAACCTATCTCAAGGGGGAAAATAGAGGATAAAATCTGTTCCCATTTATAGCTAGGCCTAAGTTTCAGTCTCTCAGGGAGGCAGACAAGATTTCTGAGAAAACTATGAGCAAAGGGCTATTAATCAACAGTGACCCTGACAAGTGGCTTGGGAAGATAGCCTCCCAGGGCCCTGAGTCAGTTCCTACAATACCTCTAAACTATGAACAAAAAAAGGACTTGCTGAGATAGCAGGCTCCAGGGCTGAGTCAGTTCCTGCCAAGTCTATGAAACATGTCTAAACATGCCCAAGGATGGCAAAATCTGGGCCATAACCAATCAAAGGTGTACAAATGTAACTGCTGCTTGCTTAACCAATCAAATTAGAAGATGAGCTAACCCTCCTAGAATTCCCCTAGCTGTGCTTAAAGGGGACCTGTGTACTCCTCTCTGGGTTACCATTTTGTATGAATGGTTGACCCCGCATGATGGTTGATTCTACAGAATAAATACTCTTGGTTTTTACATACTATTTGAGTCAGGGGTCTTTCTTCAGTGATTCTCAGACCATAACTGTTCAAACTGATTTTGCTAGATGATTATCACTGAGGTTATAATCAAAGTCTTATAAAAAGTGACTTATTATGATTTTTGTTCTTAGTAAAACTAAGAAAGCTCCCCATGTGTTAGGAAAATCCACTGGTTACAAACAATGTTAATATAGTTTGTTTAAGCTTGATTTAACAGTCATATATATTTCTTTTTTAAGCCTTAAAAGTATTCAATGGGGGGCTGGAGAGATGGCTTAGCAGTTAAGCGCTTGCCTATGAAGCCTAAGGACCCCGGTTCAAGGCTCGGTTCCCCAGGTCCCACGTTAGCCAGATGCACAAGGGGGCGCACGTGTCTGGAGTTCGTTTGCAGAGGCTGGAAGCCCTGGCGCGCCCATTCTCTCTCTCTTCCTCTATCTGTCTTTCTCTCTGTGTCTGTCGCTCTCAAATAAATAAATTAAAAAAAAATTTAAAAAAAAATATTCAATGGGGACTTCCGGTTAAGATGGCAGCTTAGGATCCACACCAAAGAAGCCTAGGGGAAAAAAAGACAAAGAACACCCAGCAAAATACACACTTTTACTAAAAAGTGAGGTGCATAAGGAATTAAAACGGCAGCAGAGAAGTAGGAGAGGTCCAGGGCATCCAGAGCTCACAAAGGCAGGCTGAAGCAGACCTGGCAGTGGTGACTCCGGCAGTGGCAGCAGAAGTGGCAGATCTGGCTCCAGCACTGGCAGTGCCAGCTACGGCAGCAGCAGCAGCAGCAGATCCAGCAGCAGCAGTGGTGGATCCTGCAGTGGTGGATTGAGCAGTCGCAGCTTCATCAGTGGCAGCAGCAATAGCAGCCAGGGCTCCAGCAGCGGCAGCTCCAGCGGTGGCAGTGCCAGGTCTGTGGGGCCACAGCTACAAGGCTTGGTTGGGCCCACAGGAAAAGCCATTGCCTAGCTCCAGAAAACAGGACAACAGACCAGCGATCCAGCTAGCCTACTTGAACCCACAGGGCACCAAAGAGGGAAGCATAACTGAGACCAAAATCATCCAAAAAGGTAACAGGGATTGCACCAGGGAAGGGTATCACTTGGTCACAAGCTGACTTGGAACCCTCGACAGACCAGAAATCTTAACTTCTTTGTAGATAGAGGGTCTGGTTGTTATAATACATAATCTTCCATAAATATTCGGTGCTGGTTTTCATTGAAAGAGTACATTTAGTTATATTTTAGAATCTGTCTGTATTTTGTTCCACTCAGCCTACATCAATACTCCAATAGCAGGCAAACACAACCCCTTAGGAATACCCTTGTAGATTAGATACTGTAAGAGTCTTAAGAGCCACACCAAACACCTTAACCTCCTACCCTGAAGATATATAACATCAGATCAATTGATACAGCTAAAAATACCCAGCTAGCTAGAAAATCCAAGCATTAACTTAATCCAAGATGCAAAAATATATACATTATAACACAAGAAACACTAAAAAGCAAGACAATATAAATCCACCAAAAAGTATTAATGCATCAGAAGTGACCTCCTGTGAGAATGAGTTAGAGGAAATGACTGAGAAAAATTTTCAAAGAATGATTGTAAATATGTTCAAAAACGTCAAAGAACAAATCAAAGGAATCAAAGAAGAAATTAAAGGAATCAAAGAAGACACAGGACACCAATTTAATGAAATAAAGAAGTCAGTACAAGATATAAATAAGGAAATAGAAATAATAAAGAAAAACTGGTCAGATTTATTAGCAATGAAGAACACAGTTATTGAAATAAAAAACTCTGTAGAAAATCTCAACAGTAGAATGGATGAAGGAGAGGACAGAATATCTAAGCTAGAAGACCAGGTGGAAGATCTAATATAGTCCAACAAAGAGAAAGACAAATTAATAGAAAAGTATTCAGGACACTATGAAAAGATCAAGTGTAAGAATTCAGGGCATAGTAGAAGGAGAAGAATTTCACTCCAAAGGCATAGTAGGCGTCTTCAACAAAATCATACAAGAAAACTACCCCCAAATTGGGAAAGAGGTGCCAATGCAGACAAAGGAAGCCTTTAGAACACCAGCCAGACAAAACCTGGAAAGATCCTCTTCTTGCCATAAAATAATCAAACTACCAAACACACAAACAAAAGAAAAAATATTGAAAGCAGTTAGAGAGAAAAATCAAGTTACCTAAAAGGCAAGCCCATCAGGATTACAGAAGATTACTCAACACAAACTATAAAAGACAGAAGGTCTTGGAGTGATGTATTCTATGTTCTGAAAGATAACTACTGTCAACCAAGGTTACTTTATCCTAAAAAGCTATCAATTCAAATAGACAGAGAACTAAGGACATTCCACGATAAAAGCAGGCTAAAGGACTATTTGAAGACAAAATCAGTTCTACAGAAAATACTTGAAAGAATCCTCCATGCCAAAAAGAAGGAAAAACACACATATAAGGAACCTGGAAAAAACAAGCAATACCCAAATACTAGTTAACACAAGAGAGCAAAGGTTGAACCAGAACCGCAAAGAAAGATGGCAAATATAAAAACATACCTTACAATAATATCTCTTAAGCCGGGCGTGGTGGTGCACAACTTTAATCCCAGCACTTGGAAAGCAGAGGTAGGAGGATTGCCATGATTTCAAGGCCACTCTGAGATGACAGAGTTAATTCCAGGTCAGCCTGGACTGGAGTGAGACCCTACCTCGAAAAACCAAAAAAAAACAAAAAACAAACAAACAAACAAAAAAAAACAATATCTCTTAATATCAACAGCCTCAATGCCCCAACCAAAAAACATAGGTTGGCAGACTGGGTTATAAAGCAGGATCCCACAATTAGTTGTCTCTAAGAAACTCACCTTTCTACAAAGGATGGACATTATCTTAGGGTGAAAGGTTGGAAAAGTGTGTTTCAAGCAAATGCGCCTAGAAAACAAGCAGGGGTTGCTATCCTACTATCTGATAAGGAAGACTTCAGTACAACATTACTCAATAATTTAAGGAAGGTCACTTTATATTGATTAAGGGCACGCTACAACAGGAGGACATTACAATCCTAGACATATGTGCACCTGAAATGGGGGCTCCCAAATTCATCAAACAAACACTATTAGAACTAAGGTCAAAGATAACTCCAAACACAGTGGTGGTGGGTGACTTTAACACCCCACTCCCATCAATTGACAGGTCATCCCGAGAAAAAATAAACAGAGAGGCAGCTGGACGAAATGAGATCATAGAAGAAATGGACCTAACAGATATATACAGGACATTTCAACCAAATGCTGCAGAATATACATTCTTTTCAGCAGCATATGGAACATTCTCTAAAATAGACCATATATTAAGACACAAAGCAAATCTTAACAAATACAGGAAAATTGAAATACTTCCTTGCATTCTACCTACCAGAATGGAATCAAACTACAAATCAATAGCAAAAAAGGCTATAGATCATACACAAAATCATGGAAACTAAATAATACATTACTAAGTGATGAATGCATCATTGAAGAAATCAAGAAGGAAATGAAAAAATTCATAGAGTCAAATGATAATGAGAACACAACATATCAAAATCTCTGGGACACAATAAAGGCAGTTTTTAGAGGTAAATTTATAGCTTAAATTGCCTATATTAAGATTAGGGCAGAAATTAATGAAATAGAAACAAAAAAATCCAAAGAATCAATGACACAAAGATTGGTTCTTTGAAAGTATAAACAAGATTGATAAACCCTTAGCAAATCTGACAAAAAGAAAGAGAGAAGAGACACAAATTAATAAAATTAGAGATGAAAAGGGTAACATCATAACAGATACTACAGAAATTCAAAAAATCATAGGGACATACTATAAAAACATATTCTCCACTAAGTATGAATATCTGAAAGAAATGGATGATTTCCTTGATTTATATGACCTACCTAAATTAAATCAAGATGAGTTTAATAACTTAGACTTATAACAAGTATGGAGACCCGGGCAGTTTTCAAATATCTTCCAAACAAAAAATGTCCAGGCCCAAATGGATTTACTGCTGAATTTTACCAGACCTTCATGGAAGAACTAACACCATTGCTTCTTAAGCTTTTCCATAAAATAGAAAAAGAAGGAATCCTCTCAAACTCCTTCTATGAAGCCAGCATCACCCAGATATGAAAACCAGGCAAAGATTGAACAAAAAAATAAAATTACAGACCAATCTCCTTCAAGAACATAGATGCAAAAACTTTCAACAATATTGAAAAACAGAATAAAGGAATATATCAGAAAGATCATTCACCCAGTCCAAGTAGGCTTTATCCCAGAGATGCAGGATGATTCAACATATACAAATGAATAAATGTAATACATTATATAAATGGAATGAGGACAAAAATCAAGCGTTTTAGAAAGTCCTACAGAGACTAAGAATAGAAGAATAATATCTCAATATAATGAAGGCTATTTATGACAAGCCTACAGCCAACATATTACTAAATGGGGACAAACTAGAAGTTTTTCCACTAAAATCAGGAACAAGACAAGGGTGTTCACTGTCCCCACATTTATTTAATATAGTACTGGAAGTTTTAGCCATAGCAATAAGGCAAGAGAAGCACAGAAAACGGGTACAAATTGAAACGGAAGAGTTCAAGTTATCATTATTTGCAGATGACATGATTCTATATATAAAGGATCCTAAAGCCTCTACAACAACTGTTAGAGCTGATAAAAACCTACAGCCATGTAGTAGGATACAACATAAATACACAAAAATCAGTAGCATTCCTATATGCTCACAACATACACACAGAGAATGAAATCAGAGAATCATTCCCATTCACAATTGCCCCAAAGAAAATAAAGTACCGACTTCCGGTTAAGATGGCGGCGTAGGTACCACGCCAAAGCAGCCTAGGGGGGAAAAAGACCAAAAAAACTCAGCAAAATACACGCTTTTACTAAAAAGTGATGTGTATAGGAAATTGAGGTGGCAGCGGAGAAGTAGAAGAGTTATAGAGCATCCAGAGCCCGCACAGGCAGGATAAGCGGCTCCAGCTGCTCAGGCAACTCGGCCAAACGCCGCAGCCGTGGCGCAGCAGAAAACCGCCAGACCAGCTCGAGCCGCAGGAAAAGCCAGGTGCGGGATTTTCCCCTCACACTGCGCTCTCCGCAACTCGGGAAACGTGAGGGGAGAGTGGCAGCGAGCAGAGGAGGAGAAGACCGCAAGGTAGAACACGTGGAGCAGCGAGACAATTGGAGCAGCCGCGGCTCCCTCCCCTCCCCCACCGCCTGAGCCCAGCTCCAGCGAACACAGCAGCGGCCCGGGACCGGGCCACGCCAACTTGGGCTGACAGTGGGACCCAAAGGGAGCAGAGTTCGGCAGCAACTTCAGCGGCTCCAGCACTGGTACCAGCGGCCCCAGCAGCAGCGGACCCAGGAGCGGCAGCGGCGGCAGATCCCGCAGCAGCGGCTTCGGGGGGAGCAGCGGCGGTGGTCACGGCAGCGGCAGATTCAGCAGCGGTGGTGGCTCCGGTGGAGGCAGCTATAGGAGCAGCAGAGGCAGCAGCAGCGGCTCGGTTTGCCACGTAGGAAAAGCAAGTGCCCAGCTCCAGAAATCAGAACAGCAGCCCGACGACCCAGGCAGCAACTTGACTGAGACCAAAATCACCCAAGGTAACTGGGATTGCACCAGGGAAGGGTCTCACTTGGTCACAAGCTGACTTGGATCCCTCAACAGACCAGAAATGTAAACCTCTTTGTTGATAGAAGATCTGGTCATTATAATAACTACTCTTGCATACATACTCGGGGCTGTTTTTGATTGAATGTGTACAGTGTTTAGTTAAATTTTAGAATCTACCTGTATTTTATTCCACTCAGCCTGCTTGAATACTCCTACAGCAGGGACTCTCAACCACTAAGAACATCTTTGTAGATACTCTGAGAGTCTTAAATATATTACATCAAATCAATTGATACAGCTAAGAATACACAGCTAGCTAGAAAATCCAAGCATAAACTTAATCTAAGATGCAAAAATATATACATTATAACACAAGAAACACTAAAAAGCAAGATGATATAAATCCACCTAAAAGTATTAATGCATCAGAAATGTCCTGAGAGAGAAAGAGTTAGAGGAAATGCCTGAGAAAGAGTTCAAAAGAATAATTATAAATATGTTCCAAGAGGTCAAAGAACACATGAAAACAATCAAGGAAGAAATCAAAGAGGAAATCAAAGAGGAAATCAAAGGAATCAAAGAAGAGGCAGGACACCAATTTAATGAAATAAAGAAGGCAATACAAGACATAAATAGGGAAATAGAAATAATAAAGAAAAACCAGTCAGAATTACTAGCAATGAAGAACACAGTTAATGAAATAAAAAACTCTGTAGAAAATCTCACCAGTAGGATGGATGAGGGAGAGGACAGAATATCTAAGCTAGAAGACCAGGTGGCAGACCTAATGCAGTCCAACAAAGAGAAAGACAAACTTATAGAAAAGTATGAGTGGGAATTTCAAGATATTCGGGACACTATGAAAAGATCCAATATAAGAATTCAGGGCATAGTAGAAGGAGAAGAACTCCACTCCAGAGGCATAGTAGGCATCTTCAACAAAATCATAGAGGAAAATTTCCCCCAATTTGGGAAAGAGGTGCCAATACAGATACAGGAAGCCTTTAGAACCCCAGCCAGACAAAACCCAGAAAGAACCTCCCCTCGCCATATTATAATCAAACTTCCAAACACACAAGCCAAAGAAAAATTATTGAAAGCAGTTAGAGAGAAAAATCAAGTTACCTACAAAAGCAAGCCCATCAGGATTACAGCAGATTATTCAACACAAACTTTTAAAGCCAGAAGGGCTTGGAGTGATATATTCCAAGTTCTGAAAGATAACAACTGTCGACCAAGGTTACTTTATCCTGCAAAGTTATCCATTCAAATAGATGGAGAAATAAAGACATTCCATGACAAAAGCAGGTTAAAGGAGTATTTGAAGACAAAACCAGCTCTTCAGAAAATACTTGATAGAATCCTCCATGCTGAACAAAAGGAAAAGCACACATATAAGGAACCTAGAAAAAACAAGCTATACTCAAATACCAGTTAACAGAAGAGAGCACAGATAGAACCGGTAACACACACACACACACACACACACACAAATGGCAAACATAAATACACACCTTTCAATAATATCTCTTAGTATCAACGGTCTCAATGCCCCAACGAAAAGACATAGATTTGCAGACTGGGTTAAAAAGCAGGATCCTACAATTTGTTGTCTCCAAGAAACTCACCTTTCTACAAAGGATAGACATTATCTTAGGGTGAAAGGTTGGAAGATGGTGTTTCAAGCAAATGGGACAGAAAACAAGCAGGGTTTGCTATCCTAATATCAGACAGGGTAGACTTTAGTCCGACGTTAGTCAAGAACGATAAGGAAGGTCACTTTATATTGATTAAGGGCACACTCCAACAGGAGGACATTACAATCCTAAACATATATGCACCTAACATGGGGGCTCCCAAATTCGTCAGACAAACACTATTAGAACTAAGGTCACAGATAACACCAAACACAGTGGTGGTGGGTGACTTTAACACCCCACTCTCATCAATTGACAGGTCATCCAGGGAAAGAATAAACACAGAGGCATCTGGACTAAATGAGGTCATAGAAGGAATGGACCTAACAGATATATACAGGACATTTCATCCAAAGGCTGCAGAATATACATTCTTTTCAGCAGCACATGGAGCATTCTCTAAAATAGACCATATATTAGGACATAAAGCAAATCTTAACAAATTCAGGAAAATTGAAATAATTCCTTGCATTCTATCGGACCACAATGGAATTAAACTACAAATCAGTAGCAAGAAAGGCTATAGAGCATACACAAAATCATGGAAACTAAACAATACACTACTAAATGATGAGTGGGTCAATGAAGAAATCAAAAAGGAAATCAAAAAATTTATAGAGTCAAATGATAATGAGAACACAACATACCAAAATCTTTGGGACACAATGAAGGCAGTTCTAAGAGGTAAATTTATAGCCTTAAGTGCCTATATTAAGAAATTAGAAAGGTCGCAAGTAAACGACCTAATGCTTCGCCTTAAAGCCTTGGAAAAAGAAGAACAAGGCAAACCAAAAATTAGTAGACGGGAAGAAATAATAAAGATTAGGGCAGAAATTAATGAAATAGAAACAAAAAGAACAATCCAAAGAATTAATGAAACAAAGAGTTGGTTCTTTGAAAGGATAAACAAGATTGATAAACCCTTAGCAAATCTGACCAAAAGAAAGAGAGAAGAGACACAAATTAATAAAATCAGAGATGAACAAGGCAACATCACAACAGATTCCAGAGAAATTCAAAAAATCATAGGGACATACTACAAAAGCATATACTCCACAAAGTATGAAAATCTGAAAGAAATGGATGATTTCCTTGATCTATATGACCTACCTAAATTAAATCAAAATGAGATTAATCACTTAAATAGACCTATAACAAACATGGAGATCCGAACAGTTATCAATAATCTCCCAACTAAAAAAAGCCCAGGCCCGGATGGATTCACTGCTGAATTTTACCAGACTTTTAAGGAAGAGCTAACACCATTGTTTCTTAAGCTTTTCCAGGAAATAGAAAAAGAAGGAATTCTACCAAACTCCTTCTATGAGGCCAGCATCACCCTGATACCAAAACCAGGCAAAGATAGAACAAAAAAAGAAAATTACAGACCAATCTCCCTCATGAACATAGATGCAAAAATTCTCAACAAAATATTGGCAAACAGAATACAAGAGTATATCAAAAAGATCATTCACCCTGACCAAGTAGGCTTTATCCTAGAGATGCAGGGATGGTTCAACATACGCAAATCTATAAATGTAATACATTACATAAACGGGTTGAAGGACAAAAATCACATGATCATCTCATTAGATGCAGAGAAAGCATTTGACAAAATCCAACATCCCTTCATGATAAAAGTCCTACAGAGACTGGGAATAGAAGGAACATATCTCAATATAATAAAGGCTATCTATGACAAGCCTACAGCCAACATATTACTAAATGGGGAAAAACTGGAAGCTTTTCCACTAAAATCAGGAACAAGACAAGGGTGTCCACTGTCCCCACTTTTATTTAATATAGTTTTGGAAGTCTTAGCCATAGCAATAAGGCAAGAGACACACATAAAAGGGATACAAATTGGAAAGGAAGAAATCAAGTTATCATTATTTGCAGATGACATGATTCTATACATAAAGGACCCTAGAGACTCTACTAGCAAGCTGTTAGAGCTGATCAAAACCTACAGCAATGTAGCAGGATACAAAATAAATACACAGAAATCAGTAGCCTTCATATATGCTAACAACAAACACACAGAGGATGAAATCAGAGAATCACTCCCATTCACAATTGCATCAAAAAAAATAAAATACCTTGGAATAAACCTAACGAAGGAAGTAAAGAATCTATACAATGAGAACTTTAAAACACTCAAGCGAGAAATTGCAGAAGACACTAGAAAGTGGAGAAACATCCCTTGTTCCTGGATTGGAAGAATCAATATCGTGAAATTGGCAATCTTACCTAAAGCAATCTACACATTTAATGCAATCCCTATCAAAATTCCAAAGGCTTTCTTCATGGAAATAGAAAAAACAATCCAAAAATTCATTTGGAATCACAAAAAAACTCGAATATCTAAAATAATACTGAGCAACAAAAAAGAGGCTGGTGGTATCACCATACCTGATTTTAACCTATACTACAGAGCCATAGTAACAAAAACAGCATGGTACTGGCACAAAAACAGACATGTAGATCAGTGGAACAGAATAGAGGACCCAGATGTAAGCCCAAGTAGCTATAGCCACCTGATATTCAATAAAAATGCCAAAAATACTCATTGGAGAAGAGACAGCCTCTTCAGCAAATGGTGTTTTGAAAACTGGATAAATATCTGCAGAAGGATGAAAATAGATTCTTCTCTCTCGCCATGCACAAGAATTAAGTCCAAATGGATTAAAGACCTTAACATCAGACCGGAAACTTTGAAACTGCTAGAGGAAAAAGTAGGGGAAACCCTTCAACATATTGGTCTTGGCAAAGACTTTCTGAATACAACCCCAATTGCTCAGGCAATAAAACCACAGATTAACCACTGGGACCTAATGAAATTACAAAGATTTTGCACCGCAAAGGACACAGTGAAAAAAGCAAAGAGGCAACCTACAGAATGGGAAAAAATCTTCGCCAGCTATATATCTGATAGAGGATTAATATCTAGGATATACAAAGAACTCAAAAAGTTAAATAATAAGGAATCAAACAAGCCAATCAAAAAATGGGCTATGGAGCTAAATAGAGAGTTCTCAAAGGAAGAAATACAAATGGTATATAAGCATCTAAAAAAATGTTCTACGTCACTAGTCATCAGGGAAATGCAGATTAAAACTACATTGAGATTCCATCTCACTCCTGTCAGATTGGCCACCATCATGAAAACAAATGATCATAAATGTTGGCGGGGATGTGGAAAAAAAGGAACCCTTCTTCACTGCTGGTGGGAATGCAATCTGGTCCAGCCATTGTGGAAAACAGTGTGGAGGTTCCTAAAACAGCTAGAGATTGATTTACCATATGACCCAGCTATAGTGCTCCTAGGCATATATCCACAGGACTCATCTCATTTCCTTAGAAGTACATGCTCAACTATGTTTATTGCTGCTCAATTTATAATAGCTGGGAAATGGAACCAGCCTAGATGTCCCTCAACAGATGAGTGGATAATGAAGATGTGGTACATTTATACAATGGAGTTCTACTCAGCGGTAAGGAAAAATGAAGTTATGAAATTTGCAGAAAAATGGATGGACCTGGAAAAATATTATACTAAGTCAGGTAACCCAGGCCCAGAAAGCCAAGCGCCACATGTTCTCTCTCATATGTGGATCCTAGCTACAGATGACTGGGCTTCTGCGTGAGAATGAAAATACTTAGTAGCAGAGGCCAGTAAGTTGAAAAGGAGACATAAAGGGTGGAGAAAGGAAGGGAGGAGGATATTTAATAGGTTGATATTGTATATATGTAATTACAATGATTGTAATGGGGAGGTAATATGATGGAGAATGGAATTTCAAACGGGAAAGTGTGGGGGTGGGGAGGGAGGGAATTACCATGGGATATATTTTATAATCATGAAAAATGTTAATAAAAATTTTAAAAAAATAAAAAAAATTAAAAAAAAGAAAATAAAGTACCTAGGAATAAACCTAACCAAGGAAGTAAAGGATCTATACAATGAAAACTATGAAACACTCAAGCAAGAAACTGTAGAGGACACTAGGAAATGGAAAAACATCCCTTTTTCCTGGATCAGAAGAATGAATATTGTGAAAATGGCAATCTTACCAAAAGCAATCTACACATTTAATGCAATCCCAATCAAAATTCCAAAAGCATTCTTCATGGAAATAGAAAATCAATCCAAAAATTCATCTGGAATCACAAAAAAACTCAAATATCTAAAATAATACTGAGCAACAAAAATGAGGCTGGTGGTATCACTATACCTTATTTTAACCTATACTACAGAACCATAGTAACAAAAACAGCCTGGTACTGGCAAAGAAGCAGACATGTAGATCAATAAAACAGAATAGAGGACCCAGATGCGAGTCCATGTAGCTATAGTCACCTGATATTCGATAAAAATGCCAAAAAAAAATACTCATTGGAGAAAAGACAGCCTCTTCAGCAAATGGTGCTGGGAAAACTGGACATTTATCTGTAGAAAAATGGAAATAGATTCTTCTCTCTCTACATGCACAAGAATTAAGTCCAAATGGATTAAAGAACTTAATACCAAACCTGAAACTCTGAAACTTCTAGAGGAAAAAGTAAGGGAAACCCTTCAACATATTGGTCTTGGCAAACACTTTCTGAGTATAACCCCAATTGCTCAGGCAATAAAACCACAGATTGACTGCTGGGACCTCATGAAATTAAAAAGATTTTGTACAGCTAAGCACACTGGAATAAAGCAAACAGGCAATCTACAGAATGGGACAAAATCTTTGCCAGGTATACATCTGATGGAGTATTAATATCTAGGATATACAAATAATGCAAAAAATTAAATAATAAGAAATCAAGCCAATTAATAATGGGCTATGGAACTAAATAGAGAGTTCCCAAAAGAAGAAATATGAATGGTGTATAAGCATCTAAATAAATGTTCTACAACCCTAGTCATCAGGGAAATGCAGATGAAAACTAGGTTGAGATTCCATGTCACTCCTATCAGATTGGCTAACATCATGAAAACAAATGACCATAAATGCTGGCAAGGATGTGGAAAAAGAGGAACCCTTCTACACTGTTGGTGGGAATTCAATCTGGTCCAGCCATTGTAGAAATCAGTGTGGAGGTTCCAAAGACAGTTAAAAATTGATCTTCCATGTGACCCAGCTATAGCACTCCTAGGCATATATCCTAAGGACTCATCTCATTTCCTTAGAAGTACATGCTCTACCATGTTTATTGCTGCTCAATTCACAATAGATGGGAAATGGAACCACTGTAGATGTCCCTCAACTGATGAGTGGATAATGAAGATATGGCACATTTATACAATGGACTTCTATTCAGCAGCAAAGAAAAATGAAGTTATGAAATTTGCAGGAAAATGGATGGATCTAGAGAGGATTACACTAAGTGAGGTAACCCGGGCTCAGAAAGCCAAGTGCCACATGTTCTCCCTCATATGTGGATCCTAGCTACAGATGACTGAGCTTCTGTGTCAGAAGGAAAAAACTCAGTATCAGAGGCCAGTAAGCTAGAAAAGAGACAGAAATGGAAGAGAAAGGAAGGGAGGTGGGTACTTAATAGGATGGTATTGTATATATGTAAGTTGAAGAATAGATTAATGGGGTGAAACTGCCCAAAATGAGGTCTGGGGAAGAGATTGAGTAAAGAAAAGTTGGAAGGACAGCTAATCAAAATCTAAGAGGATATAAATAAAATATATGGAATACTACTGTTTTGGACAATGGAACACTCAGGAGCTGTAGATTGTTGCTAGAAAATTTTCAGTGCCAGGGTTGGAATATCTTCCAGTGGATTGTTGGGCATGGAGATCCCTGATGCCCCCAAAACATTATAGGCCATTGCTGAGGCACTTGGTTTCCCACCAAGAATAGATGGTAAGACCCTGTTGCTGAAGACTCCACATACTTGGGCTGAAAGGCCACTGAGAAATCTTGCTGGAACTGAGTTGATAACCTCCTCTATGTAGGCCAGCTGACAGAAAGCTGGAAGAAGCCATTCTGCATGCATTTCAATGGGAGAAAGAGAAATCACCAGTGAAGATACTCATCAGTGGACACTGCAAGCCCTTTTAATTAGCCATCCAGGCCAAATAAGCCAACAGGTACAATATTGGCACATCTGTTATGGGGGAAACCAACTGTCCTCTAATTGGACTGGAGGGCTGCTCCATGGGAAGTGAATGCATCCCTAATACTGAAAACGTAAAACGGGTAGTCATGAGCACTAGGGGTGTAACATCTGCTGTTGTCTGGCCAAATGTATATACTATGCTTATCAAACTGCCCAGTAAGCACTTCTGTTAATGTTCACACCCTTATATTAATGCTACTCTCACTTTTGGTTGAGAATCTTCTTTTCAGATGTCAGTGACAGTGGGATGACTCAGAAGGTATCAAAGTGATGGAAACAAATGATCACAGTGCTCAGTACTGCAATATCTGCATCATACCTTCCAAGGCTCAGGGTCTAATGCGGAAGAGGTGGCAGAAAGAATGTAAGAGCCAAAGGAAGGGCAGGACTCCATACAACATGCTCCCTCCAGACACAAAATGGCCTGGATATCCATGGCCTTACAGTGCCTGAAACTACCTGCATAAGACCATCATAAGAGGAGGAAAAGATCAAGACATCAAAAGTAAAAGAGAGACTAATTGAGATGGGGAGGGGGTATGACGGAGAGTGGAGTTTTGGGGAGGGAGGGTATGACTATGGGATATTTTTATAAATCATGGAAGTTGTTAATAAAAACATTAAAATATATATAAGTAAAAATATATATATTCAATGGTAAAAGGCACTTATTCAAAAAATTATTTTGTGGGCTAGAGAGTTGGCTTAGAGGTTAAGCACTTGCCTGTGAAGCCTAAGGACCCCAGTTTGAGGCTCAATTCCACAGGACCCACGTTAGCCAGAGGCACAAGGGGGCTCAGGTGTCTGGAGTTCGTTTGCAGTGGCTAGAAGCCCTGGCACACCCATTCTCTCTCTTTCTCTCTGCCTGTTTCTCTCTCTCTCTGTCGCTCTCAAATAAATAAATAAAAATAAACAACAACAACAAAAAAATAAAGGCGTGTGCCACCAGGCCTGGCCAATTTAAATATATATATATTGTGTGTTTGTCATATTGTCTCTAATGTATGTTAAAATCAGGCTTTGTTAATTCAACAATGACCAGGTTTTATTTTATTCTTGAGCTATGTATAATTAGTGTCAGTCAAGGTTTCACTTAATTAATTGTTTCACTTCTGGTATGTTAAGTTCATTGCTTATAGAGATATTGATTACTTAAAACATGGAAATACAAACAATGTTAATATTTTTGTCAAAGCATCATGTAACAGTCATAAATATTTCTTTAGTTAAACCTTAAAAATTGTTTACTGGAGCTGGAGAGATGACGTAGCAGTTAAAGGCTTGTCTCTGAAGCCTAAGGACCCCCAGTTCAAGGCTCTTTTCCCCAGGATCCACATTTGCCAGATGCACAAGGGGGCACACACATCTGGAGTTTGTTTTCAGTGGCTGGAGGCCTTGGCATGCCTATTCTCTCTCTCTCCCTCTCTATCTGTCACTCTCAAATAAACAAAAATAAACAAAGAAAAATTTTAAAAATTGTTCAATGGTAAAAGTACTTATTTAAGAAATTGCTTTGTGTCTGTCATATTGTCTCTAATATGGCTTGCTTACGTCAACAATTACTGAGTTTTATTTTATTCTTAAGCTATGTATAAGGTTTCACTTAATTAGTTGTCTCATTTCTGGCATCTTAAATTCAATGCTTATAGAAATATTGATACTTAAGACATGTTTCCTGCCCTAAAAATCTTTTAAATTACTATTCTACTTCCAGTTTCAGGGATAATTGGTACTTGTGCTGGCATACAGACTAGCCAAAGTTTTTTCAAACACAGATGCTAAGTTTTTATACTGTCTTGTCTTTTCCTAACATACAATTCCTAGATTAAATCAATTGCCTTAAATTTATTGATAAAATATTGTTTTCAGGGCTACTAAAATGTTGGACCTATACTTACAACTGACAGATACTTAAAAGATAAAATGTGTATGCTTTCTATGTCACAGATGGTGCTTACACTGTCACTTAACAACTAAACTTAAATATTAATCAAAATCATTTTAAACTATTGTGTCATTCTCTAACCATACTTGCTTTGCTAACCAGATACTAATCCGTTTTACTAATCAGATATGTGCAGTCTCTCTGAGTAAGTAATAACCACATGTAGAAGCAAAAATCAATTGGAAACATTGGAGTTAAAAGGATAACCAATATTTTGGTTCCTGCTCCTGGGTCAAAAGGCCACAAGAGGTGATGGGACATTTGAACTTCTAGCCTGTAGTAGGTTACCTGTCTTCTTAATTGGAGAGGATGTGAAGACCCAGAAATAAATTCCCAGTCAGTGTATCTGCAACAAGAGAGTCACATCCGAGGAAAATCAGTCCTCCAGGCTTCCCTAAAGAGGGAGGGCCACTTGGTCATCATGGCCTTGACTTATCCTAGCAGATGGCAATGCTGAGTATCATGGAACTCCTCACAGGTCCCTGAAAGTCTCTCCTGCAGTGCCATTATTGAACTTTAAAATATATAGTTAATACTGGCAGCCTATATGGTCTTAATCACCCAGTAAGAAAAAGATAACTACAATATAAACAATAATTCAGAGTAATAGGTTCCCCCATCTGGTGCTGACTTACAATACTAGACTCTAACATTAGCTCATACCTTCTGCTGCTACCTGACCCTGATTAACTTCACCTACCCTGACCCCAGCTCCTCCCACTTGCCTTAGCCAGAATAAGAGTACTTTATCAGGCCCCCTCCTTCACTAACCCTTACCCTATCTCATCCAGGGATAAGTACATTGCCAACCAAATGGACACTCTCAAACTTAAACTCCCTTGTGTTCCTACTCTTTCCCTGATCCCCAAATACCCCTCTGCCTCCTCTTGCCCCAAGCCCTCTATCTCTCTCTGAATGCTCATCCTTCCTTTGACAAGCTCCTTTACTCTCTTCTGTCTTATCATGGGGTACACAGAGCCCATCTCCCTCATCTTCTTTATAACAGGTGTCTGCCAGTGACTTCCATGAAGCCAGCTCTATACTAGGACTGTATGAGAGAAGTCTCTGCTTCACTCAGGACAAAGTAGTAACAACATGCTACACTGGTGCTATGGATCTCACCATTCTGCTAACTCCAGCCCCCATAAAACTGCCTCCTCATCACCTGCCCTGAAGAGACACCCATTGACCATATTATCCAGCTCCCCACCCCCATAAGAACTCATCACCTTATGGTCAGCATAAAAAATTAAACTTTATCGCTTATCATTAACATTAAGCTGTATCATTAAGCTTTAATGTTAGGTCAGGCCAAAATGGAGTCACCAAGGACAGCAGAAAGGCAAGAGAGACACAAGGAAGTGGGTCATCCACCTTCCTCAAGGAACCACCCAGCCATCATCTCTTCCTTGCCTAACAATGCCCCAGGTCTAGGTTTTCTGCCCTCTTATCTCTCAGGACTCCAGGTTACTGTTCTGGTGTCACACTCTGGCTATCTTAGATCTCTCCTAAAGAAACCTTTTCTTTACTTTCCCTTTCCTCACCTTCCTCCAAGTGAAGAACTCTATATAGCCCACTATCTTTAATCCCAAGTTGACTGTTCCACTCTTCAGAGTCAGTCCTGGCAGCTAGTGTTTTTCCTGAATAGAAGCTTCCATCTTTGCCTCAAAATGATTTCTGGTCTTGGTTACTCCTGAACCTTATACTGGGGAAGTTCCATAATGGCAAAAGAAGCTGACCTCCCTTCACAAGTCCAAGCAGAAGGAAAGAGAGAGAGAGAGAGAGAGAGAGAGAGAGAGAGAGAGGGGGGGGGGGGGAGAGAGAGAGAGAAAAAGAAAGAGAAAGATAAAAAGAGAGAAACAGAGAAAAAGATAATCACAAGCCTAAAAGCCACACCACACAGCACAGCACACTTCAGGATCTCCAGCTAGGAACACTTTGAATATATTCAGATTGAAATCTCAAACCCACTACCACACCTCAAGATCCACCCAGTGACACCACCTACAGCCAAGTGGCTATAGATGCAAACTACACACTAATAAAACACTGAATCTATTGGGGGACATCTATTCAAACTACCATAGCCATCTCTTCATCCTGGATCACAGAAGTCTCAAATTGAAGTGTGTCAGTGCCATTCTGTTTCAACATAATCTATGTTGAACATTTTACTTGCTTTTTCCATCTTCTGGTGACCCGGATATTTTTGGATACCTGAATCCAGTATTAATCTTTTTTTTTTTTTTTTGAAGCAGGGTCTCACTCCAGCATAGTCTGGCCTCAAACTCATGGTTACCCTCCTACCTCAGCCTCCCAAGTGCTGGGATTCAAGGAATAAACAACCATGCCTGGTTAACCAACATAAATCTTATCAGTGCCTCTATATTTATGTTATCTTCCAATATATGTATCTAAGTTAATATATCTTCTCTTATTTTATAAAGACACTTAAAATGGACTTAAGGTTCACTAATTCCAGAATTATTTTGTTTCAAGGTCTATAGCTAATTAAATCTTAACAAAATAATTTAATTTTAATATGATAACATTCTAAGGTTTTAGGTGAAATTGGATTTCTGGCAGAACATTATTTAACTAGTTACAAGGTATATTGCTTTTTCTAAACTTACTGCTGCTCTATACTATGATGGAATATTAGCATTAGTATTTATATGAGTATACAGCTAGTTATAACATTGCAAGGATGAGCACTAAGGTCAGCATGATGTCAAATGCTGTGTTCTTTCCCTTATATACAACTGTCAGCACTATCGCTTATTGCTATGGGACATTTCTTTTGAAAATGTAAGGCCTGAAGTATCTCTCTATCTCTCTCTCATCTCTCTTTCTCACACACATGCCCTATTGATTCAAAGATGATACACATTGCACTGGCCTGCCCTGCCTGTAATACATTCTTTAAAAAAACAATAGCCCTAGAGCCCTTACTGCCTAGAGCCTAGATAGTAAACATTTGTACTAATTGATATTCCTGTCTCCAATATTTGTCCCTTCTCTAGTTGGTTACAAATGACACAATAAAATAATTACCAATTGATTGTCAGGGTAAAAAAAAAAAAACAACAACACAGTTTTCCCATAATTGTGTTTCTTTTAACAAAATAAAGGAATTTCATAGCTGAAACTAGGAAAATTATAAATTAATTATTACCTGTAAAGCACTTAGAGAAGCATCTAACACATATAAGTAATCTAGGTAATTATTTTTCCCTGTCGAGCTGTCATCCATTTTCTAAATAGCTTACATGTTCACTCTTACTGTTTATCATGGGATAGGGTGAGGCTCTCACAGTTTCTACCACTTTCTTATGACTTCATTTTAAAAATCTTTTTCCTTTTATTTATTTATTTGGGAGATATAGGGAGAGGAGAGAGAGAGAGTGAGAGTGAGAGAGAATGGGTCCCAGGGCCTCTCGCCACTGCAAATGAACTCCAGACGCATACACCACCTTGTGCATCTGGCTTACGTGGGTACTGAGAAATTGAACCTGGGTCCTTAGGCTTTGCAGGCAAGTGCTTTAACCACTAAGACATCTTTCAAGCTCCTCTTCTGCCTTCTATCCAGCCTGTTTATTCCATCTAAATCCTTAGGCACTTTACTTGGTAGCCCTGCTATAGTTATCTATTTCTTCTTTTGGGGTTCTTCACCCCAGTACTATGCTCCTAATATCCCTCTAACTTCCAAAGTACACCTTAAAGACAGTCTTCTCTAGAAAATGTTCTCTCTTCACACTCTTATTATGCATTCTTCCCTATCTATATAGTGTGTAATATATCTGTATCTGCATATCTTACAAACAATATAATATACTCTGTTCACACTAAACTGAAAACTTTTTGGAGGACTCCACCTTGTTCCTACAGGTAGCCTCATATTCTAAAAGTGTTTATTTCACTTTACTTGATTATTTCTTTTACCATTTCATATAATGAAGATCTCTTGTCAATTGAATATTTCAATATTTAATGTTACATGTCTAAAAACATCATTTGCCTTGTTTTTAAATATTTTATTTTAATTAATTTATTTGTCAGAGAAAGAGAGAGAGAGAGAGAGAATGGGCATGCCAGGGCCTCCAGCCACTGCAAATGAATTCCAGATGCATGCTCCCCCTTGTGCATCTTGCTGACGTGGGTCCTAGGGAATTGAACCTGGGTCCTTTGGCTTTGCAAGCAAATGCCTTAACCGCTAAGGCATTCCTCCAGACGTGCCTTGTTTTTAAAGATTTTTTTTTTGGAGGGCTGGGTGTGGTGGTGCATGGCTTTAATCCCAGTATTTGGGAAGCAGAGGTAGGAGGATTGCTATGAGTTCAAGGCTACCCTGAGACTACATAGCGACTTCCAGGTCAACCTGGGCTAGAGTGAGACCCTACTGAAAAAAAAAAAAAGCAGAATATTTTGCAAACTACAAAGTCCAGTTTGACAGAGTTTTTAATTTCAACTGTTTGCAGGTGGTATTCCTTTGTCTTCTATTCAAAAATAAATATTTTATTTATTTATTTGAGAGAGGGGGGATAGAGTAAGAGAATAGGTATACCAGGTTCTCTAGACACTGCAAACAAATTACAGACACACTTGCCACCTTGTGCATCTGGCTTACGTGGGTACTAGGGATTCAAACATAGGTCCTTAGGTTTTACAAGCAAGCATGTTAACTATTAAGCCATCTCTCTAGCTCTGTCTTCTATTTATGCATGTGTGTATGTTTTGTACATGTATATGTTTTGTATGTATGTGAGTGTGTGTGTGTGTAAATCTGAGGTTGATGTTGATCAGGCATCTTCTTTGATTGCTTTCTACTATATTTACTGAGGTAGGGTCTCTCACTTGAACCCAAAATTGATTTGGTTAGTATAGCTAGCCTGGGGATCCCCTGTCTCTTCCTTCAATTGCTGGGCTTCACGGAGGCACCCACTCTGACATAACTTTTAGGTGGGATCTGAGCTCCAATCTGCATGCTTGCACAATAAGCACTTTATCTGCTGAGCCATCTTCCCAGCTCCTCCATTGTCTACAAGATTGTATTGTTTCCAGTGAAATCAGAAATATTCTTCTTTGTTCTGCCATATGTATTGTATAATTTTTCTTTAGCTTTTTATAGGAGCATCTCTTTATCACTGCTTTAATTGAATTTACTTCACATTTCTTATCATTTAGGTGTCATGCTTCTTGGATTTGTGGGCTTAACTTTTTCATTACATTTTGAAATTTTTCCGATACTACCTATTCAAATACTCACCTTCACAACCATACTTCAAGAAATCCAATATCTGCATTCCATTCTGCTTACAGTGATCTCATAAATCACGAATGTTCACTTATTTTCTTCTCATCATGGGTCAATTTTTGTTGTATTTTCATTGTGTTTTAATTATAATATATAATGCCATGTGATACTGATCTTTTGTCTTGGATATTTAATTTTCATCTTTGACTAATAGTTTGATGTGATTCTATTTATTTATATTTATTTATTTACTGGTTTTTCAAGGTAGAATCTCTCTCTAGGTAAGGCTAACCTGAAATTCACCCTGTATTCTCAGGGTGGCCTTAAAGGCATGTGCCACCAGGCCCAGCTGTAGGATTTTTTTTTTTTTTACATCATTGACATGTACACTTATTTTTCTGCACAACTGGCATGCAGTTATGCTATGTTTAATGTCATCACTAAATCTAATACATGTGTTCATTAAGATGAGTTTCATTTGATCTGTTTCTCTTCTGTTAAGTCTTCTATTATAAGGGTCTTATGTAGGTATTTTCAGGCACTGTGAGGTCTTGGATATTGAGGCCAAAGTCTTTCTGGACAGTTGTATGTAAGGAGTGATACCCTTCCTTTGGCTCTTACATTCTTTCTGCCACCTCTTCTGCAATGGACCCTGAGCCTTGGAGGGTGTGAGATGTTTCAGTGTTGAACACTCCTCCCTCCCTTCTTCTTAGCACTACGCTGCCTTTTGGTTCATCCCAGTGGTCATCACCATCTGAAAAGAGATGCTTCTCTAACCAAAAGTGAAAGTAGCATTAATACATGAGTATGAACATTAAGTGTAGTACTTTCCGTGCAATTTGGTTAGAGTAATATATGTGTTTATACAGACAAGAGCAGGCTTTATACACCTAAGGCTCATGAACTCCCCAGCCATAGACTTTTGATTAGGTTTTCAGTACCAGGCATGTATTCCCTCCCATAGAGCAGGCCTTCAGTCCAATTAGACATCAGTTGGTTTCCCCAGAACCAACATGCCACTATTGCACTCGTTCAGTCATTTGGCCTATCTTGCCAAACTTGAGGCTTCCAGTGTTCACTGTTTTCACCACTAATGACTTCTGTCTCCCATTAGGCTGCATACAGTGCATCTTTTTTCCAGCTTTCAGTTGGCTGGGCTACAGGGAGAAGGTTTTCTACTCATCACCACCTTGATTTCTCATTGACACTGCCGCTCAGGCATTTGAAGTCTTCAGCAATAGGGTCTTATCATCTCTTTCTCCCAGAAAACCAAGGGCCTTGGCAATAGCCTATAATGTCTTGGAGGCAACAGGGACCTCCCTGGCCAATAACTCACTGGAAGGTGTCCCAACCCTGGAATTGAAAATTTTCTAGTAACAATCTATGGCTTCTGGATGTGCCATTATTCAAGAAAGTAGATTTTTATATGTCTTATTTAGAATATCTTGAATTTTGATTGACCCTACCCTACCCCTCACACTTCTTTTATACAATCTCTTCCCTGGACCTCACTTAGGCCTTTTCCCTCCCTGTAACCTGTTCTACTTACAAAAAAAATGTGGAATGCTTCACGAATTTGCATGTCATCCTTGCACAGGGGTCATGCCATGTTTAATGCCATCACTAAATCTAATACATGGATTCATTTAAGATGAGTTTCATTTGATTTGTTTGTCTTCTGATCAGTCTTTTATTTTCCTGCTACTTTTTCAAGTTGGTTGTATTTGACTAGATGCCAGACATTGCATATTTTATACTTCTGAATATTGGATTTTTTTATTCCTATGAATATTCATGTGCTTTATTTCTGAATCTAGTTAAATTAGATACAGGTAGCTTATCTTTTGTAACTTAAATTTAAGATTTGTAAATAAAACTTTAGCATACTATTCATTTTAAGGATACATATAAACCACTATTGAAATAAGAGTAGTATATATCTACAGAACCCCCAGTGGGTTAGGAAGTGTAGATAAATGGAATAGGTATTTCTCTTGGCTCAAAATGCAGCCTGGATATTGTACATCTAATATTATCATACGATTAGATTTACTGCATTGTACTTTTTCCTTATTTTTTTTTCTTTTCACAATTTTATTAACATTTTCCATGATTATAAAAAATATCCCATGGTAATACCCTCCCTCTCCCCCACCCCCACACTTTCCCCTTTGAAATTCCATTCTCCATCATATTTTTTTCCCTTATTTTAGTAATCAGCTGATTTCACCATAACCACTTTCTATAATGTGCTGGATTTCTAATCTGTGTATCTCTTTCTTCTCTTTTCTCTTCTTTATCTTCCATGATCCTGCCTAGCAAACACTACTTTTTTCCATTTTCTTAATCATCTTACACCCTCACCTCCTGTTTCCTCAAATCCTGAAGATTTCTGGAATTCATGTGATTTTTTTTCCCCTTTCTCTTTCCATGGTTATAATGGTTAATTCTAGTGATCAACTTGACAGGATTCAGAATCACCATGTCTGTGAAGGCTTTTCTAGATTAAGTTAAGTGTGGTTACAGAGCCCATGATAACTATGCATGGGGAACATTCTTTCAAACTACCACACTATCCCTTCCTCCCTTCCTTCCTCTTTTCCTTCCTTCCTTCCTTCCTTCCTTCCTTCCTTCCTTCCTTCCTTCCTTCCTTCCTTCCTTCCTTCCTTCCTTCCTCCCATTGGTTCTGATCAGGTTTTTGAAATGATAAGTAACTTATAAAAATAATCAATATATGGCCTAGATATAAAGTATCTTGAGGAAATTAGCAAGGACAGTCATAGGGTTCATTTGCTTTTATTCTATTGGGAATTCATGCATTTTTTTTTGCTTTTGTTGGTAAACCCATCCCTGTTAACCTATTTCACTGAAAATCAGAACTGTTTAAAATATCTTGTAGTTACCTGAAAAATAATTGACATTTCTACCAGGCCATCACCTTTCTTAATAATAGCTGTTTAAATTTCTTGTAGACTTAGCATATGCCAGAATTTTCACTGGTACTCTATATGTTATATTTAATTGAATCTTCACAAATTCTTATGGTGAATTTTAATATGATATCTATTTCATAAATTATCACCTTTAGTTAGGTTCATGAAAACTAAGAAACTGGTCTGAGGTGTTAACATTATTCACTGACATTAAAAATCAATAAAATACACTGGGTATGGTGGTGCACGCCTCTAATCCCAGCACTCGGGAGGCAGAGGTAGGAGGATCACCATGAATTAGAGGCCACCCTGAGACTCCATAGTGAATTCCAGGTCAGCCTGGGCTACAGTGAGACTCTACCTCAATCCCCCCCCAAAAAAAAATCAATAAAATACTAAAATCTACAACTTAAGTCATTATTACATTGCTTTTTATTTGACCCTTTGAGAACCTGTTGAAAATACAGATGAGATCCATTTTTAGGGATTCATTTTTTCTAGAAGTCTTTCATAACATCTCAGAAATCTGTACTCTATCAATCCCTTCTAAAACCTAGTTTGCTTTACACCATGTCCTTAATGTGCCCAGCTCAAAAATCTATCTCATTAATTAAGCCCTCAAATTAACATTTCCTGTTTTTAGTCATGCCAGAAACTCTTTATATTGATATCCTAATCTCTGTGAAAGAAAAACAGGATAGATAATGTGCTTTGTTTTGCAGCATACATTTCCTTTGGATATGGTCCTAGCCATAGGTTCCAGAGTCTAGAGCCCACAAAATATACACTAAGTGGATTGAGATGATATACAGCAGTTACATAGAGGTCTAGTGAACAGAATTTTGTTTGTTAGAAAATGTATTTGTGGAGCTGAGGAGATGGCTCAGCTGTTAAAGGTGCTTATTTTTAATGTCTGCTGGTTCAGGTTTCTCAGTACCTATGTAATTTATAAAGGAAAAATGTATATGTGGATGGAAATAACAATTATGATTCACTCTTCTATCAGTACCCTAGTTTGAGGCTCCTATATTATAATATACATTAAGTTATATTAAAGCCACTGGAATGTATAATTTCTGGGAAAGACATTTCTTCAGTGTAGCTAGATATTTGAAAGCTTATCTTAACCACTTTGAATTTTTTAAATGATATTTTGTCATTTGCACATGTTCTTTTTAAAAAATATATTACTGAACATTTATTTTTTATCATCAGAGTTTGGTAGCCACAAAAATGCACAAACTTACAGATTCAGGAAGTAATACTCTAAAATCTGTTCTATGAAATCCTACAATAAGTCTGCATCAAATCACCTAATGAGAAAATGCTTCTAGCCAATAACTGAGCATGGCAGAGATAACTAAAGCCATCCCATCTCTGGGAGATATTGAATATACCTAACAGACAATTTTAATTCCAGCAGCCACTGACAGCTTTGCTAAACTGTCAGTGGAGTAAAATAAATTATATATTTTTTCACATGGGCTCAGACTCACATCATATTTTGAGCAGTGACAACCTCTTTCTAGCACACCTGTTTCCCTTAGTATTCATTGTCCCCAAAATATCTCTTATACATATCTCTTCTCCTAATTGGCATGCTTTTCAAAAATCAGGGCTAATATGCAAGATATTTATTCTTAATAATTCATTTGGCCCTACCTACATGCCAAACAACATTTTAATGCTTTATAAACATTAATTTATTTAATCATCATACAAAGGTATAAGATTATCACTGATGTATTACAGAAAATGGAATAAAATATCTAAACCTCAAATGGAGGAACATAGTTTGTCCTTTTGTTTTTATAAATGAAACCAAACCAAAAAAGAAAAGAAATAGGATATGGAGGAGACTGCATGAAGACACTTTTAACAAGGTAGTTCTCTTGTATTCTTGACAACATCTCATACCTGACCTTTTGAGTAGCAGGACCTTTCTTGTGAAAATCCTATGGAACAACAAATGTTTGGATATAGGGAAATGCACTCAAACATAAATGTAACAGTGTCTGCTGTGAAGGTCAAATGCTGTACTTGGAACCGAATGATAGGAAAAACTATTTGACAGAATCATGAAATTTATAAAGAAAAATTAAGTAGAATTAAAAATCTTCTCTTTCTTCTACCTCTGAGCTAAATCGCAACATTAGAAACATAATGTTTTATCCACACAGTTAGAGTATGGCTTCTCTGAAAGATCTGAAATGCCATGCCCAGTGACATTCTGTTGATTCATAATATTTGCAGTGCTGTTAACATCTACCTACACATGCAATCCCAGAAAAGAAAACAAAAAACCTTGCTTTTGAAAGGTACTCTGTGAGTCTGTGATATATTATCTTCTCTGGGAAGCAGTTGGAGGGAGTAAATGTCCTTTTGGGACAGCATCCAGGTTGGAAGCAATGTTCTTCAAATCTACCCATTAAGCTTAAATGGAATAAAGTGTAGTATATGTCATGATGCTCACCTAATACTAACATCCTTGACTCTGTTTGTGAAAGACCAATTTCTCCTCTCTGTGTATTTTAATTGAAGGAAAAGAGCCTCTGCAAAGAAGAGCACTCATAATATGTTTATAATTGAAAGAATGACAATATCCATTATTAATGAATTATATTCACTGAAATAACATACTTAGCTCCTGAGGGTGGACATACTTAACAATAGAACTCTCCTTCTTTCATCCTCCCTCCAAATTACTGATGACTTAGTCCTCTGATATTCTCTTAGCGGTGATAAAATTTTGAGCTAGATAAAGTGACAAAAACTCTGTAAGGTGGATAGGATAATAGTCTATCTGGTTCAATGATGGGGCAAGGGAGGTTCAGATATATAAATGTGCATAATGGTGAAGGATGGTGGAGGTATAGGAAATAAAAACAACACCTTTTATCACTTTATCCCAGAAAAAAAAAAATACAAGTGTAAGGGAGAGCATGAATGAGCTAAAAAGATGGCCTTCATCTCTGGAGGGCCCTTCACTATGCATTTTCAAGTGAAATTTGTTTTAGTAAATATTTCTTGACTCATTTTACAACATCCATGAAATTTATATATGTATCTACATATATGTATATGGTATATAAGAGTTACTACTTTATAAAATGATTGTGGAAAAGCAGATATACACAGTATACCCCTGTTCCATCTGGATATTTGGGTTGAAAATGAACCTAGAATATATTTGGGTTTTGAAAATTATATACTGATGGAATCCAAGCTCACTTCAATAGTAGATGAATAAAAAGGTTGCTTCCATTTTGGGATGTTGTGAATAGCACTTCAATGAAGATGGGAGGGTAAATGTCTCTTTAGCATAATGAATCAATTTCATTTGGATATATACCCAGTAGTTAGAATGTGGGATCAGATTTTTATATTTTAGAGGAATTTCCACATTATATTCTATACTGGCTATATCATTATATATTCCCACCAATAGTATGTGCATTTTCAAATTATATGTATTCTTGCTAATGCTTATGTTTTTATCATGGTAATCTTCAAATACATGAATGAATTAACCCATCAAAAATTATGCAATATGAAATATTCCATCCCCAGAAGCTAACTGTTGTCTGAACTTGAAAATAGCTGATGAGCACGTGCTCCAACAGTCAAGAAACCCCAATATACTAATGATCAGTCCATCAAAGTTTATCCTGGCAATCCAATGAGTTTATTATGCTTCATTACAGAGCATAGGTGAGGGGTAAACTACAGGAGCATGGGACCCCAAACAGTCAGATCAAATCTTCTCATCCAAACACGGATAATAACTGCCCCATAGACCATTAAATAGGAAGTTGCAAAAAGAATATGAATGCTGTTCTCACTGTAGCCAGAGAACCAACTCCATGGAGATGATACTAGACAATAAACAGACTCAAAATTCATCAAATTAGAATTTAAGAGTCTATGGAGAGTCAACCAAAAGTAGATTTCTACCACTGGATGAAATGGGCAACTAGTTTTAAATAGTATAATGTTTCTAATTTGTAAAATGAGAATAGTCTAATGGTCTGATTATAAAAATAAAACAGTATCTATAGTGGCCAAGCATAGGACACACACCTTTAATCCCAGCACTCAGCAGGCTGAGGTAGAAGGATCACAGTGAGTTCAAGATTAGCCTGAAGCTACAGAGTTCCAAGTCAGGATGGGCTACAATGTGACCCTACCTTGAATAAAACAAAACAAACAATAATATCTATAGCTAACAAAAATGTATTATGCATTTCCTGCAATTTGATATTAAATCACACACTAAAGGATTCTTTAAAAATCACTTAAAAGTACAAAAATAGTTCTGAGGTCATTATTATGTTCAGTAAGTACCTTTGTTACAGAGATAGTATAGTGAGTGGATGCATCTGTCCAAACTTATCAAGATGTACATTTCAAACATGTACAATTTTGTACATCAATTTGTATTATGTATGTATGTGTGTATATATATATATATATATTTTTTACTTATTTCAGAAAGAGAGAGAGAGAAAGGGAGGTAGAGAGAGAGAGAATGGGTGTGTCAGGACCTCCAGCCATTGCAAATATACTCCAGATACATGCACCACCATGCCATCTGGTTTATGTGGGTCCTGGGGATTCGAAACTGGGTCCTTAGGCTTCGCAGGCAAGCACCTTAACCACTAAGCTATCTCTCCAGCCCTCAATTTGTATCTTGAAGGTAAAATACTTTTGTGTTCCTCTTTTCAGACATTGATATATCATGTGCTTTCACTGTAACCATCAACCCTGTACTTTAGCCAATTAAAAAAAAAAAAAAACTCCTTTAAGCTCAATACAAGTATTCTTGAACCTACATGTCATTACATACATATACTTTCCTTGTCTGCTGTTATATAAAATTAAATTTAGATGGCTTATGACCCAATGACAAAAAAATTAAGAATAAAGTTAATAAAGGGGGTGTAATGGTGTATCTATGTTTACAATACTCGGGAGGCAGTGGCAAGAGGAGTGTGTGTTTGAAGCCAGCCTGGGATACAATGCAAAGTCTGTCTAAAACCAAAAGGCAAAATAAATGAATATATTGAATGAAATTAGGGAGAGCACCTTTGACTTTAGGAATGTGGTACTTTTAAAACTATATTTCCAAAATACAAACAAATACTAAAGCATAGTGATGAATTTTACTACACTGAAATAAAAACAGTGTTCAGTAAAGGATGACATAGATACACATATGAGAGATAAAAGGAAGGCTTAATAGTTATTTGCAACAAGCTGGTGAGATGACTCAGCACTTAAAGGTGCTTGCTTGCAAAGCAAGCAAAAACCTGATGGCCCTGGGTTTGATTCCCCAGAACCATGTAAAGTCAGATGCACAAAGTGGGATCATTTGCTATGGCAAGAGGTCTTGGTGCACATGAATACTCTCTCTTTATTTCCCTCTCTCTCAGAATCCTGCCAGGAAGAGGGCCATTCATATGCAGGTCTTAAATCTTTAGTCTTCATAACTGTGCACCAGAATAACACCATTTTCCTTTGAAGCTAATTTAGTGTATGGTATTGTGTTTTTAGTAACGGAAAGTGAGCTAATTTGTACATAAACCAAACATGTTAGAGTCAGTGACAGTGTGTGAGTAGATAAAAGTGATAACTGTTTGACAGTGTGATGTTGATGATTACTTGCAATGTCTGTCATTAATTTACTATAGTCTCTATAACAAGTAGAATACATGTGTTATCCCTGTTTCTTATACTGCTTCCAGATCTCTTCTTCTACTTGTAGATTCTTGTGATGTAGGTCCACGATCATATATTCAGTAGTGAGGAAGTCAATGATCATTGTCGAATATATCGTACTGATTTCATAAGGTTATTAACTGCTCATTTTGAGATCACGATTTCAATGATGAAAGAAAAGTATAACTTAGTCAATAGGGAGTAAGGTTTTATATTTTAGAATTTAACTTTAATTCTTTTAACAACACAAGTAGCATTCAGTCTTCCAATTCAAGTGTTTTATAAAGAGATGATACAGGAAGAAGAGAATAGGAAAATATAGCAGGCTTCATGACAGTGTTTACACAATTATCTCTAGCAAAGATAAGCTAATTTATATAATATGTGTGAACAGTGTTGGCCTAGAATATCAATTGGTGGGTGTTTAAGAATTATGTTTGCTGCCATTGTTAAGAACTTCAATTTTTTTTTTTAAGTAAGGTAGAGCCAATCACATCTCAGCCTTTTTTTAAATTTTTTGTTGTTGTTGTTCATTTTTTATTTATTTATTTGAGAGCGATAGACATAGGGAGAAAGACAGATAGAGGGAGAGAGAGAGAATGGGTGCACCAGGGCTTCCAGCCACTGCAAACGAACTCCAGACGCATGTGCCCCCTTGTGCATCTGGCTAATGTGGGACCTGGGGAACCAAGCCTCGAACCGGGGTCCTTAGGCTTCACAGGCAAGCGTTTAACCGCTAAGCCATCTCTCCAGCCCATCAATTTTTTTTTTCCCTTTGTAACTGTGTGGAAAATGAAAAGAAACATTTTGAATGGTTTTGAGCCAGTATCCAACCAAGAGAGAACTGAAAAATAAATAATACCATAAAATCTAAAAATACTTCAAACTAAAGCAGAGGCCAAAAAATCTTCAATGGTCTTCTTCCACTCTGGTCTTTTCCATGTTCAATTTACACTATCCACAAATATAGGAATTACAATTTAACGAACAATATTTCCTGTTCTCCAAACATCTCCATAAGTTTCTGCTTGAAAAATGAGAATATTTTTTAAAAATTGTTAAATTATTATATTTATTGAGGGAAGCACAGAGCCAAGGAAAGAGACACACATGCCTAAAGATCCCATGTGGAGGGCATGGAAAAACCATGGAAGGAAAAGAGAGAAAAAGAAAGTTCAAGGCGCTCTTGTTATGTGGAGAGCTGGAAAAATAAAAGCCCCTGTGGACAGTAAGGGCTAGAGGGCTCTCCCCTCAGCTCAGCATGGCTGGGTGTGGGCCAAGCCCAGGCTCAGCCAAAGGAAAAACTCACTCACACCTGGAAGTTCCCAAGTGGCCCAAAAGCAAGGATTTGTCAACAGCATGTATTATTCAATTTTAAAAAAAAAGTAACTCTATAAAATAGGATAACTGTAGTATGTCGAAAATAGGAATGTTTTCTTCATGAGTTTGTGATGCATGTACTATTATATGTGTGTGTCAATACTTGTAAACGATACCATCACATGACGGACCTGGAAATAAAACTTTTCTTATTGAGGGCTGGAGAGATGGCTTAGCAGTTAAGCGCTTGCCTGTGAAGCCTAAGGACCCCGGTTCGAGGCTCGGTTCCCCAGGATCCATATTAGCCAGATGCACAAGGGGGCGCACGCGTCTGGAGTTCGTTTGCAGTGGCTAGAAGCCCTGGCGCGCCCATTCCCTCTCTATCTGTCTCTTTCCCTCTCTCTCTGTCACTTTCAAATCAATAAATAAAAAATGAACAACAACAATTAAAAAAAAAAAACTTTTCTTATTGAAACCCTAGTTGTGTTTTTTTCCTGCTGTGAATCTTTAGATAGATCACTTGTCGCTTTCTTTTAAAAGGACTTAAAATACAACTAATATTGCTTATTTACTTAATATACATACATGATTTGCATTATGTTAAGTGCTTTCTATATCACAATTCTATATATTATTATTATGGTTTTTTTTTTTAATTGAAAAGAGAGAGCGAGAGAATGGGCAAGCCAGAGCCTCTAGCCACAGCACACAAACTCTAGATGCATGGGCTACTTTGTACATCTGGCTTTATGTGGGTATTGGAAAATCAAGCCCAGGTTGTTGAGTTTTGCAGGCAAGCACCTTAATGGCTGAGCCATCTCTCCAGCCCTATGTTATTATTTAAAGAAGGTGAGCATATGTGTATTTGTGGATAGTAGATGTGTGTATATCTACATATGTCTAGATGGCCATATACATGCATTCTAGGTGAGTTGCAAATTTTCACCCAGTGATAAGATGGTAATATGAAACATTACAAGAACATAATAATAAGATGGACAGAGTGGCACAAATCTATAGCCCCAGCACTTCAGAGGCTAGGATAAGAGATCATGAGAAGGAGGTCCACCGTATTACATAGTAAGACCCTGTCTCAAAAATGTATTCTTTGGGTGTGGTGACATACACCTTCTATCCCAGCACATAGGAGGCAGAAATAGTAGGATCATGGAATTCTGAGGTAGCCTGGAACTACAGAGTGAGTTCCAGGTTAGTTTGGGCTTGAGTGAGACACTACCATGAAAAAAACAAAACAAGTATTATTGATGTAAAAGTAAAAATGCTTCTGAAAAGTTAACAACTATGGAATGAAGTTGAGAAAGAACAAAGAAAAAAATTTAAATAAAAATTTCAACAAATATGAATGTAAAAACCCTCAAAAATAAAAGCTAACATTTTGTTTGGAGTTAACAGCTAATTTTTTCAAGTTGTTTTATTGAGTTATTTTGTTGCTGACTTGTTAATACATTTAAAGTGAAGTCCTGCTTGAAATTCACTATTTAGGGTTGAATCATGTTTTGTTTCTCTGCTATTTATGTTTATATACATGAATTAAATTAAGAAAAGTACATCAGCTACTTAAAATACACATGATTGAGACATAAGTCACATAAGATGGAATGCACCAGTTTTATGTGCACAGTTTGATGACTATGAAAAATGTATATAAATGTATACACAACCATAATGATGACATAGAACATTTCTGACATATTTGAATTTTCTCTTGTACATAATCAACTCCTTGTTTTACATATCATACTTCATCTTATTCTGGTGTCATGTAATTGTAATAATATAGTTAAAAATCTTTCTCATTTTAGCTTAACATGGAATTAAGGTTATATTTCTCAATGTTGTTCTAACAGGAGTTTCTTCTTTTGCTGTTTAGTCATATTCACTGTACTTATTTCTTCATTATGTCTTGGCTAGTGTGAGTAGTAGGCTTATGACCATTCATATACTTTCATTCCTGTCATTGTGTAAATTTGTGGGTAACATTACAAGAAACTGTTAAAGGATTTTAAAAGAAATTTATACTGATACCAATATAATGGATCTCTGGTATTTCAAGTACCTGTCATTAGTCTCTTAAACAGAGATAATTATAGTAGCTATAAGGTGGTATGTCATTGTGGTTTTAATTTGTATCCTTCCATGGGTAATTATTAACATTATTCTAAGGCATTTATTCTTTGGCAAAGGGTACATTCATGTATCTACTAATCTTTTAGCTTGGCTATGTATCATTGTTTACAGACAAACACACGCACACACACACCCATAAATGCTGCTTTTATCTAGCCTGTTGTTTGCTATTTTATTTACATAAAGATACATGTATTATAAAGTTTTATCATCCTTAATAATATTAACCTACTTTAAATTTACTGTTCATTTTGTATTCTCTGTTTTCTTCCAGAAAATTTAGTGTTAAAATTTATAATTACTATTCACTTTAAATCAACATTGTGTATTATGTGCAAGAAAGATGTAGGTTCAATTATTCTATGTGAATATCCAGTTATTGTCGCATTTGTTAAAATATTTTCTTTTCCCAGTGAATAGTTTCTGCCCTTGCCAAAAGCCAAATGATTATATCTAGTGATAGTTATGGATTTACAATTCAATTCCAATGTAGCATCATTTATACTTATTCTATCAGCACAAATATGATTGTTATAACTTTGTGTTAAATTTTGAAATCAGGTAATTCTGAAATTATTCTTCTTAAAACGTCTTGGTATTATAGGTAACATGTATTTTCATACAAATGGAATAGGATTTAAGCGAGTGCAAATGTGGTTATTTTCTCTTAAGTAAAGAAAATGTCTGATGAGTTTTTGTGTAATAAATTTAAATATTAATATAGACAGATTTAAAACCATTATATTGAGTTTTATCTTTCATAACAATTTACTTAGCACTCAGGCATGGTGGTACATGCCTTTAATCCCAGCACTCAGGAGGCAGAGGTAGGAAGACCACTGTAAGTTTGAGGCCACCTTGAGTTACATAGTGAATTCACATTCAGCCTGGGCTAGGGCAAGACCATACCATTAAAAACCAAAAAAAGAAAAAAAAATAGGTATTTGCTTTCTAGTTTTATAGTTTTCAGAGATACAAGCTTTGCAAACACACACACACACACACACACACACACACACACACACACACACACACATATATATAGTTAAATTTATTTCTGCATGATTATTTTTAAAAGTTTATTTATTTGAGTGAGGGAAAGAGGCAGAGAGAGAGAATGGGTGTACCAGGGCCTCCAGCCACTGAAAATGAAGTCCAGACACATGCACCACCTTGTACATCTGGCTTATGTAGGTCCTAATGAATTGAACCAAGATCCTTTGGCTTTTCAGGCAACCACATTAACTGCTAATCCATCTCTCCAGCCCTCCGCATGATTCTTGGTGTATACCATTTTAAATAGTACTTTTGAATTTTTAGTATCCAATTACATGTTAACATGTGTTAGTTTGAATAGATGGCCCTCAATATATTCAGTTTTTTCTTAGTTTGTAGTTTGTATCTGCAGCCATCTGGATGGAGGCAGTGTCACTGGGAAGATCTTAAGGCATGGTGGGTTGCAGACTTCAATCTAAAGATTTGCAAAGTGTGCCTAGCTGGGGTACCTGAACTGTGCTGTGCTGTGTGGCTTTTGGCTTGTCCTTCTCTCTTTGCTTGGATCTGTGAAGGTAGGTCAGCTTCTTTTGTGATTTATGGAACTTCCCCTGGATCTGTAATCTTCAATAAATATCCCTTGCTCCATAACCATGCCTGGTCTGGAAGTTCATCTCAGTGAACCTGAAGCTGTCTGCTACAGAATTTGGTACTGGGAGTGGGATGAGATGAACCTGACCATGTGGATGTTGATCTTTTGGAACCTTTGTTTTAGAGGAATAGGCAGACTTGGTGCTTGCAACTGAAGATGCTTTCTAGAGTGATCAGCCAAGTTTTATGGACTATTCTGATGAGAGTTTGAGAATGCTAAGTGCAGACAGTGTTGAAAATCAGGGCTAGACTTATGAGCTTCCTAAGGGGAAGAAGAGACTACAGAGGACTTTGTTGGAACTGGGCTACTGGCATAAGGGCTGGCTGTGCTGTGCTTCTGAGGCCTAGAGAGCTTGATCAAGGTTAATTTTTTTATGGACTGATATGCTTGGCTAGAGATATTGGACTGGGAGATTTAACATTTTTAAGTTGAAAAACTCCAAACAAGTTAAATTTACTGTAAGGAAGACTGGTTTTAGGTTACTAAAGCTGCTATTGTCAACACATTAGCAATCTTAAGGAAGATGGTCCAATTGCTTTACTTGAAAACAATGGAAAGGAGGCCTGAGTAATGACTATCATAGTGCCAGAAGGTGCTACTTGGGCGACTGGGGGGAAATGACCAATATCTGTCCAAGAAACTCATGGTCTAACCTACTTAGCAGCAAATAACCTGTTGTGATCCCCATGTTGTGATCCCCACACAAGTTCAATAGTGGCACACAGCCATGGTGGGAAACCAACTGCTCTTGATTTGGCTAACTGATCCCCTCATTTGTACAGGACCCACAGCTGGAGCTGGGAAACAACTCAGAACCATATCCAAACATAAGTCTGCTCTCCAGTATCAAGCTATCACAAATAATGGGCTACAAGAGGGCCTATACCTATTATACCTATTACATTCTCTATAAAATATAAAGTAAGGGTTATCTCATATGTCTGGTGCTAACTTACTCTCCATTGGAGAATCTGCTTCTCTTTTTCAGATAGATGTACATACTAAGGAGAGAGCCACCCCATCATACCTCAAAAGGGCCCAGCTGAAATTAAAAACAATTGATGAAACAAGCCAGGGAGCTGTTTTCTTGGTGAACTGGGTACCAGCACAAGGGTGAAATCAACACAGAGAAAAATCAACTCCTACCAAACCATATTTCCAGAGATCCAGAGGCCCCTAACACTTCATCACTGAAGCACATCAAAAATGAACCCAACATGGCTCAGGGAAATTTTGCAGAAGAGGGGGCAGAAAAAATGTCAGAGCCACATGTTGGGTCATGATATGCAGACATTTATCCTTCCCATAACTGTGGGCTAACTCCAGAATGCATGACCCATATACCTCAACAAGGAGGGGCTGGGGGAAGGGTAGGTCATGGATGAGCCTAACAATGGTACCAAATTGACTGTATTCACTGAGTACAAAACCAATTAATGAACAAAAAAATCATTCAAAAACTAAATAAATAAAAATAAAATAAAATAAAAGATTGAAAAATACAATTCCAATCTAAAGATATATAAAGTGCCTAGAGTTCCTAAAGTATGTTTGTTTGTGCTGTGGTTTTAAGGATTTGGCTTGTGGCTCTTCTGTCTTTCTGCTTGGACCTTTGAAAGTAGGCCAGCTTCTTCTGCCATTATAAAACTTCTGCTAGATCAGCAATCTCTGATAAATTCCTTCCTTCATTAACTGTGCCTTGTCTAAAAGTTCATCTCAGTGACCTAAAAGTGTCTACTACAGTGTTCATATTGTTAAACAATAGAATGACAAAGTTTAAAAGGTCCCCGGCCTACCTATCTGTGAAGAACATGTCAGCCAGGACACAAAAAAAGCATGACAAGCTCTTCAGCCCACCTGGGTGATGAGGAGATAGTATCCAGCACCCAGGAAGAACACACTATGCACCCTAGTCCTTCTACTTCTGTAGAATACAGCAGCCAGTACTCAATAGGCTCATGCACTGACCAATCCTGCTAGGCACACAGGAGGTGACAGTCAGAACCCAGTGGAAATAGGCTCTTTACTCTCATCTGGAAAGAAATTCTAGCCAGTGCCTGAGAAACCACTCCCTTGTACCAAAAAAAAAAAAAAAAAAAAAAAAGGTTTTTTGCAGAGCCTTCTCTGGACCCTAACACCTCACATGAACCAGCATCAAATTACTGAAAAAGAACCACATGAATTAGTATCCAAGAATCAACAAATTGGACCATAAGAAATTAAAACTTTCTGAACAGCAAGGGAAACTTGTAGCAGAGTGAACAGAAATACCTATAGAATAGGAGAAAATATTTATCAGCAATATATCTAAAAGAATATTTATGATACTGATAAACTCAAAAAAACTAAATAAGGGACTACCGGTCAAGATGGTGACCGCCTAGCTGCGCTGCAAATACCGGGGAAAGAAAGGCAAGAAATTAAGGGTTATCAGGGTCTTCTTGCCAGTGGGAGGACACAGAGTGGGGAAAAACAGGGAATTGCAGATCCACTCTCAATTGGGTAGTCTACCCCCATGCCCATACAGCCACCGTGCCCCACACCACAAGGGGCTGTGCTCTACCGCTGTGCTCTGTTCGCACACCCATGGGGATCTCCACACCCATGGGGACCTTCGCAATTGTACTCTGATCAGTGTGCGCCGGCCCACCGCGCTGTGCTCCGTTCGCACACCCACAGGGACTGCCGCTGCTGTGATCCCATAGGGCTGCCGCCAGACCCCCCCCACTGCTATGCTCCAATCACGCACCCGCTGGCCAGCCTCCACTGTGCCCCAATCCTGTGCCCGCTGCAGCAGCCTCTGCACTACAATTGCACATGCAGTGGGCCCAGCCCCACAGCAAGGGCCACACAAGCCCAGACTGAGTTACTAGCGCCAGCTCAGATGCCATCACCTACCTGTCCATCGCCGCCCATCCCCCACTCCCCTGTGGCAGGGGAGCTGTGACTGTTTGCAGGTCCCAGTTTTCCCAGCCAGAATTTGGGCAGTTCAGGGCTTTCTACCTCAGTCCCCCTCCAAGCTCAAAGGCAGGCAGCTTTGGTGAATTACTCGGCAACTTTGGCACCCCTGTCAGGAAGTAGATAGGCAGCTTTGGCAAGACAGAGCAAAAACCCAGGATGCTTGGCAACTTCCCCAGGCTGCCTTGGAGACTCATTGAGCTAGAGTCCAGGCTGGTCCACCCACCTACCTTCCCATACACTGTCATGGGTAGATCACAGCACAAAAGAAATAACATGAAAAATAAAATGTGAGAAAATCCAGATAGATCACCCAGTCAAACAAGGATTACATCTAACCAAAACACAGAAGAGTTTTTAGGATCAGAACATCAAGTGGAAGCTATGAACAATGCAACCCTGACCAACCTACTGCTAGAACTTGCAGGAAAGCAACAAAGGACCAATAATCGTGTGGATGCTACCATCACTAAGCTAAAGCAATATGATAAGACATTGGAAGGAATTCAAAGGGAGCTAAGTGAGTTCAGGGAGAGTGAAAAAAAAAAGAGGATCTTAAAAATCAGCTGGCCACACTAAATGAAAATATAAAGAAATGCAAGGATGAATTCCAAGAATCAACAAGAAAATCAGAAAATGGGGTGAAAAAGGAGCTGGACAGAGCAATGGAAGTGATACATAGGAAAGTAGTAGAAAATGCAAACTTATTGAATAAATCCAAAACTCTATAGAAGCTCTCAAAAATAGAGTCAGTGAAGTGGAGGATAGAAACTCTGATCTGGAAGACAGGATGGAATAAACAGTTCAAGAGTTCAAAAATTTCAGTAAATTCAAAAGTTCCTGTGAACAGAACATGAGGGAATTGTGGGATACATTTAAACGTCCTAATATCAGAATCATTGGAATACCAGAAGGAGAAGAATTTCACACCAAAGGCATGGAGAACTTATTTAACAAAATAATTGAAGAAAACTTCCCCAGTCTCTTAAACGAAAGGCCCATCAAGATACAAGAAGCAAACAGAACTCCAAACAGACTGGACCAAAGGAGAAACTCCCCAAGACATATTATCATTAAGACTCTAAACATTGACACCAAAGAGAAGATCCTAAAAGCAGCTAGGGAAAAACAGTGCACCACTTTCAAAGGAAACCCCATCAGAATTACTTCAGACTTCTCAATGGAAACCCTGAAAGCTATAAGGGCCTGGAATGAAACTCTCCAAACTCTAAGAAACTATGGCTTCCAACTCCAAACTACTCTACCTGGCAAAAGTCTCCCTCATAATAGATGGTGAAAGAAAAACTTTCCATGACAAAACTCAGCTTTACAATTATATGAACACAAAACCAAACCTACAGAAAGTATTCCAGGAAATTCTCCACAGAGAAGAAACAAATAACCAAACACAAATGCCTACAAGAAGCAGATCACAACAACCAAAACCAGAATAGACACAAAAAATTTCAATTCCATGAAAACACCAAAACACTTCTACCACCACACATGGCAGGGATCAAATCAAATCTCAGTCATTACCCTAAATATTAATGGCCTTAATTCACCCATCAAGAGACACGAGCTAACAGGGTGGATCAAAAATTAGACCCCTCAAATTGCTGCGTTCAAGAAACCCACCTTAACACTAAAGACAGAACCCTCCTCAGGGTAAAAGGGTGGAAAACAATATTCCATGAAATGAGAATAAGAAACAAGCAGGTGTAGCTATATTAATATCAGAAAAATAGACTTCAAACCAAAAATAATAAAAAAAAACACAAAGAAGGCTACTTCCTATTTATAAAGGGAACAATCCATCAAGATGATATTACAATCATAAATCTGTATGCACCAAACACAGGGGCACCACATCTCATAAAACAAAACCTACTTGACAATAAAACAGAAATAACCACCAACACCATCATAGCTGGGGATTTCAACACACCATTATCAGTAATAGACATATCATCCAAACAGAAAGTCAACAGGGAAGTAAGAGAGCTCAACAAAACCATAGAACATTTAGACCTAATGGACATCTACAGAACTTTCCACCCCAAATCCACAGACTACACATTCTTCTCAGCAGCCCATGTAACATTCTCTAAAATAGATCACATACTGGGTCACAAAGACTGCCTCCACATAATTAGGAAAATCGATATAATATGCTGCATGATATCAGATCATAATGCTATATTACTAGAAATCAACAACAAAAGACCCACCAAGAATCCCAATGGCACCTGAAAATTGAACAGCACACTCTTAAACAATAAATGGATAGTGGATGAAATAAAAAATGAAATTGCAAAATTCCTGGAATTGAATGGCAATGAGAACACATCATACCAAAGCTTATGGGACACAATGAAGGCAGTCCTCAGGGGAAAATTCATAGCACTCAATGCCATCATAAAAAAGACAGAAAGATCCCAAATCAATAACCTAACCATCCACCTAAAGGCACTGGAAAAACAAGAAAAATTGAACCCAAAGAGCTCCAGAAGGAAAGAAATTATTAAAATCAGAGCAGAAATTAATGAATTGGAAACCAAGGAAACAATTAAGGCAATTGACAAAACAAAGAGCTGGTTCTTTGACAACATAAACAAGATTGGCAAATCTCTGGCCAATTTGATCAAGCAAAAAAAGGAGAGGCCCCAAATTACAAAAGGAGAGATCCCAACAGACTTAAGTGAAATTGGGGAATCATCAAGACTTATTTCAATAACTTCTACTCCACAAAACTGAAAACTGTGGAGGAGATGGATAAATTCCTGGATGCATACCATCTACCAAAGCTAAACTCAGAGCAGATTAATCACCTCAATGAACCCATTACACTCATGGAGATTGAAAACGTAATAAAAAACCTCCCCAAAAAGAAAAGTCCTGGTCCAGATGGATTCTCACCTGAATTTTATCATACCTTCATGGAAGAACTCAAATCCATCATCCTAAAGCTTTGCCACACAATTGAAGAACAAAGAAAGCTACCCAACTCCTTCTATGAAGCTAGTATCAGCCTAACCCCAAAGCAGTCAGAGATGCCACACGAAAAGAAAACTACAGGCCTATTTCCCTGATGAACTTAGATGCAAAGATCCTGAACAAAATCCTCCACAAACCAAACCCAACAACACATCAAAAGCATTATCCACCTTGACCAAGTGGGATTCAACCCAGGAACACAAGGGTGGTTCAACATACGAAAATCTGTCAATGTAATACATCACATAAACAATGTTAAATATAAAAACCACATGATCATTTCAATAGAAGCAGAGAAGGCCTTTGACAAAATACAACATCACTTCATGATCAAACATTGGAGAGAATAGGCATGGTTGATTCATATCTTAACATAATAAAGGCAATATAAAAATCTCTGAAGGCCCAAATAATACTTAATGGAGAGATACTGGAGGAATTCTCATTAAGATCAGGAACAAGACAGGGTTGTCCTCTCTCACCTCTGCTTTTCAATATTCTACTGGAAGTTCTAGCTCAAGCAATAAGACAGGAGAAGGAAATAAAAGGGATACAATTTGGAAAGGAAGAAGTTAAGTTAGCTCTATTCGCTGATGACATGATTGTATATGTAAGAGACCCAAGAGACTCCATCCCAAAACTCCTGAAGGTGATTAACTCCTATAGCAATGTAGCAGGATAAAAAAACAATGCACAAAAATTGGTAGCATTTCTGTATGCAAATGACAAAGATACAGAAAAAGAAATAATGGACATAGTCCCATTTTCAATAGAAACAAAATAAAATAAAATAAAATAAAATAAAATAAAATAAAATAAAATAAAATAAAATACCTCGGAATAATGTTAACCAAGGAAGTGAAAGATCTATACAATGAAAACATAAAAACACTCAAAAATAAATTAAGGAGGACTTGAGAAAATGGAAAGACCTCCCATGCTCCTGGGTAGGCAGAATTGACATTGTGAAGATGACAATCCTACCAAAGGCAATATATAGATTTAATGCAATTCCAATTAAAATCCCTACAGTGTTCTTCACAGAGATAGCAAAAATGATCTCAAATTTTATATGGAAAGGAAGAAGGCCTCGCATATCCAAACATATCCACAGCAAAAGAAATACCTCTGGTGGCATCACCATCACTGATCTAAAGCTATGTTACAAAGACATAGTAATGAAAACAGCATGGTATTGGCATAAAAACAGGAGTATAGACCAATGGAACAGACTTGAGGACCCAGATTTTGGGTCAACCAACTATAGCTAATTGATATTCGACAAAGGCCCGAACAATATAGGCTGGAAAAAAGACAGCATCTTCAAAAAATGGTGCTGGACAAACTGGATAACCACATGCAGAAAACTGAAACTTGATCCACACATTTCACCATGCACTACACTCAAATCCAAATGTATCAAAGACCTCAACATAAGACCAGAAATTCAAATACTACTGGAAGAAAATTTAGGAAGTACTCTCTCTCTCTCTCTCTCTCTCGTCTCTAACTCTTGTATATTAGTTATTTTTTTCCTCATTTTCTTAGTGGGCACTGACCTGTAATCCCCACTTCCAGCATTGGGCTATCATCCACAATGAGCTTTTGATCAGAGAAACCTACAAGGTTTCCTAAAAGAATGACAGACTTCTGTCAGAGTACTTGATGACCCATCAAAAGTCACTGGTTAGACCCTACTGCTGAAGACTCCATATGCAACTGACACGTATAATGGAATGGCATGGCTGGAAGCCAGGAGAGAATCAGTCCCCAGATGGTCAGCGGGTCTATTGCCAGAAGGTGCTACATGGGCAACTGGGAAAATGACCAACATCTTTCCAAGCAACTCATGGTCTAACCTACTTAGCATCAAATAACCTGTTGTGATGCCCATACATGTGCAACTCCATACAAGTGCAATAGTGGCACACAGCCATGGTGGGGAACCAACTGCTCTTGATTCGGCTAACTGATCCCCTCAGTGGTATGGGACCCATAGCTGGAGCTGGGAAAGAAGTCAGAACCATATACAAACATAAGCCCACTCTCCAATATCAAGCTACCATCAATAATGGGGTACAAGAGGGCCTACACCTATTAAACTCTCTATCAAAAAAGTAAGTGTTATCTCAATTTTACGGGTGCTAACTTACTCACCGTTGGAGAATCTGCTTCTCTTTTTCAGGTAGATGCAAATCCTAAGGAGAGAGGTGCCCCATCAAACCTCAAAAGGGGCCTGACTGAAACTAAGGAAAATTGGCAAAACAAGCAAGGGTGCTATTTTCCTGATGAACTGGATACCAGCACAAAGGGGAAGGAGACCAACACAGAAAAAAATCAACTCCTACCAAATCAGAGAGCCAGAGCCTCAGAGGCCCCCAACACCTCAGCACTGAAGCAGACCAAAAATGAACCCAACATGGCTCAGGGAAATTTTGCAGAAGAGGGGGCGGAAAGAATGTCAGAGTCACATGTTGGGTCATGATATGCATTGATATTTATCGTACCAATAACTGTGGGATAACTCCACAATGCATGACCCATTTTCATCAACATGGAGGGGCCATTGGGAGGGGATAGGTCATGGATGAGCCTAATCTATGGTAACAAACTGCCTGTATTTGCTGCAAAGAAAACTAATAATTTAAGTTAAAAAAAACCTAAATAATCCAAAACAAATGTCTTGATCAAAAAATGGGCTAAGGAATTGAAACATTCACAAAAGAAAATGTACAAAGGGCCAGACCATATTTTCAAAATATTCAACATCATCAGGCAACAGAGAAATGCAAATTAAAGCCACTTTAAAATTCCATCTCACTCTGGTCAGAATGGCTAACATTTAAAAAAGGCTAGTAACGATGTGGGAAGACTGGGATTCTTATTCACTATTAGTGGGAATGTGAACTGGTGCACCCTTTATGAAAATTAGTATGAGGCTTCTCAAAAAGTTAAAAATTGTACCATGTGCTCTTACTGGGTATCCCCAGGCCTAGAATTGGTTTGGCCTCCACAGTGAGCCTTTGGCCAGTGAGACAGATGTGGTTCCTAAAACAATGCAGGAATTTTACATAACACTTGATTACCTTCCAGAGATAAAAGGTAAGACCCTATTGCCGAGCACACCACAGGCTGCAGTCACAGGACATCAGAATACCATGATGGAAAAGAAAGGAAAACCAGTGCCCTCTTGGCCAGCACTCATGGTTTTGGAAAATACTATAGAAGTAGCTAGTGGACAATGGCCATCAACAGCATGAATAAGCAGAGGACCTTAAAAGCTACTAAATCAACCATCCAGGCACGTACTAACTTGTGAAATAGTGAAATGCAGAGATTGGAAATGAGGCCCACTGAATGGGAGAGAAATCATATTTGGTACTGGAAATTATGTTTGGATCCCCTTGTCAGAAAACTCATAGACTCTAGAGAGAAGCACCCACTGCTCTTTGGATAAGAAGACTGGGCTTGGGCTGGATAGATTGCTTAGTGGTTAAGGCATTTGCCTGCAAAGCCAAGGACTCCAGATGGATTCTCCAAGACCCACATAAGTCAAATGCAGAGGGGAGCACATGCATCTAGAATTAGTTTGCAGTGGTTGAAGGCCTTGGCATGCCCATTCATTCTCTCTCTACCTCTTATTCTCTCCCTCTCTCTCAATTAGCTTTTTTTTTTAAAGAAGAGTGGGCTTAAACACCAAAGACTCTCAAAACAATATGCATATCCGCTTTGATCCAAGCTGCTCTCACTCTTGGTTGGAGAATCTGTTTCACTCTACAAATGGCAGAGAATACTCAGGAGATTCATGATCCATAAACAGAACTAGAAAAGATAGCAGACTGCCTACCATAAAACATGCCACCTCTATCACATCTGCTGGGGCCCAAGAGAAAATGCAGAGAAGGGAGCAACACATGTATTGCCATACTGCTCCCACTGCTAGCCTGACAATCAGCTCCAAGGTGATGGTGATAGATATGGTGAGCCATCAAAACTCATCAAAGTAGAAATCCAGAAGGTACAGAGAACTCAACACTAAATCAGACTGCCATGGCTCAGAGATAATTGCAGAAGAAGGGGCAGAAAGATTCTAAGAGCCAGAGTGGGTAGTAATACATTGAGGCACAGTTCCCACCTCCCCCACAGACTTAATGAAGCAGCTTTCATGTCTACACAGTGACTAGCATAACCACACTGAGGCAGGTCACCAGGGAATCAAGACTGCTATCTGACCCACCAATGCTCAGGGACCATTGTGGAAGAGTGGGCAGGAAGATTGTAAGAGCCATGGACTAGGTAGAAATATCCTATGGCACAATGCCATCTGAGTAATAATGGACAGTCTCCTAAAGTACTTTTTTATCTTTTTAAATATCATTTTACTTTAAGGAATTAATGCTTCTTGAAGAAATAGTAACTATTGAAATGTACATGTAGGGGCTGGAGAGATACCTCAGTGGTTAATGGGCTTGCTTACAAGGCCTAAGTACCCATGTAAACCAGAAGCACAGAGTGGAGTTCATTTTCAGTGGCTGGCGGCCTGGGCATGGCCAGTCTCTCTGTATTTTCTCTTTCTTCAATCTCTCACTGTTTGCAAATAAAAAATAAATGTCAAGAAAAAGAAATGTATTATAATTGGGACTTATCAAAAAACACAGAAATTCAAAGCAACAAAGCAATTCATATCAAGGCATGAAGAACTTATTTTTAAAAATTATCAAAGAAAACTTTTCCATTCTTTCAAAAGAAATTCCCGTCAAGTTACAAGAACCTAACAGAACTTCAAAAAGACCAGACCAAAGGAGAAATTCTCCCAGACATATTATCATTAAGACTCTAAACATCAATACCAAAGAGAAAGTCCTAAAAGCAGCTAGGAAGAAATAACACATTACATATAGAGGTAACCCCATAAGAATTATTTCAGACTTCCCAAGGAAAACCCTGAAAGCCAGAAGGGCCTGGAATGGATCACTGCAAAGTCTAAGAACCTATGGCTTCCACTCCAAACTACTTTACCCAGCAAAATTATCCCTCATAATAAATGGTGAAAGAAAAACTTTCCATGACAAAACTTAGCTTGACAACTATTTGAACACAAAGCCAAACCTACAGAGAGTACTTCAGGGAATTCTCCACACAGAAGAGTCAAATAACCAACCTCAAGCAACTACAAGAAGCAGATCACAATAAACAAACTGGGAGAAGGCACAAAAAACTAAAAGTCCAAGAATAAACTGAACAACATAAACTACCACCATATGGCAGGGATTAAATCAAACCTCACAATCATTACCCTAATAATAATGGCCTTAATTCACCCATCAAGAGACAAAAGCTAACAGGGTGGATCAGAAAATTAGACCCTTCAATCTGTTGTCTTCAAGAAACCCACCTCATCACTAAAGACAGACACCTTCTCAGGGTGAAAGGGTGGAAAATGATATTCCAAACAAACATAATAAAAAACAAGTGGGAGTAGCTAAACTAATATCAAACAAAATAGACTGTGTACCAAAAGTAATTTTAAAAAAAGAAGGCTACTTCCTACTTATCATGGGAATAATCCCACAAGAGGATATCATAATCATCAGTCTTTATGCAACAAACACAGGTGCACCACAATTCTTTAAAAAAAAAAAAAAACTACTTGACAACAAAACAGAAATAATCACCAACAACATCATAGTTGGGACTTGAATACTCAACTATCAGCAATAGATAAATGATCCAAACAGAAAGCTAACAGGGAAGTGAGAGAGTTCAAGAAGACCATAGGTCAATTAGATCTAATGGGAATCTACAGAGCATTCTCCCCAACATTAACAGATCACAAATTCTTCTTAGCAGCCCATGGAACCTTCTCTAAAGTAGGTCATATTAAGTAGGTCACATAAAGTACATCATAAAGCCTGCCTCCATATATTTAGGAAGATCAGCATAATTTCCTACATGATATCATATAACAATGCTGTAATGCTAGAAATTAACAATAGAAGATGCACCAGGAATCCTATCATCTCTTAGAAACTGGACAATGTACTTTTAAAAAATAAATGGGTAGTGGATGAAAAAAATGAAATTTCCAGAAATGAATGACAATAAGAACATAGCATACCAAAACTTAGAGTCACAATGAAGGTGGTCCTCAGGGGAAAATTTATAGCACTAAATGCCTTCATAACAAAAAGAGAGATCCCAAATCAATAATCTAACCATCCATCTGAAGGCAGTGAAAAAACATGAAGAATCCAACCCAAAAAGCTCCAGATAGAACAAAATAATTAAGTTTAGAGCAGAAATCAAGGATTTGGAAACACAAAACAATTATGAAAATTGATGAATTAAAGAGCTGATAATTGAAAAAGTAAACAATATTGATAAACCCCTGACCAATTTAATCAAGTGAAAAAAGAGACATTTTAAATTAACAAAATTAGAAACGAAAAAGGAGAGATCACAACAGATATAAGTGAAATTGAGAAAATCACCAGGACTTATTTAAAAAACCTCTACTCCACAAAACTGGATAATATGGAGGAAATAGATGAATTCCTGGACACATATCACCTACCAAAGCTGAACTCAGAGTAGATTAAACTCCTAAACAAACCAATCACATCCAGCAAGATTGAAAAGGTAATCAAAAACCTTCCAAAAAAGAAGAGTTCAGGACCAGATGGCTTCTCAGCTGAATTCTCTCAAGCCTTCATGAAAGAACTGAAGCTGATTTTTCTCAAACTATGCCAATCAGAGAACAGGGAAAGATCTCCAATTCCTTCTATGAAAGTAGTGTCACCCTAATACCAGAAATAGGCAGAGATGGCACAAGTAAAGAAAACTACAGGCCTATTTCCCTGATAAATCCAGATGAAAAAAATCTGAAAAATTTCCTCACGAACTCCAGCATTCAGGAGGCAGAGGTAGGAGGATTGTCAGGCGTTCAAGGCCACCCTGAGATCACATAGTGAAATCCAGGTCAGCCTGAGCTAGAGTGAAGCTCTACCTCAAAAAAAAAAAAAAAATCCATGAAAACCGAAATCAACAACACATCAAAAGCATTATCAACTTTGATCAAGTAGGCTTCATACCAGGAATGTAGGGCTGGTTAAACATATGTAAATCTGTCAATCTAATACCCCACATAAATAAACATAAAAAAAAACACATGAACATTTCAATAGATGGAGAAAGGGCATTTGAAAAAATATAACATCACTTCATGATTGAAACATTAGAGAGAATAAGTATGGATTATTTATCCCAACATAATAAAGACTATAAATAAAGCTCCTAAAGCTGAAATAATACTTCATAGGGAGAGATTGAAGGAATTCCCATTGAGATCAGGAAGAAGACAGGGGTGTGCAGTGTCACCTCTGCTCTTCAACATACTACTTGGAGCAGTGGCTCAAGCAATCAGACAGGAGAAAGAAATAAAAGAGATACAAATTGGAAAGGGAAAGTTAAGTTAGCCCTATTTACAGATGACATGATTCTATACATAAGAGACATAAGAACCTTTATCTCAAAACACTTAAAAGTGATTAACTCCTTCAGCAAAATGGCAGGTTACAGAATCAATGCACAAAATCAGTAGCCTTCCTATATGCAACATACCAAGATATAGAGAACGAAAGTCAATATTGTCACAATATTCCAAGCATTAACTTAATCCAAGATGCAAAACTATATACATTATAACACAAGAAACACTAAAAAGCAAGACAATATAAATCCACCTAAAAGTATTAATGCATCAGAAATGACCTCCAGTGAGAACAAGTTAGAGGAAATGCCTGAGAAAGATTTCAAAAGAATGATTGTAAATATGTTCAAAGAAGTCAAAGAACAAATCAAAGGAGTCAAAGAGGAACTCAAAGAGGAAATCAAAGGAATCAAAGAAGATACAGGACACCAATTTAATGAAATAAAGAAGGCAATGCAAGACATAAATAAGGAAATAGAAATAATAAAGAAAAACCAGTCAGAATTACTAACAATGAAGAACACAGTTAATGAAATGAAAAACTCTGTAGAAAATCTCACCAGTAGAATGGATGAAGGAGAGGACAGAATATCTAAGCTAAAAGACCAGGTGGCAGATTTAATACAGCTCAACAAAGAGAAGGATAAACTTATAGAAAAGTATGAGTGGGAATTTCAATGTATTCGGGACACTACGAAAAGATCCAATATAAAGAATTCAGTGCATAGTAGAAGGAGAAGAATTCCACGCCAAAGGCTTAGTAGGCGTCTTCAACAAAATCATAGAAGAAAACTTCCCCCAAATTGGGAAAGAGGTGCCAATGCAGACAAAGGAAGCCTTTAGAACCCCAGCCAGACAAAACCAGGAAAGAACTTCTCCTCACCATATTATAATCAAACTACCAAACACACACACACAAAAGAAAAAATATTGAAAGCAGTTAGAGAGAAAAATCAAGTTACCTACAAAGGCAAGCCCATCAGGATTACAGCAGATTATTCATCGCAAAATTTTAAAGCCAGAAGGGCTTGGAGTGATGTATTCCAAGTTCTGAAAGATAACAACTGTCAACCAAGGTTACTTTATCCTGCAAAGTTATCCATTCAAATAGACAGAGAAATAAGTACATTCCATGACAAAAGCTGGTTAAATGAGTATTTCAAGACAAAACCAGCTCTACAGAAAATACTTGAAAGAATTGTCCTTGCCGAAGAAAAGGAAAAGCACACATATAAGGAACCTGGAAAAAACAAGCAATACTCAAATACTAGTTAACACGAGAGCAAAGATAGAAATTGAACCACACCAAAAAAAAGGAAAACATAAAAATATATCTTTTAATAATATCTGTTAATATCAACAACCTCAATGCCCCAACCAAAAGACATAGGTTTGCAGAATGGGTTAAGAAGCAGGATCCTACAATTTGTTGTCTCCAAGAAACTCACCTTTCTACAAAGGATAGACATTATCTTAGGGTGAAAGGTTGGAAGATGGTGTTTCAAGCAAATGGGACAGAAAACAAGCAGGGTTTGCTATCCTAATATCAGACAGGGTAGACTTTAGTCCGACGTTAGTCAAGAACGATAAGGAAGGTCACTTTATATTGATTAAGGGCACACTCCAACAGGAGGACATTACAATCCTAAACATATATGCACCTAACATGGGGGCTCCCAAATTCGTCAGACAAACACTATTAGAACTAAGGTCACAGATAACACCAAACACAGTGGTGGTGGGTGACTTTAACACCCCACTCTCATCAATTGACAGGTCATCCAGGGAAAGAATAAACACAGAGGCATCTGGACTAAATGAGGTCATAGAAGGAATGGACCTAACAGATATATACAGGACATTTCATCCAAATGCTGCAGAATATACATTCTTTTCAGCAGCACATGGAGCATTCTCTAAAATAGACCATATATTAAGACACAAAGCAAAACTTAACAAATTCAGGAAAATTGAAATAATTCCTTGCATTCTATGTGACCACAATGGAATTAAACTACAAATCAGTAGCAAGAAAGGCTATAGAGCATACACAATATCATAGCAACTAAACAATACCCTACTAAATGATGAATTGGTCAATGAGGAAATCAAAACATTCATAGAGTCTACTCATAATTGGAAGAAAACCTACCAAAATCTCTGGGACACAATGAAGGCAGTCCTAAGGGATAAATTTATAGCTTTAAGTGCCTATATTAAGAAATTAGAAATGTCGCAAGTAAACGACCTAATGCTTCACCTGAAAGCCTTGGAAAAAGAAGAAGAAGGCAAACCAAAAGTCAGTAGACGGGAAGAAATAATAAAGATTAGGGCAGAAATTAATGAAATAGAAACACACACACACACAAAAAAAAATCCAAAGAATTAATGAAACAAAGAAATGGTACTTTGGAAGGATAAACAAGATTGGTAAACCCTTAGCAATTTTGACCAAAGGAAATTGAGAAGAAACAAAAATTAATAAAATCAGGGATGAACAAGGTAACATCACAACAGATTTCAGAGGAATTCAAAAAATCACAGGGACATACTATAAAAGCATATAGTCCACAAGGTATGAAAATCTGAAAGAAATGGATGATTTCCTTGATTTATATGACCTACCTAAATTAAATGAAGATGAGATTAATCAATTAAATAGACCTATAACAAGCATGGAGATCAGAACAGTTATCAGTAATCTCCCAACTGAAAAAATCCCAGGCCCAGATGGATTCACTGCTGAATTTTACCAGAACTTCAAGGAAGAGCTAACACCATTGCTTCTTAAGCTTTTCCAGGAAATAGAAATAGAAGGAATTCTACCAAACTCCTTCTATGAGGCCAGCATCACCCTGATACCAAAACCAAGCAAAGATAGAACAAAAAAAATAATTCAGACCAATCTCCCTCATGAACATAGATGCAAAAATTCTCTACAAAATATTGGCAAACAGAATACAAGATTATATCAGAACGATCATTCACCCTGACCAAGTAGGCTTTATCCCAGAGATGCAGGGATGGTTCAATATATGCAAATCTATAAATGTAATACATTATATAAATGGGTTGAAGGACAAAAATCACATGATCATCTCATTAGTCGCAGAGAAAGTGTTCGACAATATCCAACATCCCTTCATGATAAAAGTCTTACAGAGATTGGGAATAGAAGGAACATATCTCAATATCATAAAAGCTATTTATGACAAGCCTACAGCCAACATATTACTAAATGGGAAAAAACTAGAAGCTTTTCCACTAAAATCAGGAACAAGACAATGGTGTCCTCTGACCCCACTTCTATTTAATATAGTTCTGGAAATCTTAGCCACAGCAATAAGGCAAGGATCACACATAAAAGGGATACAAATTGGAAAGGAAGAGATCAAGTTATCATTATTTGCAGATGGCATGATTCTATACATAAAGGAGCCTAAAAACTCTACTAGCAAACTGTTAGCTGATGGATACCTACAGCCATGTAGCAGGATACAAAATAAATACACAGAAATCAGTAGCCTTCATATATCCTAACAACAATCACACAGAGGATTAAATCAGAGAATCACTCCCATTCACAATTGCATGAAAAAAAAAAAGTACCTTGGTATAAACCTAACCAAGGAAGTAAAGAATCTATATAATGAGAACTTTAAAACTCTCAAGCGAGAAATTGCATAAGACACTAGAAAGTGGAAAAACATCCCTTGTTCCTGGATTGGAAGAATCAATATTGTGAAAATGGCAATCTTAGCTAAAGCAGTCTAGATATTTAATGCAATCCCTATCAAAATTCCAAAGACGGGGTTATAGCATTTGACTGCAAAATTCCAAAGACATTCTTCATGGAAATAGAAAAAACAATCCAAAAATTCATTTGGAATCACAAAAAACCTAGAATATCTAAAATAATACTGAGCAGCAAAAATAAGGCTGGTGGTATCACCATACCTGATTTTAACCTATACTACAGAGCCATAGTATCAAAAACAGTGTGTTACTGGCACTAAAACAGACATGCAGATCAATGGAATAGAATTGTGGACTCAGATGTAAGTCCAGGTAGATGTAGCCACCTGATATTCAATAAAAATGCCAAAAATATTCACTGGAGAAAAGACAGCCTCTTCAGCAAATGGTATTAGGAAAACAGGATATTCATATGTAGAAGGATGAGAATAGATTCTTCTCTCTCTCCATGCAGAAGAATTAAGTCCAAATGGATTAAAGACCTTAACATCAGACCTGTAATTGTGAAACTGATAGAAGAAAAAGTAGGGGAAACCCTTCAACATATTGGTCTTGGCAAAGACTTTCTGAATACAATCCCAATTTCTCAGGCAATAAAACCACAGATTAATCACTGGGACCTCATGAAATTACAAAGAATTTGCACTGCAAAGGACACAGTAGATAAAGCAAAGAGGTAACCTACAGAATGGGAAAAAATCTTCTCCAGCTATACATCTGATAGAGAATTAATATCTAGGATATACTAAGAACTCAAAAAGTTATATAATAAGGAATCAAATAAGCCAATCAAAAATTGGGCTATGGGGCTGGAGAGATGGCTTAGTGGTTAAACGCTTGCCTGTGAAGCCTAAGGACCCCAGTCGAGGCTCGGTTCCCCAGGTCCCATGTTAGCCAGATGCACAAGGGGGCGAATGCTTCTGGAGTTCGTTTGCAGAGGCTGGAAGCCCTGGCGTGCCCATTCTCTCTCTCTCCCTCTATCTGTCCTTCTCTCTGTGTCTGTCGCTCTCAAATAAATAAATAATAATATAAATTTAAAAAAATGGGCTATGGAACTAAATAGAGAGTTCTCAAGGAAGAAATACTAATTGCATATAAGTATCTAAAAAATGTTCTACGTCACTAGTCATCAGGGAAATGCAGATTAAAACTACATTGAGATTCCATCTCACTCCTGTCAGATTGGCCACCATCATGAAAATAAATGATCATAAATGTTGGCGGGGATGTGGAAAAAAAGGAACCCTTCTACACTGCTGGTGGGAATGCAATCTGGTCCAGCCATTGTGGAAATCAGTGTGGAAGTTCCTAAAACAGCTAAAGATTGATCTACCATATGACCCAGCTATAGCACTCCTAGGCATATATCCTAAGGACTCATCTCATTTACTGAGAAGTATGTGCTCAACCATGTTTATTGCTGCTCAATTTATAATAGCTGGGAAATGGAACCAGCCTAGATGTCCCTCAACTGATGAGTGGATAATGAAGATGTGGCACATTTATACAATGGAGTTCTACTCAGCAGTAAAGTAAAATGAAGTTATGAAATTTGCAGAAAAATGGATGGATCTGGAAAGGATTATGCTAAGTGAGGTAACCCAGGTCCAGAAAGCCAAGCGCCACATTTTTCCCTCATATGTGGATCCTAGCTTCAGATGATTGGGCTTCTGCATGAGAATGAAAATACTTAGTAGTAGAGGCCAGTAAGTTAAAAAGGAGATACAAAGGGAAGAGAAAGGAAGCGAGGAGTGTATTTAATAGGTTGGTATTGTATATATGTAAGTACAATGATTGAGATGGGGAGGTGATATGATGGAGAATGGAATTTCAAAGGGGAAAGTGTGGGGGGAGGGTAGTACCAAGGGATATTTTTTATAATCATGGAAAATGTTAATAAAAATTGTGAAAAGATAAAAAATTAAATTAAATAAATTTTTAAAAAAGTAAAATAAAATCTAAGATACTGAGGCAAATAAAATACTTAAAGTAAAAAAATGAAAAAAGAAAACACAAAATAAAGAAATTCAGAAGGACTTGAGAAAATGGAAAGACCTCCCATGCTCCTGGATAGGCAGAATTAACATTGTGAAAATGACAATCTTACCAAAGGCAACGTACAGATTTAATGCAAGACCAATAAAAATGCCAACATTGTTCTTCACAGAGATAGGAAAAATGATCTCAAAGTTCATATGGAATGGCTAAATGACTTGTATATCCAAGTATCTCCATAGCAAAAGAAACACCTCTGGAGGCATCACCATACCTGACCTAAAGGTATCTTACCAAGCCATAGTAACAAAATACAGCATGGTACTTGCAAAAAAAAGCAGGATTATAGAGCAATGGAACAGAATTGAGGACCTGGACTTTGGGTCAAGTAACTACTGCTACTTGATATTTGTCAAAGGCCCTAACAATGTAGGCTGAAAAAAAGGACAGCATCTTCAACCAATGGTGCTGGATAAACTGTATAACCATATGTGAGAAAATGAATCTTGATTCACACATCTTGCCATGCACAAAAATCAAGTCCAAATGGATCAAAGACCTCAATATAAGACCTTAAATTTGGTTACTACTGGAAGAAAAAATAAGAAAAACTTTCCAGGTTATAGGAATGGGAAAAAACTCATTATCTTTCTCATCACCCTTGTGCTGATATCAGCTTAACTAAAAAGGCCTTTCTCTTGCTCATTTCCGCAATTCCTCTGTGGTTTCAGGTGGGGCCAGAGTGGATTAAAATCAAATGCTAAAACAACTACCTTTGCTTAGAGTTAAAGATGCTATACGAATATATATTTAAAGGGCAGGAGAGATGGCTTAGTGGTTAAGGCGCTTGCCTGCAAAGTCTAAAGACCCAGGTTTGATTTCCCAGTACCCATGTAATCTAGATGCACAAGGTGCTGCATGAGTCTGGAATTTGTTTGCAATGGCCAGAGGCCTAGAGTGCCTATTCTCTCTCTCTCTCTCTCTCTCTCTCTCTCTCTCTCTCTCTCTCTCTCTCTCTCTCTTTCACTCTATGTCTAGCTAAATAAATACATACATACATACATACATATATATATATATATATATATATATATATATATATATATATATACACACACACACACACACACACACATATATATATTTAAAAATAGAGCTGGAGAGATGGTTTAGTTGTTAAGGCACTTGCCTTTGAAGCCTAAGGACATGGTTCAGTTCCCCAGATCCTGCATAAGCCATGGCACGAGCATCTCGAGTTCATTTACAGTGGCTAGTATGCCCATATTCATTCTATTTCTCTCTTTCTATCTCATTCTCTCATAAATAAAAAAAATGCTTAAAAACAATATACTTTTACATCGATTTTTTTCCACATGGGCAATTTTAAAATAGGAAGCAAAATGCTTTTTCCCATTTAGACAAACAATTATAGTTCTATTTATTGACTAAAGTTTTTTCTTCTTAAATTATGCACTATGGGGCTGGAGAAATGGCTTATCAGTTAAGGCATTTGCCTGCAAATCCAAAGGACCCAAGTTCTATTCCTCAGCACCCACATTAGCCAGATGCAGAGTGGTGCATGCGTCTAGCTTTTGTTTGCAGTGGCTGGAGGCCCTGGCTCTCCCATTCTCTCTCTCTCTCTCCCTCTTTCTCTCTGTCAAATAAATAAACAAAAATAAAAATATTTTTAAATATGCACTATAATACTATGACAGATAGTAAATGTTCATTTGATTTGCAATACAATATTATAGAAATGTCTAGGAGACATTTAAAAACATGTCACAGTGAGTCACCAGAACCCTGTTTTAAATTAAAATACAACCAGGAAAGACTTAAAATAACCTAATATAAGCTCTTAAAATTAGTCCAAGTTCTATAGCAATCAAACAAATCTTCAAGAAAATGTCATAATCAAAATACCAAGAAATTTTGTAGCAGATTTATTTGCCTTTGCCCCACTCTTTCCTTAATGTAGCTCAGTGTGGTAAAAAGAAATATAGTTATGCTTTATTTTCCAAGTGCTATAAGGAACAGAACAGATACTAATTCAGTCATTTTAATTGACTGTGTGATATAAAGAAACTGGTTCATATTTTCATGAGTGGAAGTCCAGTCAATATATTTCAGTCTGAAAAGGGCTGCTAAAGACAGAAGTAGGTAACATAGAATAGAAAAGCTGAAGGAAAACAGCAGATAGGTAGACTTCAGGGACAAAAGATTATAGAACATTGTAAGATATCCTGTAAGACAAAGTATGTTGGGCTGAAACTCATAGGACATTTAAATGTAGCCATATGTATGAGCAGAATTTTTTTTTAAGCACACAAGCAAACCAATTATTAAGACATGTTCAGGGCTGGAGAGATGGCTTAGCGGTTAAGCGCTTGCCTGTGAAGCCTAAGGACCCCGGTTCGAGGCTCGGTTCCCCAGGTCCCACGTTAGCCAGATGCACAAGGGGGCACACGCGTCTGGAGTTCGTTTGCAGAGGCTGGAAGCCCTGGCGCGCCCATTCTCTCTCTCCCTCTATCTGTCTTTCTCTCTATGTCCGTCGCTCTCAAATAAATAAATAAAAAATTAAAAAAAAAAAAGACATGTTCAGAAATCTAGAAAAGGCCAGAATCTTTAACTAGCATGATTCAGAATAGCATGGTTCAGAACAGCATAATTAATTACTGAAAGTCTTCCCTTCCAGTCTATAAACAATCAGAAGAGGTGAGTGCTTTTAAAAATGCTTGAGTTTGAAGAACAGATATAAAGTGCCACAAAGAAATAGGAAAACTGATCCTATCTAAAAGAACAAAATAAGCTGGGTGTGTTGGCGCACGCCTTTAATCCCAATACTCGGGAAGCAGAGGTAGGAGGATCACCGTGAGTTTGAGGCCACTCTGAGACTCCATAGTTAATTCCAGGTCAGCCTGGGCTAGAGTGAGACCCTACCTTGAAAAACCAAAATAAATAAATAAAAAATAAAAGAACAAAATAAATTACCAGGAACCATTCTTGAGTCATACAAATGAAAAGGATGTTCTGTAGTAGAAACTGAATTTTTTTTAAAAAATTAAAGTATGCTAGACAATAATTCAAAAGATATAAAGTATGTTTTCCTATAAAGGTAACTATCAATAAAATAAATATTATTTTAAATTTTGTTTGTGATATCAGTTATTTTAAATTTAATTTCATGAGAGAAGATAAATACTGATTATATTAGTTACTTTTTTCATTGTTATGACAAAAATACCTAACAAAAACAAGATTAGGAAGGAAAGTTTATTTCAGCTTATAGTTTAAGGGGTTATAGTCCATCAGAATGGAAAGCACGGTGCGAGGAGCATGACATAGCTGTCACATGCAGCCCCAAATCAGAAAATAAAGCAATAACTGCTGGTGCTTGCCTTGCTTTCATCTTTCTATACTGTCCAGGACCCAACACTGTAGAATGGTATCACCCTCATTTATGGTGGTTTCTCCCACCTCAATTGACCTAATCTAGAAAATCCCTTAAAGACATGCCAAAGTATTAATTTTCATTGTATATCTATGTACTTTCAAGTTGACAACAGAGAATAACCATGATACTTACAAATATGGTTTGTCACTGAATATTATCCATTCATCTGTTGATGGGGATCTAGATAGTTTCCACTTCCTTGCTATTGTGATTAGTCCAGCAATAACATAGGTGGACAAAGTATTTCTGTCATGGTGTAGAAAGTCTGTTGGGTATATTACCATGACTAGTCTGATTTCCAGATTGGCTGTACCAGTTTATACTTCCACCAGCAGTTGATAAGGACTCTTATTTTCCTTAATCTTTGGGGTTGTCATAAGGAAGCTAGACTCACCTAAAACAATATGTAACATTTAATTTAAAATGAATAACAGCCCTAAATGTAAGACTTAGATGTTAAAATATCTTTGAAAAATATAAAGAAATAATTGTGCAATACTGGATTTGACAATGATTTGTTGAATGAACACACACATACAAGACACAAAAGGACAAATAACATATGAGCTCACTCTTGAAGAAGCTAAAAGGTTGAACTCAAATATTGAGAATATAGTAACAGTTATCTGAAGCCAGAGAAAGTAGAGGGGGAGGGGGGAAATGATTGATGGGTAATAAGTTGCAATTAGATAACATTAAAAAAATATTATATGCTATTCCAAAACAGCATTACTGTAGACAAGGACAATGTATTACATAGCTCAAATGCCAAGCAAAATTCCATGTAATTATTTCTTTATATTTTCTCTATATTTTTAAATATTTTTTCAAAGATATTTGAAGCTATATGTCTTAGATTTAGGCCTTTGATTCATTTTAAATTAAATGTTACATGTTGTTTTAGGTAAGAGTTCATTTCTACAGCTACATAATGTATATGTGTACAGAAGATTCACATCATTAATATATATAACTGTTATGTTTTATATATAAACTAAAAAATATTAAAAATATGTCATTAAATTTTGAACTAGGGTTTATGACTATTCTATAATGTCCACATGCATTCTAAAAACCTAATGAGAGTCCATAATAATAATTTATATAACTCATAATTTCTAAAGTTCAGGAATTAAGGAGTTGACTAATTGTATTTATATAACATAAATAAACCTATTTTAGAAATATTAGTTTGTATAAATGTACATAGTATATTCCTGGAGAAAAGATTAGTGATAGAAATTCAAAGTAGACTATCATATTATATATATATATATTCAGAGGAATTGTTTAAAGCTGAAGACTTTGGTAAAGACAGTGATATTGAGAATGGAAACTGGTAAGACATGCATTTCCCTTCTACTTTTTATTTTTTAGTACTAGAGAAGCATCTGTTTATCTTAATTTGGAAAGGAAATAATTGTGATATTCTTCTAGCCATGGGCTATATATTCCTGTTCAAATCTTCGGCTTTTTTCTTGAATTTTCTGAGTGGCAATGTTTCTTTGAGTTGAATTTTTCATTTTTCTAATATTATCTTCAAAAACATTTTGTTAGGAGAATAGTAAACATTTTCACTAAAACCATTGTCCTACCTGATGTTTGCAAATAATGCGAACCTACTGCCTTTAGTAAAATACTCCACAGAACACTAGTAGACTCTGAATCCATGCCTCTAATCATGTGTTTTCTAGTAATTACCAGTTTCTTAGTAATTATGGATAAGTGTATAGGTTGGAGTTCGAAATACATCAAATTATTGCAATTAAGTTACTCATATTGGTTTACAGAAAACTTTCCATTAGTTGTATGGATAATTCATATTATCCTTAAGCTAGTTATCATTCAAGAACTGAACATTAATGTTAGACATAAAATCTATACATAAGCAAGCAAAGTTATAGTGGGTGTTCAAACCAATTGTGACTTTGGAAGTTTCCAATAATTATAATTAAAGGCTTTTGTCTTTGTATTCCTGACAATAACATTCATTTTGGTATTAGCACAAGTACACCTTGCTGCCTTAAATGACTTACATAATTGTGGCAACTTTGTTTTTATACTGATGACTGCAAAAGAAAACTGTTTTCAATGACAAATAAAGGGAGACTACAATAATCCTATGAAGCATTACATTGGTACATGAGTCATAAATAAGCCTATAAACTTAAAAAAAAATGATGCTTAAGAGTAATTGCCTGTGTTAGAGCAAAGTAAACAAAATGACCTGGGGGCGGGGAGCATCAAGCTTTTAGTATATACATTTTCAATATAAACTGTGACCAGTTAGTTTTTTTTTTTGTTGTTGTTGTTTACCATAACAAGATGAATAATGTCCTTCTGAAGGCTTTGGATTTGTTAATTACCAATAACTACCTTAGTTTTCTTTTTATTGTGCACTTTTAAAGAAGAAGAATTAGTTCTACAAGAATGGACTATAAATGTCTCAGGTTTGGAATAGCAAAAATACTGGGTAGCCTTTTATTTTTCTGAGTGTCTCATTCCTTCATATACTGCTAACTATCTATACACATGGGTTATACATTTGAGGATTTTAGTGATTAGAAATTACTCTTTTGGTAGTAGAATCAGACAAGCTTATCTAGAATATCTTTTTTCAGTGACTTACTTTCCAATCCTTAGAAACATACATTAATATCTTTCTTGCCTACTTTTTTCTGGCTCTTCCACTGTAAGATCTAGGTCATTAAACTGTATTTTTCTACAACTTACCTGTCCCTGTCCTTCTCTCTATCCTTTATAGTCTAGCTGATGAAACCAGATATATATATAAAGCCACTATCTAATGATGCTTGAAAATAATTTGATGTTGACACTAATGCCACGGACAGTAAGTATCAGAGCTCAGAGAAAGAATTACTATGTAGGCTGAAGTAATGGGTGGAGACTTCATTGAATTCCAAGTGATTTAGAAGGGGGGAAAATCCTTAGAGATCTAGAAGGATGTGGATTGAGAGCTGAGAGTAAGTGCATAAGGAAAGTGAGTCTAGTGATTTATATTTGTAGACTGAACTAAAGAGTTGGTATGGAACAGGGATAATTATGGGATGGAGTAGAGATGAAGTACATACATGTCTTGTAAACACAGAAAAAAAAATCAGTTTTGTTTACACTACAAATCCCCTATAGTCATAATTCTACAATATTCCAATATCTCATTGTTCACATGATATGGGAAGGTTAGTGTGGTTGTTTGATTCAGGTGTCCCCCATAAACCTAAGTGTTCTGAATGCTAGGTTCCCAGCTGATGGATATTTGGGAATTAATGCCTCCTAGAGGGAGTGTATTGTTTGGGGCCAGCTTATGGGCTTTATAGCCAGTTTCCCCATGCCAGTGTTTGGCACACCCTTCTGTTGCTGTGGTCCACCTACTGTTGGCCAGGGGGTGATGTCCACCCTCTGCTCATGCCATCATTTCCCCCTGGCATCATGGAGCTTCCCCTTGAGCCAGTAAGCCAAAATCAACCTCTTTTTCTCAGAAGCTGCTCTTGGTTGGGTAATTTCTACCAGCAATGTGAACCGGACTGCAACAATTAGCAATAAGTTATGAGTTTTCTAATTCATAGTTAAGTTCTGTTTTCTGCACTCCCAGAAATGGCATTGTTGGACCATATGATATCCACCTTTATGTGGTGCTGTGACCGATAGACCTCAGGCCAGCACATCCACAAGCAAGTGCCTTTAACTGCTTAGCCAGCTTTCTTGCCCCTCAATCTTTCTTTATCAATTTGCAAAATATATAAGTCACTTAGTCACATGTATTGTCCCTTCTTCCCTCCCTGCCTTCCTCCTTTTCTCTTTTTCTTATTTTCTCTTTTGAGACAGGGTTTTCCTGTATATTTAAAATTAGCTTCAGACTTGCTTTGCAGTATGGAGTATCCTAAATGCTGGAGTTATAGCTGTGTACCACTATAACCTCATTTTTATGTTATCTTTGTTAATGCATATTAACAGCATATACCCATATGTGGTTTAACTAAATTGGATGCTAGATCTCTTTTCATTTTTATGAGCAATCCTAACATTGTTCTCCATAATGTCTGTAATTTAAATTCCCCCCAATAGTGTCTGAGACTTCCTTCTTTCCAACATGCTCCTCATACATTTTATCTTTTTAATTATAGCTATTCTTACCAGGATGTGGATTTTAATTTCCATTTTTGATTATTAAGTGATGTTTACCATTTTCATTCTTCTTTTGGAAGTGTCTATTCAGGTCATTGGCTTATATTTAATTGGATAATTTGGAAGCATTATTAAGTTTTTTGAGTTTCACACCTGTTCTGATCATGAGTCCTTTGTTAGATGAGTAGTTGAAAGTAATTTGCTCTATTTTGCAAATTGTATGTTCACTCTATTGATGTGTTTTCAGCTATGAATAAACAGTTTATAATTACTATTACAACAGAAAGTTTTAACATTTTGTGGAGCTGGGGATTGAATGTATGGCCTTGCAACCCTTTGGCAAAAGCTCTGTAGCTAAAACCACATCCTCAATCTTTTAGACACTTTTCTTCTGAGATTCAGGAAAGCCTCTTAACTTTAAGTCCCATAAAGTCAAAACACAAGTTACATACTCCAAAAATATATTGGAAGACAATAAACATTACTATTCCCAAATGGAAGGAGGAAGACACAGATAAAACTGGACCAGAGTAGGTAAAAAAAAAACAACTCAGAGAGCAAATACCATATCTCATAGCTTCATGCTGGGTTTATGGGACTTATAATGACTTTATCTGGGCTTCCAAAGGATTGCATAGCTCTGCCTCTCCAGCTCTACTGCTTGTAGCACAAATGGTCTCCACTCTTTTGAGACAGATCTACTCTGAGACTGCAGCTTTCATTGGCAGATGTCCCATGGCCCTGGCATTTTCAGCATCCTGGGGTCTCTATGGCAACTTAAGGCTCACACTCACAGTTTACTCTGCTGTTCTCAGGGTCTCCTTACAGGTATTTTGACCCTGATATATAGATTTAGCAAATGCTTCTGGAAGGCTGTTAGAAAAATGCTCTATGACCTCCTCTATCTAGCATCTTTCATGAACAAAAAACTATATGTGGTTGATACTGCCAAGTTTTGGTGCCAGCAGTGGATGGAGTCATAGCAGCCTCCATGTGCTGACTCTGGGGATCAGGGAACTCTTTTAGCATTCTCCCTTCTGGCCTTATCAAAATAATTCTCACTATTACAACCTAGAACTTTCCATGAGTGGGGTTTGGCCCTCAACACATCTTTCCTACTGTTTCAATGATTCTTTTTAATGTTGCTTATTTCCTTAATAATTACAACTAATTTATTTGGAACTTTGAACTTGCTCACATTTTTTTTCTGGTCAAACATCACATTTTTCACATCTTTCAGCCCTGTATTTTACTTTGATTCATTACAGACCTGAATCAGAGCAGTTAGCAACGACCGTGCCTTATAAAAGTAAATCCAAATTGTATAAAATAAAACTATATAAGCTATGAAAAGTTACTGCCATACTAGATTTTAAAACTAAACATTAGCATAGAAATTAAATTTAAAACTGTAAACTCAAACACAGGTATCACTCAAGTTAAAAAGTTCAGCAGATGTTCTACCAACACAATGATTAACAAGAATTTGGGGAAATAAATAATTTTCCTTGTTGGTATGATGGAATGTATCAGATTTCCACATCTATGAGAAAAAGGTACATATCCTATATTTAAAAAAAATTGTCCTATGACAGTTATTTTGGTGAAATATTTTCCTTCACTAAGTCATAAGCAGAATAATTGTATGTACAGTTGTAAATAATGTAACTTCCTCCAACTTACCTTTGGTCAATAATTTTTTTTTACTATTTCTTTAATTGGTAGGCTTATAGGTATATTTTCATCATTTTAATATGAGTTACATTTATTTATTTATTTATGAAAGAAATAGGAAGAGAGAGAGAAAAAGAAAGAGAGAAACAGAGAGAATAAGCATGCCAGGGCCTCCAGCCACTCCAAACAAACTTCAGATGCAAGTGTCACCTTGTGCATCTGACTTGAGTACTAAGGAGTTGAACTTGGGTCCCTAGGCTTTGCAGGCAAATGCCATAAACACTGAGCAATCTCCCTAGGCCCTGTTATAAACTTAAAAAAATATTTTATGTTCATTTATATATGTGAGAAAGAGACAAAGAGGAAGAATGAGAGAGAGAATGGGCACTCCAAGGCCTGTAGCTGCTGCAAATGAACTCCAGATGCATGTATCACCTTGTGCTTATGGCTTATGTGGGTCTGGGGAATCAAACATGGATCCTTTGGCTTTGTAGATAAGTGCCTTAACCATGAAGCCATCTTTCTAGCCCTATTATAAACTTTTAAATTAAAGGTTAATTATCTGAACTACCTTCAAATTGAATTCCTTGGAATGTTTTGATTCTTTTGGTGGTGCTGCTATCAATCTTACTAACATTAATATTTGTTTTAGAATTTTTTTTAGATATATGTATTATATAAATTTGTTGGTGATTACTCCTCTTCACTTTATCTTTAACATTTGAAGACTCTACCTTATTTTTCATTTCATCTTTATCACCACCAGATTCATCTGACAGAATTTCAAAAAATTGGTATATCTTGACCTTCCTTTTAATTCCAGAATTACTTTTTATTTCCTTTGCTAGAGTTTTGTTTTGAAGTTTGCCAGAATGCATTGGATGCATTTAGAAATACAAGATCCTATTTATTAACTCATAATATATATTGGACCATATGTGTATGTGTATATATGTATGTATGTATGTATGTATGTATGTATGTATACCTTGAAAATGCTGTTTAAATGGCATTGGTACAACTTTTTAAATTTTTTCCATTTATTCCCTCTTTATATTTTGGAAACTTTCTTTACTAAGAAAAAAGACACTGAATTGAACCATAGTCTTCTTTAAAGAAAGCACTGTGCCTGCTCTGTTGCAAAGCAATATGTATAGATTTCCCAGTTCATTTTATTTTCTCTTACAATTAAGGAAGGGTACCTTTTCGATTTGAGAAAGTTTCTCTTCCTTTCCTTGCATAATTGTAAATGTCTCTGTTTGGACGGAAGATGTTTGTCACCTTCTTTAGCCTTTCTTTTTCCTGTTGTCTTAGACAATGAGACTCTTTTTTTCTTCTTCCTTGTTGTTCTTCTCAGTCATCATCATAGTTCTCCTCACTCTTCTCATAGGGACTGAACAATCCTGGTTCTCACTTATGGGCTGGGTGGGCATTCCCTTTTTTATAACAGAAATGTCCCAAGAAAACAAGCTGTGGAATGGTGCTGCTAGGCACCACAGCCCCAAATGGTTCTGGAAGGAGATGTAAGACTTTGCCAAGAAGGTGTGGGGGCTGCTCTCCAGTGAGACATCTGTATATCTGGTCCTCAAAGTCAGAAAAATTTTCAAAATACTTTGATATAGAAAGAAAACACCCTCTCAGCCTGGGTACAAACAAATCCCTTGAGTTGGTAAGAGAATATTTGAAAATTACAAGTCCAAAAATTGTTAATTGTGAGTCAATCATTCCCCCAATACAGTTAAAAATACAAGACTCCCCACTGTCAACATTTATATATGTCATGGATGTGTATGTAATAATGAAAGGAAAACAAAAGTGCATATTGGAAATAAATAAGTACAAAATCTAAATTTCTAAAATAGAGATCCTAGGACAAGAACAATTCAAGGCTACATGATACAAACCTAACATTTCAAACTTTTAAAAATATATTCATATACTGGCTTAGATGGAATCACTTTTGTCTTAACCACTTGTATTTGTTTCTGTTTACAATAACCCCCATAAACTCATGTGTTTAATATGTAATCCCCAGTGATGGTGCTGTTTGGGAAGTTTATGGAACCTTTAGGAGGCAGAGCCTTGCTGGAGGGAAGTGTGTCACTAGAGACAGGCTTTGAACTTTTCTAGTTATTTACCCTTTGATGTTTTCTTTATATATACTTCCTCCTTCCTGATGTAATGATGTGATGCCACTTTCCTGCTCCTTCTGTGTTTTCTCCTCCGTGATGGACTCTATCCTCTGGAAATGTAAGCCAAAATAAGCTTTACTTCCCTAAGTTGATTTGGTCAGGTATTCACTCTCAGTGATAAGAAAATAACTGATACAGAAAATTTGTACCATGAGTGGGACCATTGCTGTGCCAAAACAAACCATGTGGTTCTTGGTCTTTTAAAACTGGTTTGTGGGAGGATTATTAAGTTTTCGGAATTTTGTATTCTAAAAGTCTTATAATGCTGTAAACAAAGCTTAATGGGCCATTCTGGTGGGAGTTTGGGAGACTAGAAGACTAATAGAAAAGACAACTGAGAAGGTTTGGCTCATGATGAAGTTTCAGCAAGGAAAAAGGACTTTAATGGGAATGGGGCTAGAACCAGTTCATGTTATATTCAAACAAGAATATGAAGAATATGTCGCTGGGGAAATTGCTTAATGGTTAAGGCATTTGTTTGCAAGCCCATACTCTGTTTCTCTCTGCCTCTTCCCCTCTCTATTTCTCTTAAATAAAATAAAATAAAGGCATGAACCACCATTCCTGAAAATTAAAAAAAAAAAATTGATCACATTTGAGAGTTTCAGTGAGGTTGAATTTAAAAGGAATACACTAATGTGTTTTGTGCAGTAAATTCAAGGCATAATTACATTGAGCCTATGGTATAGCTTCTTTTATATTCCCTGATTCATATATATATATATATATATATATATATATATATATATATAGTAAAAGAGAGCAAAATGTAGATCCAGAAGATAGTCAAAATACAAAATTTTCATAGAAAGAAATGTAAACAAGCTTAAACTTACAGACACAGAAATTAAAATGCTTAGGCTTTACTTGTTAAAGACATTACTTATCCACTGTTGTAGAAAACTTAACTTGTGTACAAAGGGGAAGTAGGGATTATGTCCTGAGTATAAACCCAATCTACTGAAGGTTCAAGATAGTAAGAATGAAAATTCTTTTGAAATGAAAAGACCTGAAGAGAGAATGCAGTTCTCTGTTCCCTAAGGTTAGTTTACATAGGCTGTTAAAGGTTTTTTCTATTGGCACCAAGCCTCATTCCAATATGATAGCAGAATTTTGCAGCATCACCCACATGAGAGCTTTAGAAGAAGGAAAAATGTGAATGGGATATTTCACCATGGTTCTAGAGAGCCACCATGGATAAATTGTATGAGACAAAGTCACAGTTCCTGTACAGAGACACTGTGAAGCCACTGAGTGAAGCTGTGAAGGTGGACCTTAAGTTTCAATGGAGAACATAGGACGTTAGAAATGCCAGGACCATGAAGTGGTCCCTAAAAAAAGCTTCAAACTTAGGGTAGTTTCTCACCAGCAAAGAAGGTACAGGCAGCACAGTTAGGGGGGATGACTATCCAAGCCTTTTGCATCCCACAGGATTTCATCATGAGTTCCAGATACCAAATGTGGAAACTTGGAGCTATAGTATTTGGTATTTGTCCTATTGGGTTTTGATCTTTCTTTGGTCCAATTATTCCTTACTATGTCCCCCTCAGTCCCTTCTTGAATAAAGGATATTTGTGCTATTATATGTTGGAAGTATATATCTTGTACTATGATTTTATATGACTCACAGTTGAGAATACAATGCATCTCAGAGAAGACTTTGTGCTTTTAAATTTGGACTGAAAAGGGTTATGGGGATTTTTTATGTTGGACTGAATGCATTTTGCATCATGAGATATCTCTGAGTCTATGTCTATGGGGACCAATGGCAGAATGTAGTGATTTACATGTCATATGTCTCCCATAGGCTCATGTGCTTGAATCTTTAATGCCCAGTGAGTGGTTGTGGTAGTTGGAATATACATTCACTGTTTTGTCAGTTTGTAGTTTGCATCTGCAACCACCTGGCTGGCGGCAGTGTCACTAGTTAGATTTTAAGGTTTGGTGGTTGGTTTGGGATTTCAATTTAAAGATATGCAAAGTATGCTAGCTGGAGTTCCTGAAGTGTGCTGTGCTGTGTGGCTTTTGGTTTGTGCTTCTCTCTCCCTGCTTGGACCTGTGAAGGCAGGCCAGCTTCTTCTGCCATTATGGAACTTCCCCTGGATCTAGAAACTTCAATAAATCCCTTCCTCCTTAACTGTGCCTGATCTGAAATTTCATCTCAGCAAACCTGAAGCTGTCTGCTACAGAAGTTGGTACCAGGAATGGGGTGAGTGTACTTGACCATGTGGATATTGCTCTTTTGGAACCTTTATTTTTGAGGAATGGCCATGGACTTGGTATTTATAACTGAAGATGCCTTCTGGAGTGGTAAGCCAAGTTTTATGGACTATTCTGATAAGAGTTTGAGATTGTTAAGTGAAGACAGTACTGAACTTCGAAGCTTGGCTTATGAGCATTCTAAGGGGAAGGAAAGATTATGACGGACTTTGTGGGAACTGGGATACTGGCATAAGGGCTGGCTATTTCCTGCTGCACAGGCCCAGAGAGTTTAATCAAGGTTAAATTTGTAATGGAATGATGTGTTTGACTAGAGATATTGGACTGAAATATTTAAGATTTTAAGTTGGAAACCTCAAACAAGTTAAAATTATAGGCACTGAGACTAGTCTTAGGTTAATAAACCTGCTATTGTCAAACACATTAGCAACCTTAAGGAAGAGGGCCCAAATCCTTTATATTAAAACAATGGAACGGATACCTGACGAAAGACTATCATAGAAATACAGACTCTTTTGGAAAGAGTTGACTGGAAAAGGAACCTTCTTTTCAATGTTAGGAATTATTTTCTCCCTGAATTAAGAATATGGATATGTCCTGAATACTTGGTATTCATTTCAGAAGCATGAAAAATGCAAGGAGTGTTCATGAATTGCACACAGTTCTAGGAGCCGCTGCTGAGATACAGAATAAGGTAGGGTATGATGCCCTGATAGGCTGGAAGAGCCTTTGGAAGATGGGCCATGATTTGCAAGAACACCTGAAGATGTTTTGCATATACTAGGACTATGTAAGGGCTACCCTAGAGTGCACTGTTGTCCTAGCATAGAAGTGTTACCTGGCTACTCTGCTCAGCTGGAAGGGCTGAATTGGAAAATCTGGAGACTGTCAGTCTCTGGTTATATTGAACTTGAACTGCAGAAGTTTGATGTGTGATGGTGGTTGAGTTTACATTGTTTTAATCTTTCCTTGGTATGCATTATATCAATTGAAAATGTTTACTCTGTGCCTTTATAGGTTAGAAGTATTTCACTTGTTTGACTTTACAGGACTTACAAGCTTAAATTGGTCAAGACTGTGGGGACCTTTGAAATCGAACTGAGTACAATTCACATGGTGTAATGGTTATAAATCTGTTTGGGGTCAGGGGTGGAATGTGGTAGTTTAACTAGAGGGTCCCAAATATCTTCACTGTTTTATTAGTTTGTAGTTTGCATATGCAGCCACCTGGATGGAGGCAGTGTCACTGGACAGATCTTAAGTTGTGGTGGTAGGTTTGAGATTTCATTCTAAAGATATGCAAAGTGTGCCTAGCTGGAGTTCCTGAAGTGTGCTGTGTTGTGTGGCTTTTGGATTTTAGGTTTGTGCTTCTCTCTGTGCATTTGGTCCTGTAAAAGCAGGCCAGCTTCTTCTACCATTATGGGATTTCCCCTGGATCTGTAAGCTTCAATAAATCCCTTCCTCCATAATTGTGCCTGGTCTGGAAGTTTATCTCAGTGAATCTGAAGCTGTCTGCTACAGTTGTGCTGACCAGAAAGGTTATAGAATCTTTAGCAAGTGGTGGCTTGCTTAAGAAAGTTTGTCAGAGACAGTCCCTGAGGTTTTATGACCTTGCTTCACTTCCTTTTTCAATTTCTCTCTACTAACTACCTCCTGATTTGTTGAAGTGACACTGTTTTCCTTCTCTGAGCAGGTAAGTATAAAGGAAAGAGGAATAAGAAGGGTTGATCAGTATATAACAACTTATATTTAGGTAGGAACATTAATTTTTGGTGTGCTATTTTAAATAAAAGTGACAATTCATAACAATAATTTGTTTTGTTTCAAAAAGGAAAAATAATTTTGAAAATTTTCACCATAAGAATGATAACTGAGAAGATAGATATGATTAAACTGACTCAGACAATATACATCTGTGTATATGTGGATTGTGAATGATAGATTTGAAATTTTTAGTTTTATATAATAGCTAAACATAAATTTCATCTTAGAAAATATTTCTCAGAATTTTGATTATGGAGGCTGGAAAGATGGCTCCAAGGCTCAATGTGTTGGTTTATTTTGGATTAATTCCCTACCCACTCATGTGAACTGGACAGGTGTTCATATTCAGTGGAAAAGATTATGGTATATCCATAAAATATAAACAAATAAGTTAATTTTGTTTAAAAAAAGAACAGTGACTACAGTAGATAAAAATTTCTTTCCAGAGAGACATAGAAATGTTTGGTCATTTCTTTGTTGTGCTACCTGAGAATACGAATATCTCACTTCATCATTTTCTTTCCAAATTTGCCAAATGATATTAGAAGAAACAAGTCAATCTTATTACACTCACTTTAAGAGAGAGAAAAAAAAAACTGTCAAAGATGTAATTTATGTAGTCTCCATATTTTTTTCTTGACAATATCCATAATTGTAAACAATATACCATGGTAATTCCTTACTTCTTCCCACTCTCTCCTTTGAAACTACACTCCTCTCCAATGTTTTGATCATGAAGTTTCATTGTATTTTTTCAAAGGCCTTTTTTGTGTCTATCTAAATGATAATGCAGTTTTTGTATTTCATTTTATGTATGTGGTGTATTAAATTGACAGATTTCTGTATGTTGTACCACCTCTGTGTTCCTGGGATGAATCCCACTTGATCAAGGTGGATCATGCTTTTGATGTGTTGTTGAATTCTGTTTGTGAGGATTTTGTTCAGAATTTTTGAGTCTAAGTTCCTCATGGAAATAAGCCTATAGTTTTCTTTTCTTGTGCCATCTCTGCCTAGTTTTGGTATTAGGGTGACGCTAGCTTCTTAGAAGGAGTTGGGGATCTTTCCCTGTTCTCTGATTATATGGCACAGTGAGAAAAATTGATTTCAGTTCTTCCATGAAGGTTTGATAGAATTAAGCTGAGAAGCCATATGGTCCTAGACTCTTGTTTTGGCGGAGGGTTTTGATTATCTTTTAAATCTTGATGGGAATGATTGGTTTGTTTAGGAGGTTAATCTGCTCTGAGCATAGCTTTGGTAGGTGGTATATTTCTAGGAATTCATCCATTTCCTCCATATTATCCAGTTTTGTGGAGTAGAGGTTTTTGAAATAAGTCCTAATGATTCTACCAATTTCACTTATGCCTGTTGTGATCTCTCCTTTTTCATTTCTAATTTTGCAAATTTAAGCCTCTTTTTTTCCTGTTGATCAAATTGGCCAGAGGTTTATCAATCTTGTTTAATTTTTCAAAGAACCAGCTCTTTGTTACATCAATTGTAATTATTTTCTTAGTTTCCAATTCATTATGTTCTGCTCCGATCTTAATTATTTCTTTCTGTCTGGAGCTTTTTGAATTGGATTGGATTCTTCTTGCCTTTCCAGTGCCTTTAGGTGTATCATTAAGTTATTCATTTGGGATCTTTCTGTCTTTGTTATGAGGGCATTTAATGCTACGAATTTTCCCCTGAGGACTGCTTTCACTATGTCCCATAAGCTTTGGTACGATGTGTTCTTATTGTCATTCATTTCTAGAAATTTCACAATTTCATTTCTCTATTTCATCCACTATCCATTTATTGTTTCAAATGTGTTGTTCAGTTTCCACAAGCTCATGGGATTCCTCATGCATCATCTGTTGTTAATTTCTAGCATTACAGCATAATAATCTGATATCATGCAGGAAATTATGTTGATCTTCCTAGATACATGGAGGCAGGCTTCATGACCCCATATATATTTTTATAGAAGATTCCATGGGCTACTGAGAAGAAGGTATAGTCTGTGGATTTGGGACAATGTCCATTATTTCTTTCTCTTTCTCTTTTGCATACAGAAAGTCTTCTGATTTTTGGGCATTTATTTTGTATCCGGCTACTTTGCTGAAGGAGTTTATCACCTTTAATAGTTTTGAGATGGTCTCAGTCTCTTATGTATAGCATTATGTCATTTGCAAACAGAGCTAACTTAACTTCTTCCTTTCTAATTTGTATTGTTTTATTTTCTTCTGTGTTATGCAGAAAAATGAAACTCAATCCACACATCTGTCTATGCACATAAATCAAGTCCAAATGGATCAAAGACCTTAATAAAAGACCAGAAGCTTGGCTAGTACTGGAAGAAAAAAATTGGAGGAGTTTTTCATGATATAGGAATGAGATCAGACTTCCTGAACAAAACACCAGTAGCTCAGGAACGTAAACCATCACTCAACCATTGGGATCTCATGAAAAGCTGAAAAGTTTCTTCACTGACAAACATACAATAAGCAGTGCCAATAGAATACCCACAGAATGCAAGAAAATTTTTGCTGTCTGTACAACTACAAAGAACTCAAAATCTTAACAATATAAAGTCAAACAACCCACTCACAAAATGGGGCAAAAAACTGGATTGGCCATTCTCAGAGAAAGAAATACAAATGGCAAACACACACTTAAAAAATGTTCATCATCCCTAATCTTCAGGGTATTGCAAATTAAAACATCTATGAGGTTCCAACTTACCCCAGTAAGGATTACAAACATTAAAAATCAAATGAAAACAAATGGTGGTGAAGTTGTAAAGACATAGGAACCCTCATTCACTCTTGATGGGAATGTACAACCACTATGGAAAGCAATATGGAGACTCGTAAAAAAGTCTGACTATAGAGTTACCAACAGACCCAGTTATTCCCTTACTAGGTGTTTATTCTAAAAGCTCCATTCCTCAGTTCAGAGAGATTTGCTCAACCATGTTTACAGCTGCTCAATTCATAATAGCTAAGAGTTGGAATCAACCCAGATGCCCATCACTAGATGAATGGATAACCAAGATGTGGTATATGGAGAAGGTAGAATAATACACAGCATCAAGGAAAAATGACACAATGAAATCTCAAGGAAAATGGTCAAACCTGGAGCACATCATTCTCAGTGAACTCACACAATCACAGAAAGATAATTGTTGCATGGTATCACTCATCTGTGACTCCTAACCTGAATCTACCCAAGATGCTGACATACCTAATGAGCATCTCGAGGACAAGACAATAAGGAACATGTGCAGGAGGGGAGGGTAAGAGGGTGAGGGACACAAAACTAGACCCCAATGGCAATGGTACCATAAAATTCTGCATCCTAAAACACAGACTAAATGGTTCAACCATCATCAGGTCCTTAGAGGGAACACCTGAATAACAGGGCCCTGTCTCTCTCTCTCTCCTTTTTCTCTCTTTTTTTCTCCCTTTCCCTTTTATATTATCTGTCTTTTTCTTATTTCTTTTCCTTGGTGCCATCCTGTAACTCCCAGTACCATCATGTGGCTTACACCAAAAATGAACTGTTGATCATACAGACTTACAAAGTTTCCCAAAAGAAGACAGATTTCTGTCAGAGTACTTGATGACCCACCAAGGGTTAATTGCAAGACGTTACTGCTGAAGACACCATATGCCATTGGTATGGAACATGGAGTGACTTGGCTGGAATCTGGAATAGAGTCAGACCCCAGACAGTTAGCTCCTCTAGTGCCAGAAGGATCTTCATAGGTGTGTGTGGGGGAAAAATGACCAAATTTATCCAAGCAACTCATGGTATAAGCTACTCATCAGCAAACAACCTGACATGATGCTCACCCAAGTGCAGTAGTGGCACACAACCATGGGGGTAGCCCACTGTTCTTTATTTGGCTAACTGGTCTGCTCAGTTGAATGGAACCTATAGGTGGAACTGGGAAACAATCAGAACCATACACAAAAAATGAGCCCACTCTACATTATCAAGCTCCCACAAACTGTGGGCTACAAGAAGGCCTACACCTATTAAATTCTTTCTAAATAACAATGGTTATCTCATTTCACTGGTGCTGACTTCACTCTCAATTGGAGAATTTGCTTCTCTTTTTCAGATGGATGCCAGTTCTGAGGAGGGAATCAGCCCATCACACCTCAACAGGGCCCCAGCTGAAACCAACAACAATTGGGGAAATGAGCATGAGTTCTGCTTTCTTGGTGAACCTGGTACCAGCACAAAGGTGAAGGAAATAGACCCAGAGAACACTGAACTCCTACCAAAACAAATATCCAGAGACACAGAGGCTCCCAAGACCTCATCACTGAAGCATACCTAAAAGGAACCCAACATGGCTCAGAGAAATTTGCTGAAGAGGGGGTGGAAAGATTGTTATAGCCACATGATGGGTAATTATGCACAGAAACATTGCCTCTTACCCATCACTGACAGCTAACCCCAGAAAGTATTGCCCATATATCCCAAATGAGGATGGTACCTGCAGAGGAGGAAGGACAAAGAGGAGGCTATGGATTTTACCAACATGACTGTATACACACTGTGTGCATAACTAATAAAAAATTAAAATAAAATCACAGTATAATAAAAAATATCAGATATCTCAAATAAATAACCTAGAAATGTATCTAAAGACCTTAAAAAAGATTGAACAAAAAGTATTATATGGGGGCTGGCGAGATGGCTTAGTGCTTAAGTGCTTGCCTATGAAGCCTAAGGACCCCGGTTCGAGGCTCGATTCCCCAAGACCCACGTTAGCCAGATGCACAAGGGGGCACACACATCTGGAGTTCGTTTGCAGTGGCTGGAGGCCCTGGCATGCCCATTCTCTCCCCACCCCCCCTCTCTCTGCCTCTTTCTCTCTCTGTCACTTTCAAATAAATAAATAAAAATAAACAATTTTTTTTAAAAAAGTAGTATATGGAAAGAAATAATTATTTCAGAACAGAAATTAATAAAATGAATACAAACTATAATTAAAATGGTCTAGTAATCAAAGTAATTCTTTGAAAATATAGACAAAATTCAGAAACTCTGCCAAATTTGCCAAAAGAAAGAGAACATACCCTTTAATAAGATTAAAAATGAAAACACAGACATTACAACAGACACCAAACAAATCATGAATATAATAAGGACATACCTTGGTGGTTAAATGTTTGCCAGCAAAGCCTAAGGACCCAGGTTCAATTCCCCAGAACCCTCATAAGCCAGATACATAAGGTGGCACATGTTCTGGAGTTTAATTTCAGTGGCTGGAGGCACTGGAACACCCATTCTCTCTCTCTCATAAATCAATAAATAAAATACTTTAAAAATAAAAAAAAACAATCTATGGAATTGGAAAATATGAAAGAAATGGATGAATTTTTAGTTTCATGTGACCTATCAAAGTTAAGCCAAAATAAGTAAATAATTTATACCATGTAACAAGATAGAAGCAGCAATAAAAACTATCCTGACTGAAAAAAAAAAATTCCATGTCTGTAAGGATTTATTACATCATTTTACCAGTTATTTAGAGAATAACTTAAGAGAAAAGGAAAGAAAGCTTTCAGACTCCATATATGCACCCAGTATTACACTGATGACAAAACCAGATAACTACAACAAAAAAGAAAATTATAGATCAAGCTTCCTGATGAATATAAATGCAAAAATTCTCAATAAGATGTATAGTAGTTTGAATCATATGTCCCCATAAATTTATGACTTCATTTCAGAGATACAGAGATGAAATTAGTAAATATAATTCATTACATAAATGGACAAAAGGGCAAAATCATGGGATCATCTCAATAGGTGCCAAAAAGGCCTTTGACAAAACCTGTTAATAATAAAACACCTGGGGCTGGAGTGGTGGCTTAGCAGTTAAACGCGCTTGCCTGTGAAGCCTAAGGATCCCGGTTCAAGGCTTGTTTCCCCAGGACCCAGTTAGCCAGATGCACAAGGGGGCGCACGCATCTGGAGTTCGTTTGCAGTGGCTGATGCCCTGGCGCGCCCATTCTGTCTCTATCTCTCTCTGCATCTTTCTCTCTGTCGCTCTCAAATATATCAATAAAAATAAACATAAAAAAATTTTAACAAAATAATAAAGCACCTTGAGATTAGGAATAGAGGGAACATATCTCAACATAATAAGGGCTATATATAATAAAACTAGAGCCAACATCATGCTAAATGAAGAAAAACTTGAAGCTTTCCTGTGGTAATTTGAATGAACATCCCCCATAGACTCAGGAGTTTGACTGAAACTTGTAACTTGGGTCTCCAGCTGCCTATCTGACTAGAGGAAGTGTCCTGGGGTGTCTTCTAGAGTCTACCCGAAAGGTATGTTTGAGGTCAGATCTGATTATAGCTCAAAGTATGCAGAGAAGTCTGAGCTGTGGGACCCCTACTTGCTGCAGGTTTGTGATTGTTGCTTTTGGTTTTTGTTGGCTACTTGGTTTTCTCTATGCTTTGATTTATGGAAGTAGCTTCTGCTACCATTGATGGAACTTCCCCAGGATCTGTAATCATGAAACTATATCTGGTTTATATATTCATCTCAGCATCATGAAACTGTCTACAACAATTTCTATTAAGCTAACAGAACTAAATTGTTTAAAAAATAAATTAAAGAAGGCACTAGGAGATTTTAAAACATCCCACATTCATGGGTTAGAAGAATTAATATTGTGAAAATGACCATCCTACAAAAAGCAATCTACACATTCAATGCATTTCCAAATTCTTCACAGAATTAGAAAAAATAATCTTAAAATTAAAATGGAAACAAAAAAGAACTGGAATACACAAAGCAATCCTGAGCAAAAAGAATAATGCTAGAGTTACTATCATACCTGATTTCAAGTTACACTATAAAGCCATAGTAAAAGAAAAGAGCATAGGTCTGGCACAAAAACAGAAATATGGATGAAGAAAATATAATAGAGAACCCAGATATAAATCCTTGAAACTACATCCACCTGATTTTAACAAAGACAAATAAGCCCAAACTACATATTGGAGAAAAGACAGCACCTTCAACAAATGGTGCCAGCAAAACCGGGTATATACTTGCAAAGAAGTAAAACTAGATCCTTATCTCTCACAAAAATCAACTCCAAACAGAAGCAGGATTTCAACATAAAGCTTGAAACTTGCAAAGTTCTACTGGAAAAAAAATAAACAGTGCACTTCAAAATGTGAATATGTAAGATAAGGACTTTCTGAAAACTATTCCAGTTATAAGGTCAACAAATCAATAAATCAGACCTGATAAAATTAATAGGCTTTGTATAGCCTATTAAAGTGTCAGCCTACAGAATGGCAGCAAAATCTTTGTCAGCCATATCCTGGTAAAGGATTGATAACTAGCATATACAAAGAATTGAAAAAAATTAAACAAAAAATCGGACTTCTGGTTAAGACGACAGCATAGGAACCACTCCAAAGCAGCCTAGGGCAGAAAAAGCCAAAGAAAACCCAGCAAAATACACTCTTTTACTAAAAAGTGAGGTATATGAGAAATTTAAATGGCAACAGAGAAGTAGGAGAGCCCCAGAACATCCAGAGCCCACAAAGGCAGGCCGAAGCAGCTCCGGCAGCGGCACCCCAGCTCCGGCAGTTGCCAAGCTCAGTTTGCCCCACAGGAAAAGCCAGTGCCCAGCTCCAGAAAACAGAACAACGGTCCAGTGACCCAGCCAGACTACTTGACTGAGATAAAAATCATCCAAAAAGGTAACTGGGATTGCACCAGGGAAGGGTCTCTTTTGGTCACAAGCTGACTTGGAACCCTCAACAGACCAAAAATCTTAACCTCTTTGTTGATAAAGGATCTGATTGTTATAACACCTACTCTTGCATAAATACTTGGTGCTGTTGTTGATTGAATGTGTACAGTGTTTAGTTAAATTTTAGAATCTACCTGTATTTTGTTCCACTCAGGCTACTTGAATACTCCCATAGCAGGCAAATTCAACAACAAGGAACACTTTTCTAAATACTCTCAGTGTTAAGAGCCACACCTAACATCTTAATCTCCTACACTGAAGATATATACCATCAGATCACTTGATACAGCTAAGAATACCCAGCAAACTAGAAAATCCAAGCATTAACTTAATCCAAGATGCAAAAATATATACATTATAACATAAGAAACACTAAAAAGCAAGATAATATAGATCCACAAAAAGTATTAATGCATCAGAGATGACCTCCAGTGAGAACAAGTTAGAGGAAATGCCTGAGAAAGATTTCAAAAGAATGATTGTAAATATGTTCAAAGAAGTCAAAGAACAAATCAAAGGAATCAAAGCAAAAATCAAAGGAATCAAAGAAGATACAGGACACAAATTTAATGAAATAAAGAAGGCAATATAAGACATAAATAAGGAAATAGAAATAATAAAGAAAAACCAGTCAGAATTACTAGCAATGCAGAACACAGTTAATGAAGTAAAAAAACTCTGTAGAAAATCTCACCAGTAGAATGGATGAAGGAAAGGACAGAATATCTAAGCTAGAAGACCAGGTGGCAGATCTAATACATTCCAAAAAGAAAAAGACAAACTTATAGAAAAGGATGAGTGGGAATTTCAAGATATTTGGGACTCTATGAAATGATCAAACATAAGAATTCAGGGCATAGTAGAAGGAGAAGAATCTCACTCCAAAGGCATAGTAGGCATCTTAAACAAAATCTTAGAAGAAAACTTCCCCCAAACTGGGAAAGAGGTGCCAATGCAGATACAAGAAGCCTTTAGAACCCCAGCCAGACAAAACCTGGAAAGAACCTCTCCTCGCTGTATTAAAATCAAACTACCAAACAAACAATCCAAAGAAAAAATATTGAAAGCAGTCAGACAGAAAAATTAACTTACATACAATGGCAAGCCCATCAGGATTACAGCAGATTACTCAACAAAACTTTAAAAGCCAGCAGGGCTTGGAGTGATATATCCCAAGTTCTGAACAATAACAACTATCAACCAAGGTTACTTTATCCTGAAAAGCTATCCATTCAAATAGACAGATAAATAAGGACATTCCATGAAAACAGCAGGCTAAAGGAGTATTTGAAGACAAAATCAGCTCTACAGAAAATACTTGAAAGAATCCTCCATGCCAAAGAGAAGGAAAAGCACACATATAAGGAACCTGGAAAAAAACAAGCAATACTCAAATAGTAATTAACACAAGAGAACAAAGGTAGAGCCAGAACCACACACACACACAAAAAAATGGCAAACATAAAAACATACCTTCCAATAATATCTCTTAATATAAAGAATAAAGCAAAGAGGCAACCTACAGAATGGGCAAAAATCTTGGGCAGTTATATATCTGATAGAGGATTAATATCTAGGATATACAAATAGTTTTAAAAGTTAACAAATAAGAATCAAACAAGCCAATCAAAAAATTGGGCTATGGAGCTAAATAGAGAGTTCTCAAAGGAAGAAATACGAATGGAATATAAGCACCTAAGAAAATGTTCTACATCCCTAGTCATCAGAGAAATACAGAAATACATTGAGATTCCATCTCACTCCTGTCAGATTGGCTACCATCATGAAAACTAATGATCATAAATGCTGGTGGGGATGTGGAAAAAAAGGAACCCTTCTACACTGCTGGTGGGAATGCAATCTGGTCCAGCCATTGTGGAAATCAGTGTGGAGGTTCCTAAAACAGCTAAAGATTGATCTACCATATGACCCAGCTATAGCACTCCTAGGCATATATCCTAAGGACTCATCTCATTTCCTTAGAAGTACGTGCTCAACCATGTTTATTGCTGCTCAATTTATAATACCTGTAAAATGGAACCAGCCTAGATGTACCTCAACTGATGAGTGGATAATGAACATATGACACATTTATACAGAAAAATGAAGTTATGAAATTTGCAGGAAAATGGATGGATCTGCAAAGGATTATACTAAGTGAGGTAACCCAGGACCAGAAAGCCAAACATCACATGTTCTCCCTCATATGTGGATCCTAGCTACAGATGATTGGGCTTCTGCGTGAGAAGGAAAATCTCAGTAGCAGAGGCCAGTAAGTTAAAAAGGAGATATAAAGGGAAGTGAAAGGAAGGGAGGAGGGTACTTAATAGGTTGGTATTGTATATATGTAAGTTAAATGATTGAGATGGGGAGGGTATATGATGGAGAATGGAATTTCAAAGGGGAAAGTGTGGGGGGGGACCGTGAGTATTACTATGGGATATTTCTTATAATCATGGAAAATGTTAATAAAAATTGAGAAAAAAAGAAATCAAACATCTTAATAAACATGGACTATGGAACTCAATAGAGTCATCAATATGAGAAATATAAATGGTTAATAATCACTTTTATAAAAATAGATCATTAAGCACTGGTGGAATTGTGAATTAAAAATATTTTAAGCCTAGTGTGTTGGTACACACCTTTAATTCCAGCACTCTGGAGGCCGAGTTAGAAGGATCCCTGTGAGTTCCAGGTCATCCAGAGACTACGTAGTGAATTCCTTGTCAGCCTAGTCTAGAGTGAGACCCTACCTAGAAAGAACAAAACAAAAGTATTTTGAGGGCTGGAGAGATGGCTTAGCGGTTAAGCGCTTGCCTGTGAAGCCTAAGAACCCTGGTTCGAGGCTCGGTTCCCCAGGTCCCACGTTAGCCAGATGCACAAGGGGGCGCACGCGTCTGGAGTTCGTTTGCAGAGGCTGGAAGCCCTGGCGCGCCCATTCTCTCTCTCTCCCTCCATCTGTCTTTCTCTCTGTGTCTGTCGCTCTCAAATAAATAAATAAATAAATAAATAAATAAATAAATAAATAAATAAATAAATAAATAAAGGTGTGCGCCATCACACTTGGCAGCATTCTTTAAAAAAAAAAAAAAAGTATTTTGAAATTCCATGTCAGAATGGCTGTTATTGACAAAACAAATGAAAAGAAATTCTTAGAAGGATGTGGGGATAAGGGAAGGCTTATTCACTCTTGATAAGAATATAACTGGTACAACCACTATGGAAATCAGTGTGGATGTTTTACAAAAATCTCAAATAGAACTACCTATGACCTAGCTATATATATATGTATATGTATATGCATATAAATATGTGTGTGTGTGTGTATACATATGTATATTGTCTATGACAGACATGCCTGTGCTTCCATCTTTCATGTTCATTACTGCTCTAACACAAAGGCTAGAAACTAGGATTAGTCTAAATGTCTTTCAACAGATGAATGAATAATGAAAATGTGGTATATCTATACAATTTAATTTTATTCAGTATTAAAGAAAAATGAAATTATGAAACTTGTAGTAAAATGAATTAAACTGGAAAACATATGGAATGAGGCAACTCAGGCCCAGAAAGACAAATGCTATATGTTCTTTCTCACATGCATATTCTAGATTCAGAATTTTAGATTTCTGTATTTAGGTTGGAATGAGTATGTTTGTAGGCCAGGAAGCAAGAAAGGATCCATGAGGTGGTGGAAAGGACTTTAAGGGAACATATTAAAACATATGTGATATGAAAATACAGGGGAAGTTATAGGTATGGAAAGATTTAAAATAGATATGAGGACAATGAATGTGTAGAGAAAAAGGAGTACAGTTAACTGAAACTAAGAAATAAAAAGCCATATAGAAACCTATTACATCATAAGATAACTAATAATATAATTTAAAAAAGAATTTGGAGCTGGTCGAGATTGCACATGTCTGTAATCCCAGCATTTAGGAGGCAGAGGTAGGAGGATAACCATGAGTTCCAGGCCACACTGAGAGTACATAGTGAATTCCAGGTCAGCCTGGGCTTGAGTGAGAACTTACCTTGAAACCACCTCTCCCCCAAAACAGCCAAATAAAAAAAAATAATAATTTGGGGCTGGAGAGATAGCTCATCATTTAAGGTGCTTGCCTGCAAAATCATAAGGATTAGGGTTCAATTCCCCAGTCCCCATGTAAGCCAGATGCACAAGGTGGCACATGTGTCTGGAGTTAACTTGCAGTGGTTAGATGCCCTGGCATGCCCATTCTCTCTCTTACTCTCTTTCTCTACTGATAAATAAAATAAAATAAAATATTTAAAATTGTTTTAAAAAAGAATTTGAATGGAGATAACCCGAATGGATGTATCATGCTCCTCACAAAAGTCATAAACTATTAAATCAAAATCCTAGTGCCAGGTATACCTCTAAATGAGTTGTTGGCCAGGGATGATCAACAACTATAGGTTATTGTGATTGCTTTTAGTTGCTTACTAGAACTAGGTGATAAGACCACACACTTTTGTTATAGGACATCAAGCTGGAACAGCATGAATCTTCCTCCCTGCTGGCTTGTGTTCACAGGACAGTTCACAAGTGTTGGCCATCTGTGGATCCTGAATGCTACAATAATGACCTTCTAAGCAAGATATGCTTACTGGTGCAACAATGCCATGACCCCTTTGCACCAGTAAGCATATCTTGCTTAAGGATAACTTTTAAAAGAAATTCATTCCTGCTATTATAAACCTGATCAAAAGTCCATAACTTGAAAGATCACTGATCTTAGGAGGGAGTATACTACTGTTGCTTTCATAAATGGACATGATGTCAAACCACCTTCTATATTCCTTATGTTTATACCCATGGACAAGTGTTGCTTGTAGTCTTGATCAGTGAAACTTCCCTTTGCAGTGAGAAGTCATTAATATTAAGAATAAAGAATAGTAACTCTTCAAAGTGTTGGGAATAAGTTGTTTCTATTGAGTGTTCTGCCCTAAATGGAAAATAGATATCAACTTCTCCAAGGTTCAAGGAACATTATGAAAGAGGAGATGTAAAAGCTGGATAAGTGTTATGAAATGCTGCCTATTGGAGATAACATGGTCGCTTTAATTATTGATACACTAAAACTGGGGTTGCCTTCACCATACCAGCACAATATTGGGTCCATCAACAGTCCAAAATAGATGGTAGAGGGCATCAAACAATGACCTATTGACAATTAATGGTTGCTAGTGAAGAAGGAGTTATGTATTATGTGGCATAGCCACTGATGAATTGGCCAGGCTCTAAAAAATATAACATTCTGCCATGCACCCATGCACATAGAAACAATACTAATCAAACTTAGTGAAATGCACACACACATACACAACATACACACACACACACACACACAGAGAGAGAGAGAGAGAGAGAGACAAAGTAAAAGGGAGGCTAGTTGGGAAGGAGATGTGTTCAGCAGGAGTGGTAATGGGATAAAATTATGATTGAAATACACTCCATACATATATAAAAGAGCCAAACAAATAAAAAAAACTTCATGCAATAAAAAAATAAATTTAACATAAAATTTTAATTTATTTTTGAGAGAGAGAGTGAGAGTAAGGCAGAGAGAGAGATAGAATGGGCATGCCAGGGCCTTTCAGCTACTGTGAACAAACTCTAGACATGTGTGACTCCTTTTGTCACATGTGTGACATTGCATGCTTGTGTCACTTTGTGTATGGCTGATGTGGGACCTAGAGATTCAAACATGCACTCTCAGGCCTTGCAGACAAATGCCTTAACCACAAAGCGATCTCTCCATCCTAACATAAAGTCTACAAATATAATTTGTTTTCATTTATTTTATAACCTTCTTTAAATACAGAGTATTATTTAAATTAATAATTATAAAATCATTTGGCATGATAATAGACATTTAATATGTATAACACTAAAAGAGAGAAGAAAACCATCTATATGGGGATAAGGTTTCTATTAATGTTTGGGATTAAGACATTATGAATCTTAAGGAGATTTTAATACAGGTTTTATATGGTGAGCCCTAGAGCAGCTAGTAATAAAAAAGCAAAAATATAATTAAAATAACTGAAATGTTACATAAGATAGTGACAATAAAAAATATATGAAATGGAGCCAGGCATGATAGCACACGCCTTTAATCCCAGCATTTGGGAGGCAGAGGTAGGAGGATCACCGAGAGTTCAAGGCCACCCTGAGACTACAGAGTGAATTCCAAGTCAGCCTGGGCCAGAGTGAGATCCTACCTCGAAAAATCAATATATATATATGAAATGGGTGAGCAAAATTGACATTAGAAACAGATAAGAAAATATATATCAGGTACAAATTGAGCCTTGTCTAACAGAAACTAACAGCCTTTGAGAAGAATAACATGTTTATTTGTTTAGTAAACTCACTAATTCTAGTTTTAAAATTTTGTCCATACCAATAGGTGTGGATTACTCTATTATTTTAGATTAAATAATCAAATAAAAAGCATAAGGGTACATATTTCTAAAATTCTAGATGCATGCTGAAAATAAGAGATAAAATTTAGATTCAAAACTAAAAGTGAGATACACATGATGGGTCACACCTGTAATCTCAGTACTCAGGAGATTGAAACAAGAAGATTGACTTGAGTTAAAGGTCTGCCTGATGAATTGCAGGAAAATCTGGCCCACAGTATGAGATCTTATTTTCAAAAACAAATTTAAAAATAAATACAGTAAATGAATAAATATAATGAATTGAACATAAATTGGTAGAGGTAACTCTATCTCATAAGTGACAGTCACATAAACTCAAATGTGCTGAACAAATATCAGATAAACTAAGTATTAAAGATAAAGATGTACAAACAAGTGTATTTTAAAACAGCCACCATATACACGATTCAAACCTGAGACGAGGTAATTATTTTAATAGTAATAGATATTTTCATATCTTACTTTAAGTAATGGAAAGGATAAGAAAAAAGAATGACACTACGGAAGATTTGAACAGCATTATAAACAAAGTATAATTAACATTTCTCAAAGTCACTTAAAACAACAATACACATTACATATGTGTAGTATAGTCCGAATGTGAGACCACAAAACAAGCCATACCAAATACAAAACGATCAAAACCTTGCAAAATCTGTTTCTTCTCACAAAAGAATCTGATGAAAATTTCAAAACATGAAAGTTAATTCACATGTATTAAATTAAATTCTCTTAAACAACCCAATCAATGGGTCAAAGAAAATAACAACAGATATTAGAAGACATTTTGAGATTGTTTACATAAATAATGGGAATAATTTCTCCAAATATAAGCTCAATCACAAGTAGCAGAGCTTTGCAACAGGAATATGACTAACATACTAAACTGAGTGTATTCAGGAAGGAGAAGAAAGATAAAGTTTTGAAAAGGGCAAACAGGGATAGGGAATTTCTTCTGAGACATAAAGAACACTGGCTACAGATGCATATTTCAAGAGTTAATGAGTACAGACAGTATGTCAGATAAGTTTTCATGTGTATACAATTAGTTGTCCTTGTGACTTAGGCAGCAGCTTGTAGTCTACAGAGCCCTTAAATATAGTTCTTTTTACACTGTATGAGACTAAGAACCCCTCATGGAGTTTTGCTATTAGTAATTAGAATAGGTAGCTGTGTTTGACAGCTCTCCCTTCTTAACATCTCACATTCAATTATGTTTTATTAGATTTTAATACAGGCAACTCCATTTTGATTATTACTACTTTCATATTTAATGGTACACAAATTATCAAAAGTAGAAGGTGGGAAGAAAGCTGTGAAGAGAAGTATACTTAGGGTATAAACATCTACAATTAAAATGTAGGAAGATTTCAAGTTGATAACAAACCTTGAAACTCAAGGATGTACTTTATAAAAAAAAATTATTGGACTGAAGCAATTGGACAGATGGCATAGAGGTTAAAGGACCTTTCTTACAAAGTGTGACAGCCATGTCTTGCTTCCCTAGTACCCACAATGTGGCACATGCATCTGAAGTTTGGTGCAGCAAGAGGTCTTGGTGTGCCCAAATTCGCGTTTTCCTCTCTTCCCCCTCTTTCTGGCTCTCTCTCTTGAATAAATAATAGATTTTTTTAAAATAAAAAGCAGTTATGCAGGTGGTGGTTAGTGGTGGCACGCTACTGTAGTCCCAGCTAAATGGGAATTTTAAGAAAGATGATAAATTAAGCCAAGGACTTTGACACTAGCCTGGAAAAGAGACATACCTTGTCTCTAATACATTTTAATTTTAAAAAGATAATTCATATTAGTGGAATAAAGGAATAATAATTTTGACAAAAATATAAAATATAAAAATAGAGAAAATGAAAAGTAAAATCAATGAAATGAAATACTTTAAAATAAAAATTAGCAAAGCACTAGCTTCATTTAACAAGACAAAAAAGAAATACTCAAAACCAGAAATGAAGAAGAGATACCACTATAGGTACAAATAAAAAAAAATTATGACCAGTTACACTCCAACAACTAGATAACTTACAGAAGATTGACAACTATTGTAAGAAGAAATATTCCTAAAACTGAAGAAGTATCAAAAACTGATTGAAGAAGTAATGAATATGTGAGTAGATTTAACATAGAAAAATATATTGATATCATAATGGAAATGTCAAAATGATTAGTCAAAAGTGCTTTGTTGATGAGCTTTACAAAGTGAAAACTACTAAAGCTAATCCTTTGTACACTACCTAAAAATCAGATGAAAATGACTGCTTCTAACTCTTTTATGAGGCCTGATGACACTATAAACAAAGGAATCACTAGAAAAAAAAAAAACTATGAACAAAAATATTCCTATTAAATCAAGATGCAAAAATCCTAATAAAATACTAATATAATAAATTTAGAAACATACAAGATGGATACATTGATATAAATGAACATTTCTTCAGAAATTCCATGTTGGCTTCATATATGCAAATTAACTAATGCATTAATTCATTTTTATGAAGGAAATATTTTATAATTAGCTAAACAGATGCATGCAAATCATTTGAATGAATTTAATTTTCCTTCATAACATGGTTAAATGCTCTTCCACATGTGCTATACCCCCTACAATGAATATACTTAACATATTAAGAAGATAATAGAAACGTCTTAGTCTGAAATGTCTATAATACCCCCTAGGTGCCTTATATTTCTTGGTAAAAGATTATATACTTTCCTAGCCAGGCATGGTGGCACACAGCTTTAACCTCCACAGTTGGGAGGCAGAGGTAGGAGGATCACCATGAGTTCAAGGCCACCCTAAGACTCCTTAGTGAATTACAGGTCAGCCTGGGCTAGAGTGAAACCCTACCTCAAACAAACAAACAAACAAAAAGATTTTATACTTTCCTGCTAAAACAGAAAGAAGAATGTCAATTATGCAATTTCTGTGTAACATTGTATTAGAAATTCTAGCCAAGGATATTGGAAATACAAAATACATATCTGAAAGAATAAATATTTTAAGGAAATAGAAATATATTTCTTTGCAAATGACATTATTTTATATATAGGAAACCTGAAGTAATCAACTATAGAACAATTAGAATCTAAGAAAGGAACTCAACTATGAAGTAATATCATAAAGTTGACATACTAGTACATACAAGCCTCTCCACAAAAATTAACATTTGTGAATTTTTCTATAATGATAACCATTCATCTTGTGAGGTCTGAAGAGTCCATTTATGAACCAAAAAGAGCACAAATGCTATAACACACACACACACACACACACACACACACACACACACACACACACACCAAATGCACCCAAGACCATTGGGGAGATAGGCATATCAGAGATATCTGGAAATAGTTAGGATCAAATAAATCCAGGGCTATCAGTACCAGGCATGTTGCAAGTGCTACTTGTCAGAGGTCTCCTCTACAGTAAACACTGCTATCTTTTGTCACTGAAGTAACTAGCATCCATTTCTCCCAGATATCTCTCACAGAGAGAAACATGATCAAACCCATCTCTACTGACAAGAAGCTGGTATTACATCACCCTATGACCAGAGCTGTACCCAACCAGGTTTCATAACTATAGAGCCGCAAGTTATTCTGTTTATAATCACCTTCTAGACAGTGGAACTATGGCTGCATTTTACTTACCCACATTCCAGACTTGGGCTCTGTGGCTACAGCATTCATATCTCTAATACCACAGCAAGGTCTGCTATGGGCTAACACCAACATGATCCCTAGACCCTTGGTCATAATACAAGATTATGTTACGTGAATCCTAGCTTAACACCATCTCTGACATCTGAACCAAAGTTACAGAGATGTAACTTACTCATAGACACTGCAGTCTGAAAGAAATGGATGATTTCCTTGATTTATATGACCTACCTAAATTAAATCAAGATGAGATTAATCACTTCAATAGGCCTTTAACAAGCATAGAGATCCAAGCAGTTATCAAAAATCTCCCAACTAAAAAAGCCCAGGTCCAGATTGATTCACTGCTGAATTTTTCCAGACCTCCAGGGAAGAGCTAACACCATTGCTTTTCCATAAAAAAGAGAAAAGAAAGAATCCTACCAAACACTTTTCTGCGAAGCCAGCATCATCCTGATAACAAAACAAAGCAAGGATAGAGCAGCAAAAGAAAATTACAAACCAATCTCCCTCATGAACATAGATGAAAAAAATTCTCAACAAAATATTTGGAGAAAGAATACAAGAATATATCAGAAAGATCATTCACCTTGACTCAGTAGGCTTTATCCCAGTGATGCCGGAATGGTTCAACATACGCAAATCCATAAATGTGATACATTATATAAATAGACTGAAGGAAAAAAAAATCACATGATCATCTTATTAGATGCAGAAAAAGTGTTTGACAAAATCCACCATCCCTTCATGATAAAAGTCTTACAGAGACTGGGAATAGAAGGAGCATATCTCAGTATAATAAAGGCTATTTATGAAAAGCCTACAGCCAACATATTACTAAATGGGGAAAACTTGAAGCTTTTCCACTGAAATCAGGAACAAGACAATGGTGTCCACTGTCCCTACTTTTATTTAATATAGTACTGGAAGTCTTAGCCATAACAATAAGGCAAGAGACACACATAAAAGGGATACAAATTAGAAAGGAAGAGATCAAGTTATCATTATTTGCAGATGACATGATTCTATGTATAAAGGACCCTAAAAACTCTACCAGAAAACTGTTAGAGCTGATCAAAACCTACAGCCATGTAGCAAGATACAAAATAAATACACAGAAATCAGTAGCATTCCCATATGCTAGCAACAAACAGTGGATGAAATCAGAGAATCACTCCCATTCACAATTGCATCAAAAAAAAAAAGTAACTTGGAATAATCCTAACCAAGGAAATAAAGTATCTCTGTCATGAAAACTTTAAAACACTCAAGAGAAAAATTGCAGAAGACACTAGGAAATGGAAAATCATCCCTTGTTCCTGGATTAGAAGAATCAATATTGTGAAAATGGCAATCTTACCAAAAGCAGTCTACACATTTAATGCAATCCCCATCAAAATTACAATGGCATTCTTCATGGAAATAGAAAAAAAATCCAAAAATTCATTTGAATAACAAAAAACCTCAAATATCTAAAATAATACTGAGCAACAAAAATAAGGCTGGTGGTATCACCATACCTGATTTTAACCTATATTACAGAGTCATAGTAACAAAAATGTATGGTACTGGCACAAAAGCAGACCTGTAGATCAATTGAACAGAATACAGGACCCAGATGTATGTCCAGGTAGCTATAGCCACCTGATATTTGATAAAAATTCCAAAAATATTCATTGGAGAAAAGACAGCCTCTTCAGCAAATAGTGCTGGGAAAACTGGATAGGTATCTGTAGAAGGATAAAAATAGATTCTTCTCTCTCTCCTTGCACAAGAATTAAGTCCAAATGGATTAAAGACCTTAACATCAGACCTGAAACTTTGAAACTGCTAGAGGTAAAATTAGGGGAAACCCTTTAACATATTGGTCTGGCAAAGACTTTCTCAATATAACCCTTATTGCTCAGGCAATAAAACCACAGATTAACCACTGGAACCTCATGAAATTACAAAGATTTTTTATTGCAAATGACACGGTGAATAATGCAAAGAGGCAACCTACAAAATGGAAAAAAATCTTTGCTAGCTATACATCTGATGGAGAATTAATATCTGGAATATACAAAGGACTCAAAAAATTAAATAATTAGAAATCAAACAAGCCAATTAAAAAAATGGGCTATGGAACTAAATAGACAGTTCCCAAAAGAAGGAATTCAGATGGCATATAAGCATCTAAAAAATGTTCGACATCCCTAGTCATCAGGGAAATGCAGATTAAAACTAGGTTGAGATTCCATCTCACTCCTATATGATTGGCTACCATCCTGAAAATAAATGACCATAAATGCCAGCGAGGATTTGGAAAAAGAGGAACCCTTCTACACTGTTGGTGGGAATTCAATCTGTTCCAGCCATTGTGGAAATCAGTGTGGAGGTTCTAATAAAGCTAAAAAATGATCTACCATATGACCCAGCTGTAGTATTCCTAGGCATATATCCTAAGGACTCATCTGATTACTTTAGAAGTACATGCTCAACTATGTTTATTGCCACCAAATTCACAATAGCAGGGAAATGGAACCAGCCTAGATGTCCTTCAACTGATGAGTGGATAATGAAGATATAGCACATTTATGGCACATGTTTACAATGCAGTTCTGCACAGCAGTAAAGAAAAATGAAGTTATGAAATCTGCAGGAAAATGGATGGATCTGGAAAGGATTACACTATGTCAGGTAACCAAGGTCCAGAAAGCCAAGGGTCACATATTCTCTCTCATATGGGGATCCTAGCTACAGATGATTGGGCTTCTGTGTGAGAAGGAAAAAACTCAATAGTAGAGGCCATTAAGCTAGAAAAGAGATATAAAGGGAAGGGAAATGAAGGTGGGGGGATACTTAATAGGATGGTATTGTATATATGTAAGCAGAAGCATAGATTAATGGGGGTGAAAAGGCCCAAATTGAGGTCAGGGGAAGAGCTTGAGTAAAGGAAAGGTGGAGGGAGGGCTAACCAATATCTAAGAGGATATAAGTAAATCATATGGAATCCTACTTTTTTGGACAATGGAACACTCAGGAGCTATAGCTTGTTGCCAGAAAATTTTCAGTGCCAGGGATGGGATACCTTCCAGTGAGTTGTTGGCCAGGGAGGTCCTTGATGCTCCCAAAACATTATAGGCCATTGCTGAAGCCCTTGGTTTCCTACCAGGAATAGATGGTAAGACCCTATTGCTGGAGACTCCACTTACTTGGGCTACAAGGCCACTGAGAAACCCTGCTGTAACTAAGCTGATAACCTCTTCCTGTAAACCAGCTGACAGAAAGCTGGAAGAAGCCATTCTGCATGCAGTTCAATGGGAGAAAGAGAAATCACCAGGGAAGATACTCAACAGTGGACACTGCAAGACTTATATTTGGCCAGCCTGGCCAAATAAGCCAATTGGAGCAATAGTGGCACGTCTATCATGGTGGTAACAACTGCCCTCTTATTGGACTGGAGGCTGGCTCCATGGGAGGGAATACATCCCTCATACTGAAAACTTAAAACAGGGGTAGTCATGAGCCCTATGTATCGTCTGTTGCTGTCTGGCTAAAAATATATACTATGCTTATCAAACAGCCCAGTAAGCATTTCTCTTAATGTTCATACCCTTATATTAATGCTACTCTCACTTTTGGTAGAAAATCTTCTCTTTTTCAGATGGCAGTGACCTTGGGAAAACTCAGAAGGTATCATGGTGCTGGAAAGATGTGACCACAGGCTCACTACTGCAATATCTCTATCACACCTTCCAAGGCTCAGGGTCTAATGTGGAATAGGTGGCAGAAAGATTGTAAGAGCCAAAGGAAGGGTAGGACTCCTTACAACGTGCTCCTCCAGACACAAAATGGTCTGGCTATCCATGAACTCACAATACCTGACACTACCTACACAAGACCACCATAAGAGGAGGAATAGATAATGACATCCAAATAAAAGAGAGACTGATTGAGAGGAGGGGGGGAATATAATGGAAAATGGAGTTTCAAAGGGGAAAGGGGGGGGAGGAGGGTATTACCATGGGATATTTTTTATAATCATGGAAGTTGTTAAAAAAATTGGGAAGAAAGATAAAATAGATATATGATGTAAATTTAACATATATGCATCTTACATATACATATATTAACTTTAAAAAGGTAATAAGACTTATCAAAATTTGTTTGTAGGATGTACTTATAATTATTTACTATGCTAGCATAAATTTCTATGTAGTATTACATTCTATACATATCCTACATTTTATATTTCCTTTCCACAACTTATAAGAATGGGTCTAAACAGTTTAGGTTTATTGTAAATAAGCTTTCTGTGAACAGTTTGTCTTGAATCTTTGTGACGTGCATATTTCTGTTTGTTTTAGCCCTTGTAATTTAAATATTGATTTATAATTTGCTTAAGCATCTTTCAATATGCTAATTGCTCCTTTTATGTAAAATTTTCTAGTTTGTATCCTATTTCCTATTGTAACCTACCTTGTTTAATTTCTCTTTGTCAGAGATCTTTGTATGGTTTGTGGAAGTGTTTTTTGGTAATATATCATGTAATTTCTAACTTGTGGTTTAATTGTCACTTAATTAATGGTACCTTTGATAAATAAACTTTACTAACCTACATCTTTTATGATTACTTGTGTTGTGTCTAATTTAATAAATCATTCCACCTGTGGTTTCTAATGATAATAAAGATTATTATAGTTTTTTATAATATCACCAACTATGATTTTTTTATAGATTTGTTCTTCACATGAAAGTGCTTAATTCACTTGGAATAAATTCTTACATAAGGTATGATATAAAGACACAATTATATTCTCCATAAAATTAATACTAAATTCTTCCAACATCATTTATGGAAAGGAGGGTTACTTCCTAACTGTGATATAGTGCTATCTCTACTTCTGAGATTTTACTCTGTTTCACTAGTCTTTGCAACTTTCCACACAACCGTGGCATATAACCTTAAGTACTATATTCTTGTAGTATATTTCATTGTATAGAAGAAGTATTTCCAAATTTATTTTTTTTTTACCTTTTGTCCATAATTTGACCAAAGGACTTGCACATGTGAGGCAAGCACACTCTCCTTTTTTAAAATTAATTTATTTTTTTAATTTTTATTTATTTATTTGAGAGTGACAGAGAGAGAAAGAGGCAGATAGAGAGAGAGAATGGGCGTGCCAGGACCTCCAGCCACTGCAAATGAACTCCAGATGCGTGCACCCCCTTGTGCATCTGGCTAACGTGGGTCCTGGGGAATCAAGCCTCGAACCGGGGTCCTTAGGCCTCACAGACAAGCTCTTAACCACTAAACCATCTCTCCAGCCCAAGCATACTCTACTTTTAATATATATCCTCAACTCCTTTTAATTTTATTAAAAGTTAAGCAAGGTATCATTACACTAAACAATCCTGCTGGATTTGTTCTATAGTCAAGGAAAGATTTGAATTGTGTTCCTCTTCAAAATTTACAATTTTTGTAAATTATGATTAGCTTCATCCAGTAATTATGATGTATGGTATTGTCAATAATTCCATATTTACTATTTTTCATACTTTTCTTCTTTGTTATATGGGTTATTTAAAGGTAGATTTTATTTATTTACAAGTTTTTTCTAATTATTCTTCAATATTAGTTTATAAGCCATCTGTGTTTTTAGCCAGAAAATATATCATATATAACTTTAGGAATATAAAATTTATTATTTATGAAATAGCAAACACTCAATTTTTAAATTTTTTATATTTCAATATACTGTATACTATGAAGATTTGAATGTGACAATGAGTTTATTTTGCTAGGAAATTAATATAGCTTGAGTACCTCCTCCAAAGGTTCATATATTAGGAGCTGGATTACCTTCAATGGCATTGCCAGAGGTGGAGGTATCTTGAGGAAGTGGAACCTTTAGGAAGTCCTTAGGTCATTGGAGCAGCTGACCAGGAAAGGGAATAAGGTAGCTTTTATAAGAGCTCTGAAGTACTGTGAGAGAAAAGTGATATAGAAGTGAGCACAGCTCCTGAATCTATCTCTGGCTTCCTATTACTTTTCCTCTTGCAGGCAAACTTGTCATTCACTGTAAGGATGTCATCAGATCAAAACTGATGTTGGTGACATGTCTCAAACCTCTAGATCTGTGAAATTATTAAACTTCTTTAGGCAATTAGCTTTCTTATGGATCTCATTATTATAACATATATAATTTATACTTGGCAACATTTATTAATCCTCATGCACTCATCCTGAATTTTGCCAGTATTGATACTCAATTATTGAGATCAGTGTGTAAGAATCTTAGAGCATGACTATAGAGTGATTCTCTACATAATATAGTCTAGAATGCTTGGTACGTAGAAAGCAAAATATCTCTACATAGGTCTATAAATGTCAATGTTACATTATTGATCCAGGAAGTTCAGTTTCTTCCTGGTAGAATACATCTATTGCAGCTGATAGTATTCATGGACATCAAACTAGTTTCTTTGGCCTTTCAACATAAATAAAATACCAGGAAGTAATGGAATTAATTATATTTTCATAATAATGCACTTTGACAGTATTGACCTTCCAAAACCCATCTTGTCCCTCTCTTCACCCATTTGAGTCACCTTTCTTTTCTCTGTAGTCTTCCTACATTAAACCATTTTTAAATCCTGGATTTTACACCTGAGGGAAAGTATGTAGTATTTGGTTTTTTGACCCTGCCTTCCTTTGATGAAATGATAATCACCAGTTCCACCCATTTCCCTACAATTGACAAATTTTTATCATTACAGCTTAATTTTGTGTGTGCGTGCATTATATATACATATATATATATGTATATATATATATATATATATATATATATGTATTAGGTAAATGTATATATGTGTATGTTCATATATACATGTGTCTGTTTGTGTTTCTCACTTTTTTATCCATTTGTCTATTAGTGGACACCTTGGCAGTTTCTATAATTTGGCTATTCTGAATAGGTCTACAATAAATGTAGCTGTGAACATTATCTCCATTATATGCTGATTTTGGTTTCTTGAGGTATATGTTAAAGTGTAATATGGAAGGATCATATGGAATTTCTGTTTTAACCACAATACTGATTTTCTCATTACCAGTTATTGGAGAGACAATGTTCATCCAGTTTGTCAAATGGGTTTTGTAGTGTTCCTTTCCTTTCTATTTCACAGAGCATTGTTGTCATGGTTATGGCTGCTCTGATTTACACTTTCATCAATAGTTTGTTTTTCCTGCATCCACCCAATAATTTGTTGTTCTGACTAATGTTGAGATGCAATCCCAAAGTAGTTTTTATTTTTCTTCCCTGATAGCTATTCATGTTTTTGTTTGTTCTATTTCTCATTGCTAAGATGATATAGCAGGTAGATGTAAGGAAGGGAATATTTTGTGTCATGCTTTAAGTGGATAGAGTCTATCAAGGAAAGGGAAGCAAGGCAAAGGGCTTAGTCCATGGGGGCAGGAGCAGGTTGAAGCTACTTATCATATGGTACCAATTAAACACCAGAGAGCTCTGACAAGAAGCAGGATCAGGGGTTGGAGAGATGGTTCAGTGGTTAAGGGGTATGTCTGAGAAGCTTAAGGACACAGGTTCAATTCTCCAGGTCCTACATGAGCCAGATGCACAAGGTGGCACATGCATCTGGAGTTCATTTGCAGTGGCTAGAGGTCCTGATGTTCCCATTCTCTCTCTTTCTCTCTATCTCTCTAACCTCTGTCTCAAATAAATAATAAATCTTTAAAAAAAAGAAGCAGGACCAGACTATGATCCCCAAGGCCCAGTACCCAGCAAACCACTTCATAAGGGTTTCATAATTTTCTAAAAGAGTGTCATGTGCATATGAAATAAATGTGCAGTTTTTCTTTTCTTTTCATGTCTATCTTATTGTACTATCATTATCATTTCCAGTTGTAACCATATTTCTGAAAATGACATAATTTATTCTTCCTTACAGCTGATAAAAAGCATTGTGTAATTTATACATATTCTTTAACCATTCATCTTTTGAGTAGTCTCATTCTTCTACATGCCAGGATCCAATTTTCTCAACACTATTTGTTGAGACAAATTTTTACTCTTTAGTATCATTATAATAATGGCTTTATGGAATCAGCTTCATAATTTTCCTTTCCATTTATTTGAAAGAGCAGTTGGTATTACTTCTTTGGTAGTCTGTTAGACTTTAACTGGACACTCCACCATTCTTGGGGTTTTCTGTGAACATGCTACTACTTTGATCTCTGTTATTTATAGATCTCCTAAAGTTGTCTACATTCTGTTGTTTGAATTTTGGTAGGCATTAAATGGGTAAAACATTAACCATTTTTTCTAGATTTTCTAGTTTGTTTTTTTTTTTTTTTTTAGAAAAGTTCTTTAATGAACTTATGTATTTCATGAATATAAGACATAGTATCACCCTTGGTATGTATAATTTTATTAATATATATCTTCTCTCTCTTTTTGTTAAATTGACAAACATTTTGTCAATCTTTTACACCAACTTTTATCCAATGGTCCTTTCTATTGTGCTTTTAACTTATGTCATTAATTTCAACTATATTTCAGACTTCCTTCACTATACTATTTTTTAAAAATATTTTTATTATTTTAATAAAAAACTGAATATGAACACGTTAATTACTTGAGATATATCAGATTTTTTTAAAATTTATTTATTTATTTATTTGAGAACGAGAGACACAGAGAGAAAGACAGATAGAGGGAGAGAGAGAGAATGGGCGCGCCAGGGCTTCCAGCTTCTGCAAACGAACTCCAGACGCGTGCGCCCCCTTGTGCATCTGGCTAACGTGGGACCTGGGGAACCGAGCCTCGAACCGGGGTCCTTAGGCTTCACAGGAAAGTGCTTAACCGCTAAGCCATCTCTCCAGCCCCAGATTTTTAATATAGACAACTATATGTATAATCATCCTTCTTAGAACATATTTTGCCATATTCCAAATGTTCTAGTAACTTGAATTTTTAAATTTAGTTATAGGTATTTACATTTTCTTGTCTAACTTATTTTCATTTGTTCCTGTGAAATATACTGATCATTCTCTATATTCATGTATTTCCTTTAACTTGTATTGCTATTAAGTTCTAATTTTATTACATTATTATTTGATGTTATAACTGAAAATACTTCAGGTTTTTAAAAACAATTATTACAACTTGTTATGTGGCCTTAAATATGATCTGCTTTGGAAGAAATTGTTGCTGATGAGAAGAATGTCTAGTCAATAGATGTTGGTTAGAATATTCTGTAAAATATGTTAATTTAATTGGATCTATAGTAAAGTTTATATTTTTGGATAATCTATCTATTTATGAGTATATTATTAGAGTGTCATAATACCATTGTGTCTAGACCCATATACCTTTTCATGTCCATTAGTGTTTTCATTGTTTCTTATTGTCATGTAAGTCCAATAGAATTGCAAGTTCATTTTTTTCTATAATCAGAAAATACTCTCAGAATTAAAATGGCTTCTGTGATACTTATCTATTTATGTTCATGCTTTCTCTCCACTTCAAGTATTCATTCTTTCGTTGTCTAATAATTTATGTCAATAGCTTGAATGTATATCATGTGCTTACTATATATCATTTTTACTTTCAGTGAATAAATTTGCTCAAATATCTAATGAGTACTCATTGGATTATGTAAAACATTAATGAATTTAAGTCATATTTGTCTGATAGGTTAAATGTAATTATTCCACTTTAAATAAAATCCTTCTGCATTTTCTCTTCATACACAGCTATAAGTTTTGATCCCCAGTGATTATAAATTACTACTGGTGGTGGTTTGAATCAGATGCCCCTATAAACTCATGTGCTTTGGATGGTCAGTCCCTAGCTGATGGTAATTTGGGAGAAGCATGGAGGTGGTGTCCTCCTGAGGGCAGGCTTTGGTTTGTTATAGCCAGATCCCCCTTGTGGAGCTCATTCTCTTACTGCTTCTTTGTATCTACTGTGGCAAGATTTGATGCCCATATTCTACTCCTCCATGCTTTCCTCTACCATGATGAAAATTTCCATCAAGAGATTAATCCAACATAAACATTTTTCTACTGTTAGCTGCCTTTGGTCTTCTGTTTTGTTGTAGCAACTGGAAAATTGGTACCAGAAGAGTAGGGACATTACTTGGAGAAAAGTAACTATAGATTTTGGTCTTTTGGAATTGATTAATGGGAGGAATTTGGAAGGACTGTAAACCTTGCTCTAAGATATGCCTTACAGTTCTGTAAGTAGAGTTTTGTAGGTTATTGTGGAAGACCTAAATTCAAGAAGAACTGTAGACTATAGAAGCTTGGCTTATGAGGGCAAAGAAAACTTTGTCAAGACTGATCTAGAAGTAGTTTATTTGAGAGGCTGTCTGAATTCTACCTGTGTCCTGAGAACTTGAGCAGGGTTGAATTTAGAAGAAATGCACTACTATGAACAGAAGAATAAGGCACAGAAATATATGAAAGTTTATGGCTGGTGACAATAAATTCAGCTGTAGTTGTTTTAGAGGCTAGAACAATTGAAGACTTTTAAACAGTATGATAATTTTAAAATTGGGCTGAATACATTTTGCATTTTGCATCACAAAATAGTCATGAGTCTACTGGGGACCAGGGGACAGAATGAGGTGATTTGGATCATATGTCCACATAAACTCGTGTTATTTGAATGGTTGGTCTCAAGTTGATGGCAGGTTATGAGATGGAGTCTTACAGGAGGTGGTGTCTTCCTGGTATAGGCTTTGAAGTGTTATAGAAAGTTCCTCCTTGTCAGAGCTGAGCTTACTCTCTTGCTGCAATTTTCCTCCTATTGTAGCATGATTATGATGTCCAGCCTCTACTCATGCTAAGCTTTCCCCTGCCATCATGAGACTGTAAGGTAAAATAAACTCTTTCCCTTAATCACCTGCTTTTGGTCAGGTATTTTGTCACAACAATGAGAAGGTTACTACAATACTACTAAAGTGAAAATATAGGTCAGTGCCCAGTGAGAGAAGGAGGAAAAAGATAACTAATATATAAGAGTTAGAGAAGAGAGAGAGAGAGAGAGAGAGAGAGGGAGAGGGAGGGAGAGGGAGAGAGGGAGGGAAGATGTAGAAGATTAAGGTTAGTCTTCATAATACCCTCTGTGGTGTCTTGTGGTTCAGGTGTTCCCTGTAAGGTTCTGGTAAAGGTTCAGCCATTTGGACTGCCTTTTAGGAAGTAGAATTTTATGGTGTTTTATGGTATTATTTTACCATTGCCTTTTGGGTCTAGATTTGTGTTTCCCAACCCTTCGATGCCCTCCTCTCCCTCCCCATTCATCCTAGTGTCTAGTGCACAAGATGCTTGCTGGGTATGTAAAGTATCTTGGGTAGATTCAGGTTAGGTGCTATAGATGAGTAAGACTATGTGGCAATTTTTTTCTGTGATTGGGTAAGTTCACTGAGAATGATCTGTTCCAGGTTTAACCCATTTTTCCTCAAATTTCAGTGTGTCATATTTTTCTTACTGCTGTATAGAATTTGATCAGAGAGACCTACAAGGTTTCATAAAAGGCAGACAGATTTCTGTCAGAGTACTTGATGACCCACCAAAGGTTAGTGGTAAGACCCTACTGCTGAAGACACCTTGCGTAGTTGACATGTAAAATGAAATGGCATGTCTGGAAGTTGGAAGAGAGTCAGACCCCAGACAGTCAGTGCATCTAGTGCCAGAAGGTGCTACATGGCGACTGGGGGGAAATAAACAATATCTGTCCAAGCAACTCATGGTCTAACCTACTTAGCAGCAAATAACCTGTTGTGATCCCCACACAAGTGCAATAGTGGTACCCAGCCATGGTAGGAAACCAACTGCTCTTGATTTGGCTAACTGTTCTCTTCAGTGGTATGGTACCCATAGCTGGAGCTGGGAAACAAGTCAGAACCATATCCAAACATAAGCCCACTCTACATTATCAAACTACCATCAAGCAGGGGCTACACCTATTAAATTCTCTATAAAAAAAAGTAAGGGTTATCTCATTTGTCCTGGTGTTAACTTACACTCCATGGGAGAATCTGCTTCTCTTTTTCAGATAGATGTAGATCCTAAGGAGAGACCCACCCCATCATACCTCAAAAATACCCCAGCTGAAATTAAGAAAAATTGGCAAAACAAGCAAGGGTGCTGCTTTCCTGATGAACCAGATACCAGCACAAGGGGGAAGGAGGTCAACACAGAGAAAAATTAACTCCTACCAAATCAGAGAACCAGAGCCCCAGAGGCCCTCAACACCTCATCACTGAAGCAGACCAAAAATGAACCCAACATGGCTCAGGGAAATTTCGTGAAGAGGGGGCGGAAAGAATGTCAGAGCCACATGTTGGGTCAAGATATGCAGAGACATTTATCTTACCCATAACTGTGGGTTAACTGCGCAATGCATTACCCATATACCTCAACAAGGAGGGGCTACGGGGAGGGGGTAGGTCATGGATGAGCCTAATAATGGTACCAAACTGCCTGTATTTGCTGAATACAAAACTAATTAATAAAATATAGTTTAAAATATTATATATATATTTAGTTTTTTGAGGTAGGGTTTCACTCTGGTCCAGACTAACCTGGAATTCACAGTGTAGTATCAGGGTGGCCTCAATCTTGTGGTGATCCTCCTACCTCTGCCTCCTGAATGTTGGGATTAAAGGAGTGCACTACCACTCCTGGCTTGAAAATAGAATAATTTTATATCACTTCTTTTAAATACATTTGTTCCTTCTAAACACTGTTCGAATTATTCATATAAATCCAGTTTGTATTATATTGTAGATACCAGGACCATATAGTAAATAGAAAAGTAAAAATAAGTGTTGAAGAGAAAATGATGTGCATTATAAAGTCTACATAATATAACCACACTGGGAAAGTGAAAGGAGAAGTTACAATTTTGACATTTGAAACATCATTTAAAAAGGCTTAAGGATGACAGATAAAATATTGGATGTGCCTTCATTGTATTTATATAATTGAATACAGGTGATACCTAATTGTAATTTCTTCAGTGTTTGAAAATTCTATAGACTCTATCATTTGTTTCTTTCAAATAAAAGAATAAAAGCAGTATTTCCCTATGTTGACACCTTTGTTTTCTATTATTAGTCCTTTCACATGGGGTATGAACTATGAGGTATGCAGTTTAGATACCCATTTTCTTTCTTAACCCAGCTACCGTCTCTCTTTCCATGAAATTTTCCTGATCATGACAATCATTTAATACAATATTATTGTGTTTTGTTTCTGTAATTTATATCTATTCTGGCACTCATCTGTTGTGAAAGGTCAGTAGATATCTGTAATGTTTTCTTTTCTATCCATTCTGCATTATACAGTATTTATCACAGTGCAATGAACATACTGTGTTCTACTTAGAAATGATGATTTTTGCTCTCTTCCCACTTGTTATATTTTTATTTTTGTACTAATTAAATACTATCTGTCCTGTGAGATGGAAAGCTCAGAGCACATATGGGCATACAACTGTTAATTACACCATTATTATTTTCCAAGCATCTTCTGAACAATTCATTTACTGTGGAACTCTTGATTGATAACACTAATTTCAACAGGATATTGAAACTAAGGCCTCTAACAGTTCCTTTTCATTTACAATCACAGAATGTTAAGATCCAGCTGCTGTCTCCATAATTATATTTACTGCTCATTCCCAATTGTCATAGGTTAAACTATTCTCAAAAATCTATAACCTAAGAGAGAACAGTTTGCTTATCTTTGTTTCTTCCAATTGAAATGTGTAATAACTCCATTTGGAAGTTGTTTTCTGTGCTTAATGGTATTTTGGCTATCTGTTGATTTTAGTTCTATCTCTGAGGATCAACTGTGTCTTGAATAGGAGGGCACCTCACAAGGGTAAGAGGATATTGAAAACTATATTAGACTTAAAATATAAATCCAAATCATCATAGCCAAGGTAGAGAATTATAATCATACTTAGTACAGTTAATAAAACTATCTGAGAAGATAATATCTAAGAGATGGAGTCAAGATGAAAGTAAGAGGAAAGGTAAGTCATTTATAGAAGCACAAATAAGTTACTCTGGGCCCTTTTGGCCCTGAACCAATAGTTTTGGCTGTAGTATGCCTTTGGTATTGGCAAGTTAAAGGGTAAAATGGGACTAAATAAAGTTGGGGTTCATGCCTTCTAATTTCATGGATAAAAATATCAAAAGTTTAGAACATGTTCTCTTGGAAGATTATTAAGAGCTGAGAGGCAGTATGATGTGATAGAAAAAATAAACATTGTTGGATTCAAAGTAGAAATCTTGAAATGAACTTGTAATAGCTTGACTGTTATCCTTACTATATATCAGATGTAAGTTAATAAAAAACCAGGCAACCTACTTCAACAAATCCTTACAAAACTTGGAATTATTACTCTAGTTCTAACAAAAACCCCTGTATTAGTCTTCCGGTTAAGATGGCGGCATAGGTACCACGCCAAAGCAGCCTGGGGGGAAAAAAAGACCAAAAAAAAAAAAAAAAACTCAGCAAAATACACACTTTTACTAAAAAGTGAGGTGTATAGGAAATTGAAGCAGCAGCGGAGAAGTAGGAGAGATCCAGAGCATCCAAAGCCCGCACAGGCCGGCAAAAGCAGCACCGGCAGCTCTGCCAACCACTGCAGCAGCGGCGCACCAGAAAGCCACCAGACTTGGCTCGAGCCACAGGAAAAGCCAGGTGCGGGAGCTTCCCCTCACACCTCGCTCTCCGCAACTCAGGAAACATGAAGGGAGAGCGGCAGTGAGCAACTGAGGAGCAGACCATGAGGAAGAAGAATATGTAGAGCAGCAAGACAACCAGAGCAGCTGCGGCTCCCTCCCCTCCCCCACTGCCTGAGCCCAGCTCCGGCGAACAGAGCAGTGGTCCGGGACCTGGCCACATCAACCTGAGCTGACAGTGGGACCCAAGAAGGAGCAGAGTTCAGGAGCAACATCAGCGGCTCCGGCACCGGTAACAGAGGCCCCAGCAGCAGCAGACCCAGAAGGGGCAACAACAGCAGACCCAGTAGCAGCAGCTTCAGCTGCTGACAGACCCAGCAGAGGCAGCTTTCGAAGCAGCAGTTCCAGCAGCGGGGGTGCTGATCTCAAGGGCCACAGTTGCCAGGCTTGGCTTTCCCTGCAGGAAAAGCCAGTGCCCAGCTCCAGAAATCAGAACAGCAGCCCAATCACCCAGGCAGCAACTTGACTGAGACCAAACTCATCCAAGGTAACTGGGTATGCACCAAGGAAGGGTCTCACTTGGTCACAAGCTGACTTGGATCCCTCAACAGACCAGAAATCTTAACATCTATGTTGATAGAGGATCTGGTTGTTATAATAACTACTCTGGCTTACATACTTGGGGCTGTTTGTGACTGAATGGGTACAGTGTTTAGTTAACTTTTAGAATCTGCCTGTATTTTATTCCACTCAGCCTACTTGAATACCCCCATATCAGGGAGACTCGACCCCTAGGAGCACATTTGTAGATACTCTCAGAGTCTTAAGAGCCACATCTAACAACTTAAGCTCCTACCCTGAAAATATATAACATCAAATCAATTGATACAGCTAAGAATACCCAGCTAGCTAGAAAATCCAAGCATTAACTTAATCCAAGATGCAAAAATATATACATTAAAACACAAGAAACACTAAAAAGCAAGACGATATAAATCCACCTAAAGGTATTAATGCATCAGAAATGACCTCCAGTGAGAACAAGTTAGAGGAAATGCCTGAGAAAGATTTCAAAAGAATGATTGTAAATATGTTCAAAGAAGTCAGAGAACAAATCAAAGGAATCAAAGAGGAACTTAAAGAGGAAATCAAAGGAATCAAAGAAGATGCAGTACACCAAATTCATGTAATAAAGAAGGCAATACAAGACATAAATAAGGAAATAGAAATAATAAAGAAAAACCAGTCAGAATTACTACCAATGAAGAACACAGTTAATGAAATAAAAAACTCTGTAGAAAATCTCACCAGTAGGATGGATGAGGGAGAGGACAGAATATCTAAGCTAGAAGATCAGGTGGCAGACCTAATGCAGTCCAACAAAGAGAAAGACAAACTTATAGAAAAGTATGAGTGGAAATTTCAAGATATTCAGGACACTATGAAAAGATCCAATATAAGAATTCAGGGCATAGTAGAAAGAGAAGAATTCCACTCCAAAGGCATAGTAGGTGTCTTCAACAAAATCATAGAAGAAAATTTCCCCCAAATTGGGAAAGAGGTGCCAATACAGATACAGGAAGACTTTAGAACCCCAGCCAGACAAAACCTGGAAAGAACCTCTCCTCGCATATTGTAATCAAACTTCCAAACACACACACCAAAGAAAAAATATTGAAAGCAGTTAGAAAAATCAAGTTACCTACAAAAGTAAGCCCATCAGGATTACAGCAGATTATTCAACGGAAACTTTTAAAGCCAGAAGGGCTTGGAGTGATGTATTCCAAGTTCTGAAAGATAACAACTGTCAGCCAGGTTACTTTATCCTGCAAAGTTATCCATTCAAATAGACGGAGAAATAAGGACATTCCATGACAAAAGCAGGTTAAACGAGTATTTCAAGACAAAACCAGCTCTACAGAAAATACTTGATAGAATCCTCCATGCTGAAGAAAAGGAAAAGCACACATATAAGGAACCTAGAAAAAACAAGCAATACTCAAATACTTGTTAAGAGAGCACAGGTAGAACCAGAACCACAAAAAAAAAAAAAAATGGCAAATATAAATACACACCTTTCAATAATATCTCTTAATATCAACGGCCTCAATGCCCCAACGAAAAGACATAGGTTTGCAGACTGGTTAAAAAGCAGGATCCTATAATTTGTTGTCTCCAAGAAACTCACTTTTCTACAAAGGATAGACATTATCTTAGGGTAAAAGGTTGGAAGATGGTGTTTCAAGCAAATGGGCCTAGAAAACAAGCAAGGGTTCCTATCCTAATATCTTACAAGGTAGACATCAGTTCAACGTTAGTCAAGAAAGATAAGGAATGTCACTTTATATTGATTAAGGGCACACTCCAACAGGAGGACATTACAAACCTAAACATATATGCACCTAACATGGGTGATCCCACATTCATCAAACAAACACTATTAGAACTAAGGTCACAGATAACACCAAACTCAGTGGTAGTGGGTGACTTTAACACCCCACTCTCATCAATTGACAGGTCATCCCGAGAAAAAATTGAGAGGCATCTGTACTAAATGAGGTCATAGAAGGAATGGACCTAACATATATATACAGGGAATTTCATCCGAAGGCTGCAGAATATACATTCTTTTCAGCAGCACATGGAACATTCTCTGAAATAGACTATATATTAGGACACAAAGCAAATCTTAACAAATTCAGGAAAATTGAAATAATTCCTTGCATTCTATCTGACCACAATATAATTAAACTACAAATCAGTAGCAAGAAAGGCTATAGAGCATACACAAAATCATGGAAACTAAACAATACACTACTAAATGACGAATTGGTCAATGAAGAAATCAAGAAGGAAATAAAAAGATTTATAGAGTCAAATAATAATGAGAACACAACATATCAAAATCTCTGGGACACAATGAAAGCAGTTCTAAGAGGTAAATTTATAGTCTTAAGTGCCTATATTAAGAAATTAGAAAGGTCACAGATAAACAACCTAATGCTTCACCTTAAAGCCTTGGAAAAAGAAGAACAAGGCAAAGCAAAAACCAGTATACTGGAAGAAATCATAAAGATTAGGGCAGAAATTAATGAAATAGAAACAAACAAACAAAAAAAAAAAAAAAACAATCCAAAGAATTAATGAAACCAAGACTTTGTTCTTTGAAAGGATAAACAAGATTGAGAAACCCTTAGTAAATCTGACCAAAAGAAAGAGAGAAGAGACACAAATTAATAAAATCAGAGATGAACAAGGTAACATCACAACAGATTCCAGAGAAATTCAAAAAATCATCGGGACATACTATAAGAGCATATACTCCACAAAGTATGAATATCTGAAAGAAATGGATGATTTCCTTGATTTATATGACCTACGTAAATTAAATCAAAATGAGATTAATCACTTAAATAGACCTATAACAAACATGGAGATGCGAACAGTTACCAATAATCTCCCAACTAAAAAAATCCCAGGCCCAGATGGATTCACTGCTGAATTTTCCCAGACATTTAAGGAAGAGCTAACACCATTGATTCTTAAGGTTTTCCAGGAAATAGAAAAAGAAGGAATTGTACCAAACTCCTTCTATGAGGCCAGCATTACCCTGATACCAAAACCAGGCAGAGATAGAACAAAAAAAGAAAATTACAGGCCAATCTCCCTCATGAACATAGATGCAAAAATTCTCAACAAAATATTGGCAAACAGAATACAAGAGTATATCAAAAAGGTCATTCAACCTGACCAAGTATGCTTTATCCCAGAGATGCAGGGATGGTTCAATATACGCAAATCTATAAATGTAATACATTATATAAACGGGTTGAAGAACAAAAATCACTTGATCATCTCATTAGACTCAGAGAAAGCATTTGACAAAATCCAACATCCCTTCATGATAAAAGTCCTACAGAGACTGGGAATAGAAGGAACATATCTCAATATAATAAAAGCTATTTCTGACAAGCCTCCAGCCAACATATTACTAAATGGGGAAAAACTGGAAGCTTTTCCACTAAAATCAAGAACAAGACAAGGGTGTCCACTGTCACCACTTTTATTTAATATAGTTCTGGAAGTCTTAGCCATAGCAATAAGGCAAGAGACACACATAAAAGGGATACAAATTGGAAAGAAAGAGATCAAGTTATCATTATTTGCAGATGACATGATTCTATACATAAAGGACCCTAAAAACTCTACTAGCTAACTGTTAGAGCTGATCAAAACCTACAGCAATGTAGCAGGATACAAAATAAATGCACAGAAACCAGTAGCCTTCATATATGCTAACAACAAACACACAGAGGATGAAATCAGAGAATCGCTCCCATTCACAATTGCATCAAATAAATAAATAAATAAATAAATAAATAAAGTACCTTGGAATAAACCTAACCAAGGAATTAAAGAACCTCTACAATGAGAACTTTAAAACCCTCTAAGGAGAAATTGGAGAAGACACTAGAAAGTGGAGAAACATCCCCTGTTCCTTGATTAGAAGAATCAATAGTGTGAAAATGGCAATCTTACCAAAAGCAATCTATACATTTAATGCAATCCCTATCAAAATTCCAAAAGCATTCTTCATAGAAATAGAAAAAACAATCCAAAAATTCATTTGGAATCACAAAAAAAACTTCAAATATGTAAAATAATACTCAGCAACAAAAATAAGGTTGGTGATATCACCATACCTGATTTTAACCTATACTACAGAGCCATAGTAACAAAAACAGTGTGGTCCTGGCACAATAACAGACATGTAGATCAGTGGAAAAGAATAGAGGACCCAGATGTAAGCCCAAGTAGCTATAGCCACCTGATATTCGATAAAAATGCCCAAAATACTCATTGGAGAAAAGCCAGCCTCTTCAGCAAATGGTGTTGGGAAAACTGGATATATATCTGTAGAAGCATGAAAATAGATTCTTCTCTTTCTCCATGCACAAGAATTAAGTCCAAATGGATTAAAGACCTTAACATCAGACCTGAAACTTTGAAACTGCTAGAGGCAAAAGTAGGGGAAACCCTTCAACATGTTGGTCTTGGCAAAGAATTTCTGAATACAACCTCAATTGCTCAGGCAATAAAACCACAAATTAATCACTGGGACCTCATGAAATTACAAAGATTTTGCTCTGCAAAGGACACAGTGAAAAAAGCAAAGAAGCAACCTACAGAATGGGAAAAAATCTTTGCCAGCTATATATCTGATAGAGGATTAATATCTTGGATATACAAAGACCTCAAAAACTTAAATAATAAAGAAGCAAACAAACCAATCAAAAAATGGGCTATGAAGCTACATAGAGCATTCTCAAAGGAAGAAATACGAATGGCATATAAGCATCTAAAAAAATGTTCCACATCACTAGTCATCAGGGAAATGCAGATTAAAACTACATTGAGATTCCATCTCACTCCTGTCAGATTGGCCACCATCATGAAAACATATGATCATAAATGTTGGTGGGGATGTGGAAAAAGAGGAACCCTTCTACACTGCTGGTGGGAATGCAATCTGATCCAGCCATTGTGGAAATCAGTGTGGAGGTTCCTAAAACAGCTAAAGATTGATCTACCATATGACCCAGCTATAGCACTCCTAGGAATATATCCTAAGGACTCATCTCATTTCCTTAGAAATATGTGCTCAACCATGTTTATTGCTGCTCAATTTATAATAGCTGGGAAATGGAACCAGCCTAAATGTCCCTCAACTGATGAGTGGATAATGAAGATGTGGCACATTTATACAATGGAGTTCTACTCAGCTTTAAAGAAAAATGAAATTATGAAATTTGCAGAAAAATGGATGGACCTGGAAAGGATTATATTAAGTGAGGTAACCCAGGCCCAGAAAGCTAAGTGCCACATGTTCTCTCTCATATGTGGATACTAGCTACAGATGACTGGGCTTCTGCGTGAGAATGAAAATACTTAGTAGCAGAGGCCAGTAAGTTAAAAAGGAGACATAAAGGGAATAGAAAGGAAGGGAGGAGGGTACTTAATAGGTTGATATTGTATATATGTAAGTACAATGATTGTGATGGGGATGTAATATGATGGAGAATGGAATTTCAAAGGGGGAAGTGTGGGGGATGGGGAGGGAGGGAATTACCATGGGATTTGTTTATAATCATGGAAAATGCTAATAAAAATTCAAAAAAATTAAAAAAACCCTGTATTAGCAAATTGACTTGTTTTTCTGATGTTTGGGATACATTCTTATAATGTGAAAATAAAGTTTTATATGATCATTATAAAGAATAATTAATTACAATATAATTAAATTCAGCCCATTCTTTCTTCTTTTTATTTTTATTTATTTATGAGAGACAGAGAGAATGAGAGAATGGGCATGCCAAGTCCTCTAGCAACTATAAGTGAACTTCAGACACATGCACCACCCTTGTGCATCTGGCTTATGTGGGTACTGGGGAATTGAACCTTGGTTCCTGGCTTCATGGACAAGTGCCTTAACTGCTAAGTCATCTCTCCAGCCCACATTCTTCTTGAAAGTATTAATGACAACTGAATTACAAACTGAACTGTTCAAAAGATAATCTCACAAAATATACAATATAATGAAAAATATTCACCTTCAGAAGACAGAAAATATTCTATATTAAAATGAGTGCTGCTATTACAGCTAGCCTGTGAACTTCCTCTGAGAAAATGGTAATAGACACTGAGGAGACTCAAACCTCATCAAGACAGAGAATTAGAGGCCACCTAGAGCTCAACACTAAAGAATATTTAAATACACTCTCTAAGACTCAAGTAACATTGAGGAATAGGGAATAGAAAGAATGTAAGAGCAGGGTGGGATTGGCACATTCATGACCACACAGTGATTACCAAAAACCCCAATGAGTATGCCCCTCAGTGGAATGGGTATGGGGGAGATGCAACAAAAAGTATAACCAATTGAAATATGACAAAATTGTAATAGATTCATATATTAACATACTCAATAAAAATCCCATTATACACATAATGCCTCTATTTATTTTGCTTAAACATATGAAACTTATTTATTAAGTGAATAGTATCTAAAATAGTCTGCAGGATCATTTGGGATCTCAGCAATCATTCTGATAGGCAAGAGAAGATTATTGTATTCTAGAGGCATTCCAATGAAATTGTGGAAATTCTCTATCTCTATTGTGGTATAGCTTTACTTTGCATATAACATAACAATTGACACCACAGAACAGAGATTTATATGTTGTTATAAAGAAATTTTTGGATCAACAGTCATGGAAATGAAATAAGAAAAATGATACAGTTGTAGCTAGGCATGCATTGTAGTAATATAACTACTAACATGCCTTCATAAAAGGAGACCAGGGAGGTCACCAGACACTTGCCTGAGATTCTATTTGCCACTCCTGATTCTGCACTTATAGCTACCCATGTTCTTGAGTGGTTCTAGAGTACATAAAGGGATGGAAGATTAATGGGTAATGGGACCCCACTGAGGCAGCTTTTGTGACTCACTATCCATGCTGGTATTGTACTTTTACTAATACAGTTGCTTTTGAATCACCTATACACTTGTAACTCTTCTCTTGTGCTTCTGTAAGAAACCTTAATATAGCTTGTTGGTTCATGAAGCTAGACTTAGATGGAATTGTTTCTTTGCTCTTGCTGCCAAATATGGGGTGAATGATATTTTGTTAAATCTCTCCAGGAAATATCATGTAACAAATTGACAATGAACAAGGACACAAGGAAACCAAAGATAAGTCTTGGAGGATCCAATGTATGGCCCTTGTTATGGGTTGGAAAACATACAAATTAAGCTAAATGGTCTGCCCAGAGGGGAAGTCAGGTTTGACCATCTGCATCTTCAGAGTAAATTTCTCTGGTGCCAATTTCTTCTGTGTCTTATAGAATGGTGAACCTCTTTGATGAATGTGGTCTGCTAAGGAGTATAGGAATATCCTATAAATGGCTAATGACCTATAAAATATATTTTAATCCCCTAAAATATCATGGGATAGGAGTTTTAGCTGCCATAATGGTTCATTCTGGTAGGCTATTTGCTAAAGAGAATGAGGTATATATAACAGTCATGTAACTAGAAGTGAGACAGATATGCTTGACAGGACTGTTTAAAGAGGAGTTAAGAAAATTGTTAATTACACAGGGAACTCAAGAATGGTATGTGATTTTAGTAGTTTTGCTGGACTACATTGTTCCACACAATGTTTATGAAATAAAAGATGCTTTAGCAAATCCAAATTACTTAGATCAGTTATGGAAATAATGTTCATAATGTAATCAAGTGGAAAGGCAAAATTAAAATAAAATAAAGGAGACTTTCCATTATACCTCAGGCCAACTATGGTAATATCTGGGCTTGTATCAAGTCAGTTTCTGGGGGAAACATTGGTAGAAGGTAAGACCCTGTGCTTGTGATCTTCTGGAAGGCTTTAAAGCCTGAAAGACAATATTCTGAAGGGTTAGAAAAGCAGGTGATTATCAAGCTGCTCACTGCTGTAGAGGAAGGAGATTTCACTGTATAGGAACTTCAGCTATGTTACTAACAAGATAGACAGGGTTGTCTACAGGCAATGGCCACTCACAGAAACCAGTAGTCTGGATTTGTCAGTCCACTAACAATGTGAAGAAAATGTAGCCTTTATCAGAGGCTGGGGCCAGTTGTGCCTTGTGCCTCATGTTACTCAGCAGGGCACAGTGGCACATGCCTTTAATCACAGCACTCAGGAGGCAGAGGTAGGAGGATAGCCATGAGTTTGAGGCCACTCTGAGACTACTTCCAGGTCAGCCTGAGCTACCCTGATACATTATTTCAAACAAAAAAAAGATCAAAGTCAATGAATAGCAGTGAATGTGCAGAACAATGGACATGGAGTGAGAGTGGGAAATGTATAAAAGATTCTATCAGTGAGCAATTATACTCTAGGAAAGCATACTATGTGTATTTTTCTCATATTAGAATGTGTATTATAGCTGGATACACTGTTTAGCTATGCCATGCATACCACTGTTGGGAAAGTTTGTTTGATGATATAAAGGTGTGGTTGGGAGAAATGAAATCCTGTAAAGGTGAAGATTATTCATCCATCCTAAAGCCCTTTAAGCAGACAAGTGTGGCCATTTCAGAGGCTAGCAGGCTATGGATTATAGAAAACTAACAAGGTAATGCTACCAGCCATTGCTCTTTTGACAGAACATATGGAATGTATTCATACTGGCATGATCTTGCTAATATTTGTTTTTAGTAATGCCTTAGTTGATAAATTCCAAGACTGTTGCAGTCTGGTTCGCATTGCTGGTAGAAATTACCCAACCAAGAGCAGCTTCTGGGGAAAAGAGGTTTCTTTTGGCTTACAGGCTCAAGGGGAAGCTCCACAATGGCAGGGGAAAATGATGGCATGAGCAAAGGATGGACATCACCCCCTGGCCAACATAAGGTGGATCATATCAACAGGAGAGTATCCCAAAAACTGGCAAGGGGAAACTAGCTATAACACCATAAGCCCACCCTCAACAATACACTGCCTCCAAGAGGCATTAATTCACAAATCTCCATCAGCTGGGAACCCAACATTCATAACACCTAAGTTTATGGGGGACACTTGAATCAAACCACCACAAAGACCAACTTGGACTTTCTTGGAAAAGATAGCAGTGAACCTTCAGAGATCCTGCTGAACCTTTGTAAAAAAGTTACATTACATTAGTTATATGAAGTACTGAGAATCTTACAGCTTTGGGAAAGAATCTGAAAGAACATAAAAACCAGCAGTTACAATGTTTAAATGCACAGGGTACAATGCATTAGTGGTAAAGTTTAGGATTGCACACTATAAGGTTATTGAGTAAAATTCCATTGCTAAGGATGGTTTATTTTATTGTGATTTAAGGCCCAGGAAGGTTCCTGAGATCCCATAATACAGGCTCTTGCAACACATATTCAAAGTATGACAGAACTAGATGGCAAATCACTATTGCTAATGATATCATATCTTATGCTTGTAGTATTTAGAGAAATCTATCTGGTACTGATGTGAAAGTCTACTTTAGTCAGGCTAGCAGTCATAGTGCCTGAAGGTGCTTTGTAAGCTTCTGGAGGAGACTGAGCATTAATGGTCTTGCTCAGGATGGACCACAAAATTAATGCTATTAGCATATCAAGCAAGATAGTGAAACAACAGTGTCACAACTGTTATGAGTATAATTAACTATTTTTCAGCTTAATTTATGGATCACACTATAGGAGGAAACCCATGTCCTTAATAATGCTAGGAAAATCATGGCTGGGGAAATCAATGTATCCTGCATAGGCTGCTACTAATGTTTTTTGTTCCTGTCAAATTTCCTTCTAATACATTTTTATGTATATATTGATGATATTGTCAGTCTTAGTCAAAGGAAATTTTTGTTTTATAGATTTTAGTGTGGAGATTCATTACAGATCAAATTACTGGGCCACTGAGAATGACTGACTGTTGCTGTGGCATAGCAGCCCAGTGCTTTACAAAAGCCATTTATATATATATATATATACATATATATATATATATATATATATATATATGTGTGTGTGTGTGTGTATATACATATATGTGTGTGTGTGTATATATAAATACACACATATATATGTGTATGTATATATATATATATGTATGTATATATGTATGTATGTATGTATGTATATGTATGCATTCATGCATACATACATATAACCTTCCATTGTTAAGGGACCATCACAGAAAAGGAATTGAAAAGACTGTAAGAGCTGAAGGAAGGGATGGAGTGTTGTGACATATATATTTACTTGAGCAGTAACATAATTACCACCTGCTCCCCCTGAAACTGTGTTTTGGGGGAATGTTAATGCTTATAGGAAGGAGAATGTTGACTACTAGTGGTATTCCAGTGATGCAGATTTCCCAGTAGGAGTACTGCAATCAGATTTGTATTGCTGGCAGCAAACACAAGACCAAAAACAGCGTGTGGGCAAAAAGGGTTTATTTTGGTTTACAGACTTGAGGGGAAACTCCGTCCATGATGGCAGGGGGAAATAATGGCATAATCAGAGGGTGGATATCACCACCGGGCAGACATCAGATGGACACCAACAACAGGGGACTGTGCCAAACACTGGTAAGAGGAAGCTGGCTATAACACCCATAAGCCTGCCCCCAACAATACACAGCCTCAAGGAGGGAGAGAGAAAAAGAATGGGTGTGTCAGGGCCTCTACCCCCTGAAAACTAACTCCAAACATATGTTCCACCTTGTGCATTTGGCTTATGTGTATACTGGGGAATCAAACCTGGGTTCTTAGGCTTTATAGGCAAGTGCCTTAAATGCTAAGCCATCTCTCCAGCTCCTATTATTCTACGTTACTCTACACTGAGGGAAATTTATATCTGCAGAGATGAGGTATAGCATAAAATGTGTTTCTGCCTGCATTTAATTTATTTCATTTTACACAGTGTCTTCCATAGCATCTATTTTAATATAAATGACAAGATTTAATTATTTTATGACTAAATAATATTCATTCATATACATCATTCTAATTCAAGAAAGAAAGAATTCAACATATGCTTATTTGCAGATAAAATTATTTCATACATATGAGGCCTTAAGGACTCCACCAGAAAACTCTTAGAACTGATAAACACTTTCAGTAGAGTCACAGGTTACAAAATTAACATGAAAAAAACATGTACCCTTTATATTTACCAATGGCAAGCAAGCTGATAAAGAAATCAGGGTTAACAACTGCGTTCACAACTACCTCAAAAAGAAATAAACATAATCAAGGTAGTGAATGACCTTTATAAGGAAAGCATTTAAAATCTCAAGACAGAATTTCCAAATAATATCAGATGGAAAGAACGTCCATATTTGTAGATTGGAGGAATCAATATTGTAAAAATGGCTATCTTACCAAATCAATTCATATGTTCAATGCAACCTGCCTCTTCACAGAAATAGCTAAAACAACCTTAAAATTTGTTTGGAGGCAAAAAAAAACCCCTCAACTATTCAAAGCAATCCCAAGGAAGGGAGGAATAATTGAGTGGTATTATTTTACTTGATTTCAATCTGTTTTACAGATCCATAATAAGAAAAAAGCAGCATGATGCTGACACAACAATAAGAAATAGAAAAATTGTGGCCAGATTTTATATGTGTACCTATATTTGTATGTTCAAATAACACAACGAACAAATTAATATGAAAATTATTTTATGCAGATAAAAATAAGATAAAAGTTAAAAGTAAAAATAAAGTATAAAACAATTGCACAGAATGAAAGAACATCAAAATTATTTGCATACCTTGAGCTATGTAATTGTTTATACAATTTCCAGAAATCATCGTTGCATAAAATGCAATCTTTTTAGCAAATGATACTAGACAAACTGGATATGCACATGTAGAAGAATGGAACTTGATCCTTATCTCTCAGCCTTGTACAAAAACCGACTCCAATTTGATCAAAGATCTTAATATATGGCCTAAAACACTAAAAATGATAGAGAAAAATTATTATGGAAAACACTGAAAGATACGAGCATCAGTAAAAACTCTGAATACAATTTTAATCACCCAGGAAATAAAATCAATTGACCTATGGGACCTCATGAAATGAAAAACCGTCTATACAGCAAAGAAAATCATTAAGAGCCAGATTAAAGAATGGGAGAAAATCTGTGCCAGCATTATATTTGGCAGAGTATTAGAATATGGAATACAAAAATAAATCAAAGGGCCACACAACAGGAAAACAAATAGACCAATAAAAATATGCTAAGGAACAGAACAGAGAGTTTTCAGAAGAATTGAAAATGGCCAATAAATTTATTGTGGAAATTCAATTTCATATTCCTTTGATTTTACATTTCATCCCTGTCAGAATTACTTTCATTACAAAAACAAATAATACATAGCCTGGAGAGGGTAGAGGAAAGGAGGAACCAATATTGATGGGAGTTTTATAAACTGGTACAGCCACTCTGGAAATCAATGTGCATATTTCTCAAAAAGCTAAAATTACAAATACCGTAAGACCCAGCTATACTATACCTGGGCATATACCCAAAGAACTCTATGCCCTACCACAGAGATACTTTTTTAATCATACTTATTGCTGTGCTCTTCATAATAGCAAGGAAATGGAATGGCCTAGGTTTTGATCATTCCAGGCATGGCTAATGAAAATGTGATACATATATACAATGGAATTCTATTCTACTTGAAAGAATGAAATTTTCTGGAAAATAGAACTAGAAAATAATCTATTCAGAGAGGTAATCCAGGTACAGATAAACAAATACTCACATATTCTCTCTCAGAAGCAAATCCTGCTTTAGAGCACATACACACTGTGTGTGTGTGTGTGTGTGTGTGTGTGTGTGTGTGTGTGTATGTGTGTTGTTATTGTGGTAGTGAGAATGTGTATAAGCTGAGAAACTATAAAAGGGACTGTGGGGGGATTAAAGGAGGCTTCATGTGAGAAGTGTAGGGAAGGTGGTAGATCTTAAGTGATATAAAATCAAAGGGGTGATACTGGTGATGGAAGTGTGAATGCAGGAAAGGGAGGAGAACAGGGAATGAGGCAGTGTGGAGGACAGGGATGGTTAATCAAGAGTATGTATATGGATTGTGGTTACATTCTCATTGTTTGTGGCTTTATCCAGATTTTATTCTAGGGTTATATGACCTATTGAAATTAAAACCAGAATATATAAACAACCTAAATAGACCCATAACAAGCAATGAGATTTTAGTAGTAATTAAAATATCCCTTTAAAGAAAAGTCCAAGGCTATATGGATTTATTGCCAAATTCTGCTATATTTTCAAACAATATCTACTATTAACATCCCACAAGCTAATCCAAAAATCATAAGAGAAGGAAAACTATAAAACTTATTCTAGGAGTGGAGAAATTGCTAAGTGATTAAAGTTCTTGCCTTTGAAGCCTAAGGAACAAGGTTTGACTCCCCAGAACCCATGGAAGCCAGATGCACAAGGTGGTGAATTGTATCTGCAATTTGCAGTGGCTAGTGACCCTAGGGTGTCCATTCTCTATCTAAAATAAAAAATAAGCAAAAATATAATATTTTTTAAAAGTTATTCTAGAAAGCTCATAGAACCCTGGAAAAAAACCTGGATAAAGCCACAACCAAAAATAAATAAATAAATAAAAATAAACAGGCAAGAATAAAACTTACAAACCAATCTTCTTGATGAACATAGAGACAAAAATTATCAACAAAATACAAACCAAATTCAAGATCAATGGTGCTAGAGCAATCTTTCAGTAGATAAAGTACTTGTTGCATGAGCATGAGTATCTGAGTTTGTAATCCCAGAACCCACATAAAAGCCAATGGTTGTAGGGGCCTATAATCCCAGCATGGGTGATCCAGAAACAGATGGATACCCATGGAAAGCTGGCCAGCTGAACTGGTGAGTGCTGGATTCATTAAGAGACCTTGTCTCAATAAATACCAATAGATAATGTGGAAGCAATGAAGAAGATACTTGTCATTGATCTCTGATGTCCACATGCATGCACACAGGTACACATACACCTGCACACACACATACACCCACATAGTATGGACGTGTAAACATACATATTTTTCTCATTGCTGGTGGTACTATTGAGATGGTTGTTGGTGTTTAGGAGATGAAATGTTGGAGGAATTGTGTCACCAGTTAAAGGTCTTAAAATTTTATAATTTGGCCCCAATTATTATTCTCTTTCTTTACTTCCTCTCTGCTGATAAAACAATGTAATTCTGTTTCTTAAATGGTTGTTCCTGTAATGCTTTCCCTGAAACATTGGACACTTCCCTTTGAAACTGTAATCAAACACTATTCTATCCACAAGCTGTTTCTGGTTAGCTATTTTTTCCAGCAGTAATAAAGTAACTGATACAAAAAATTGGCAGTAATAAGTAGTGCTGTTACTATATAAAACTGACTATGTGTTTCTTAGTTTTTGGAACCTATTTGTGACATGAATATGGAAGTCTTTGGAACTTTGGCCTAGAGAATTTTATAATGCTAGAAGCTGAGATGAATAGGCCATTCTGGTGGGAGTCTAGAAGACCAGAAGGCTAAGAAAAATGGAGACTTTAGAAGCTTAGCTCATGAAGCTTCAGAAGGAAACAAGTGAAGAATAGGAGATAAAGATTGTCTAGGCAGTTTAAGGTAACAGGACCCCAATGTGAATAGCTTTCTCCTTGACTACATGTCAGCATTATCCTTGAGCCTGTAAGGAGGACGTAGTTTGTTTGTTTTTTCTTATCTCTTTCTTCCTGGAAAGTTATATCATCTGGGACAGATTCCTAGAAGATTAAGTTTATATCCTTCCTAGAAATTCCACTTTTTAACCAAGATTTCTGGAAATATTGCATCTTTCCCAAAAATTCTTACCCCTACCTAGATGAACCTCGAGATTTCTGAGAATTTTGTCTGTTTCCCTAAAATCCTGACTCCCTATATAGAAACTTGTTTAACCTGGTTATTTGCTCCTAAAGGAATTTCTCTTCCCATAAAATTCCCAATAAGAGTCATTTGGTGATTCTCCTCTTCATCTCTAGAGACACTGTCCTGTCTCACAGGAGACGCTCCCTCCTCTCAAGTTATAATAAACTCTTTCTAAATTACACCCTACTGTGGTCTGTGAAATTCATAAGACAAGAACACAAAAGGCCACTGATTCAGTGGAAGTTTTGTGTAACTATGATAGTATAGTGCCCTAACTCCTGTGGAAAAGCCCAACTAGGGTAAAGAAAAGCTCTGTCACTCTCAGACATTCCAAATTTCCATATCAAAAGGACTCTATCAGGGCTAGAAGTAGTTCATGTGATATCCTGGCACAGAAATTGACTGCATTCTGCCCATGTTCTGAGAACATGAGCAAACTTGAATTTATTTTCCTTTTTAATATTTATTTTTATTTATTTATTTGAGAGAGGGGGATAAAGAGGCAGATAGAGAGAATGGGCCCATCAGGGCCATCAGCCACTGCAAACAAACTCCACACACATGTGCCACCTTGTACATCTGTCTTACCTGGGTCCTGGTGAACTGAACCTGGGTCCTTTGGTTTTGCAGGCAAATTCCTTAACCACTAAACCATCTCTCCACCCCCAAAGTTGAATTTAAAAGTAATGGAATAATGTGTTTAGTGGAGGAACTTTCAAGACAGAAAAGCCTTGAGTCTGTGCTTAGGATTCTCTTGGTTGAATTAAGTTGTACATTGAAAAAAAGCAAAATATTGAACAGAAAGATATGACAAATACAAAATTCGGCACAGAAAGAAATATAAGCAAGTTTGAAGTTCTAGGCACAGAAACTTCAAGCTGCTTCAGCCATAATTGTTAAAAAGAGTACCACCAAAAAGATATGCCAACTGCTTTTTACTGAGACCATTAGAAAAAATGACCTGAAGGCAAGACTCAACTCAAGATAGGAAAAATATAAATTCTTATGAGGGGAAAAAGGCCTGAAGGAAGAATGTAATTTTTTTAAATTTAATTTATTAGTTTTCTTTTCAGTAAATACAGGCAGTTTGGTAGCATTGTTTAGGCTGATCTGTGATCTACCCACTCCCATTAGACCCTCCGGGTTGATGTAAATGGGTCCTGCATTGTGGAGTTAGCCCCCAGTTATTGGTATGATAAATGTCTCTGCAAATCATGACCCAACATGTGACTCTGACGTTCTTTCTGGCCCCTCTTCTGCAAAATTTCCCTGAGCCATGTTGGGTTCATTTTTGGTCTGCTTCGGCGCTGAGGTGTTGGAGGCCTCTGAGGCTCTGGCTCTCTGATTTGGTAGGAGTTGATTTTTCTCTGTGTTGGTCTCCTTCCCCTTTGTGCTGGTATCCGGTTCACAGGAAACCATCACCCTTGCTTGTTTCGCCAGTTGTCCTTAGTTTCAGTTGGGCCCCTTTTGAGGTATGCTGGGGCAGCTCTCTTTTGAAGGACAAAGGCCTGAAGGAAGCATAATAAAGTTTCTGTTTAGAATCAGCCTAAAGAAGCTCCTACAGCTGAATTACAAGGCCACACTTCATCCCTAGCTGATAGTGTAACTTGGCAGTGTGGTCAACATCAAACTGATTTTGAAAAGTGAAAGATACAAGATGCAATATTGTTTCTTAGCTCCAGAGATCCAGTGAGGTTAGACAATCTGATACATGATTAAAGTTCTTACAAAGAGGCCCCTATAAGGGCTCCACATGAAGCTGTGAAAGTGAACCCTAAATTGCAGAATGTTGTAAATGCCAAATACATAGGAATTCCACAAACAGGACTGAAGTATCAGGTTAGATCCCACCGAAGAGAGAGGCTGCAAGCAGCACAGCAGGTAGAAAGAGGCTGTTCAAGTATTTTGGAGTCCAAATGACTTCATCACAAATCAAAGATACCAGACATGGATATGTAGGACTTAATGTTTCCCCTGCTGGGTTTCAGTCTTGTTTTGATCTAATTGTTTCTTGTGGTGTACCCATTTCTCCATTTTGAAATGAGAATATTTATTATGTGTCGTTATATATGTTAGAAATATGTAACTTGCACTTTGATATTATAGGCCTCACAGTGTAGAGCTGCCTTTAGTCTCAGGTAAGAATTTGCACTTTGTAATTTTGAACAGTGTTGAGCCTGATGAAGAATATGGGTACTTTTATAGTTGGAATGAATATATTTAGTATCATAAGATGTTGAGGAGTCTCTGGGGGTCAAAAGCAGAATGTGGTAAATTGAATAAAAAGTGTTTCCCATAGTCTCATGTGCTTGAACACTTTTAAGTTCCTTTCTGATGATTTCTACTTCTAATGCATTTTGATAAGAAAAGATGCATCATAAAATTTTGTTTTCAAATTCTGTAGAGACTTGATTTGTGCTTTAATAAATAATTCATCATATAGAATATCCCATTAGATAATGAGAGCAAGATATATCGTTCAGCTCTCTGATAAAATGTTCTGTAAATGTATATAAAGACCACTTGGTGTCTGGTATACTTTTAAACACTGATATTTCTTTTTTTTGTCTGGATTATCTGTATATCATTAAAAGAAAATTATTGGAATTCACTACTCATATTGTATTGGGCTGACTCTCCCTTAATATTAATATTGGATATTTTATAATTATTGATTCTTCAACCCTAGGTATGTATATATTTATACTTATGTTATATAGGCATATAATATTATATATAAATTTAATATGTAAATAATATGTACATATACTATTGTTTAATTGATCCCTTGATAAATGATGCAGTGATGGCGCAGGGAAAACTGGATATGTATCTGTACAAGGATAAAAATAGATCCTTCCCTCCCTCCATGCACAAGAATTAAGTCCAAATGGATTAAAGACCTTAATATCAGACCTGAGACTCTGAAACTGCTAGAGGAAAAAGTAGGGGAATCCCTTCAACATATTGGTCTTGGCAAAGATTTTCTGAATATACCCCAGTTGCTCAGGCAATAAAACCACAGATTAACCACTGGGACCTCATGAAATTAAAAAGATTTTGTACATCAAAGGACACTGCGAATAAAGCAAAGAGGCAACCTACAGATTGGGGGAAAAGTCTTTGCCAGCTATACATCTGATAGAGGATTAATACCTACGATATACAAAGAACTCAAAAAATTAAATAATAAGAAATCAAGCCAATTAAAAAATGGGCTATGGAACTAAATAGAGAGTTCTCAAAAGAAGAAATTCAGATGGCATATAAGCATCTAAAAAATGTTCTACATCCCTAGTCATGAGGGAAATGCAGATTAAAACTACATTGAGATTCCATCTCACTCCTGTCAGATTGGCCACCATCATGAAAACAAATGATCATAAATGTTGGCAGGGATGTGGAAAAAGAGGAACCCTTCTACACTGCTGGTGGGAATGCAATCTGGTCCAGCCATTGTGGAAATCAGTGTGGAGGTTCCTAAAACAGCTAAAGATTGATCTACCATATGACCCAGCTATAGCACTCCTAGGCATATATTCAAAGGACTCATCTCATTTCCTTAGAAGTACTGCTCAACCGTTTTTATTGCTGCTCAATTTATAATAGCTGGGAAATGGAACCAGCCTAGATGTCCCTCAACTGATGAGTGGATAATGAAGATATGACACATTTATACAATAGAGTTCTACTCATCAGTAAAGAAAAATGAAGTTATAAAATTTGCAGGAAAATGGATGGATCTGTAAAGGATTATACTAAGTGAGGTAACCCAGACCCACAAAGCCAAACATCACATGTTCTCCCTCATATGTAGATCCTAGCTATAGATGATTGGACTTCTCTGTGAGTAGGAAGGAAACTCAAAGCAAAGGCTAGTAAGCTAGAAATGAGATATAAATGGAATAGAAAGGAAGGAGAGGGGACTTAATAGAATGGTATTATATATATGGAAGTAGAAGAATAGATTAATGGGGATGAAAAGGCCCAAATTGAGGTCAGGGGAAGAGATTGAGTGTAGGAAATGTGGAGGGTAGGCTAATCAAAATCTAAGAGGATATAAACAAATCATATGGAAACCTACTTTTTTGGACAATGGAACACTCAGGAGCTGGAGATTGTTACTAGAAAATTTTCAGTGCCAAGGATTGGATAACTTCCAGTGAGTTGTTGCCCAGGGTGGTCCCTGATGCCCCCAAAACATTATAGGTCATTGCCAAGGCCCTTGGTTTCCTACCAGGAATAGATGGTAAGACCCTATTGCTGAAGAATACACATGGGCTGCTAAGCCAATGAGAAATCCTGCTGGAACTGAGCTGATAACCTCTTCCATGTAGACTAGCTGACAGAAATCTAGTAGAAGCCATTCTGCATGCAGTTCAATGGGAAAGAGAGAAATCACCAGTGAAGATACTCAACAGTGGACACTGTAAGCCTTATATTTTGCCAGCCAGGCCAAATAAACCAACGGGTGCAATAGTGGAATGTCTGTCATCGTGGAAACCAACTACCCTCTAATTGGATGAGAGATCTGCTATATAGGAGGGAATACATCCCTGATATTGAAAACCTACAACAGGGGTAGTCATGAGCCATAGGGGTGTAATATCTGCTGCTTTCTGGCTAAATATATATACTGTGCTCATCAAACTGCCCAGTAAGCACTTTTCTTAATATTCATGCCTATATAAATTAATGCTACTCTCACTTTTGGTGGAGATCCTTCTCTTTTCAGATGGCAGTGACCTTCGAATGACTCAGAAAGCATCACGGTGCTGGGAAGAGGTGACAGAGGAGTGCTCAGCACTGCAATATCTCTATCACATCTTCCAAGGCTCAGGGTATATTGCAGAAGAAGTGGCGGAAAGAATGTAAGAGCCAAAGGAAGGGTAGGACTCTGAGCAACGTGCTCCTCCAGACACAAAATGGCTGGCTATCCATGACCTCACAATCCTAACACTACCTACACAAGACCGTCATAATAGGAGGAAAAGATCATGACATCAAAATAAAAGGGAGGGCTGGAGAGATGGCTTAGCGGTTAAGTGCTTGCCTGTGAAGCCTAAGGACCCCGGTTCGAGGCTCGGTTCCCCAGGTCCCACGTTAGCCAGATGCACAAGGGGGCGCACGCGTCTGGAGTTCGTTTGCAGAGGCTGGAAGCCCTGGCGCGCCCATTCTCTCTCTCTCCCTCTATCTGTCTTTCTGTGTCTGTCGCTCTCAAATAAATAAATAAAAAATTAAAAATAAATAAATAAAATAAAAGGGAGACTAATTGAGGGGGGAGGGGAAATGATGGAGAATGGAGTTTCAAAGGGGAAAGTGGGGGGAGGGAGGGCATTACCATGGGATATTCTTTACAATTATTGAAGTTGTTGGTAAAACATAGATTAATTTAAAAAAAAGTTTGGCAGCTGGAGAGATGACTTAATGGTTAAGGCATTTGCCTGTGAAGCCAAAGGACCCAGGTGTGACTCCCTAGAACCCACATAAGCCAGATGCTCATGGTGGCATAGACTCCTGAACTTCATTTGCAGTGGCTACAGATGCTGGCATGACCATTCTCTCTCTCTCTCTCTCTCTCTCTCTCTCTCTCTCCATATATATATATATATATATATATATATATATATATATATATATAATCTTTCTCTCTCTTGCTTGTAAATAAATAAATATTTAAAAAACATATTTAACATGTATTAACTAGTCAAAGAACTTCAAGAGATGCTACTATTCCATGTAACCCACATATGAACACAATTTTTTTGTTTTGTTTTTTAATATTTTTATTTACTTGTTTAACAGAGAAAGAGAGAGAGAGAGAGAAAGAATGGGTGCACCAGGTTCCCAGCCACTGCAAACAAACTCCAGACTTTTGTGCCCCCTTGTGCATCTGGCTAACATGGGTCCTGGGTAAATGAACCTGGGTTCTTTGGCTTTGTAGGCAAATGCCTTAACTGCTAAGCCATTCCTCCAGCCCTGTTTTTTTTTTTTTTTTTTTTTTTTTTTTTTGTGTGTGTGTGTGTGGGTTTTTTTTGTTTTTGTTTTTGTTTTTGATTTTGTTTTTGTTTTTGTTTTTGTTTTTGTTTTTGTTTTTGAAGTAGGGTTTCACTCTAGCTCAGGCTGACATGGGATTCACTATGTTGTCTCAAGGTGGCCTCGAACTCTTGACAATGCTCTTACCTCTGCCTCTCAAGTGCTGGGATTAAAGGCATGTGCCACCATGCCCAGTTCTGAACACATTTTTTATGCTTGGCCAATATATTAAAATTCCCATATACCTCTAAATATTAAAAGCTTCCTTCAGAATGAATTGTGATATCTTCTCTTAAACTTAGACTAAATCATCAGAAAAGATCTTAAAATGATTAAAAATCATTCTAATGATTAAAAATACTAATAAAGTAGTTAAAAGTTCACAGACACATAAATTATAAATATATATATTTAAAACACTGCATTTAAACCATTTAAAATAATTAGAAGCTTCATTTTGTCATTCAATTATATAATATTGTTTCATATTCAAATAAGCATGAAGATTAGATATGTCCCAACTGAGAATAGGATGATGCTTCATTCCCTCTAATTTTCCATCTCATTCTCAGGGTACATTGTGCTCCTGAACTGACCTTATTTTCACTTGTGGAACCAAACTTTAAGAGGCTCAATATTAAACACAACACTTTGTAGCTTTTATCTAGTTATACTAGAGAAGAATCAGGTTATCTCACTAAATTTCAGTTTCAATATATTTTAAAGACAGTTCTTAATGTGCATCTTTGCTTGAAGAAATGAGGGAAGAAAATTTTCATATTCAATGACTATAGGTCAAAGTTAACTGGAATGCACTAAAGTATATAAGCAGCATGCCATCATTTAGTGTCAGTGCTGATGTTTAACTGAAATCAATAAACATGTTTTTTTTTTTTTTTTGGTTTTTCGAGGTAGGGTCTCACTCTGGCTCAGGCTGACCTGGAATTCACTGTGTAGTCTCAGGGTGGCCTCAAACTCTCAGCGATCCTCCTACCTCTGCCTCCCGAGTGTTGGGATTAAAGGCGTGCGCCACCACGCCCGGCTTCAATAAACATTTTGCACTAGACAATTTTGAGTTGGAATTTTCTATAATAGACTGAATATAGGCATAGCTCTCCCTGTACAAAGATAGAACAGGTTTCTTTTACACCCATTCTGCAAGGTTAGAAAGAGAAAATAACTTTCCTATCTTCTAGTGGGAATAGTTACTTGATTCCTGTGTCCCCTGGTTCAGAAGCTGTGCATGTGGGTCACAGTTAGCTCTGAAGATATCTAACACAGTAGATAAATCAGCAGAGGTACTGTAGAGTAGTGTCCTAAGCCTTTCTATGAAAGCAGTTTCATTCTACAGTTTACAACACCTATACAGTAGGAAGACAAGAGACTTCTCAACTATCAGTATAATATCTGAAATCAGACTGCAATGAGTAAAGTTTTGCATTATCTTCCAGAATGGTGCCAAGGTGGAAGGCACCAATCTATGGTGTGAATATAACTAAAAATCTAGCCTATGGGAATGTGGGAAGGAATGCTTAAATATACTTAAATACAATTAGCCAGTTTTTACTTCTGTACTTTTCTGCATGGACAAATATTAATTGACATAAGAAATTCAATTAAATCATGAATTTTATAACTGTTGTTGATGGTTTATGCAAAGTTTATTATATATTACTTAAATTCTGTATTCAAAAGGCATATACTGCTGTTCCTGAATGGTGAAGTATTCCATTTACAGTCCAAATTATTTAAACACAACTATCCATTCATTACATAGATGTTAAGTATTTCATAAGAAATGGTTATTTCTTAACTGTCTCTCAAATTAGAAATTGTTGCACAAATCTTACAGATTGGTTTTTTGTGTCATTATTTTTATTGCTCTTCATCACAGATGAAAATTTTCACTGGTAATTTCTCTGAAATAATACATTCTTAGGGAATTCAGAGCAGTGATATTAAATTTCATGCCACAGAGTAGGAAGTAACAATGAAAAGCAGAAAGATCTGGAAAGTAGCTGACAGGCACAGTAAATTTTCATTGGCTTTGCAATGGCTGCCTCACTGTAACCTGTACCATGTAATCCTTTGGAATATTGAGATTCCCCAACTTTATTTTTCAGTGAGTAGACTATGAGAAATGAGCCACTTTGACTGCTTATCTCCATGCCTTCTGTTAGGTGTAACTTCTGGTCTGCATATCACAAGCTTGAGGTGTTCACTTCAGAGGCTGATTCACACTCAGGCCAGGCATTCTCCTCTGGCTCAGCCAAGTCTGGTTAGGGTTGGTTCATCTTGGACAGGACTCATTATCAACCTTGCTCCACAAAACCCTACACATCTGCAACTAGGTGAGCCTTTCCATCACTGCTATTCCATCAAGTTCCGTCCAGTCTAACTTTTAAGGAGGAAATTTAATTCATAGGTAGGGTTATTGTTGATTTGTAAAAGAAACGTTCATGTCATTGTTTTTTTCAATTTTCTTCACACAGATATGAATAACCTGTGTTTTGGTACTTTTCTGTATTGAAATTTTATTCACTGTTTTCTTTTACTTTTTTTCCTTCCCTCCCTCCTCCTTACTTCTTTCCTTCCTTCCTTTCTTCCTGCTTGTTGCTATCAGAAGAACTATCTTCAAATTTACCATTCATTTATTAATCTGGTTTGTGATCTAGTCTTCAGCTCAGGTTATTGGTTGCATTTTATCTGACATATTACATTATTCATTTGTTATATTTGATTCTTTTGCATATTCTCTGTCTTTTTGTCAGTTTTCTCATTTATTCCATTAGTTGATTTTCAAATTCTGTTAAAATGTGTGTTCATGCTCTCTTGAAATTTATTGAACTATGTTAGAATATTTTTCTTTTTCAGCCATTCCTTCATTTTTTTTCTACTAACCTCACAATTTCAAACTTCTTGTGTCTGCACACTGCTATTGAAACAACTGGCATACATAGATGACCCACCATATTCACTAAATTTATGTGGTAGTTTTTGTAGTGAGACATTGTCACAAAAAGGTGTATCTCAGGATGCTCATTTTAGATAATGTGTTGGCTTTGGCTCTGTTTTGGCACCATAGTGTACTGTTTATATAGCCTTTTTAACTATAATTATTGGCTTTGATTTGCATGAAGCCGTGATGCTGGGGAGCCTATCTGTACCTTCAGGCTATGTGCTGGAGGGTGCTCTAGTGGCTCAAGTGAATGCAGTACACATAGCAGTGAAGGCAGAGTGTCTTCTTGTGACTATTCCAATGGGTCAGATCAGTGCTTTTCAGTGCACATGAACAATAGCATGAGTGGTCCTTTCACTTTCCATGGGCTGCACAAAGTCAAAGTCATATCAGCATGCCTAGATGATTGTGGTACAGTGTGAGCACCATGTAGCCGCACAAAGATAGCAGTCAGCGTCCACATACTAGACAGTCACTGATATATTCCAGCAAGCTACAAGTAGATGGTACAGCTCATGTGGTAAGGTAGCTATGTGATGTTGTACATGTCTTTCAGGGCTCTGAGGGCTGTGAATCCAGAGTAATTTTTCTATATCTAGAAATATGCAGTATAGATTTCATGGTATTGGTGGGTCAGGTATGTAGCCAGAGCTCAACTGTAAGTCTCTGGGAGAATTCCCAGTGGTGGGACCACTCATATGCACAATGAAGTACAGCATACATAGAGTGGTCCTGCTCATCTACAGCAAATGCACTGATATAGAGTCACTGTGGTAAGAAATTTGAGGAAAAATGGTTGAACCTGGAACAGATGATTCTCAGTGAACATACCCAATCACAGAAAAAAAAATCAACACATAGTCTCACTCATTTACAACACCTAACCTGAATCTACCTAAGATACCTTACATACCTAGAAAGCACCTCATGGAAAAGACACTAGGATGAATGGGGAGGGAAGAGAGGGCATCAAAGGGGTGGAAAACACTAATCTGGACCAAAACGGCAATGATACCATAAAATTCTACTTCCTAAAAGGCAGACCAAATGGCTGAACCTTCACTAGACCCTTACAGGAAACACCTGGACCACAAGACACTGGAGAGGGTAGGATCAAGTCTAACCTAAATCTTCTACATCTTCCCTCGCTCCCTCTCCCCCCCCCTTTCATCTCTAACTCTTGTACATTAGTTATGTTTTTCCTCATTTTCTTAGTGGGCACTGACTTGTAACCCCCACAACCAGCATGGGGCTATCATCCACAATGAGCCTTTGATCAGAGAAACCTACAAGGTTTCCTGAAAGAATGACAGACTTCTATCAGAGTACTTGATGACCCACCAAAGGTCAGTGGTAAGACCCTATTGCTGAAGACTCCATACCCAGCTGACACGTAAAATAGAACAGCATGGCTGGAAGCCAGGAGAGAATCAGTCCCCAGACAGTCAGCGTGTCTAGTGCCAGAAGGTGCTACATGGGTGACTGGGGGAAATGACCAATATCTGTCCAAGCAACTCATGGTCTAACCTAAATAGCAACAAAGAACCTTGTGTGATGCCCACACAAGTGCAATAGTGGCACACAGCCATGGTGGGGAACCAACTGCTCTTGATTTGGCTAACTGATCCCCTCAGTGGTACAAGACCCATAGCTGGAGCTGAGAAACAAGTCAGAACCATATCCAAACATAAGCCCACTCTCCAATATCAAGCTACCATCAATCATGGGGTACAAGAGGGCCTACACCTATTAAACTCTCTATCAAAAAAGTAAGTGTTACCTCAATTTTATGGGTGCTAACTTACTCTCCGTTGGAGAATCTGCTTCTCTTTTTCAGATAGATGCAGATCCTAAGGAGGGAGCTGCCCCATCATACCTCAAAAAGGACCCGACTGGAACTAAGGAAAACTGGCGAAACAAGCAAGGGTGCTGTTTTCCTGATGAACCGGATACCAGCACAAAGGGGAAGGAGACCAACACAGAGAAAAATCAACTCCTACCAAATCAGAGAGCCAGAGCCTCAGAGGCCCCCAACACCTCAGCACTGAAGCAGACCAAAAATGAACCCAACATGGCTCAGGGAAATTTTGTGGAAGAGGGGGTGGAAAGAATGTCAGAGTCACATGTTGGGTCATGATATGCAGAGACATTTATTGTACCAATAACTGTGGGCTAACTCCACAATGCACGACCCATTTACATCAACAAGGGGGGTCCATTGGGAGGGGGTAGATCATGGATGAGCCTAAACAATGGTACCAAACTGCCTGTATTTGCTGAAAAGAAAACTAATAAATTAAATTTTTTTTTAAAAAAGGAGCTCAAAAAATAAACAGAGTCAGTGTGGTAAGCTCTATGCATCTATGTCTCATTTAAAGGAACACAACACTATTTAGTTTTAGCTAACTATGAGAATGTAAGCTCAGGAAGGTCAGATTTTCTCATTTTTCCAAATAAACTAGAAACTCAGATAAATTATTGATTGATTAGAAGGAGAAAGATGAAGATAGAGAAAGAGATACACTCCTGGGGCCACAGCCACCACAAGTGAACTACAGATGCATGAGCCACCTTGCGCATCTGGCTTATGTGGGTCCTGGGAAATCAAACCTGTGCCTTTTGGTTTTGCTAACATCTCACAGTGTGATTTATGGTATTGCTTCATTATAGCATACCTGCTTATTTTCTTTGGACAGAAATATACTAAGAATATTAAATTTAAAATGCTAAGAGTAGAGGAGAAAAATGATAAAAGTTACACTTATGTGCTTTGGGAAACAATGGAATTAAAAAAAAATTGAAACCATCTGAAAAATAGGGCCACAAAGAGGTCTACCACAAAGGCCATTTTTCATTAGGTTTCAACCATACCCATGATTATATTTGTCATCAAGGTGGCTGTGATCAGAAGAATTTCTAGGGAAATTTCATTAGACACAGAGCTAGAGATTGGATCTTTCCTTGCTAAAGGGTTTGTAACATTCAAGGTTCCACTGGATGATACAATTTCGAGATTTTCTTTGAATATCCAGGTAATAAGTGGATATTCTTTCTTTCCATTTATATGTACTAGTTTATAAAGCAATTGAAAATAATTCCCAGAATTTGGGGAATCCAGACTGCCTAAAGCACTTTATGAGGGCAGGACTAGATTACCAGTATGAAAATATAGAATCTACCAAGGATGCATCCTTAAACTCAAGTAAATATATAGTAATCTGAGCTTTGATTTATCCTGCTGCCAAGTAGGGAATACAAGTGTATATAATATATGGTCTCAGTTATCAGAAAATTTTGAATACATTAGGGAGATGAATATTTAAAAAATGACCCAAAACAATACCTAATGAACAAGAACTATAAGAGGCAATACTATGATAAAATTCAGATTTATACATTTTTTATGTCTTTTTTTTTTCTGTTTTCCAAGGTAGGGTCTCACTGTAGCTCAGGCTGACCCGGAATTCTCTGTGTAATCTCAGGGTCTCTTCAAACTCACAGTGATCCTCCTACCTCTGCCTCCCCAGTTCTGGGAGTAAGGGCATGTGCCACCACACCTGGCCAGATTTATAAAAATTTTAAAGGTGAGATAATTTTAAGAAATTATATGTAAAAAGGGAGAAAGAAAAATGTTAAGCAAAGGATACACAGTTTCGATTATATTGGAAAAGATGTAATGACCTATAGGTACTGCATAGTGAACATAAGAATAATGCAGGGCTGGAGAAATGGATCAATGGATAAGGCCCTTGCCTGCACAGACTAAGGATCAGGGCTCAGTTCTCCACTACCCATGTAAGCCAGATGCACAAGGTGACACATGCATCTGGAGTTTGTTCCCAGTGGCTAGAGGCCCTGGCGTGCCCATTCTCTCTCCCTCTCTCTCTTCCTCTCCTCCATCTTCCTCTATCTCAGAAAATGAATAAAATATTTTAAAAAATGAATAATGTGCATTTAGAATTAACAGAAAGTTTATTTTTATTTTTTATTATGGATATACTTAGTAAAAACACATCATGTGTTGATACCATAATTTCCCTCATCCCTGTCCCCAATCCTCTGGGGGCCCTCCTTAGTGGGGTTGCAGGTATTCCCCCATGAGATTGCAAGTCATGCTTTGTGGGAGCAGCATTCAATTGTTGGTGGGAGGCAATGCCTCTGGGTGTGACATCCCAACCTGTGGCTCTTACAATCTTTGCACCCCCTCTTCCACAAAATTCCCTGAGCCATAGTGGGTTTGTTTTAAGTCTACTTCAGTGATGAGCTCTTAAGAGCCTCTGGATCTCTACTTTGGTAGATGTTGAGTGTCCTCAGGGTCTGTCTCCTTCACCCTGGTGCTGATTATCAGGTTCAGCATTGAAGCAGCACTCTTGCTCATCTCCTCACTTCCTCTGTGGTTTCAACTCTGGCTTGGCTCAAGTGCAAGGGGCAGTTTATAAACTCAGGTCTCACTACCTTCTGAAAGTAAGAACAGATTCTCCAGTGGAGAGTGAGGTCAGAATACTTTAAATGGAATAAGCCTTGTTAATTTAGGGAGAATTTGATGTTTGTAACCCCTCTTTTAGCCAAATACTAGTGAGAGCTTGACAGTCGAGAGCATAATCTTTATCTCTATAGGATTCTGGTCCCCAATTCCAGATATGGGTTCCTTTACACTGAGCAGATCTCTTAACCAATCAGAAAACTATTGGTTACCCACCAAGGCTGTGTGCCACTATTGCACATCTATGTACATTTTATCAGGGTGTTTGCTTCTGAGTAGCTTAGACCTCTGGTTGCTCAGACGTTGTTGGTCACTTTCCCCTAGTAGCTCATGTAGAGTTTTCCAGCACTAGAGGGGCTGTCTGGGGACTGCCTTTCTTCCAGATTACAGCCAGGTCTCTCCATGATCTGTGTTGGCAGTATATGGTGCCTTCTGCAGTAGGGACTTACAAAAGTCCATTTTATTTAACTAAGGGATTATTCATCTGGAAATGCAACAAAGGCTGTTATTATACACCAAAGGATTAAACTGTCTTTGCTTTCATTGATAGATATTACTATATTTCATTTTCAGTGACACATAGCTAAACCAATGGAATGTATAAGGTACCTAATGTATGGCCAAAAAAAAAAAAAAGTTGTAAGGTGTTGAGTACCCTTGGTATCCATTCCTTCATCCCGGTGCTGATTGTCAAACTCACCATGGAAGCTGCATTCTTGCTCATCTTCACAATTCCTTTGAGGTTTCAGTTGGGACCTGGAAGAAGTGTGAGAGATAGTTTATCTCCTTGGGTCTCACTACATTTTGAAATAGCAATCAGATTCTCCAGTGGAGAGTGAAGTCAGCATAGGTTAAATGAGATAAGCATTATTAATCTACAGAGAATTTGATGGATGTAGCCCCTCTATTAGCCAATAGATTTTTAATAATCTCACCACAAAAAAGTAATTGCTGAGATTAATAACATGTTAATTTGTTTCAATAAACAATTATGCTAGAGAGAAAGACAGAGTGTGTGAGAAAATCATATTGTAACCCAATAAATAATTTGTCAATTTAAGACAGTGTCAGGGATGGAGAGATGGTTTAATGGTTAAGATGCTTGCCTGCAAAGCTTATGGACCAGGTTTTATTCCCCAGAACACATGTAAGCCAGATGCACATGGTGGTGCATGCATCTGGAAATCGTTTGCAGTGGCTGGAGGCCCTGGAATGTCCATTCTCATTCTCTCTCTGTGTCTCCCATTCTCTCTCTGTCTCTCAAGCAAATAAATAAAATGAAAATATTTTTAAAAAATACAATGTGGGGGCTGGAGAGATGGTTTAGCAGTTAGACACTTGCCTGTGAAGCCTAAGGACCCCAGATCAAGGTTCAATTTCCCAGGACCCACTTTAGCCAGATGCACAAGGGGATGCACACATCTGGAGTTCATTTGCAGTGGCTGGAGGCCCTAGTATGCGCTCGCTCTCTCTCTCTCTCTCTCTCTCTCTCTCTCTCTCTCTCTCTCTCTTTCTCTCTTCCTCTCAAATAAATAAATAAATAAAAATGAAAACACAATGTGGGCTTGAGAGATGGCTTAGTGGTTAAGGTGCCTGCCTGCAAAGCCTAAGGAGCCATGTTCAACTCTCCAGGTCCCATGTAAGCCTGACACACAAAACAACACAAGCATACAAGGTCACACATGCACACAAGATAGCACATATGTCTGGAGTTCTATTGCAATGGCTGTAAGCCCTGGTGCACCAATTCTCTCTCCCTCTCTCTTTATTTCTGTCTCTCTCTTTCTCTCTCATAAGACAGATAATGTACAAAATAAAAGTAAGGCATGGAAGTAGGATAAGGATCTAAAGAGAATAAGAATAGTTGTTATAGTAGTCAGCCTCTGGTCTCTGGGATGAAATGCCAGGCCAGATGAAATTTACTTGAAGCTTACAGATCCAAAGGAAGTTCCATTATGGCAGAAGAATTTGCCCCCCTTTTCATGGGTCACAGATCCAAGCAGAGAGAAATAGCCACCACCAGCAAAAACTAAGCAAGTGCACATCAGGAATTCCAGGCAAAGTTCAAGTACATTGCATATCTTTAGACTGGAATTCTAAATCCATCCCCACACGTTTGTGCCAGACCCTCAGATCTACCCACAGTGACATCTCCTCCAGCCAAGCAGTGCAAGATCCAAATTATAAGCTTTATTTTTTTAAATTAATTTATTTATTTGCAAGTAGAGTGAGAGAGAGAGGGAGGAGACAGACAGACAGAGAATGGGCACACCATGCTTCCAGCCACTGCAAGTGAATTCCAATGCATGTGCCTCCCTGTGCATCTGGCTTACATGGGTCCTGGGGAATTTAACCTGGGTCATTTTGGCTTTGCAGGCAAGCACCTTAAATGCTAAGTAATCTCTCTGTCCCCCAAATTACAAGCTTTTAGTAAACTCCTGAATCAAGTGGGGAACATCCATTCAAACCAATACAGTTGTAGTGGCTGTATTGGCGGGGGGGGGGGGTCAACAAAGCAGATAACTGGAGCGAGTGAAAGAAAAGTACATTGTACATATGTATGAAATTGTCAAAAATAAATAAATAAAATATATTTAAAAGAAAATGTTTAATAATAACTTAAGCTAAGAAAAAAAGGAAAGTTAAGCTTTATATAAAATAAGAAACTAAAGTTTAAGCTATGAATTTCTGGGTACTTGCAAAGTTTAAGCTACCTAGTATCCAACATACAGAAGGAAATTTATATAAAAGCTTAACAATTTATTGTTAAGTGTTATACTCAGCTCCACAATGATGGAATGATCCTCCAAACCAAACACAGTTTATGGGAGGAATGGGATTTATTTCAGACTTACAAATCCGGGGGATGTTCCATAATGTTGAAAGAGCTGGCACCCTTTAACAGATCCAAATAGAGAAAAAAACATGAGCAGCACCACCTAAAGCAAGCACACTCCTGAAAACAGCAGGAATCTCCAGACAGAACTCACTCTGCAAACCTTAGGCTGGAATTCAGATCCACCCCCAATGACACCTTAGGGCTGAATCCAAGGATCTACCCACAGTGACATCTCATTCAGCCAGGTGGCTGGCAATCCAAGATACAAGCTTTAATAAACTCCTGAGTCTATTGGGAGACATGCATTTAAGCTATCACATTAAGTACAACTATCTTCTAATTATTTTCCATATGACATATTTTTATTGTTATTGACAGACACTATCAATTGCCACCTCATTACATACATAGCAATATTATGAGTAAATATGCCTTATTAGCATTATTATCAATGATTATTATTTTATTAGTGTGTTTATTAGTGTGTATGGGCATATACATGCCATTGTATACAATCTAATGAACTTTACTATAATGTTTTAACTGTCATTCAACAAAAGCCACTGACAAGTTTAAAACTCCATAGACATGAGGCATGAAAGTAGAGTGAGCAAAAAAGAACTGCTCTCTTGTAGTAGTCATTGGTGTGAAACTTGAAAATAGTCTGCCTTAATCCAGACATATATTGTGTAGAAACAGATAAATGATATGTCTTTCAAAAATCACACACACACACACACACACACACACACACACACACACACACGATATACATATATATCAAACCACCACCATATGTATGTATGTATGTACAGGTGTCCCCCATAAACTTAGATGTTCTGAA